>NC_054381.1:89295675-90039425 GCF_017654675.1 Xenopus laevis | reverse complement strand
GTAGGTACCATTGACAAAAGTCAAGAATGGAGGACCTCTATACACAGGTCCAGGGATTGTGTTGGCATATATGTAACTCACTGGTGCTCCACCATTGTTCCCACAACTGCATCTTCGCCCACAAGAACCACATGCCCCTGGTCCCACTGGATGGGGGGTCAGAAGTGTTCCATTTGTGCTGGTATTATTAACTGATACACTGATAAAGGAAGTGCTATCACTCTGTGCAGTGCTGTGGGTCAAAGCAGGACTTGGACTTGGTGCTGGTCCGGGTGTGTGGGTAGGAACAGCAGGCGGAATGGCAGCTTGACCAATACCAGCATTTGCTGGCTGACACGAAGCAGTGGTGGCAGCAGCATTAAGGAAATTTGTATTTACCTTAGGTAACACGGCAGATGCAAGTGAAGCCCCAGGCAATGGGTTAGGGACTGCAGAAGGTGCAGGAGACAAGTTAGTGCCTGGGAGAACTAGTTTTAGGTTTGTTGGTGGAGGCATGGCCCCTCCATCATAATGAGGCACTGCCTGATTAAGGCCTACGACTTGTGAAAGCTGTTTAGAAATGGGGTCTGCTACTGCAGAGGGAGATGATGAAAAACCCATTGAATGGTGACCTGAAATAAATCCACTTGCCATGCCCAGAGCCAAGCCATTCTGTGCAGAACAATTTTTAGTACAGGTCTCTGCAGGTCCCTGAGGAGAAGATATTTTCAGTTTCGAAACTGGCAAATGTAATGCATGGTTACTGGGCTGACAATTCCGCGGAAGGAAGGTGGATGGAAGTGGAAGAGAAGCCAGTATCTCTACATGTTTTTCTGGTTCTCCAGTGGCCGAGGCAACAGGTTTTGGGCTCATTCCAATTGGGGCCTGGGAAAATGGTTCTCGTACAGAAGACACAGTACCAGAGCTAATCAGTACAGGATCAAATTTTTCTGAGCCATTAGAAATCACACAATGCATAGGAGCCAGAAAAGGAATGTGTGAATACTTGGGAAGTTGCATATTATTGTTCACGTGGGCTTTATCATTTCCAAGAGAAACACACTTGGAAGTGGGTGCAGTTACCGTACCAATGGTTAGGAAGCGGGAACCATTTTTTGATGATTCGTCTGAATTACTGTCTGTATCTGGTAAGGTAATAATAAGAAAAAAAATAATTACATGATGCATGTGTGTTAAGAGTATCAGTAAACAATTCAGTAATGCTACAATACACACTTCAAGTTAAAAGCTTTGAGCTAGATCCAAGTGTGTGTGAAGTATGCAGACCACGTGGCCCCTTCAAAGGATATTTATGGTCCGTAATAGGACCCCACAGGACTCTTTTTACTACTTTAGCACTTATGTACAGTATTTACAGTATTTTACTAATTATTCAGACTTTCTTGGTCAAAATTGCATGTGCAAGAAGAAAGCCAGAATAGTAACAAGCTATACACCTTACAAAGGGACCAAGTTTTACCTGCAACCAAACTTGCAAACTCCCAAACTTGGCTGCCCTTTTATTAGACACCAGTGGGATCACCTGACTATAGCTGGGAAGAGTGGGAGCTACAACATGGAGCTGGTCACTGCTCCTGTATAACTATAACAAACAAGGGAAAGTTGTGCTCACCACTAATTTTTAAAAAGGGCAGCCAAGTTTGGGAGTTTTACTTTGAGGGCAGTAAGTGGGTTGCAGGTAAAACTTGGTCCCTTTGTAAGGTGTATGAAGCAATGGAATTCTTGGTGAATCAGATGGAAATTGAGCGTAGGACTGGCCAGATATGGGATGACTTTGACATAGTTGGCCAGCTTAAATATATTGCAATATATGGACAAACAAGCATTCAGTAGCAGTATGCACAAAATGTCTCTGTCTTAAATATACTGATAATGGGCTGAGTGCAGAGGAATCTTGTATTTTTCTACATATATATATATATACAGTATATATATAATAAATAGATTTACTGGTCCATTAAAATGTAAAACTAGTGAAGCATCAAAAGTTTATATTAGAATTAAGGTGACCATACAGTAAATGACAATTGCACTGCCCCTTTAAATACCCAGTGATACCCTGCTGGAATCTGTAGCTCTGCCAAAGATGAAGTACCAAAACCGTATAATAATTTGAAGGGAACCCACTGTTAAAGGCTAAATGTAGTGGATGATTAACTTATTTAGAGTTTATTATTTAATCTGAGAAATAAACAGTTTACTAGTTTGCTTCCAAAACCGATACTTCTTTCCTACAGCCAAAAACTCTAGAATGCCGTGTGTCAGTAGTACACTGCATGCCCCTGGTTCATGCTGGAATCAACCAGTTAGAGCAGGCAAAATGTGAGACTCGCAGCAGGAGTGTGTTGGTTTCAGCTGAAAAAATAATGTTAAAGGAGAAGGAAAGCTACTGAAGCCGTTTATTGCCAATAGATTATCCACAATAGTGCCAAGCTATAACACTATATTTATTCTGTAGAATGCTTTACCATACTTGAGTAAACAGCTCTAGAAGCTCTCTCTGTTTGTTTAGGATAGCAGCTGCCATATTGGCTTGGTGTGACATCACTTCCTGCCTGAGTGTCTCCCTGCTTGCTCATAGCTCTGGGCTCAGATTACAGCAGGGAGGAGGGAGAGGAGCAAACCGAGTATGCTCAAGGCCGTGCCCTGGAGGTTTAAGCCGAAAACAGGAAGTCTGATACAGAAGTCCATGTGTACACAATAGAAGGAAAAAAATCTGGTGTTTCTTTTGACAGAGGACTCAGAGCAGCATTACTTTGAGGGTTTACTGGTGTATTTATATAGACCTTTCTAATAAAGCTTACTTAATTTTAGTCCTTCGTCCCCTTTAAGGTGACCATACATGGGCCCATTCAATCTGAGTCAGCAACTTATCTGGTCAGAGAGACTAATATCTGGCTGAAAATGGGCCAAATATCAATGGGCAGGTTTATGCACAGTGGGTGATAAAAATAAGAAAAAAATATGAAAATTCAGTTCAGATATATATCAGTTTACTTTTAAATTCATTGCTTGGATACCTTTCATTTTCCAGAACTGTGAAACTACCTATTGTGAAATCTGGTCTATTCTTTTCCTAGTTAGTGCCTTTGCAGAATAGTTAATCATACACAGTAGGTGAACTACACTTTATTAGCCAACCTCCTTCTTTCTCGTCTTCACTTTCAAAGCTTTCTCTCCTGTCATGGCGGGGGCTAGAAGGGGAACTGTAACTCTCCGAAGAGGTTTCTCCACATGTGTCATGCCCAGACCCAACCTCCAGTGTTGGCTCTAGAAATAAGAAAGACAAAGAAATGTTCTTTCAACCATTTCTAGCCAAAAGATTCTGCTAGCTCACATAACCAAATAATTGAATCCATTGTGGACAAAGAGGCAGAGGCAAGAAAGAGCTAAGTTATCTGTTGCACAAACATAGGGGCATATTTAATAACATTGGAGACACTGGTGATGTTGCCCATAGCAACCAATCAGATCAGATCTTTGCTAATTTGCATATGTAAATTAGGATTTGGATTGGTATTCTACTGAATTCGGCGCATCTATAATTTGCATCCACTTTAAGAAAGCAACTGGGTGCCTCAGTTGTGTTGCACTTCTATGAAGCCAGACTAGTATGCTAAAGTAGATGCAAAGCAATTTACCAAGATGTCATATACAAACGGTGTCAAATGTTTTGTCACATAAGGGTCATAACCAATTTTACATTAGCCACAGTAGCCATTACTAGAGGACACTGTTCCCTGCAGACAAAAGCACGGAAAAATAATGCTTTGAAATAGATTATAGTTTCCCTTTAAAAGGAGACTTCCAAATACATGGGTATCCAGTGATTGAGGAGATTGAAATGGTCTTCTAGCACTCAGAAACTTGTATCTGCAAATTCTGTATAATGTCCATTAATAAAATGATCTAGAAAGCGCCTAACTATGGCAAAACCGTTTCCCATATTATCCTCCCTAAAAAAGGATTTTTTTATGGTTATGCCTTTTGTGTTTAATAATTAGATAGAGTTCTAGGCTAAGCATACCTTTAAATGCAAAATTAAGGTGAATTCAAGTTGCCTAAACACAAGTCCTGTTAACAGAAACTGCTCGGTATGGGCATTGAAGTAATTATTTTGTTTGTGCTAAAGCAACTTAAAACACTATACAGGTATGGTATCTGTTATCCAGAAACCTATTATCCATAAAGGCCATCTTCAATAGACTCCATTTTAATAAAATAATTAAAAATTTTGAAAAATTATTTAATTTTTCTCTCCAATAATGAAACAATACCTTGTACTTGATCCTAATTTAGATATATTTAATCCTTATTCGAAGTACATATTATTTCCTTTTTTACCCCAAGTCACACTAATTGGTGGAAGGATAAAAAAAAACATAAAAAATTGTTAAGATGCTTATATGTGTGATTAAAGGAGTAGTTGCTCAGTGAAGTGCTCCATGATAAACAAACCTAGAGGTCAAATAGATCTAGAGGTCAAAATCTGTGTCACTCTAACACCCTAAATTGCTCCCTTTCCCATTATTAGACCAACAAATACAAATGTGCACTTTCTTATCTAGTCATCCTTTAACTCTTGTATTTTTTACCACCGCTATATTTCTATAACACATATAGGGTTTTATAACCAATGAAATAAATTATCTTTACTCTGGCTCTTGCGCAGGGAAGGAAATCTACTCCTATGACAATATTGGCTGAAATGTGTGTAAATGTGATTGGAACTTTACACTCCACTGAGGTAGGAATGGATATGAATGGTATATTTGCTCTAAAGGTGCTGATGAATAGGATGGCACAACACAAAGTGTGAATACCGGTAAAAAGAATGTCTACAAATAGACAAATATATAAGCAAGTGCTTAACCATATTAGGATACAACAAATTACCTGCAGTATCAATGCAAGAGTTAAGTTGAAAAGTGAGCTGGGAAATAGGTGAAACACAAAGTCTGAAAAGGTACATTTCATTGATAATCACTGACTTGTCATAAGCTGTATATTCAAATCAAGCTCCAAACTGAAATAACACTTACCATTACCTACAGTTGTCCTAAGATTCTGCACAATTTTTACTCCATTGGTTCTGCTAATTGATCGCCCATCTATTTTGTCTGCATTAAATCTGTTGAAATATTACACGTTAATCTTCTGAGAACTGAGTAGGAGGGATTAAACCAGAGTTGTCCAACTGAAAAACCATGGGCCAGATGTGGCCCAATAAGTCTAAAGATGTATGGTACCCACACTGTTCAAAAGTTACACAGAGAGTTACAGTTATTACATATGCATGCTACAATGCCATCATGTTACTATAATTTGGCCCACAACATGTATTATAGTAAACAATGTACCCACTATATGAAGCAGTTGGACAACAATTAACTAACAACTCTATAGGATTTATGTAAATTTGAAGTTCTATCCATCATTAAGTGAGAACAAAAATACACACATACATTTTAAAAAACATTGTTTATTAGGAAAAAAAACAAGCCCCACCTCTTTTGGGGTCCAGAATTCAAGACAGTCCCTAAATACGGACAACTTGAAAGTATACCGTTTATTTTATCTAGAGAGGAGTGCTAAGAAAGCAATGCTACTATTCCTGGAGTTATCAGTAACTTGTCTTTGCTGTTAGTTCTTACTAAACACTACAGCACAGCTTTCATCTTTCAACAGTGAACCAATATTGAACATTTAAGATGAATACCTTTGAGACAGTGTTTTCTCCCGACTATTCATCCGTATATTCCAATTATCTACTGTACGCTGAAAAAAGAAAAAAGCAGTATTTATGTAATATATAGTGAATAAAGTACCCCCTCTTGTAAAATATAAGGATATTATAAGTTACCGAGGAGTTTCATGACCATATAAAAACACGAGGCCGAAGGCCGAGTGTTTTTATACAGGTCATGGAACTCCGAGGTAACTTCTAATATCCTCATATTTTACAACTGGGGGTACTTTATTTATTATAATACACAAATTTTAGTAAGTCATGTGACAGAAATGACATCACTACTCACCGTTTATAACTGATGACATCACTACTCACCGTTTATAAGGATATAATTTACAGGATATTCATGGCTTTTGTGTATTATATAAATACTATGTAGCAGCCCTTATTTTTTAAAACGGCAATTTTCTATTTAGGATTACCCAATGGCACATACTATTAGAAAAGTATATTATTATGAAAATGGTTTGTTTACATGAAGCTGGGTTTTACATATGAGCAGTGTTATGCAATATCTTTTTATAGAGACCTAAATTGTTTGGGGGGTATAGTTTTCCTTTAACTACTACATCCATACTTTGCTTATTGGGGAACTATTGCGAAAACGACACTTTCTAAATACAATCAATTACAAATTCTGCATTGTTTCCGAAATAAGTTTATATTCACTATCCCTTTCTTTTCATTTTATCTTCATGCAGCAGTTGGGTGTCAGATGAATGATCCAATATATTTTATGGGGGGGGGGGTTTCCCTTTCCCTGCAGATATATTAGAGCTAACTCAAATAAATGTACAAACAAAATCTAACCAAATAACTGCCTTTTGCACAAATTTTGCATGTAGAGACAGGATTTCTGGTGATTTTAATAGATTGAGCTCTAAGGTAAAAGGAGCCCCCCCCCTATAAGATATAGTGGATGATTCATCGGACACCCTGCTCCTGAATGAAGACAGAATGAGGAGAAACAGATGCGGAGAGTAGAATAGTGAAGTTAAACTTTATTATTTCAGAAATGGTACAGAATTTCTAATTGATTGTATTTAGAAAGTTTCTGTTTTCAGTATGCTGAAGTTAATATAAAATTTTAATTTCTGCGATAGCACCTCTTTAATAAAGGTAAGCTATTACATACCAGTGTGCCAGACAGCAAAAGCTAGAAAAGCATTCAAGAAACCAATGATAATAAAATGAAAGTTAGACCGAACACAATCATCCCACAGCAAGGTACAGAGAAAAATAGCACCTAAAGTGAACATATTCAAGTGAGGTCCTACTTACAACATGCTCCAAGTTTATGCAGTGTCCTGAATTTGAAGATTTGGGGAAGGCTGTATTCTTCCAATCTTTTTCACCATTCTGCCTACAAGACTGTATGTGAAGGCCATCAGTAGGGGAACTTTTAATAGTAGTAGTGCTTTCAAAACAAGAAGTATTATGTTAGATTGTGTTTACTAAAATTGGCAGAGATAAACCATATGTATTCCATAAAGAGGACTAATGTCATATGAATACCAGTGATCATACATACAATGTCCACTTTACATTGAAAAGCAACTCTTTCCTAGCATTATTTTTTTTTTTTAAAGGTAATGCTTTATTCGTTTAAACACATAAAACACTTACAAACATTAAACAGTTTTATTACAATCTTGTGTCGATGTCGTTATTGTAGCATGATTGGTACATATTAGTTCTCTCTTTTGGGTCTTACCACTGCAGTAAATGTGTCAGAGTCATCAGAGGGCTTTTCATTCCCTTTCATTCCTTGATTGTAAGCCCGGGCCCGACTCCCACCATGGGCTCCATATGTTGTGCCTCTAGTTTCATGCGTAAGCTTAATCATGGGAATAGCCTCGTCAACTAATTTTATCCAGGAGTCCCTGGTGGGAGGGTTGGGCCCCATCCAATGCATAATAACACATTTTTTAGCATAGTACAACAAAACTCGAAACCTAATTTTTGCATGTACAGTGGGGACTAATTGGTCCACTATCCCCAGTAGGCACACCTGAGGTGAGTTCACCTGTGGAAAATCTAGAGTAGTTGCTAGGGCAGCCATTACCTGAGACCAATAGGCTTTTATTATCGGGCAGGCCCAGATCATGTGTAAGAAGTTTGCTGCCATTTCACCACATCTAGGGCAATTGTCGTTGTTTCTTTTACCCATAGCCTTAAGTTTTATTGGGGTTGTATATAACTGGTGGAATGTTTTGTATTGAATCAGTTTATCTCTCACGGATATTAAGCTGATATATATTGACTCCGTCGCTTCCTCCCAGTCCTCCTGGGTGAGCTCTGGTACAAGTAATTGCCATTTATTTTGTGCCTTGTGGAATGGAGGGGGGATACTTGCTAATAGGTTGTGGTATAATTTAGATATTAGTTTGGTGGGTTGTTCCACTGCCAGGGACTCTTCCATTGCCAATGTAGTCAACACCGGGGAAAGAGTTCCAAACTGTGCCCTGAATAGTTGACGGATTTGAAAGTATCTAAACAGGGGAATGGGAAGTGGAGCACATTTGTCTTGGAGCTCTTGAAATGACAGGAATGTGTTATTTATTAGCAGGTCACCCAGAAATTTGATACCCCGTTGTGGCCAATATAGAAAGTCGTCTAGATTCCGAAAATGTGGAATATTGGCATTGCCCCATAATGGGAGGGAGGAAATCAAACGCAAGGGTTGTTTTTTAAGCTGTTTCAGTCCTTGACACCAAGCTTTATGGGGTGTAGTGATAGAGGAGGGTAAGTTGCCCATGTCTGTGAGCTTGCGATATGGTAGATTCTTAAGGCCCTCTAAGGACCCTGCTACGTTGGCTTGCAAAGCCATGTTGGGGTTGTATGGGTCAGGATGAAACCACCAGTGTAGGTAATAGATTTGGGATGCTAGGTAATATAGGTGGAAGTTGGGCAGGGCCAGTCCTCCCTCATCTTTATCAGCTGTCAACTTCTCCCAGGCCAGCCGTGGTACTTTTTGGTTCCATATAAAGGGGAGAATGAGATGATTGATTTTTTTTAAACACCGAGCTGGGAATATGGATTGGAGCGTTGTGTAGATGATATAGGATTTTGGGGAGGTATATCATTTTGATAAGATTTATTCTCCCCCACATTGTAAGTGGGAGATTTGCCCAGCCTCGAAGGTCAGCTTCTAGTTTTGTAAGTATCGGATTGAGGTTGATCTGTACGAAGGTGGACAGGTCCCCTTGTATATTCAGACCCAGGTACTTAAATTCCTGCGCCCACGTTCTTTCCTAGCATTATTTAAATACTATAGCAAGCTTATGTGTAGCTGCGGGGGCAGCAATTCAAGCACAGGATACACAGTAGTTAATACACAGTAGATAACAATAGGTTCTGAACAATCCCATTGTATACTATAGAGCAGTGATCCCCGAACAGTAGCTCGTGAGCAACATGTTGCTCTCCAAGCCCTTGGATGTTGCTCCCAGTGGCCTCAAAGCAGGTGCTTATTTTTGATATCCAGGCTTGGAGGCAAGTTTTGGTTGTATAAAAAACAGTGTACTGTCAAACAGAGCCTCAATGTAGGTTGACAATTCACATAGGGGCTGCCAAATGGCCAATCACAGCACTTATTAGGAACATTTTCCATGCTAGTGTTGCTCCCCAACTCCTTTTACTTATGAATGTTGCTCACTGGTTCAAAAGGTTGGGGATTAGGGCTATAGAGCATATTTTATCTGCTGTTTATCTTGTGCCTTTTCTCCTTTTTCAGCTTTGAATGGCTGCCCCCATAGCTAAACAACAGATTGTTTACATAAACTATAGTAATCTTTCTGAAGCAAACACACCAGTTATACCAGTGCAGAGCAACAGTACATTATATTTTCAGTACTTTAAAACACTTTAATGTTTTGGTGTTACTGTTCCTTTGGATGCAATTCCACGGTAACAAAACAAACAAATAACCCAATCATAATCATGGATTTATTAAAGCAGACTGAAAAGGCATTTCTTTGTCAGGGGTGAGTAATGCGTGCAAGTGCAATGTAAAAAAGGTGATACCTGCATCATTTCTAATATCTCACAGCACCCCCTCAACAGGAAGCATTTTCTGCTTGACCTGATGAAAGCAAACATCAAAGACTGCTGTTTAAGTCCCGAATTATAGGAACTGATGATAAACCATGGATTGTTTTCTGGCAGTTTACAATTAAAGGGCCATATTAACCAGCAGCTTTGAGAATTGCTTATTTTTTTATATAAAAGAAAATAGAATTATTACTTACTTAACAACTGGACATTTTCCAGAAGGTTTCTTGTAGATTGTCAAGTGCTGCTGCATTTCTACATGCAAAAAGGAAAGATGTAAAACAGATACATTTGCAACTGGCTACGCTCCACTTATATGCATATGATAAAATGTTAAATTACAACTATAAAAATAAAAACAATAATCAAAAGATTTCAGTATACCTCAAATACAAGATAACAGCTTAGATCACTAAAAGCACAGTGGAAAGTTTTAGCTTAAAATGGACCTGTCATCCAGACACAAAAATCTGTATAATAAAAGTCCTTTTTAAATAAACATGAAATCCAATTTCTATTTTTTATTAAAGCATTCATATCTGTTGTAAGCTCATTTAAAAAAATCGCAGCTATCAATCAAATATTGTCCGGCTAACAATCACTTTCCATTCAGCACTTCCTAGATGTCACTGCTCTCCACACATTCCGCCTCTCTCTCCACTGTTTAATTGTGTATCCATGGCATGGGGATGGACATCGGGTCCCCCATTCTGGCGCACAAACAAGATTCTGAGATGATGCAAGGCTTGCCTTAATAATAGTGTCCACAAAATGGCTCCTGCCTGCTTGCTATAATTATGAATTCCCAGACTGAAGGAAACAAGATTCAAATAATCTATATTGTATAATTAAAGTTAATTTTGCATGACTAATGTGATAAAATAGGATTTTTAATATTTTTTTTGGGTGACGGGACCCCTTTAAGGAAATACAAATAATACATCCAGTTATGGAATCTGTTATCCAGAATGCTTGGTACCTGGACTTTGGTATGCAGAATCAAATTTCTGAAAGACCCCCTATCCACAAGTCTACTATGAAATCATGTCAACATTAAATAAACCCAATAGCATTGTTTTGTCTCCAATGAGGATTAATTATATTTCTGTAACGGTCAAGTACAAGGTTCTGTTTTATTATTACAGAGGATAAAGGAAATCATGTTTAATCATCAGAATTATTAGATTAAAATTGAGTCTATGGGAGATATGAGGTACAGGTATAGGATCCCTTATCTGGAAACCCGATACACAGAAACCTCCGAATTACGGAATGGCTGTCTCCCATAGACTCCATTTTATGGAAATAATCCAAATTTTTAAAAAGGATTTCCTTTTTCTCTGTAATAATAAAACAGTAGCCTGTACTTGATCCCAACTAAGATATAATTAATCCTTATTGGAAGCAAAACCAGTCTATTGAGTTTGTTTAATGTTTTAATGAATTTCTAGTAGACTTAAGGCATGAAGACCCAAATTACGGAAAGATCCGTTATCCGGAAATCCCCAGGTCCCGAGCATTCTGGATAACAGGTCCCATACCTGTATAATACAATACCCTAGTGCCCTAGTGTCGCTGGACAATCTGACTAAGTGGTATCATATGTACTAAAGCGACAAAAGAATAAAGCTTTGAAGTTCAAAAGCTGTATCTTTTTTGTCTCAGCCTTGAAAGATGTGTGTGTGTTTTAGGAGGATATCTGCAATCTTTCTATTCCCTTTTCAATATGACTTAATCATCTTACAGTAAAATGTATTTCCTTGGAATTGTAATAAATTCCTGTAAACAGTAAAACCCTAAGACAAATGTCAGTCAAGGTGGTAGAGGCTGCCTCTGTCTGCCTGAAAGGACCTTGTGTACAATTTTTGTGACGAAAACAACCTCAATGGGAGGGCATTACAGGCAGTTCCAGGTGTATTTATGCAAGAACTTAAACATACAACTAACCAATATAGCTGTCAAAATTATAGTATATTAAAGTAAAGTATATTAAAAAATATAATTTTTTTTCTTAACATTCTTACCTTCTTCCTGGCTGGAAGCCTCAGAACTGTCTTCCTTCAAAATCTCTTGTGTTTTGCAGGTTTTCTGAGTAGCCTGTACATTACCTGCAAACACAAAAGCAGCTTTCTTACACCAAATGCTAGTGACTATAAATGCTGTATAATTAAAAGTGACTGAACACAGGTAACACTGTGCAATTGTGGCTTCTGCATGAATGCAGTTCTGTGGGCTGATACCAAAATGCTTGGAATCCCTTCCTGATATCAATGGCGATCGCAGGTTTCGAGGGTGCGCTTACAGGCTAGACACTAGTCTGGCTTATAAAAGTACATGCTTTTCCAGACGACTCACACAGAAATCAATAGGAAAAAATGCCAAGAATTTTGTTGCACACAGACAAACCTCCAGACTTAACTTACCCTACAAGTAAGCCCCATCAGAAACCTCTAGCAGTAGAGATTGCTGGCTGGGAGAGACAGGGGAGCTGCTATAGTAAAAACAAGAAAATTAAGTAAAACTGAATAGTACCTACTACTCCCCTCAGTGCTCTAAAAAAACTGCATCAGGCCTGAGAGGGTGTGCTTTCATGTGTTATTAAACCTTCCAGGGAGAGGTGCCAAAACAGCATTGTATGTGGCAGACAATTAGGGATGCACCGAATCCACTATTTGGGATTCGGCCGAATCCCCGAATCCTTCATGAAAGATTCGGCCGAATACCGAACCGAATCCGAACCCTAATTTGCATATGTAAATTAGGGGTAGAAAAGGAAAAAGTGGAAAAAATCCTTCTTTTGTGACGAAAAGTCATGTGATTTTCCTACCCGCCCCTAATTTACATATGCAAATTAGGATTCGTATTCGGTTCGGCCAGGCACAAGGATTCGGCCGAATCCGAATCCTGCTGAAAATGGCCGAATCCTGGCCGAATCCCGAACCGAATCCTGGATTCGGTGCATCCCTACAGACAATAGATGTCGCACCCTGCCACCCCTCTCCCTCCCCAACCTCTATTAAAACTTGGTTTTTGAGTTTTTACATATATGGCTTCTTTAACACCTCTTTTGAACCAGTTGCTCTCCTGGACTTGGCAGAATCTGGACTTGGCAGTTTCAAACATGTGTCCATTTTCTTTTAGATGTAGGTAAACGGCCGAGTCCTGACCAGCGTATGGCGCAGCACAGAAGAGCCAGCTCCTCAAAGTCTCAAAGCAGTTTCATCCTGAAGTGCTCCTTCCCAAAGGTTTAATAACACATCAAACTGCAATCTTGCTAATACAATAAACACTTAATTTAATGACATCATTGTGGATTATGATAAACAGATTATACTGATTGGAGCAACATTCCAGAGGATATATTCCAAAGCAAGAGCATGTACATGTTATTCTGAATTGAGAAAGCCAGTTGGATGACTGGTGAAACGTCTTCAAGAAAAAAAAAGAAAAAAAACACAGCAAGTCCTGCTTTTTTCTTGCTTGAGTGCTATTCTCATGTCTACCACTATGTGGAGCATGCCATAGTATACTACAATGGGTAGGGGAGAACAATAACTGTCTCAAAGCATGGCTGCCTCCACACTAAAATTACAGCTAAAAAAAAAAAATACATTTGTTGGTTCAAGAACAACATTTTAAATAGTAGAATTAAATATTTGCAATGTAAACAGTGTAATTTAGAAATAAAAAGTAAAAAATAATGACAGAGTCCCTTTAAGATGGCTTGCTATACAGCAGAGATACAGCCAGGTATCTATGGCACAGGTCATCCGTTTGCCCCACACAAGGGCCAATGTACTATTTGCTTTGTGCTTTTGGCAGCAAATATTGGCGTTCATACTTCCTGCTCTATCACGGGATTTTAGGAAAGCATGTTATAACAGTACTTTAGTATAGAAAGGAAGTGCTAAACAAAAGTGTGACAATAAACAAGCATTACAGCAAACTACCAATTAAATTGTTAATTTGCAGGTAGGTGGATGAAAATATACATTTCATTCCATTTTAATGTTGCTCACTAGAAATAACTATTGGATTACCAATGTCACCCTTTTTCATTCCTACAGAGCATAGTCTTAAAGGAATTGTTCAGTGTAAAAATAAAAACTGGGTAAATAGATAGGCTGTGGAAAATAAAAAAAAAATTCTAATATAGTTAGTTAGGCAAAAATGTAATGCAGGGGTGTCCAAACTTTTTGCAACAAGGGCCAGATTTGGTGAGGTGAAAATGTGTGGGGTCGGACCATTCTTTGAACCATTAACATCATTTAACTCATTTAAACAAGGAATCGCATAGCAGTAATATTTGGCACATTAGTGAAATGATCTGCCACTTGGTCTATACTGCTGCCTGTGTGCTGAAGGTGTTGGCAATAGACACATACTGGCACATAGTGACACACTGCTCTCGAAGACTTCTTTAGTTTACTGTACTGGCACGTCAGTACATCTATTGACACCTTCAACCCTAAAGAAGTATGCGAGAGCGGCGCGTCACTACGCGTCTATTGCTAACACCTTCAGCACACAGGCAGCAGTATAGACCAAGTGGCAGATCATGCCCAAATATTACTGCTACGGCTAGGCAATTCCTGATTGCTCTGTGCTGGCTGGCCGCATTATTATTAATTTCATGATGGAGGCTGAGGGCCGGTGTAAATTTGAAAACGGGCCGCATTTGGCCCCCGGGCCTGACTTTGGGCATGCCTGCTGTAATGTATAAAGGCTGGAGTGACTGGATGTGTAACATAACAGAACAGAACACTACTTTCCTGCTGTCTTGGTTTCCATTGACTGATTACCCTGTTGACCAAGCAGTAATCAATCAGTGACTTGAGGGGGGCCACATGGGTCATATCTGTTGCTTTTGAATCTGAGCTGAATTCTGAGGATCAATTGTAAATTCACTGAACAGTTATGTACCATGTGGCCCCCCTTCAAGTCGCTGACTAAGTCAGAGTTAGAGAGCTGAAAAGCAGGAAGTTGGATTCTTGCTATTATATTAGACGTCCAGTCACTCCAGCCTTTGTAGATTACATTTTTGCCAAACTAACTATATTAGAAACATTTTTTATTTTGCACAGACTATTTTACCCAGTTTTTATTTTTATACTGAACAATCCCTTTAATGGTAACTGCGAATATGTACATAGTTTGGTAAATCTATGCATATTAGGCATCAGACTGTTCAGTAGACTCATGCGCTTAATTTTGGTGTATCTAAATGCCAGATACTTTGGTAATCCTATGCACTGTTCAGTGGACCCCTGGCATTCATATGGGATGTTTTTTCTTGGTACCTAATACTAGGTGGGAGATATGAACTTGCAAAGTGAAAGTTTTGAGATGTTTTTTCAAAATGTTCATACATTTTTATAGAAACCATTAAAGGGGTCGTTCACCTTCCAAACACTTTTCAATTCAGCTGTATTTCTGTTCCCCAGAAATACAGACTTGTTTCAATACTTTCCATTAGTTATTTTTTACTGTTTTTCCAAAATCTAAGTTTAAAGTTGAATGTCCCTGTCTCTGGTGTTTGAGTCTAGCAGTTTAGTATCATAATTCAGGCGCACACTCTAAAGTGCTACAATTTTGCAACATTGAGTTGATACAACAAATACAACTTACTGTGCGACAGACTTGATTCCATAGGAAGTGAATGAAAAAACGTATAAACCTTCTGGTTTTGTAAGAGTGCATGGGAGGGCGATGCAAATATTTGCCTGTATACAAAGAAACAGAGAACAAGAGGTTTAGATATGACTTTATATAAATATGTCTTCTATGGTATGGGCTCCATTATCTGGAAACCAATTTTCCAGAAAGCTCTCATAGATTTTCACCAAATAGTTAATTTTGAAAAATGATTTCCTTTTTACCTAAAATAATAAAATAGTACCTTCTACTTTATCCAAACTAAGATATAATTAATCCTTATTGGAGGCAAAACAATATTATTCAGTTTAATTAGTATTAAAATGATTAAGTATGGAGATCCAAATTACAGAAAAGCCCATAATTGGGAAACCCCCAGTTCCCGAGCATTATGGATATCAGGTCCAATACCTGTACTAACTTATTGATAAAACACCTACCTATGTACCAAGTAAGGACTGTACACCTAGTAGCGCCTACAGCCAAGGTGACACCTTGCATTCAAGTAATCGGCAGAAGTGTACATATAGCAACATTAAACTCTAGCTATCCCTAGAAATATAACACAAAGATAGTATAAAGGTGATACCTAATCATAGCAAGCTTTCAGAACATAGTGTATATAAATGTTGTTGTGGTGTTCTCGGATATATACAACATTCAGCTCATAGATAAAATGACCAACAAAAAGGAATGTCCATCTCTGTGTGGGTGGTGTTAAAGTCATATACACGGGGACATGCAAAGGACAGCCGGAGGTACAAGAGAATGTGGATTCAAGTGTCTGAATATAAATTAGGGCTAAATTAATGGATTGTGAAATAAAAGAAATCCAATATGAGCAGTCTAGTGTCCCAACAGCTGTTTGTGGTTCTGACTTGGTGCAGGCAGTTCTTAATCCACATAATTAGCCATAAATCCAAGGCCCAGGTTCAGTCCCTTCTCCGGAGAGTGGAAAGTTTTTATTCATTTGTATTGCCATACTTTCCTTTCGTTTTATGTATCAAAATTCAAAATTAAATCATTTATGGAGTGGTGGGGGCTGTTGAAATGGTTGCCTACTGGTGTGTCCAGTTTTTTATTGGTTATGGTGAAGCAGTGGTGTGTATTTCTATCTCAGACTTTGACCAATTTCTACAGGCTAACACGGTACAACAATTTTACCTGGAATTACTAGACATATATAAACATGTACCTAACCTGTAGTGGATGCATAACAGTTAATGAGCGTGCTTCCTAACAGTGAACTGGAAATTGCCATGCACAATCGCTTGTCTGCATAAAATTTACCTGGAAGATGAAATACCCAAACAAAGAAATGTTATGTGTCAACGGTCTATGTCACTTTTGGCATTTCCTCAGCGGGTGGAAAATGGACAAACCCTCTTCAAGCCATAGCATCTACTAGATTTTAGAAACCCACCTTATTATAGGCTCCAGGTCTGTATGTCGACGATCTTCCCTCTTTTGGGAACCCTGATTTAGTGCTCTCAGAATTGTCTCATCAAATGCTTCCCTTGACAGTTCATTTGGAAGCTGTTAATAAGAGCAGATAATTAACATAGGTGGATGCCAGGGATAATTTGTGACAAATTTGACTATGAATACTATTTAATTTTTACAGTTTAGAATGCAAAATGATCCATAATATATACAATTCCATAATCTCCTTGCAGAGTCAGAGCAGCAGAGCTCACGGACGCTATCTTCGCCTGTGCATGCGCCATAAGTGATGGAAATTGCCGAAGGGAGAGAGAAGACCCGAAGAAGAACGAAGAGCCAGAAGATGGCGTCCGTGAGCTCTGCTGTGCTGACTCTGCAAGGAGAGTTAAGTAAAGAATTAGGGGCAATTACAGGAGGTAACACCTAGGCTGGGGTGGGGTGTAGCAATTTTTATTAGCAAGGGGGTTTAGTGCTCTTTCAATACACTTATATATTGGTTTTAGCAATACATGTGTATAAGCAATAGTGTGTCCCTAGTCAAAATATACAAAATATATATAAAAAAGACAGACATGTAGCACGTAACCTATTCCAGATGATGAATAAACACACCGTAAATGGGGGAATACATTCTGTAAGTTTATCAGGGATCATTTGACAATAAATTTACAAAGATGGCAAAAAATGGCAGATTTATAGTCATTTACCATTAAAAAGAATTCCAGCAGCTCATGGTGTGACTTGGTCACAAATGTTACAGACTGATCTGACCAAGTAACCTAGGAACAAGAAAAGAAAAGCATTGGCTACATTATTTTCTTCATATTTGAATGCCAGAAAAACACTGCACCACAAGTAGTATGTAATCAAATAAATAAAATATGAAGCTGGCAATGCTAAAAACAGTCTGTTTATTTAGCTGTTTAAAAATCTAAATTGCACCATATATGTATGTAAGGACTGTATTCCAGTAAACAACACACACACCAATTAAGTAGTGATGATGTCACTCCTCTTCTGCTTACCTAAGTGAGTAATATGATCCTCTGTTACACAGAGAAAAACAAGCCAATGCATGCCTTTGCTGCAAACTCCAGGTACCTTAAATGGCTCCAGTCATAACTAAAATCATTTCCCAAGTAAATACATTATGTGAAAGTTCAAGAAATCAGATTTTTAAAACAGTTAGAATTGTTTGTATAATGTAAATGATCAGCTCACTATATCTTCTGCAAGATCTCCTCTATCTCCACTGCAGTTCTAGCTTAGGCAGGCATTTTGGATTTCACTGGCTCCTCCTACCTATATCTTCCCAGCCAACTACAGCTCTGAAATCTCGCACATGCTCAGTTGAAATTCCTTGTTGCTTATCAACCCTTCTAAGATATTTTCAAATGAGCCAAACCTGTGTGTTAGCTGCTGTACAGTAGTGCTGCCACCTGCTGGAAGTTAGTGTGTGCCCTTCATTTGCATAATAACATCACCAGCAGGGGACAAGATAGGGAAATCTCCTGATACTTCTAGTGGAGGAGTTTACTAACACAAGGCATTCTGGGTAGAATACTCAAAGCAGTGTTACAATCTAAGCATGCTCCTGAAATTTGCATATAATAGTCTCTGTTATAGTCTCAGTATGGCCTCCCTCAGTGAAATAACCCATTTGACAAAGTAAGGGATTTTTTTTAAAACCTGCAGTTTTTTTCAAAAAACTATATAAGTAGTTTGATTAAACGTGTTTATGTTGTACTGGTCAGATTGTTATGTCTTTGATTTTGGCTGTGATAGGTGCCCTTTAATACAACCAGTTCAGTTACAACAATGTATCTTTTCTGCTTTTAATAGACACTGAAGTCTTCACTCTTAACTTTCCTTTTTAGGTTTATTCTTTACAATCTGTCCTATCTCTGCCAGTATATTTTATTTATTTTTTTGCTCTTTGATATGTGTTGTGTTTTTAATTTGTGACTATCAAACTTTAAGTTACATTATTTTATAACAAATTTCACTGCTTTTAAAATACCATGTCTACAGAGTCTAGCTATGTGAACACTAGTAAACTGATCACTGATCCACACATGGTTTCTTAGCAACTACACACATTTTGTGCTAAATGCCCAGAGTAGACTGCACCACCCGAACATAAAAGTGACAGAACTGTGTGAGGCTCTGAAATTAGAGGTCCCTTATCACATATAGCCAAGGACAGTGCAAGAAACACATATCAGGGAATAAAGTAACTTCTTTAACACTTCTGTCACTTTTATGTTTGGGTGGTGCAGTCCACTCTGGGCATTTTTGATAGTTTAGCACTTTTGAAACTGTGCTCAGTTTTGGTTCTGGATAAGACCTTTCTGCCTTATCTTTTTATTAATTTTTTGCCATTTTTGGACCCAGTGCATGGGCAACAATCCTCAACCTGCTATGCAATATATAGTTAATCCTATATGCCTCACTTGGATCCTTAGTTATCCCCAAGGAACTGCATTAACTACTCTATTTATTTGCTATGAATAATCCAACAACAGCAGCTTGGTTTTAATGATTTTCCATAACTTGCTGCATCTACAGTTATCACTTGCTTTCATTTTATTTACTTTTACTATCTTTTGTTAGGCTGGTTTTCTTCAGTTATTTACTCCCAATTTGGGTAATTGAATAGATTCCTCTTTTTGGTGCCATGTTTTGCACAAGGGGAGGGTCCTTAAGGGTTTGCACTGCTTGCAATCTGCTAGTTTTTTTTCCCCTGAGGAAGATCACTATGATGTGATCGAAACGTTGGAATTTCATTTGTTTGAGATCGGTATTTTCTTGCTATTTTGTATAACTAAATAAATAAATATATATTTATTTATATAAGCAACTGGGAGATAATCCATGCACAAGGACACATCACAAGAAAGCTAAAATGAGGAACAGCATTTTAAAATCAAGACAGCCACTTTCTAAAAAAAGAGCTGCCATGTGAGTCTGCTAGCCCAAAACACTGACATAAAAAAACAAAATTACAGAATGACTTCGGGAAGGAAACACTCAGCTGTCAGTGAAGGATGACAGGCATGAACCATAGATTAGGAACAGTTTAAAGGAGAAGGAAAGGTTAAAACTAAGTAAGCCTTATCAGAAAGGTCCATCTAAATATACCAGTAAAACCCCAAAGTAGTGCTGCTCTGATACCCGTCAAATGAAACACTGCATTTCTTTCCTTCTATTGTGTTCACATGGGCTTCTGTATCAGACTTCCTGCCTTCAGCTTAAACCTCATTGCCCTGGGCAAGAGCATGCTCAGTTTGCTCCTCTTCCCCCCCCCTTCTCTACTGTAATCTGAGCCCAGAGCAGGGAGAGACTCAGGCAGGAAGTGATGTCACACCATGTTAATCCTGCAGCTCCTATCCTAAACAAACAAACAAACAAACAGAGTTTCTAGAGCTTTTTACTCAGGTATGGTAAAACATTCTACAGAATAAATATAGCATTCTAGCTTGCACTATTGCAGCTAATCTATTGGCAATAAAATGCCTCCGTAGCTTTCCTTCTCCTTTAAAGGAATTGTTCAGTATAAAAACTGGGTAAATGGATAGTCTGTGCAAAATAAAAAATGTTTCTAATATAGTTTATTAGTCAAAAATGTAATCTATAAAAGCTGGAGTGACTGGATGTCTAAGATAATAGCCAGAACACTACTTCCTGCTTTTCAGCTCGCTTAGTTTACACTGACTGGTTACACTGGTGACCAAGCAGTAACCAGACACTTGAGGGGGGGGCACATGGGTCATATCTGTTACTTTTGAATCTGAGCTGAATGCGGAGGATCAATTGCAAACTCAATGAACAGATATGTACCATGTGGCCCCCTTTCAAGTCGCTGACTGACTCAAGAGTTATAGAGCTGAAAAGCAGGAAGTAGTGTTCTGGCTATTATGTTACACATCCAGTCACTCCAGCCTTTATACATTACATTTTTGGCTAACTAACTATATTAGAATTTTTTTTTATTTTGCACAGGCTATTTACACAGTTTTTATTTTCACACTGAACAGTTTGTTTAAGATATACTGTAACATCTTACAATACAGTAGTTTTTCAACAGATGGATAGCTATAGCTTCATGTGTTTTGTAAGAAAAGGGACAAAAAGTCAAGTTTGGGTTATGTGATAATAATGATTCTCCTGTAGCTGATCAAATGACGATAGAGGATGTTGGTGGATTAAATATGGCTGCCACAATGTAGACGAATAATGACATTTTCTAATGATGCAATTTTGGACAGAGAAGTGTTTTGGAGGTGACCAAATTTAGCGTTTAGGCATGCCCACTTTGTAATGGCAGAGTAGGATTAGGAGATCTTTCCTTAATACAAACACAGAAATCATTGAAAACAAAAAATAAATCCAAATGACAAGTTTAATATGGCTAAGTGGGTAGCACTTGCAGCACTGGGGTCTCGAGTTTCATTCTGGCATGATGTGAAATGAGGACTGGGCAAAAACACTGTAAGGGCACACACTAAGATTCGGGGAGATTTAATCACCTGGCGACAAATCGCCTGTTCTTCGGGTGACTAATCTCCCCAAAAAACCTTCACGTTTAGATTCTAGCCGGCGGGAAGGCAGTTTGGGGAGATTAGTTGTCCGAAGAGGCGATTTGTCGCTGGCCAACTAATCTCCCTAAATAGCAGTGTGTGCCCTTACCCTAAGACTCTTAGCTGGATACAAAAGATGTTTACAAGCTTAGCTCTATGCCACAGCGGGTGTTACTCACATGTTTGTTTGTAGAATAAAATTTGCCTTTTTTTGTTTTTTTACACACGGATTCCTGCTGTTGTTTTTCTACTTTTCACTTGCAAAATTAACTAAATATGTTATTTAGCCAAGGGGTACCCCAAAATGCTGCTTTCAACTGAGCAAACACTATACAACCTCACTTTTATAGAACTACAATTATATGGGCATTATTAGCATTCTGCTTATAATTTACCATTTTTAAATACATAATAAAAAGCATAGTTTAGAAGTTATAGGCAGCATGAGAGAAGCATTGAACACCAACGCTTGGTAATACAAAAATATAAACAGCTTTACATTCAGGCGTGAACACATTACAAAAATGAATTTGTTTCAGAAGCAGACAGCTGGTGCAATGAACAATGGCTCATGTTATGAAGGCAAATGTTACAGTTGGATAAAACTGAAGAGAACAGTACCACTGTACTGAACATCTGGTATGTCATTTGAACATACCACTAGTTATTGCAGCGGTTTTTCCAGCCAAAAAATAAAAAATACTTGACAACTCAACTGTGGCATTTTAGGTGGAAGGGGTTGTGTACTTATTTATAGTGGAAAGACTGATCTAAATCTCAAAATAAATATAAAAAAAGACAACAGCCACAAGTGAATATATAAAATATTACTTTTTGCTTATAATCCATATTTTTGTGGTTCTGACATATTCTGCAGATCTTTACAGAGATTACACATCATGCACATTATTCTCTGCCCCAGTGAAACAGTCTAAGACCCCTATTGCATTCACATGTGATCAGGGCCGGGGCAAGCCGGGCGAGAGCCCCAGGCGACCGGGCCGGCCTTGGCGTCCCCTCCACCGTACGCGTGTACGAGCACGCTAACCATCCGCATCACCCCCCTTCAGGTACGCGCACAAACAAGTGCGGGACTGAAGACGAGAGCAGTGAAAGGTACGTGCCTGCCCCCCCCCCAAGCTGTGCCCTAGGCACGTGCCTACTCTGCCTACCCCTAGTTCCGGCTCTGCATGTGATGGTCAATTTTAGCAAGAACCAGTTAACTTTCTTGTATGTTTGGATTGAGGAAGGAAAGCCATACAAAAACAGACCGTTACTATTTGCAAGAATTTTTCAATGAGTCTCCTCTGGACATTGTGAATGTAATAGGGATCTTAGATTGTAAGCTCCGCTGGAGCAGGGACTGATGTATTATCTCTTAAGCATTGCAGAACATCAGCTTTATGTAATAAAAAGTACTAAGTTTGCCCAGGAGCAGTAACCCATATCACCCATTAAGATGTTTGCTTTTATATTAAAGTATATTAATGTTATATTTATATTAAAGTAACCTGTGTACCAACCTCAACATCCTGATCATTTTAAAAACCTTACCTTAAATGTGTATTCCAGATTTTTGTCAGCCCTTTTTCTCTGTGCACCTTTAAAGGTAATTTTCTCAATATGTACAGCTGGAGAGAAAACAAAGATTTGAAATTGCTTTTAGTGCCATGCTTGTGTTACTAATAAGCCTTGTATCTTGAATTTTAAAATGTAATTATACTATGCATTGTGAGGGAGTCCCTAAACTCAAACAGACAACAAACCATGTGCTTTGAGTCAGCAGAAAAGATGGGGTGCCACTGAGGGTACATTTGGAGGCACAGATCTTCCCTGCTAAAGGGCTGTGGTGGTCTTGGACTGGCACAGAAGCCCAAAACATATGGTGCAACATGTCTAGACTAATTCTTTATTGGACTTTTACTTCCTTTTTATTCTTTTCTGTTACCTAAATACATACCTTCATGCTGCAGTTTGCGAGTTGCGTTGATTCCATTGTGACAGAGAGAATCACTTGGCGATACATGGTTCTCACTATTTGGCAAAAATTCATTGACACTGCCCTAAAAAGAGAAATACAAAAAATAGGTAAAATGTACCATAATTATGTAATTCTATGTGGTAAACCACACATCAATATGGCAACTTCCATCTACAATGAGACCCTCTCATCAGCTCTATGAAAGCTGTTGTTTCGCCCACCCCATCACACTTGTCAAATGAAAACCCAACCTTAACTCAACTTGTTGCTGGTATGTCTGTAAATGCTCCTAGCCAAAATCTACCAGATCCTCTATACGCTCTAAATAGATTTGCTACATTTAACGACAAAACAGCATTAACTCCAGGAATGCATCATGCAACATGGCCATCTGCACAAACCATACCTCCCAACTGTCCCCTTTTTAGAGGCACAGTCCCTCTTTTGACAGCTCAACCTGCAGTCCCTCATTTGTACTGGAAATTACCATTTTTCTCTGCACTGAACAACCAGAAAAAGAAACACAGTTTCTAACTTAATTGGCTTTTGGCAGAGCCCAGAACAGCCACAGCTGTTTATAAGATACTTTTGTAACAATTTCAAGATAAGGAAATAAGTAATTGTAACAATATAAGATAACAGGTCCCTTGGGAAAAGTTAGACTCAAAGCTTAAAGGTCAGTTCAGGTTCATTAGCAAAACTAATAACTGAAAAAAAAAACCAAAGAAATATGTTCAAACTTTCATAAACTGCCAAGTTTTTGTCCCTCTTTTTATTTCCAAAATGTTGCGAGGTATGCACAGACCTCCAAAAATCACATCATTGTTGTGCATCTGGTAGTAACATCGGCACAAAAGCTTTTTGTGGGTGAGCAGCCACACCCAAGCCTAACGTCAACATGTACACGCAGTTTTACTAGAATTGCTGTAAATATTTTTGCTGTTGGAGAGGTGGAAATCGGTTCATGGTTTAATGGATGATGGATGATAGGAGAACTTTTACCTGCATGACTGTGTAAGGCCAAATGTAAAGTTTGGTGAGGAGGGAAAAATATCTATGCCCTTCTATGTCACCCATTTTTTTTGCTTAATTATTGTGACCCACAAGTGCTAACCACCTCTATTTCAAGGCCTTACTCCTAGTTAAAGATAAGAAACTAAAGAAGTTAAAGGAATAGTTCAGTGTGAAAATAAAAAATACTGCAAAAACATAGTGTATGTGGGGGTATGTAAAACAGTTTTTCAGAAAACAATTAAAAACTGGAGCTGCATGATACTTAAAGGAATTGTTCAGTGCAAAAATAAAAACTGGGTAAATAGATAGGCTGTGCAAATTAAAAAACGGTTTCTAATATAGTTAGTTAGGCAAAAATGTAATGTATAAAGGCCGGAGTGACTGGATGTGTAACATAATAGCCAGAACACTACTTCCTGCTTTTCAGCTCTCATGGTTTACACTGACTGGTTACCAGGCAGTAACCAATCAGAGACCTGAGGGGAGGCCACATGGTTCATATCTGTTGCTTTTGAATCTGAGCTGAATGCTGAGGATCAATTACAAACTCACTGAACAGATATGTACCATGTGACCCCCCTTTAAGTCGCTGACTAAATCAGAGTTATAGAGCTGAAAAGCAGGTGTTCTGGCTATTATGTTACACATCCAGTCACTCCAGCCCTTATACATTACATTTTTGGTTAATTAACTATATTGGAAACATTTTTTTATTTTGCACATACTATCTACTTACCTTGTTTTTACTTGTACACTGAACTGTTCCTTTAAATAATAAAAGCAATTTGAACATCAGTTTAAAAAGTCAGTGTCCATAAACCATATTTGAAATGGCCTTCAGCAGACGACCAGGAGGAGAAAAGAGAAGCCTGAAGCACAAATAATGTTGATCTTGTTATAAACTGAATCATATTAAGCTACAGGAAGGCTCATACTTTAAGAAGATGTGATTTTGTACAGAATCTCCTATAATTAATATGCAGTCCTTCCTTCTCCTCTTCCAGCGTAGTACAAGATGGGCGCTGAAAATCAGCCTGCTGAAATACGCAGGCCAAAAATCAGCCCCTATGCGGGCATTAGCCTCCTCTTCTGTCTGCACCCAGAACTGTTATGTCGGCTCTGGTTCAGGCGAAGAAACGAGAGTGTTTGCATTACCGCACTGAAATCAGCCACGTACCTGCACTTGAGACAACAATGGTTCCAGGGCAGGCAGGCAGAGGCTAATCCCTGCCTAGTGGCAAATTTTTGGCCTACGTATTTCAGCAGGCTGATTTCAGCTCCTGTGCAGCATCAGCCTTAATCTTTAAAGCTTTCCATACATGGGCAGATTTTGTATACAAACGGAGAATAATCAGCTAAACAATCATTTAAATTGTCTTTTTCAGCAGTATTCTACAGAATCCTTCTGCTTAGTCGAACCGAATCCGAATATGCAAATTAGGGGCAGGAAAAGGAAAATGGCGTGACTTTTTGTCACAAAACAAGGAAGTAAAAAGTATTGTCCCTTTCTGTAATTTGGATCATCATACCTTAACTAAAAATAATTTAAAATGAAATAAAAAAAATCCTTTCACCTCCAATAAAGATCAATTAAATTATATTTGGAATCAAGTACACTGTACTATTTCATTATTACAGAGAAAAAGGGAATCATTTAAATTAAAAAAATTGGATTATATGGATAAAATAGAGTCTTTAGGAGATGGCCTTTCCGTAATTCCGAGCTTTCTGGATAAGGTTCAGATCTATTAGGGAATGCCCAGCTGCTGGGAGGCATGAGAGCAGCTGAAATTCTTTTTCAAAACTTAAATACAGGTATGGCATCCGTTATTCTGGAAACCAGTTATCCAGAAAGTTTCAAATTACGGAACGGCCGTCTCCCATAGACTCCATTTTATCCAAATCTTTTTAATTTAAATGATTCCCCTTTTCTCTGTAATAATGAAATAGTAGCTTGTACTCAATCCCAACTAAACTATAATAATCCTTATTGAAAGCAAAACCAACCTATTGGGTTTATTTAATTGTTACATGATTTTCTAATAAGACTTAAGGGAAGATCGGTTATCCAGAAAACCACAGGTCCCAAGCATTCTGGATAACAAGTCCCATACCTGTATTAAAAAAATTGTAAGGCAGCAACTGAAAACATTTACATTTGTAATGTCCTTTTGTAAAATCCTTATATCTCAATGTGCAAAGTTTCCATTACTTTGGGGAAGGTGGGGGATTTTAGATGGGAAACAGTCTAAATGTTAATCAGAATATAATTTGAGGTGATTGCTGCTTGTACCTGGTTCTGGATACTTCCGGGAACAGAATAAATGTTATAGAATTATGTTGTATTTTTAACTTGACTAAAAAATAAATTAGGGGGAAAAAAACAAATTGTTGACTCAAATGCGCTGCTTGAACCCCAAAAGTATAATCAATGTTCTAAATGATATGGATATTTATGTGCAAGTTAAAACTTCAGCAGTTGTACAAATTCCATAAACTGCCCGATTGTCAGAGAGGTGCTCTCCAACAGTCATTAAAGGGCATCTGTTGTGAAAAATATTCTGCCCAACCAAAGGTGTGGGCTAATAGAGCCTGCACTCCAGTTGGGGTAAACAATAGGTTGTTTTTTTTTAAATTGCCTCCTCTGGCACTAGGCCACCCATACTGGGAGGGTGCTCCCGATATAAGCAGCCATGTTGGGGCACACACATGCGCATAATGACTGAATGTAGAGGCTTGCTCATTATTCTCAAACGCATGACGTCGAAAGCACACTATGCGCATGCACTATGTACAACATGGCTGCTTTCACCAGGTGCTCCCTCTCAGTGCAAGTGTCTTAGCGCTGACAGGGGCAGCTTAAAAAAACAAAAACTTTTAGCCTCAACCCGAGTGCGGGCTCTATTAGCCTGCCCCTATGGTTGGGGATAATATTTTTGCCCAACACGTGCCCTTTAAGGGTGTAACATAATAATAATGCAAGATTTTTTAGTGGACTGGTCACCCAAGACAACCAGATGAGGGACCAAAGAATCCTTGGGTCATCCCATAAGATGACATTGTGGTGTTCATCAAAATGTACCCAGAACGGATGTGCTCTTCAGTGAAGAGAGGCAAAGTGGTTAGAAGTTATAATCACTGTGAGGTGTTTAAAAATTGTCACCCCAGTGAATTACACTTTCCTTGTCTAAGCTCCTGAAACACAATTTCTGTGATTGAGAGACTGGCCCAAGAATTGAATGCAGGTCTTCTTTCGGGACAAGCTAATTTAACCTATGATCCACATGATCGTCGATCCCTTTGGGTAGAACTACATGGGCGACTTCGATGCGTTTCTGGCGGATCCAATGCGTGGGGCCAAAACGCTGGCGTCAAGTTGGATGCGACGGAAATAAAGTAAGCAATAGCAATGTCGGATGTTGTCGCAGCATTCATCCGACACGAATGTCGGATGCAGATGCTGCATCCGACAGTCGTGTTGTGTCGGATGAACGATGCGACAACATCCGACATTTGTATTTCTCACCTTATTTTTTGTCGCATCTGAGTTGACACCAGCATTTTAGCGCAGCGCATCTTATCTGCAGGAACCGCACTGGAGTCGCCCATGTAGTTCTACCCTTTGTTCCAAAAAAATTGCAATCGGCACTATTATGTATGCTATCACCATATAACTGCCCATAATAATACCAACTGATGTCAGAGCACAGCTAGGGTAAAGTGGTTCTTAGAGGGATGGATAATCTTATGACAATGGCATATGAAAAGGTTTTGAAAGTTTTATCCCCCTTAGCATTTTTAGTACATTCGTAGGGGACAAAATGCTCAAAATCACCTCTATTCATTTTAAATGGCAAATGTCTGAAAGAGCAGTGCGCTTGAAGAGGTACTCATTACTCACAATGCAGTAGTCAGTGGGGCTCATTTATAAACACTGGGCATTTGCACCTGGGCAATAACCCATAGCAACCAATCATTGAAACAATCTTCGTGACACTGACCGAAAGACAACAAAACCCTTTAATAAACAATGGCTTGCCTTTGTAAACTAAAATCAAATAGTTGCTGAATGTTTAGAGTCAAGATGGCTATACTGAGACATATAGCATGATTGGGAAAAAAACCCTACATCTTGCAGGCAATAAAAAATAATATATGATGCTGGTTTCACTCTGGGTGAAAAATGAGCATTGTCTTTAAAAATTATCCCTTTATTGGAGCTCCTCATAGATCTGATATGGTCTCAGTCTGTGTTTCAAATGAGGGGTGGAAGTGTCCAAACAGTCCCTTCCAGAAGCACTGTAGGAGGATGATAGCCAATCACAGACCTGCAGTCACACAAGCAAAGACATGCTTCAGTTCCCTATCTGGTCTGTCTATTTGCCGATTGGTTACAAGTTTTACATAAATCAGCCTGAAACACAATTTTTTTTAGCACATTCCGTCTATATTTAAAGGTGTATAATGCCCTGGCACATTCATTCCATACAGCCAATCAGATTGATAGCCGTCTAATATCTATTGGACAGGTTTAAAAATCCCATCTGAATAAGGACCACATTGGCTCGTTGACGCAGTCCTTTCCCGCAGCCTGCATTACCACTATCATGATCAGTCAGCACAAATCAGTTTGGTTGGCAACCTCATCAAACAAGCACCTTTCCAATGTCATTACCGAAGTGCATCTAAACCTGTACATACACAGCAAGATGTTTGTTTGGTGAGGCCACCAAACATGTGGACCCTTGCCCAATGTGGCCACTTACATGCAGATTATTTTAGATTAGCAATCTGGAAATTCCAGAGGGACTGCTATAATATGCCATAAACGCTCACTATTTAGTGGGGGCTGTTTGGGCCTCTAGGGAATTTATATACCAGGGCCTATTTTGAATCCTAGTCCAGTCTTGATCATGAGGTCTATGCAGATCCATCTGGAGAAGACTGCATCAAAGTGCCAATGCATCCAAAGGGATTTCCAAACCTGCCCATGGATATCTGAAAATTTTCAGTCACATATGTGTCAGAGGGGCCCATACAAGGACAGATAATTTCTAACTCAGTGTGAAAGGGCCAGATTGTCATCTTAAATCTGTCTGTATAAGGCCACCTTAATTCTTGCTACATCATAAATCAATACTTGACAGCAAAGCAAATGACCTTGGTATTGTGCACTCTACACTTGCATTAACGTTGATCATTAATCATGTGCAGGTTTGCCAGGTTTTCAGTAAATAAATAATATGTCTTGGGTATTGTGCATTTTAGGGCAGAGACACACAGTCAGATTCGGGGAGATCTGTCGCCTGGCTACAAATCTCCTCTTCTTCGGAGGGACTAATCTCCCCAAACTGCCTTCCCGCTGACTAGAATGAAAATCGCCGACGGGATGGCACTAGGAGTGTTGTTTTCCAAAGTCGCCCGAAGAACTTCAGATGACTTCAGAAAACGAAGCAGTCCGATAGCCAACCCACCGGCAATTTTCATTCTAGCCAGCGGGAAGGCAGTTCGGGGAGATTAGTCACCCTGAAGAGGAGGAGATCTGTAGCCGGGCGACTAATCTTCCTGAATCTGACTGTGTGTCTCTGCCATACATAGTTACCTCTCGACACGAGCGGATCTTGCACTAATATGCCCACCCTTGAATGGTTGATACCAGACTAATTGGATCATGATCAGATCACAAGGCCAGGAATGCAGGTGGTTCTAAACCGGTCTGATTTTCGACCAGATTTCGACCAGGGAGTTCACTGGAGGCCCCAATAGACTAGCCAATAAGCTTCCGACTTTGTCTGTTGGCAGCTTTTATGGGCCTGTGTATGGCCACATTAAGACAATGACCACATCAACAATATTATGCAAATGTGTACAATTATGATTACTTTACAAATATCACAGAGATGAAAAATATATTAGTGTTTAAAGGAACCCTACATATTTTTTATTGTCTTTAATATAGTACCCCAATATCGTTTACCTGTCAATTACTATGGGAGACTATGGCTCTGCGTAACTAATGTAATTACACACAGGCAAAGTAAGCCTGCCAACTTTCTAGCAGACGAGTTGACCTCTGCTCCTATTTGCTTCAGAGCGGAAATTAGTTGATTTCTACTACGTATGATATTCAGCCACTTAACTCACTCAACTTCTCCATAAACACAATGTTACAATTGTTATGTTAATCATTTCCCCTCTGTAATTCATATTGGTAACTGCTAATGTCCTGCATCACTGACATAAACCTATTGTATAACAGTGTTGGCTATTTACTAAGATTCCGTTTTTGATCTTTCGTGTGGCCTAGGTTGTTGGAATAATGGATTTTTACCCAGCTATTTCAGTACTACAGTGTGCGGAATCCTTGGAGGTGTACTTGTTGAACTACAATTCTAAAGAGGATGAAAGGTCAATGGTGGAAAGGTTAGTTTGCTAGGAATGGGCTGAATGGGCAGCACTGTGCAGGCACTTATGCAAGCCATGTCTCGTCTGACAGAACGTTAACTGTACATGTGCAAATCCCAGGATGCAGCGTTAAGAGTAATCAGCAGATGAATGCCAAGACCTACAGTTCAGCACTGGCTGTACAAAACTAGAAATGTCGCTTAACCCCGACACGAGCCAAGCGCCCAGAAGCCCCATTTACCTCAGCCCGACTTTTCCTGCCCATGGCCTCCCGGAGCCGGTCCAGGCGTTCCCGAAGAGTGACCCGCTGGTGGAAAGTGAAGGCAGGATGAAGAGAGGCCATGGTGAATAGAAGCAGCAGTTCCTCACGGGCCGCCGCTCCCTCCGCGCTGTCCTCCTCCTCCTGCTCCTCCCGGCCTCCCAGCACCCTCTCGATTCCCACTTCAGGCAAGAGCAGGCGGTACAAACGACTGGCCACCTCCCGGCTGCCAGAGTTGAGTAGTGCCAAGTAGATGATGAGTTTGGCGCGGGAGATGGGCTCGCCCAAGTCCCCCAGCAGCGGCTCCCCGGCCAGTCCATTAGCCTTATTCTCACACTCCCGGAGGTAATGACAGTCCTTCCTGGCCAGGTCCTCCAAGCACGAGCCGAGGAAGCGCAGCTCGAGTGGGTTACACAGGTCCAGCAGCCCGTAGGCGAATTCCAGCCGGTTGGCCGGGCCCAAAGACTTCACGAACCAATGGTACACCGTTTCCCTATGCAAGGGGCCGTCAGGCGCTGCCCAGTCGCGGGGAGTGTCGCACATGGCTGCCCGTTCTGCTTCATCCTCCTCCTCTTCATCAGACGCCTTGTGTTTGCTCTTCTTCAGGGGTAACACTAGCTTCATCTTCAGCATTATCAGCCGCTCCAACCGGGCAGCATTCACCAAGGTAACACCGAAACTCACAGCGAGGAGTGTCAAGCGCGAAGCTGCTCTGTCATTTCCCTGGCGGGCACTTTGCCGTCTCAGGGGTTCTCTGTCAATCCGTGCACAGGGAAAACTGGGCGTGTAAATGGGGAGGATCGGGACTGACTTCCAGAACACTCCTTCTCTTTCCCTGCCTTCTCCAGTCTGCCCTCCCTCACCCCGTCGTACGTACTATCCAAGCGTACGTACGGAAAACTGCTGGCATTCCCGACAATCTGATTGGCTGACACGAGATCCCCAAGCGTCATAGAAAGAGCCGGCGCGAATTCCATTTCCCTTCTTCTCAAGATTCTTCTCAAGAAGTCGGGCCCTGTGACAGTTTGGCAACAATTTGCCGACTGTGAAGTGCCTATTCTTTCCTATATGATGACTGGCTATTGGAAATTACACATTTTACATGTTTGTTACCACCTGAATAAATATCGGAGAATTTTCTATCCCCTGGTCTTTTAACCATGAGACAATGGAATGCAAATACATTCATCGTCCCTACAACAAAATCATGAGGCGGGGCTAAAATTTGGGAATATATAGGACATTTCCACGAACATATAGCTTAATAAAATCAAGCCCCCCCCCCCAAAAAAAAAAACTTTAGCAAAACGTTTCATAACAATATAAACAGTTTTGGCTTGTTACCAATACCACGAAGGCCTCACAGCAGCTACAGGGCCTGAATCTTAAATCCTTGCCACTAAGAACATAGCACAAGTGAAGAAACGTGTAGAACAACATGTAGAGGATAAAGTGTCCCATTTGTTTGAGTGAGGTTGAAACGTCCATCCTGTGAGGCAGCAGAAGCTTTTGCAAAACAACTAACTACCAACATTCCCGAGCAACTGAAGGGGCTGGCAAGGAAAGACTTGTATTTGGAGACAATACACAGTGGTACAGTGGTTTGCAGTCTATACTGTTAAAGGGAAGTAAATGCAACAATGGTTTGTAGTCTATACTGTTAAAGGGAAGTAAATGCAACAATGACTGCAGGGAAGTGCCATATTCCACTGACATGGCAAAAACATGTAGGACCTGACGCACTACTGATCATAGAAAATGCCTAGGTAATAATTAAAAAAAAACAATAGTGGGTAACATTCAATCATTTTTCCATTCTAGTAGACAAACTAGAGATGTTCAGGTTAGAGTACTGCTGCTGCAGCAGGTCAGCTGCCTGTGGGTTACCCTCAAAAAAACAGCCAATGACCTGGGTTTGCAGCAACAGCACTTTCTGTTTAACAGTGGTTAGAGGAAGGCAGTTGCGGGTCGGGTCAGTTAGCAGGTCTAAGGGCCCGATTTACTGGATTGGGCGGGAAATGGTGGTTGGACAGGAGATTGGCAGGGCAAAGGCAGCTCTGTGGTGAAAAGACTGTTCAGCAGCAGAAAGGAGAGGAGGAGTATAGGGTTTGCAGATTACTGGCAACTGCATCGCCGATAGCTTTGTAATACCAGTGTTGGCCCTAGCTGGTGATTCTCCTCCGAGTGCTTTCCCATAGGCACTAGAAGACATTAATTGTAAGACGCCTAATCACCTTGTCTGTAAACAGCCTAAGTGGGAAAATGCGCAGGTTGCGGGTCCGGGATTCAAAAATTGGACCCGCACAAGACTCTAGATTTGGTTATAGTTCCTGAGAAGTTCCAGATGAAAAAAGTGTATTTTTGACTGGTATTACAAAGCTATCATAGTTAGTTAACTATGTAACTAACTATGATAGCTTTGTAATACCAGTGTTGGCCCTAGCTGGTGATTCTCCTCCGAGTGCTTTCCCATAGGCACTAGAAGACATTAATTGTAAGACGCCTAATCACCTTGTCTGTAAACAGCCTAAGTGGGAAAATGCGCAGGTTGCGGGTCCGGGATTCAAAAATTGTACCCGCACAAGACTCTAGATTTGGTTATAGTTCATGAGAAGTTCCAGATGAAAAAAGTGTATTTTTGACTAATTTCCTTTTGGATTACCAAGTGATGGCTAACAACGTGACCTTTTACTGCATGTCTGTAGACCTAGGTATTATTCTAAAATCACGCAAAAAGTTTGCTGAATTCATGGCTGTTGAATGCTTACATGTATCCTTTTTTCATATTTCATGTATAATTTTTCATACATATCCACTATATTCACATTGTTCCTATTGCCAAATGCTTTAATATAATGGTAAAAGAGAAGCAAATAAAATAAAAACATCTTCAATAAGCATTAGGTCATCACTTTGTCCCAGGACTTTTAGCATAGGAAAGTTTGGAATCAGGCAGAAGGTCAGGTGGCGAACAAGTGAAGTCATAACAAGCAGGAGTCAAACCATAAGAACTACCAATAAACAGCCCTGATGCAAGAAGGGAACCAACTTTATGACCAAACAAGGAGTGGAATGCTTGGAACCCTTAAATAAGCCACATTCTAGGTGTGCAGCATCAGGGCACACATCACAGCAAATACAAATCTGAATTTTGTAAATGGAAAACATGTCACTACTCTCGTATTAGTAAAGAGCCATCTATATTTATTCCCCCCAGCATGGTCAGATTGATGAATGTGGTCTAGGTGAGATGGGACGTGAAATAGGACATGGTCAGGGTTGGGGTAAAGTGGTATGTGGCAAAATAACTCACACAAGTTCATATAGGGGAGGCAGACATTTCTGAAATAGACCACTTTATGTTGTGTCTTCAGTCCAGCTAGATCACTATACTGTTGTCACTAAAAGTCTGAGGACTTTCAGACTTTTCATCAAATGTATCCATCAATGACAGTATTTGCTAGAAGCCCTATACTCATACAGACTAATTTCTAATACTAAAAGGTACTCATAGTCATTGGTACTCTTCTTACTTTCCCTTGTTAACATGGCTAGTCTGAAACATATAAGAAAATGCACCCTTCTATGAACCCCACGATTACTACAGTTTGGTACAGATGGGCATTTAAATCAATACCTATGTGGCGAGTTTAATAATCTGATGACCACATCAGCCTCTGTATACTGTTATCAAACCACTAGGGGACAACCCTCATGTAGTTATTCAGCTCAAGGCCACAGTGATATAATATGTACATGCACTGCTGGGTATGGTGTATCTATGCATTGTGATGGACTTCAGCCATTTCTCCCCCTGGAGTTGCCTTTCTCAGACTACTCATGGCTTTGTTTGCTCTATTTCTACTTAATCTTTATAGCTAATCTACAAAATTTATGTAAAAAAAAACCCCCACCATGTAGCTTGTTTGCTCTTTGTAAACACTACGGGATCATTGATATCCGAAAGGGAACATTCTCCTTACTACAGTCTATTCATTTTCAATATACCGTACAGTTAAACATTACAGGTAATTTATGGCTCCAACCGCAGTGTGTAGAGTGCAGTGCAGACTTAGTTGCCATGTTTTTTACCTATAAAGCAGAGTTTCCCCCCCCCACACACACACAATTCCAGCATAATTGCAGCGGCAAAGTGGCCAGTAAAACGGAAATGTAGAAATGGTCTATAGAAAACTGCTAAATGTGCTTGGTTATGACTATAACCATTTTTCCTGAAGCCTGTAAGTTTTCCCACAATAGTTTGTAGTGTTGGCTTGGGTGCTAGAATTCTAAGGAAATGAATTATGGGTAGAGAGGGTTTTTGGGGATGCCATTATCTAATGTAACCCTGTACTAATGCTAAGTATAACCTGTTATAGACTACAATGAAGCACACATTATTGCAACTGGTGAGGTTAGTGAGGCAAACCGAACATTTAGGAGCAAAACAGTGCAAAGCTCAGTATCTATTAGTTGTCAACGTGTCCGATGTTTAGAAGCAACAATGCCTTGACAAATGAGTTCCTCGTCTAAATGAATAAACAGAATTACATTTATGCCAGACATAGTTTGGGAATGTGCCTCATTTAGTATTCCATGATGGTTTCTGCTAGAAATTACAGTATATCTGCTGAGGATCATGGGTAGAGTATAGTATTATAGAAGCTTAACTTGCCCAAACAAATGGTATTGAAATTCTGCCCAGTAGAATCAGTCTGCCAGTTACGAGGCAAACGCTGCAAATCTGTTTCACTTTCATTTTTCAAGAAGAGAAACTTTTTGTTCTCAGATGAGCAGTTTCCATTTCACAGCATCTGCAGCTAGTTTCAGCAGGATAAGAAACACTAATATGTCCATTCAACAGATTTCAATAGCTATATTTCCACCTTTATTTATAAATGATGTACCACTAAACTATAAAGTATTTACTGTCATTTTTGAAAAGATGCAGTATAATGCAGCGATGATCATTACATTTTCCCTTTGCCTCAAAACTGCACCCAATCACCAAATATGAAGAAGGAACAACCCAGATAGGATTAAGCCCAGATTGGAGAATTGCTTTGGTATGTCACTGTGATAAAAATGATTCCATGAAGCTAGAGAGGTAAAATAAACCTTTTAGCTGTGTTTGAGCATTGCAATTGTAGTTCATGGTTGGTACAGAATAGTCTGTCCTGGTACTGGGTGAGGGCACACCAATCAGTTGTTTTTATTTATTGCAGGACTTCCCACTGCTGCAGAACAGGGCTACATGTGCCAAAAAGTGAGTGGGATCCTATGTTCTTCCATTTATTGATGCTAAGGTAAACTATCTCTTAGCAGATGATGTACTGCTGAGTGAAATTATCAAACGTGGGAGTTCTTCTGTCATGGGATTAGTAAAAAAAAAAGAAGAAACTATCTTTTTCCCAAGTTAAAGTTATGGTCATTTTAACTCAAATACAATCACGTCTGTGATTTAGAGCATCACCAAATATATCTGTTTACACAGCTGAAGCTTTCTTTGGCTGGACCTAACAGCAACTATTCACATATTTCCAGTGTATGAGCTCTCCAGCTGTTTTCCAGTTTGATCACTGCCATTGCATTCTTTATATGATACTGGTGGCTGAATCTCAGTAACTACAGTTTGCACTTACAGTGCACCATTTTACTAGCACAGAACAGTGTTCCCTTAATCATTTTTGCTTGGTGAGAAAAGAATAGAGAGAAGAAGGGAGTGCCTCAAATATATGTGTTTCAATAAGAATTCCAGGTACACTATATATTAAGGGCAATGAGACATTTTGTGCAGTACGCTACTAAAAATGCCCTCCCCCTTAAACAAGAAAATGTTTATTCATATATTGTAATATATTTAAGAGGGCCAACTACGTCAACGTCATCCCTGGCACGGCAGTCCTACACTCACCTTCATTCGATTCCACAAGGACTAAGTTTTATTTGTAACTTGCTTGCTTTCAAGGTTAAAACTTCCAAACATCGTTGCCCTTTTATTAGCCACCACTGGGGTCACCTGACTGTAGCTGGAAAGGGTGGGAGCTACAACATGGAGCTGGTCACAGCTCCTGTATAAACTATAGCAATAAAGGGAAAGTTGTGTTCAACATTAAATTTTAAAAAATTAGGCAGTGCAATGAGGCTGCGACCACAAAATTCATACAGACAAATACAAGAGTTCTTCTGTACTCAACCCATAATCAATATATAAAGGACATTCCTGCCATTACTATTTATTGCTACTAAATTTGAAAAAATATGGAGTCCCTGGTGGGAGTCAGGGCCTGGAGCAGCCCAAGGGATCCAGAAGATACGACATGATGTGCTGTATTTAAACCAGCATCGTCTACCAAAGCGTGTAAAGTTGAGAACCCTGTAGTTACCATTGTGTGAACAAAACCAGAGATAAATGTGATTTTAAGCAGAACTGTTTATTACTTGTATTGTTGCAAAGAAAAGTTAAAAGAAATAAAGTTTACCTTTAAAAAAAAAATGCCTGCCCTTTAAACAAAACAGGGATTGTTTATCCATATATTGCAATATATTTAAGCTGGCCAACTACGTCAAAGTCATCCCTGTATGACCAGTTCTACACTCAACTTTCACCTGATTCATTAATTAATTTTACCTGCAACTTGCTTGCTTTTAAGGTTAAAACTCCCAAACATGGTTGTCCTTTTATTGACCACCACTGAGATCACCTGACTATAGCTGGAAAGGGTGGGAGCTGCAACATGCAGCTGGCCACTGTTCCTGTATAAACTATAGCAATACAGGTAAAGTTGTGCTCACCACTAATTAGGTGGAGGTGCAATGAGGCTGTGGCCAGAAAATTCTTACAGAAAAATACAAGAGGTCTTCTGCACTCAACCCACTTTCAATATATCAGGGACATCATGCATCGCTCAATTTCTCCTCCCTGCCTTCTATAGGAGATAGCCAGGGAGGAGAAAACGAGCGGTGCGCGATGGATTGCCGCCCTGTTGCCTTTTCATAAGAAGAGAGCAAGCGGAGTTTCAGTAAGTTGCTTTATATAGATTATATTCATAGTTATCCAGAGGTAGACAAATTTGCACCTAAAATTGCACAGTTGTAGTCATAAATGAACCTTTTTATGACATCTGAAAGTACAATGTCCCTGATATGAAGCTTATACTTACAGAATCGGAATGATGAGGAAACAAATTTTATGAGGCATAATTAAAATTACTTTTTTTTCTAATGAACTAACCGTGACCTTGCCCATTGGTAAGAGTTGAAATATAGCAAAATCATTAAAGAAATGGATATAAATCTTAAATACCAGGAAAAAACATCAATTATGTATTTAAAAATATATAGTTATGGTCTCAAAAACCTTTTTGTACTAGTAAAGCCTCCCTTGTAGTCTGATTAATTCTGACATCTCCTGGCAAAGAGGGAAAAAGTAGAAAGATTAGTACAGTGTAAAAAGAATATACTTGTAAGTGCTTATAGGACAATGTACTGCAATGGAAAGATGGGAAGTGTGTGTTTGTATAAATAAAATTGGTGTTATACAGTATATGAATCCTGTTATACTGTTTCCACCATTATTATTTATGGACATGCACAGATTGCATTCTGTTGTTATCATGGTACAGTCATATTTCTCCAGCTGTACAAAGCTATCTATAAAAATCTCTAGGAATAAACTTTTGTAAATGTATTCATATATAATACTATAAATGGCAGCATTTGAAGGCTTAAATCATCTATGTATCATGTCATTATTACTCTATATAACGTTATAGACATATTGTACAGTAAATAAGCATCTATGTATGATGCCTTTTTTACACGAGTAGATGCATTACTCTGTATAGTATGCTATACTTAATAAACACACATACATGCATTAGACTTAGGCTTGGGCTATAAAGCAATATTTTATAGCTTTCATATTATTAAGGACACAAGGATATATCCGATGTATGTAGTCCTTTGAAACAGGTAGGAAATAGGATAATGGTAGCTAGCTGAAAGCTGTTTATCTCATCTAATCATGATGATGTCATAATGGTAGCCAAGTGAAAGCTGTTTATCTAATCTACTGCAGTCAGAAGCTTGATTTGGTTGCTTGAGCAGACGTGTTTTTAACATGCAGCTCTTGCAATTACTTTTGTTTTTCCTTTTAATCAGTATGAATTCATTATTAAGTCAAGGTAAATATAATTTATGCCTTCTTTACTTCTATTTTGGATTTATTTATGTACATTTTAGAGTTTTAATGTTTAATGCTTATTGTACAGTGGTATAAGCATCTATGTATGATGCCTTTTCTATACTCTGTATAGTATGGTATAGACTTAATCAACACACATAAATGAATTCTATTTTACTGACTGATTTCTGTAGTTGTTATGTAGTTTATGACATTTTGTGCAGTATTATTGCTATGTATATGGGCAGGTTTAATGTCATCATATACTAAGCACTTGGGCCTAGCCCTTTCTCCTATTTGCTATAGATTTAGGCTTAGGCTATAGAGCGATATTTTACAAGGAAATAGATACAATTCTTTGAAACTGGTAGGAAAAAATCAGAGTGTGACCTTGGAAATCTGTGTCACACTATTACTTATGTCATAATGTCATGATGATGTCATAATGGTAGCTAGCTAAAAGCTGTTTATCTCATCTAATCATGATGATGTCATAATGGTAGCCAAGTGAAAGCTGTTTATCTAATCTACTGCAGTCAGAAGCTTGATTTGGTTGCTTGAGCAGACGTGTTTTTAACATGCCGCTCTTGCAATTACTTTTGTTTTTCCTTTTAATCAGTATGAATTCATTATTAAGTCAAGGTAAATATAATTTATGCCTTCTTTACTTCTATTTTGGATTTATTTATGTACATTTTAGAGTTTTAATGTTTAATGCTTATTGTACAGTGGTATAAGCATCTTTGTATGATGCCTTTTCTATACTCTGTATAATATGGTATAGACTTAATCAACACACAAATGCATTCTATTTTACTGACTGATTTCTGTAGTGGTTATGTAGTTTATGACATTTTGTGCAGTATTATTGCTATGTGTATGGGCAGGTTTAATGTCGTCATATACTAAGCACTTGGGCCTAGCCCTTTCTCCTATTTGCTATAGATTTAGGCTTAGGCTATAGAGCAATATTTTACAAGGAAATATCAGATACAATTCTTTGAAACTGGTAGGAAAAATCAGAGTGTGACCTTGGAAATCTGTGTCACACTATTACTGATGTCATAATGTCATGATGATGTCATAATGGTAGCTAGCTAAAAGCGGTTTATCTAATCTAATCATGATGATGTCATAATGGTAGCCAGCTGAAAGCTGTTTATCTAATCTACTGCAGTCAGAAGCTTGATTTGGTTGCTTGAGCAGACGTGTTTTTAACATGCAGCTCTTGCAATTACTTTTGTTTTTCCTTTTAATCAGTATGAATTCATTATTAAGTCAAGGTAAATATAATTTATGCCTTCTTTACTTCTATTTTGGATTTATTTATGTACATTTTAGAGTTTTAATATTTAATGCTTATTGTACAGTGGTATAAGCATCTATGTATGATGCCTTTTCTATACACTGTATAGTATGGTATAGACTTAATCAACACACATAAATGAATTCTATTTTACTGACTGATTTCTGTAGTGGTTATGTAGTTTATGACATTTTGTGCAGTATTATTGCTATGTGTATTTTTTATAATGTTTTAGAACTAGGGATAAAGAGCAATAATAGATATAATTTAAAAATGAAAACCAATGCTCCAATCGAGGTGATGACGGCAACAACAACAATAGGTAGGTAGGTACTGTATTTCAGTTGGAAGTTTAAGCCAAGGGTACAGTATATTGTCAATCAAACAATGTTCCCATTTTCACAAATAATTGTATTGATTTATATACACAATATGGCAGCATTTAAATGCTTATTGTTTAAATAATAAATAGACAAGGAAGTACCAATACAGCTCAATAATGATCATTTGGCAAGAAAATAGTTTTTAAAAGTACAAATTCCATAACATAATATATTAAAATCTGAAATGTTCATCATTGTAACTAGCAATATTACTATTTATGACTGTGATTTGTTTCTAATTTTTAAGAACTAGACATAAACACCAATGAACAAGACCATTTAAAAATGAAAACCAATATTCCAATCGAGGTGACAACGACAACTACATTAGAACCAATCCTCAAGAAAGGTAAGCACTGTATTTCATTTGGCAGTTTTAGTCAAGTGTATTTTATCAAACAATCTGTTCCCATTTTCACATAGTAAATTGTTAAATTAATCCTAATTCAGTAACTAATTATTTTGGAGAATGTTTTCACTTAAGCAGAAGGTGGGGCTGTAAGGCAAGTTACTAAACTCTATCTGATTAGGCCCAGCCTTTTTTGTTGAGGGCTTAGATGTTAAAAAAAAGTTTCTGGCACCAAACAATTATTTTTGTTTTATTATTAAATAACAGTAATAAAATAATTCTAAAATAGAATAGTAAATAAGCATGGAAGTACCAATATATCTCAAGAATGTCAAATTGGCACTGTAAGCAATATTACTATTGCTAACTATTTTTTTTTTATAATGTTTTAGAACTAGGGATAAAGAGCAAAAAAAGATATAATTTAAAAATGAAAACCAATGGTCCAGTTGAGGTGACAACGACAACTACAGTAGAACCAACCCTCAAGAAAGGTAAGCACTGTATTTAATTTGGGGGTTTTAGTCAAAAGTATTTTGTCTATCAAACAATCTGTTCCCATTTTCACATAGTAAATTGTTAAATTAATCCTAATTCAGTAACTAATTATTTTGGAGAATGTTTTCACTTGCGCAGAAGGTGGGGCTGTAGGGCAAGTTACTAAATTCTATCTGATTAGGCCCAGCCTTTTTCGTTGAGGGCTAACATGTTAAAAAAAAAGTTTCTGGCACCAAACAATTATTTTTGTTTTATTACTAAATAACAGTAATAAAATAATTCTAAAATAGAATAGTAAATAATCATGGAAGTACCAATATATCTCAAGAATGTCAAATTGGCACTGTAAGCAATATTACTATTGATAACTGTTTCTTTTTATAATGCTTTAGAACTAGGGATAAAGAGCAATAAAAGATATAATTTAAAAATGAAAACCAATGCTCCAATCGAGGTGACGACGACAACAACATTAGAACCAGCCGCCACGAAAGGTAGGTACTGTTTTTCAGTTGGGAGTTTAAGCCAAGGGTATATTGTCAATCAAACAATGTTCCCATTTTCACAAATAATTGGATTGATTTATATACACAATATGGCAGCATTTAAATGCTTATTGTAGAATAATAAATAGACAAGGAAGTACCAATACAGCTCAAGAATGTTCATTTGGAAAGAAAACCTTTTTTAAAAGTACAAATTCCATAACATAATATATTAAAATCTGAAATGTTCATCATTGTAACTAGCAATATTACTATTTATGACTGTGATTTGTTTCTAATGTTTAAAACTAGACATAAACACCAATGAACAAGAACATTTAAAAATGAAAACCAATATTCCAATCGAGGTGACAATGACAACGACATTAGAACCAACCTTCAAGAAAGGTAAGCACTATATTTCATTTGGGAGTTTTAGTCAAGGGTATTTTATCAAACAATCTGTTCCCATTTTCACATAGTAAATTGTTAAATTAATCCGAATTCAGTAAATAATTATTTTGGAGAATGTTTTCACTTACGCAGAAGGCAGGGCTGTAAGGCAAGTTACTAAACTCTATCTGATTAGGCCTAGCCTTTTTCGTTGAGGGCTAAGATGTTAAAAAAAAAGTTTCTGGCACCAAACAATTATTTTTGTTTTATTATTAAATAATACAGGTGTAACAGTTCTTTCTATGCCGCCTATTATATATATATATATATATATATATATATATATATATATATAGTTTACAGTTCATTCTTCACTTGCTAAACATTATTCTTTTCCTTACAGTCGGACATTTTGGTAAGGTAGTGCAGAGGAACTACAAGAAGGCCCAGCCACGATGTAAGTTTATTGAACTGGCAAATTTATTCAGCCTGCATGCAACTACTGTTATAGATATTTGAACATATTTGAACATATTTGATTTAATCCTTTATCCAAAAACATGGATTGTCCACCTTCTGATAAATATGCTCTTAAGAGAGCCAACGAATTTATAATTTATAATTGATATATGAATTAAGAATATACTGCAGCTAATTTTACCACACAAAAATACATTACCATAACATTTTTAATTACTAAATTGTAAATGTAAAAATACTATATTGTAGGAAATATTACATTTAATACAAGCTAGTTAATTCTAAGCTGTGCTTGGTTTTAGTTCTAGAAAACAAATTGAAGAAACAGTTTGAACATCTTTCTGAATGGTACTTTAATAAACAAAAGAATGATGAAGTGACGACAACGGCAACACCAACTACAACATTGCAGACAACTCTTGACCCAGGTAGGCATTGCATTTTTAGGTCTGTAAAAATATAAATCATTGTCAAAATAACTGTAAAAGCCATCCTTTGAAGAAAAAAAAAACGAGGAAAAAAGCTGATGTATTGAGAAAATGAATTTATAATATGATGATCATAATAAGGCAAAACTGAAAGTTAAAATTGACTATTCTAATGCCAATGTACATTGTAGTGCTAGCACATGGAGTTCACTAGACATGTAAAGAAATGATTGCTTAAAGGAGAACAAAACCCTAAAATTAATATGATTAAAAATGCCATATTTCATATAGTGAATTTATTGCACTAGCCTAAAGATTCAGCTTCTTAATAGCAGTAATGATCCTGGACTTCAAACTTGTCACAGGGTGTCACCACCTTGGAAAGTGTCTGCTACACTCACATGCTCAGTGGGCTCTGAGCAGCTGTTGAGAAGCTAAGCTTAGAGGCCATCACAAATTATCAAGCAGAAAATGAGGTTGGTCTGTAATATAAGCTGATGCTACAGGTCTGATTATTACATTCTGATGGTATTTGCACTGGTTTCTGTGCTGTCATGTAGTAATTATCTGTATTAATTACTAATCAGCCTTATATTGTGACATTTATATTCTATGTGTACTGTATATTGTGAGTGGGTCCCTAAGCTCAGTGACAGCAGCACAGAGCACGTGCAGTGAATCAGCAGAAAAGAAGATGCGGAGCTACTGGGGCATCTTTGGAGACACAGATCTTCCATGATAAAAAGTGGTTGCCTTGGGCTGGTACAGAAGCGCAAAACATAATGTACAACATTTCTAGCCAAGCAGCTAGTTAGGCAAGCAGCTTACATTAGATTGGGTACAAAGGCTATGGGCTAATGTTACTCAGACTTTTGGCACCCCCAAGTATAAAAGGACTTTACTTCTTCTTTAAGTTCAACCCTCTGGCTCCAATATGGCACTGTGCTCATATACAAACCAAAGGGAATTGTACACTAATATGTTATATTAATTCACACTGTTTTGTGCCCAGCTTTTTCATTTATTAATGCTTCTGGCTTCCTGTAACTGGGACTATGATTACTGATAAAGCAATCTATTAACTATAAGTTTTTCAGAGACCTATCCAATGTAATTATTCATTTGTTTCTCTTTAACAGAAAGAATGGAAAGGAGGGGCCGTATGCGAATGGAAGTTGAAACACTATTTTTTGTTACATTGGCATTTGTTGTTGTAGCGGTTATACTGGGAGTGTTTGTTGTCACGCTCTTCCTGATTCAGAGACGCAAGAAGCATGATGAATTTATGAAGTATATGCTGCAAATGTACTGAAACAAGTTGCCAGTTGAAGAAAAACCCCAAACTAACATTTTATAAATGAACTTTATCATCATCATTATTATTACTAAGTGTTACAGTCTCTATTAGGTGCTTTCAGTATTAATTTGAGGCACTTGTTTATAGTGTAATACCTTGCTATTAGATGCATTTTTGCCATGTACACTGTATACTTGTATTTTTAAAAAGTCAATAAAAATGTAGATTAAAATAAATATCACTAGGTCTGCTATGTTGAAGCCATACATTACAAGGTCACATTAGCTTTGAGGCCTAAATACCTTTTTTTATGGCACCCCCCAAGGAATAGCATAGCAGGGATGCATGCCAACAAAGGGGAGGCAGACCATTAGTAGTGAAGCTATGGCAGCTGTGGTCAGGGAAACCAAGGTGCTTTTGAGAAATGGTGGAGAATTCGATCAGGCCTTTTTAGCCAGATGCAAATTTAAGTAGAACAATAGTTAATAAGGAATCATCCCTCCTTAACAGGTGATGGAATGATTTCTAGAGCACATTCTGGAGCAACTAAGGTCAAAATCAGATTCCCAAGACAGAGTCAGCAGGGAGGGCAGGATGTCCCAAGCGATTCAGGGAGAGGTACTTACAGCATCTGGTGGGAGACAAGTGACCCTTCATTAGAAGAATGGGCCGCGTGTTAACATAAAAGTCGAACAAAAGGCAGGTTGTATTATTTATGAAGGAAGTACCTTCAGCACTGAGATATTTAGTGGTAGTGGACAGGTCTGCCAACTCCTGCCTTTGGCCGGTGGGTGCACTGGGTGAAAGGACTACTGAAAGGAGGTGGGTTCTGAGTAGCAGTAGCTCACAGGAAGGATCTCCAACAGAGCTGTGCTGTTGCATTAGAACCTTTACATCAGGGATCTACATCTGTGACTCAGAGCCGGGCACTCTAGGCAACCTGTCCGGTTACATCGCCCCCCCCCCCATTCCCTGTGTAAGCATGAACAATGGGCAAACACAAGGTGACAAATGGCAGTGGGGAATGAGGGCAGAACTGGGGTAAGCGAGCAGGAAATGTACATGCCTAGCACTACACCACTGTTGTGCTCTAGGCACATGCCTCTTCTGACCCTGCTGTGACTGTCAATGCCACTGAACCAATACAACATTTGGGTGAATATAACAGCAGTGGCTGCTCAACACACACACATTCTACAGGGGCTATCTAGCTCTAAACTGGTTGCATCTGGAAGTAGTGTTGATACTAATATGCTGATCCAGTTTTTAGGTGCTTTGAGGGAGCCTTTGAGCAAAGGGCCCGCCCACCCCAGACCCCACCCATTCCACACACAGTTAAAAGACCACACATCACTAAAAAAAGGTAACCCCCCCCTACACACAAGTTTATAAAAAGCTATTAATGGCCAGGGCCCCCCATAAATAAATGTTTTTTTTTTTAAAATTGGTGGTAAGGGCCCCCCTACAAGTTAAAAAAAACATTGGTGCCAGGGCCCCCCTTACAAGTTAAAAAAAATGGGGCCCTAGAGAATATTTTTTTAAAAAAAACAACTGTGGTGCCAGGGCCCCCCTTACAAGTTAAAAAAAAATTGGGCCCCAGAAAATATTTTAAAAAAACCCATTGGTGCAGGGGCCCCCCTGCAAGTAAAAAAAAAATACTGATGACATGCCCCCCCCCACCACAAGTTCTTAAAAGTTATTGTGAGAATCCCTGTTACCAGTTCTAAGAATATCCTTTTTGGGCATCATACCCAAGAAGGAACCTGGCAGGTTCAGGCTCATACAGTGCTTGTCATGCCACACGGGTTGGTCTGTAAATGATTACATAGACTGACATGCACAGTAACCTACACATGATTTGATATGACAGCAGAGATTTTGAGATGGGCAGGCCAACAGACTTTGATGGTCAAGACTAAAATCAAGTATTTCTGACTTTCACCAGTTCATCTGGACTGCTTCCACTTACTGGGATGCTGCTGGAGGTTGAGGATTTATTTCATGTGCCCTATTTGATTCATTCAGTTCCTTCCTAAAGTGGGTGCTGGGGATGGATGCAAGGTTTAACAACCTCACTTTTTATTCATTATGCCAAGTGAGTCAGTGCAGTACCTGTTGTTTTTGGGTATCATGCAGAGAGTAGCCAAAAAATGCCTTTGACATCTGAAAAAACAGAGGGTCCTTCACAATAATTATGTTTTTGGGCATTGAGCTTGAGTCAGGGTTCAGACTACCCCAAGAGAAGATAACAGAGCTTTCAAGACAGATTGGGCAAGCCAGTTGTTGCAAGACGTTTAAACAAATTTAATCCCTGTTGGGTAGGCTGACTTAGCCTGGTGGATTACTTTTTTAAAGCAGTATAATGGCAGATCCCTGTGGCAATTGGAGGATAATTTTGAGTTGCAATTGTTCACTGATGCAGCATTTGGGGCAGGCTACGGAGCATTATTTCTCAATGGAGTGATGTGAGGTAGCCAGCTTGGATTTTAGGTTAACTAAGACCCTGACATTCCTGGACCTGTTCCCCATATTAGTGGTGGCAATGGAGCTATAGCAGGATGAACTAAAAAATGTGGTCTTCCAGTACAGATAAGTGGTACAGTCGCTAAATAGCCTTTAAGCCTCCTCACCAGCAGCTGTCAGTTTGCTGATTCTGAAATGCCTCCAGCTCAGGAAGTGGGTGAAAGCTAGTCAGGTCCCTTGGGCATCAAATAACATTGTGAATGCTAACTCTCAGTTTCAGTGGAACCATTATTTTGAGCTAGCAACATCAGCGGAACGAGAGGGACACTATTGTCAGGATTGGGAGGAAATAAAAAGACAAGGGAATGGGGAAGCACAGACCGGGAGTTGATCATATGGTGGGTGATCCAGATTTACAAAAGGGGCATCTCTGCATAGATAGTTGATCCCAATGTTCCCTCTTATTCTTGGCTATGTATGCAAAAAAATCTTTTGTGTGCAATTTTTAAAAACTGTGTGCTCAGGTAAGAATGAATAGAAAATGTATTTTTTTCACACAAATTTGTTTTCCTTTGTTGCGTGCACACCTTAAAAGGATCATTGGTTGATCCCAAAATGGATAGTTTATCATTTTACTTCAGGATTAAAGGTCTCCTGGACACTACAAAATGTATGCTCATTAGACAGATGCTAAGAGGGTATAACAGAGAAATGAGAATATCAGATTGGAGAAAACAAATATCTTTTAGTTTGCTACAAAAAAGTAACCAGTTATCTGTTTTTCCAATTTTGAAGTTTCACTCTTTCATCAAGCCTACAGTTTGGCCATTTTGGGCGTTCAAGATCAGTAAGCTATCACCAATCTGGCTGGCAGATTTTCAATTTTGGATGTGTAATGTGATAGGTGCCAGCTACTTATAACCATATGCAAGTCTGGTCACAACTGAACAGATGGGAATTATGAATGAGTTAATAGCCACTGAGGCTATTATAGAGGATTACTGTATATTAGGATTATAATGTCCCCATTATTGTTACACAAGGACAGTTGTTGTCTAAGTATCAACTTCTGTCTGTCCTTAAGATCTTAGTAAATACGGGTCTGGCACCATTTAATTAGGCCACTCTTTTTAGAATTGTGCCAGTCATGGAGGCAAAAAGATGGGTTTTAAATAACAACACCATAAAATGGATGGGCACATGGAATTTCAACAAGTACTTGGCATATGTCCCACTGGATAGGGTTGATGTGTAGAAAATTCTTAACTAACTTATACTAGTTAGTGTTGAAGTTGATTCATAAGGCATGCCCTTGTTCTGTTTTATTTTACGAGTGATCTCAAGTCCTTGATTCTGGCCCATGCATATAGCTGGCAGATTTGCAAGCAGGCAGTTGGTTTCTGCCAGGTAGGATGCTGTGGTAAGATGGTTAGGTTTTCTGGGATCATATGAAACAATTTTCCTTGATTTTTCACGAGAGGGCATGGGTTGAGGGCACCCGAACACTGTCAAATAGCATCTGGAGGGCAACTATTTAAGCTCCATATCAATGAATTCTGCTATAACAGGATATAAAATGTGATTTTTTTTGAGACTCTTGGGAGTTTCTCACAAGTTGTTGGTAGCATAGTGTGACATGATTTCTAGGTTATGCTGGCAGGGATTAAGGGTGGTGTGCCCATTCTCCCCAGATCTATGTCAATGCTGTGGCCTGAATTTCCTAATTTACTCCTATGGTTCATTAGGGAGGTGGTGTTGAAGTGTCACATGGGAAAGTAAGATTACATCTGTCAGAAGGGCCCAGGAAAGTTATGTTAAACTTCTGAAAAGGGATAGGCGCTCATTAAATATTTCCTGACAGCCATAGTAGACAAATGAGGTGAAAGAGAAAAAGTTAAGCATAGCTATTGGCAAATGGGTACAGGTATAATTAATGACACAAACCAGGGTAGGTGGTAGGAAATGGGGGCAAAGGGCATATGGAAAAGGAGACTAGCAAATGAGCTTAGAAGGAAAAACAAAGGTTGAAAAGGTTGCTTTAGGTTTGCAGGCAACATTCGAAAGGATTCTTGGGGAATAAAAGAAAAACAGTTGGTTTCTTCTGTTGAAGAAAACTGGCTATAGTAGAATAGAATTAGAATGCATATACACAGTATTTAAATCTATATCTGTAACATTGTTATGAGCCCGTAGGAGCCGCTTAATGCCCAGTTAGGATGATATTTGGGATGAAAGCTTATTTATGCTCTGGGATGATGTGAGATGGGTGTGGCCCACAATAGGCACAAGGTCAAAGATTTTCAGGACCAAGCACTGGTGGCCTGGGTCTTTGCATCACAGTAAGGGGATGGGGGCTGCAGCCCCGGTGAGCCGCGGCTCCCCCAGTCCGACCCTAGAAGAGGGGCCCTGAAAATTGGAGGACCCAACATTTCTGATTGCAGACTTGCATGTGGTATGATATGGTAATGTCATAACTCTTAGGGGCCGATTCACTAAGGATCGAATTTCGAAGTAAAAAATACTTCGAAATTCGACCCTCGAATTGAAATCCTTCGACTTCGAATATCGAAGTCGAAGGATTTAGCGCTAATCCTGCGATCGATCGATCGAAGGATTATTCCTTCGATCGAACGATTAAATCCTTCGAATCGAACGATTCGAAGGATTTTAATCCAACGATCGAAGGAAAATCCTTCGATCAAAAAATCACAGGCAAGCCTATGGGGACCTTCCCCATAGGCTAACATTGACTTCGGTAGCTTTTAGCTGCCGAAGTAGGGGGTCGAAGTTTTTTTTAAAGGGCAAGTACTTCGACTATCGAATGGTCGAATAGTCGAACGATTTTTACTTTGATTCGAACGAATCGAAGTCGAAGGTCGTAGTCGAAGGTCGAAGTAGCCCATTCGATGGTCGAAGTACCCAAAAAATACTTCGAAATTCGAAGTATTTTTCATTCGAATCCTTCACTCGAGCTGAGTGAATCAGCCCCTTAAGGTATTTTATATTGATGAGTTGATGCACCCTTATATACATCATTAAACCTGGAATTGTTCTGGTTGAGTTTTTAAAAGGGGAAAACTCGAATTTTTAGAGGAAAAAAAAACCCTCAAATTTTTAGAGGTTTATTATAGCCCAAAGCTGCAAAAAATTCGAAAACACTCTATATCAATCCTGTCTAGGTCACGTAGGAGTCAAAAGCAGATGTCCCTGAAGTTGTTTCGAGACATTGTGATTGGCGCTGGTTTTTGTCTGATAATTTGATAAGTTGCGACGACAATTCGATAAGGTCGGTTTTTCAGAGCTTCAATCGTATCAATTCGAATTGACGCACAATTTTGTTGCAATGTTTTTTTGCTTTGACTTTTTTGAGACGCATTATTGATGAATGATTTAACTTCATGGATGGGAGTTAGGTCGACTTTGTTTTAATAAAAAATGAGATGCATTCTAGTTTTTGTAAATACCACCCTTACTGTGTAAATCCACTTATTGGATTTTCCCTGTCGGATAACATACTGAAGTTTTTATGATAGGGGGCTTTTCGTTTTGTACATAAAGATTAGTTGGAATATTTCTCTGGAACATATTCATAAAAAAAGAAAGCAATCTTAAGTCAGGAGGTTGTAATTCACCTTTTCAGCCACTAGAGAGCAGGTTTTAGTAACAGAACTCCGCTTCCCTGTGTAGAAAAGGTTCAGCCTGAAACATTTACATTAAAAGAATAGAATTGCATTGTGCTTTTTTCATCGCAGGATACCAAGTAACTCTAGCCAGCCTTCCGCCTTTCACCCTCACAGTGTTCTACAGGGGCACCATAGAGAGCGTACTGACTAGCTGCATCTCTGTCTGGTACAGTAGTGCCAGCTCTGCTAACCGAAAAAGTCTACAGCGGACTGTCAGAGCAGCTGGCAACATCATTGGAGCGGCTCTTCTAACACTGCAGGACACTCACAAGCACTGAGCAAGAAAGGCCTCCTGCATCACACTGGACTCCAAACACCCCTCAAACGGATTGTTCACGTTGCTCCCATACGGCAGACGCTTTCGCTGTGTGAAAGCTTTTTTCCACAAGCTATCAAGACTCCTCAACTCACTGCCTGCCGTCCCACTACATTCCAGACACACCTGAATAGTGAGCTGAACTATTGTTTTACACTTCTGTACTTTACACACCTGGACTACCTCAGAGACACTCTGATATCTGTACTAGCTGGAGCCACATCGTCTCATCTCACTGTGTATTCGTATACTGCTGAGATGACAAAAAAGTTTACTTTGCCTCTGACTTTGAATGGAGTCCCAAACCCAGAACTGGCTCCAAGGTCCCGGCTCTCTCTTCCGCCCATAACAACCACCTTTGGCTTTGGGAGGAGCCCTCCGCCAGTTTTTAGCGTGAGAGGACCAGGGAGAGAGTTCTGGGCAGGCAAGGGAAACAAAAGGAGAACAAGAAGCATGGTCGGGGAACAGGCCGGGTCAGTACCAATCAGGAAAGGCAGTACAGATTCAGGAGATGAGAGAATAGTTGAGGTCACAGGCCAAGTCAAACACACCAGTTTGGCAGTACAAAGTAGGAGCCAAGAGAGTAGTCAATACACAAGCACAGGACAGGCAGCAGACTAGACAAGGTCAGAGACAGGCAAGGTCAGGAACAGGAACACTCAGAATGGCACCCAGGAACTAATAAATCAGACCTTATGTTAGGCTGTGAGAAAAAGAGCATGACACCTTTAAATATTTGAATTTGGCACCATGCGAAATGACGACAGATGCATCCACACGTCAAAAACCTGAGCGCAGTACCGAAGTTGAAACTTCGCATGGAAGAGGATGTGGCGGGCATCCCCTCCAGCCCCCAACACCACCAGGTATCTTCGCAGTTATCAGACCCCAAAACATATCTGAAAAAAATAAAAAGTGGTTTATTAGCTAATCTGTATAGGCCAGTTGATACTAAGTCAAACTCAGTACTGCACCGCTCCCATCAGCCCGGACTGCCAATCTGTCGGTTCTGGCAAATGCCAGAGGGGCTGCTATAAGGTGCTATAGAAAGTCACTATTTAGTGGGCTGGTGGGGGCTGTTTAGAGCTCTGTGTGGGCTGATTGGGCCTCTGTATACTTGAAATGCCAGGGCCTATTTTAATTCTCAGTCCGGACCTGACTCCCATTGCTAGTTTGTAACTGAAAATCTTTAGTAATACTATCAGAATAATGCTTGTATACTAAACCAAAGAATGAATATGACCAGGGGTGCTTTTATTATGTGGCGATTTGAGAATCCTGCCTCAGACAGCAAAATATACATAACCAGAAGGGGCGGCATTTGTTTACGTCATGAGTGTGCCTCATGTGGACACTATTGGCTACTGCAGCTGCCCCCTTCTGCATTATCGCATCCACAGTTTACTGCTTGCTAATTAAGTTTGCAGGTACGTACGTGCCTGCATAAAGCTGTATTGCTGATCTCTGCACTCTGGTCAGGCTTGTGCAGGGCTGGGCATTGGAAGCCTTTCACTCTGTGCTAGCGATACGCCCCCCTCGCAGACCTCCTCTATCTATGTAAAGTTAAGTGCAGGGGGCGAGAGGGGAGTGGCACAGCGAACGTCGCCTCAGGTGGCTTCAGGCCAGGATTGCCCCTGAATATACCCCTAACTGAGGGGGAAAACATGGTTCAATATCCACCTTTTTCTTAACTAACTGAAATACCACCACCAGAAAATGTCACTTTTTTAACACAATATGAAATTTGTGTTTTGATCACGAGGGCTGATTTGCTAACACACGTTAAATGTACCAGTGCAGATACCACAGCGACAGATACAATTTTGCTTTCATTTTCAAAACTTGTAGTAGTCTGATCAAAACTAAATGCTGATTTGTTGGCATTTGTAACACCTATATTACGAATTCTTTGTATTTCGATGAAAACATAACTTCTCTCCATTGCAGTATTACCATTTGACAGTAATGAGAACAGCAATTAATTATTAGCATTATATTACAAAGCAATATTTATTGTGAAAAATGTGTCCGTTGAAGGCAGCTTGAAAAATATGAAGCCAGAATGAAAATGTATGCATGGACACAGGAATATTTACAATATTTATTCTGCAGCCTAGCACTTACAGCTGTATTATATTTCTAACAAAGCTGGCTAAAAAAGATGAGACTGCATCAGACTGTAATACTTAATAATAATCTGTCATTATAAAGTGGACTTTGGTCTGACCATTGCATCCTTAATTGGACCTTTTGCATGAATTTTCAGTGTGCAGCTGCCTTCTGAAAACAGAAGATTGTCAATACAACAGAGTTTTCCCTAAGGGTATAACTACACGGGAGATTTTGATCAGATTTTATCTGATCATGCCATGTAACGCCATGCAAGGTCTTGCAACACCACACAACAGCACAAGCTTTTGTAAGATGCTACAAAATCTGATGCCCCTAGGCTACAATGTAAAGTCAGATCACATATGTTGGATGGAGTCTTTTGTTCATGCATTTACATCCGTCAATATATTTCAATGAGAAAAAAAGTCTTTCCAACACCATGCGTTTTCATCTTTTCGGATGAAGATGCAGCAGAGTCCACATTCGACAGTCGTGTTGTGTCGGATGGAAAATTTTACATGTAGTTTATACATACGATTTGTGTATCAGTCCCTTTTTATATTTTAACCCACGAGACAACATCTGACTTGTAGGATGTGTTGTCGATTGAACACCATCTTACAAAAGCGCTCATGGAGTTCAGCCCTAATACAGACATATGAATGTTAAAGAGAATGTTCACATTCCAAATATTTTTTCATTTGGATACAGATAGCACACCAGAAATAAATACCTTTTCCAGTTGCTTTCTATTTTCTAACTGTGATCAATTATAATAGCTGTCTTTAATGAAACTCAGGGATTCTGCTCAAGAAATGTATCAACTAATGTATCAAATTAACAGTTTTACAGTGTCACATACCCCACCTCATGAGCTGCTCCAGAAAAACGGTAAAAAATAAAAAGCAACTGAAAAAAAGTCTTTATTTCTGATATACTATCCCCTACCCTTTTAAGAGTAATTAATTTAAACCTACAGCTTTCAAAATCTGAGGTGGTTGCTGTCAATGTATTGTTTTAACAGTATAGTCTATTATAGGTTTATCCTTCAGTAGCTTATGTGGTGCTTATACAGTATATAATACACAAAAGCCATGAATATCCTGTAAATTATATCCTTATAAACGGTGAGTTCTGATGTCATCAGTTATAAACGGTGAGTTCTGATGTCATTTCTGTCACATGACTCATTGAAATTTGTATTATAATAAATAAAGTAACCCCAGTTGTAAAATATGAGGATATTAGAAGTTACCTCGGAGTTCCATGACCTGTATAAAAACACTCGGCCTTCGGCCTCGTGTTTTTATATGGTCATGAAACTCCTCTTTAACTTATAATATCCCTATATTTTACAAAAGGGGGTACTTTATTCACTATATTAAGTCCCCTGCTGAACGCGCAAGAGTAACTTTTAGTTCTTATTCAGCAGAAGGCACAGAACACTGCATCAGCAGGCACAGGCTAGTTGGGGGGGGGGGGGGGTTTGCATAAATTTTTTGTACATTGCATCCCTTCCTTCCATAATTCAAATGACCCCTTACATATTTAAAATAATTCAGTTATTCGGTTTACAAAGCTGAGCTCTAGTTAGACCAGCTCCCATGCGCTCCCTACGTAGCTAGGTAGAATATCTGGGAAACGTATGGAAGGTTGGTTTGGAGGTCCTTTTGTGGTTTTTTCTGTTTTTTTGCCAATTTGAAAGCTACACGATAACTCAGTAATACTGCTTACACTGAGGGGCACATTTACTATGGGTCGAATATCGAGGGTTAATAAACCCTCTATATTCGACCGTCGAAGTAAAATCCTTCGACTTCGAATATGGAAGTATTTACGGCATTTCCTGCGATCGATCGAACGATTCGAAGGATTTTAATCGATCGAAGGATTTTCCTTCGATCCCAAATTTGTTAGAAATTTGTTAACATTGATGTTCGGTAGGTTTTAGTTGGCGAAGTAGGGGGTCGAAGTATTTTTTAAAGAAACAGTACTTCGGCTATGGAATGGTCGCATGGTCGAAAGATTTTTAGTTCGAATAGTTCAATTCGAAGTCAAAGTCGTAGTCGAATGTCGAAGTAGCCAATTCGATGGTCGAAGTAGCCAAAAAAATAAATAAAAAATTCGAAGTATTTTTTATTCTATTCCTTCACTCGAGCTAAATAAATGTGCCCCTGAGTGTCAGTCTTGCCTCAAGGCTATAACTTTGAAACTTGGAGTAAAATGGGTGTACCATATATATTACTAAAACAGACATATAAAGAGCGGAATTAACTTACACCCTATTGTTACTATCCTTAAAAAACTGTGACTGAGAATTATCAGCTCACAATTCCTCCACGGTTCCATCCTATGTGTTTTTATCTTTTTGTATTTTATGGACACGGTCCAGCATCACTGTGGTTAATTTTCAGTGATGGGTTTTGTTTCTTTGTCAGCGTGGTTTTCTTTTTAATTTATTCAATAAAGGTTGAGTTTTAAAATTATCCTAACTTCAGCACCTGAACAAGTTAACTAGAGAATCACATAGTGGATACATAAGCTACTAGGTATCCTTCTCTGTGTTTGCTCAATTGCTATACATTTTTTTTTTATACATTTGATAGTTTTAAACAATAGGAGGCTTCAAATTCGCTCATAATTGCATCCAAGTTTCTACTGTATATAACTAAATAGGGTAAAGGAACTTGTTAAAAATTCCTTTGCTGAAAGCAATCTCAACCCAGCAGCATTTTAAGAGAGAAGGTGCAGTGTGTTGTTTATGTTCCACTCATTTGTTTTTCCAATAATGTTCATTTAATTAAAAAGAAACCTAAAAAATTTACTTGATTGACTTTCCCAGTTGATCCACAACATACACCTCATATACACCAGTAGTCATCCCAGTGCACAATGCAAGCCCCACTTGCAAACACTGAAACCAGTCTCTGTAAAACCATTTATCCATAGGTAAAAGTGTATTTAAATCTAAATTGGTTTCATAGACTGCAAGTTTTCAAATCCACATTCACAAAGATTAAAACATTTTCTTCTTTCAGTACAACAAAAAACTCTTCTTAGCTTCTGGGTGCATTCCATCATCTTGACAAAAACAAGTGGTCCACTGCACAACTTTTCCATTTTTGCTTTTGCATTCCATCAGCTCTCATTCTGTTCTTGCCAGCACAACCTAGGTAATCCTGCAAATTAATTCAAAAGCATGACTGGGCGCGTGTGGTAGGCCCAACTGACATCTTCTTGCATTTGTGAAATATCCATCCTGCTCCTCAGAGAGTTTATTCAGGTTTCCCTTCCTCTTGCACTGGTGATAGGCAAATATTTTGGCATGGACAAATGTTATTTAGTTCCTGACTTAAAATGAGTGGGCTACCACTGCCTTGTATAAAGTCTGTGCTAGATGTCCAACTTTCTGTATTTTGAGATGATTTTGAAAGATCATCAGAATATTGTGTGTATTTGCCTACATGATTTTCTGTGTTTGCAACAAAACTGTCACAACGGCATTGATTTTCCTCTTGCACTGGTTTCCCCATATTTCCATCGTTGCTGTCAGGTGTTGTAGGTGCATCTTGGGAAGTTGGGCTTAGGACCAATAAAAGTACATCAGCTTTTATGTTCATTACTGAACCGTTTGAAATGACAGTTGTGTTATTATTTCCTGTAACTTGTCCTAAGAGATGAAAATAAATCAAATTATTATACAGTTACATTTCTAATTTTTATTCTAATATGTGTCAACAATGTTTTATTGCCTAAGCAGGAGAGGGGCTGCCTAAAAAATAAAAAGTAGGTTGTTTAGTTTGTTTAGGTCAGGCAAAGACTGCAGTAAAGTCTATAAGGCTCATTTTCTAAGCCTTTGGGTGCAAGTACAAGGGGTGTGCTGCTCTTTGTAGGGAGCACCAGATCAAAAATCTGATCCCTACTTCTTTATTTCATCTTCATACTGACAAAGCAGACTCAAAAAAACCTGCAATAAAGCTATATTGTGCTCAAGTTCACTTTCCTGTTGTATGCTGTATTAGCATCATACACAAAGCAGTTGTAGTGAGTCTGGATTTCACCATAATTGTGGAAATGTGTACCAAATGTTGCCTTTTGCTGACTGTTCTTCCCTCTTCACAGTGAAGCAGAACGTATTTTAATTGCCATGGGTTAATATTATACTTATAGATCAGCACAGTCCATTGTCACAGAAGTTGTTGGAGGCCTCAATTTTCAAACCACATCTTGCTTTAAGTCCAAACACAGCAACAACATTTACTGTTTATTCAGTTCCTACATGAATAAAATGGTGTACATGCATGCATGTTGGTAGGCTAACAGGAAGGCATAACTGTACTCCCAAAATTTAATGTAGGCCGCCCCCTCTCCATATTTCTATTATGTTATTTCTGTTTTTATTGCCATGTTTAATCTGCCCAATAGATATCTGATCTGACAGCCAGCACCTGCAAATGTCATCAGAATTCTAGAACCACGTGTGGTCACAAAAAATCCCCATATATAATTTTCTTGGGAATGGCAATATATATGCATTTGCTGTTTTTCCAGCCTCCTGGATATATTTAACTAGAATGTGAAGAGCTTAACATAACTGTCTTCTAAATCAGGAAAATACAAAAACAATAAATAACGGCAATATGGAAGACCTCTCACCAGATAACGGTGGTGTTTCCGATGTAGGAGTGCTCCCATCATTGTGAGAATCTGTCTCCTCAGAGGAAGTCATACTTGGGGGTCCATTTGTTTGCAAGGAAAATCCGCTTGAACTCAATTGTGAACAACATCCATTCATACTGCTCATGGGTTCTGTCATGCTGCAGTTACCATAGTTACTGTTAACAATGTGTTTCCCAGTAAGCTCTCTGGCAGACTGTCCACAAGCATCTTTCTGTAAATGCAGAGGGTGATCAGGACCAGTGTAAAAGGAACTAATGGTCTCACTCTCCACTGAGCTTTCTGCTGTATCTGACACACATGCTGGTCCATCTGTCGCCATAGCATACTTCCTTTCTAAGTATTCATTTTCTATAGGGCCACTTCTTCCTTGTTTCACCTCATATTCTCTAACACAGCTTGTCCCTGGACCACCACGTTGCTCCTTAGGATCTTTATGGGCCGCGTCACAATCGTTCTCCATGGAAACAGTCACATATGGTGTAAAATTCTGTTGTCCTTGTCTATAATTATTTGTTCTTGTGCAAATATTGCATGGGGATTTTTTCTGTAAAGAAAGTAAAATATGCTTTTTTAAATCATTTACAACATTTGAACAAAATCTCCTGTGTAGTTCTGCCCTAACTCTCTTTGTGGACAGCGCCAATCCTGGGGCTGCTGCCGCCCTCCCTCTCCATGCTTAAAAATCAGCGTGGGAGCGGGTCAAAAGGGGGCAGCATCGTTAGTGAAGTGAGCGCAATTGCGCTCTTTGCACTAGCGGAGCCAATTTTCTGTTTTAAAACCTGGAAATTCGGCTCTTGAAGTTACAAGAGGTGGCTTTTTGCCGCCCCTTGTAACTGGCCACTCGCCAGAAACATGAAACACATTCTGCAGAATTTCCTCTAAAATGAATACTGTCATAAAGAAAACTATTGCTGTGAATGTTGTGTCTGAAGTTATTTGCTTCTTTAACACATGATTCTATAATCATAGCAGCACCTGATAAACAGGTGGTTTTATAGAAACAAAATTAAAGTACAGAGTGCCTAAAAATGTGCAAATCTGTTCTATACAATATCAATGCTTCTGTCTGTCACTGTGCAAGTAACAAAGTAAAATGTTTATTATGATCTAGAAAGTCAGCAAGAATCTACTCCTTTACAGACGTTTTATTAATTGACACATTGATCCAGTCTGCTCTTACTTTCATATCCCCTTTAAAGATCAACATACAACTTATGGGCTAAAGTAACTGTTTTATATAAGTGCTTATACTGTACTATTCAAACGCTTATCTGCAATGTCACAATGCATCCGAAAATACCTGCTCATCCAGCTATTAAGCACAGTGACAGGAGGATCCTTTGACAAATAAGCCTTTCAAAATCCCATAGAAATGATTGGAGAGTGGTGAAATTTCACTCTTTCACTCATATTTTATTTGCACAGCCTATCTATTTACCCAGTTTTTATTTTTATACTGAACTGTTCCTTTAAGTTTAAGGAATAAGATGTAGCTTTAATGTAGTCTGGTTTCTATGTTTTGAACACTGCATTTTTATAGTTAAAAGAGAAGGAAAGGTTAAAACTAAGTAAGCCTTATCAGAAAGGTCCACCTAAATATACCAGTAAACCCTCAAAGTTATGCTGCTCTGAGTCCTCTGTCAAAAGAAACACAGCATTTCTTTCCTTCTATTGTGTACACATGGGCTTCTGTATCAGACTTCCTGCCTTCATCTTAAACCTCATTGCCCCCGGCATCTTCAGTTTGCTCCTCTTCCCCAACCCCTCCATTCTCTGCTGTAATCTGAGCCCAGAGCTATAAGTGAGGCAGGAAGTGATGTCACACCAAGCTAATACTGCAGCTGCTATCCTAAACAAACAGAGAGCTTCTAGAGCTTTTTATTCAGGTATGGTAAAACATTCTGAAGAATAAATATAGCACTCTAGCTTGCACTGTTGCAGCTAATGTATTGGCAATAAAATGCCTCTGTAGCTTTCCTTCTCCTTTAAGGAAGAACTATACCCTAAAAATGAATATGGCTAAAAATGCCTTATTTTAGAAACTTATTGCACCAGCCTAAAGTTTCAGCTTCTCAATAGCAGCAATGATCCCGGATTTCAAACTTGTCACAGGAGGTAACCATCTTGGAAAGTGTCTGTGACACTCACATGCTCAGTGGGCTCTGAGCAGCTGTTGAAAAGTCACAAATTATTGAGCAGAAAATTAGATTTGTCTGTACTATAAGCTAATGCTACAGGACGGATTATTGAATTTTAATGCTATTTGCACTGGTTGCATGTTTTATATTCCCCCCCCACCCGGTTACTTTTTCATCCCACCCGGTAGAAAAAATTCCTGAGGGAGAACACTGTCCATGCAAACTAACAGGGCAATTTGCATTTTATCTTGTTCCGAGTGGCCTCAATGCAGGTTATTTTACATTTGAATGCGTCTCAAGGGTGGAAAAGGGGACCCCTCCTCCCCAGGAACTAGCTTCCCTCTAGCTAATGCAGGGGTGTCCAAACTGCGGCCCGAGGGCCACATGCGGCCCAGGATGCATATGAATGCGGCCCAGCTTGAAACGCTTGGTTCCCGAGGAAATAGGAGGAGGGGGGACTCTGCCCATTGCCCAGTTAGTAATAATAATAAGTCTATTTAATATCAGGTGTCCCATATTCCAGTGTATAGCTCCATCTGGTTATCCAACTGGCATTGTAGTTCTTTTCTGTGTATTTCCTTTACTCTTACAAATCAAAGGTGTTTTTGTGTATGTCATGTGTGGCCCCAGACAATTTTATCTTTTTCCAATGTGGCCCGGCGAGCCAAAAGTTTGGACACCCCTGAGCTAATGTAACAGACCCATGGCCTATAAATGCCTAAGCCTGGCTGGGTGAGTGGAGGGGAGACCCTATTCCCTTTTGCCTATGTCCCTATCCTCCCCAGGGGTCTCTCCACACGCCTAAGCCTGGCTACCTAGCGCCTCTGCCCACCTCCCATATGTTTTTGGAATGTGGGAGGAAACCGAAGTACTCGGAGGAAACCCACACAGACACGGGGAGAACATACAAACTCCTTACAGAAAGGGCCCAGATTGGTATTGAACCCACTGAGTCGCCGTGCTGTCCTACCTATATATACTGCTACTCATATATATCCTTTCCACTTTCCTATGACATCATCATAATAAGGTCACATGACACCTTCAGTGCTGCTTTACTGTTGCCTCAACAGCTCAAACTTCTTTACTGTTGCATGAACAGCTCTGGGGCTAAGACAATCCCTAAATGTGACTTAAAGGAGAAGTAAACACCTCATTAAAAAAAAAACTACCCCCCTACATAGACCCCCCTCCCTCCTCCCCCTATCCTGGCTGCTACCTTCTTCTGCTGCTTCAGCAATTTTCGTGACTTTCCGCGCATGCGCAGTTGACAAAAACCTGAAGACTGCTCCAATTGCGCATGCGCCGATACAGAAATTACTTCCCGGTGAAGACCGAAGAGAAGAAGATGGCTGCCGTGAACTCCGATGTGTACCGAGGGGTAGGTAAAAAGTTTAGGGCATTTGCCCCGAGTAGCAGCTAGGCTGGGGGAGAGGAGGGAGTGGGTCTATGTAGGGTGAGGGGGTAGGGTTTTTTTTAATAAGGTGTTTACTTCTCCTTTAAAGCAGACATGGGGAGACCTTTTTATCAAAATTGTGAATTTTATAGAGACACAGGGCGGGACTGGGAGCAGAGACACACAGGGTAGGATTAAATTAGGCTGATTTCAGTAACCAACCCAGAGTTTTTTTAAATAAACTTGAAATTGCACCAAACTTCATTATATACTGTATAATATATAATTATTAGTAATTATAATTATTAATTGGTTGAATCCAAAAAACACAATCAAATAAAATCCATGGGGAAAGACTCAAATAGCAGAGAGACATGGAGGCAGGTGTAAACTAGGCTGGGAGCAGAGAGATGTGGGGGCGGGACTTATTAGGCTAGGGCAGAGAGACGTAGGGCAGGACGTAATTAGGCTGGAGCAGAGAGGGATGTGGGGGAGGGACTTGGGCTGCTATTGTATAGCTCTGCTTGTCTCACGCTGACATCATCATGTTATGCTAATGAGGAAGTACCATTTGCAATACTAAAGCTGGCCATAGACTGCAGATAAAGTCTAAAAGTCAGATGAACTATAGTCTGTGCCACTCCGTCCTGCCACCCACATTAAATAACGTAGTAATCAGACTGCCCGTGACAGCAATTGTACGAAAGTTATGTCCAACAAATAGTAGTCGGGAACAGGTGAAGCTGTGCACACACTAAACACACCTTCTGTAAGATAGCCTGGTGCACAATGTGGGAGGATTCCGCAACTCCCAAAGATCAGTGCAAATAGGACACACTGGCACTAAAGGCAAAGGAATGCAAGGTTACCCCTTGCTGTTTATTTAATGCAAACGTTGCACGTTCACATTAAATAAACAGAAAGGGGTAACCCTGCATTCCTTTGCCTTGAGTGCCAGTGTGTCCTATTTGCAACAAATAGTAGTGACAGTCTCCTGGTAGCCAATACAAATCTTTTAACCTGTCTGATCGACTGAACGACCGATCGACATGGTGCGAAAAATGCACACACGGGCCGAAAATTGTAAGAATCTTCCTTTCCTTGTACGACAGCATCTTTGTGTCTATGGCCAGCTTAACCAAACCAGACATTCAGCAGAGCAAGTGAAGGGGAGGTGCTGGAGATGATTTGTTTTTTGATGATTTGGCTACCAGGAGACTGTCACTACTATTTGTTGCAAATAGGACACACTGGCACTCAAGGCAAAGGAATGCAGGGTTACCCCTTTCTGTTTATTTAATGTGAACGTGCAACGTTTGCATTAAATAAACAGCAAGGGGTAACCTTGCATTCCTTTGCCTTTAGTGCCAGTGTGTCCTATTTGCACTGATCTTTGGGAGTTGCGGAATCCTCCCACATTGTGCACCAGGGAGAAACTAGATTCAAAAGGTCAAAACTAACTTAAATTTTTAACATGTGTAGGAACAAATAGGGTTAATAGCGTTTATGATATTAGGAATAGTTCAGTGTAAAAAGTGGGTTAAAAGATGTCCAAGTTAAAAGATGTATCCAAGTGCACCTGGTGGCTGTTCTGGGCTCTCTGCCAAAAGCCAATTAAGTTAGAAATTTTGTATCCGTTTTTGACTGTTCGGTGCAGGAGATCAAAGAGAAAGTTGGGACATTTCAGTAACAAGCTGGGACTGCGGTTTGAGCTGTCAAAATAGGGACTGTCACGCTCAAAATGGGACAGTTGGGAGATATATATATATATATATATTATAGGATTAAACATTCAAATGGCTCAGGAGGAAGTGTTTCACCAGCACTCCCGGGGCACCAACTACAATCTGCACCCATCCGGCAGTAGGGAAGACCCAGAGCCCAGGAAAACAGCGGGATCTAGCCCTGGAAACACCCGCTACAAACCGGGACAAAAATGAGCGAAATAGTCCCAAGTTACAGACGCAGCCTACAACAGCATGGAAGCCGGAGACTCGAGTAAAAGCAAGTCCGAGCAGTATGCCGTCCGGAAGTGCTCCAACGTGCCTAAATGACAGGAAGACACAGAAGAAACAGTAAGTGTCTGGGTAAACCATACAGGTGGGTGAGTGCCCAGGAGTGCCCCCACAGTCCTACACCTCAGTAAATTATGGCGCGGCTACGTCCAGACGCCTTCCTGACGGCTCCTTCTAGCCTGCCCTTTTTTAGTTTATTTCGTAACTTCTGAACATACATACATCATCTTGCTTGGTTGCTTAAGACAGAAAGACACTTCTCGAAATTGGGAAACAACTTTCACAGCAATGAAACTACAAACCCCTTAACATCAGTTGGACCCTAGTGGAGAGGGTGAGCAGTTTTAAATACCTCAGAATCCACATCTCTGAGGACCTGACATGGTCTAAACACATCCAAGTTCAAATCAAAAGGGCAACGCAGCATCAGTACCATCTTCGACAGCTGAGGAAGTTTGGAGTCACTTCGAACATCCTACTACTTTGGTGCTGTGGAAAGTGTCCTAACACCGAACATTACATCCTGGTTTGGAAACAGCTGTTTCCAGGACCTCAAAGCACTTCAGAGAGTGATATGTGCAGCAGAACGCTGCTGCAGGTCAGCTTTTCCATTTTGCTGAACATTTACACCAAGAGATGCAGGACCAAAGCCCTCAGGATTCTTAAGGACCCATCACATCCCAATAATGGACTGTTTTACCTACTTAAATCAGGGAAAAATTTTTGCAGTATCCTGGCCAGAACTGAGAGACATTGGGGCAAATTCACTAAAGGGTGAAGTGGCTAACGCTGGCGAAAATTCACCAGCGTGATGTCATTTCGGCACTTCGCCAATTTACTAACGGTAGCTGGCATAAATTCGCTGGCGTAATTTCGCCTAGGACTCTGGCGCAACTTCGAACTCTAACGCCAGGCGAATTTTTACGGTCTGTCAGAAGAGCGTTACTATGCAAATTCACTATGTTTTTGATTTTACTGACCCTTACCTCTATCGCCAGACTTGCCTTTGCCACCTCAGACCAGGCGAAGTGCAATAAAGTAGATAGGAGTTCCTCAAAAAAAAGTTTAAAATTTTTCTAAGTCCCAAAAAACATTGGCGTTTTTACCTATTTAAAGGGTGATAGACTGAAAAAGATTGTACATTTTTTTTTCGGGTATCCTCCTTCCCCCCTACATTTGCTAACATATGGCACCTAAACTATACTGTGGGCACATGTGTAGGGCATTATAACAACTTTTACATAATTTTATTAAGGTTCCCTGGCCTTGTGTAATCTACTGTATGTGCTGCAGCATATGCGGCCATTGTACTTTAACTGCACGCCGTACACTAATTAGCCAACGCTAGCGTAACTTCGGACTGCTGAGCATAATTTCGATGGCCTAATTTTGCCAGCGTTCGGTACCCTGCGCACAACTTCGGAGCTTCGTGAATAAGCGTTGTCCAGGTGAATTTACACCTGGCGAAGTGTTGCGATATGCGCAAAGCCATCGCTGGCGAATTTTCGCATGTTAGTGAATTTACCCCATAATCTCCCATATCCCTCCCCTCTTCTTTTTCTCACTTGCACCTATTTGATCTATGTGACACACTTCTTCACCACAATACATTATTATACTGCTGTTTTTTTATATTGTCATATATTGCAATGCTGTTTTTTATATTGTCATATATTGCACTGCGGTTTTTTTTTATTTCTATATTTTTTATACAATCTTCACCCACTGTCACTATGTAAATAACATGGTTCATGCCACCTTACCCATAATCTCCCCTCCCTTTCTTTTTCTTACTTGCACCTACTTGACCTACAGTATGTGACACTACGTCACCACAATACAATACTATACAATTCACATACTATGCACTTTAATACTGCACTGTTTCTTTTTTAAATTTTCTCATAGTGCAGCCCATTTACATTTATTTCACCATCACCTAATGTAATATGGTTATTTCGTGTACTGTACTGCACTGCTGTTTTTTTATATTTTTAAATTTTTATACAATCTTCACTCAATGTCACTTGTGAATAACATTGTTCATCTTGCACTACATCTGCTCTGCTGCTGTACTTAATTTAAACATTTTCTTAGAATTCTTATTTTTGCCCCCAAAGATGCCCCAGTAGCTCCCCATCTTCTTTTCTGCTTATTCACTGCACATGCTCTGTGCTGCTGTCACTTACTGAGCCTAGGGACACATTCACAATATACAGTACACATAGAATATAAATGTCACAATATAAGGCTTTTATGTAATTTGTACAGATAATTACTACATGGCAGCACAGAAACCAGTGCAACTAGCATCAGAATTGAATAATCAGTCCTGTAGCATCAGCTTATATTAAAGACCAACCTTATTTTCTACTTGATAATTTGCAACGACCCCTAAGCTTAGCTTTTCAACAGCTGCTCAGAGCCCATTGCGCATGTGAGTGTCGAAGACACTTTCCAAGATGGTGACCCCCTGTGACAAGTTTGAAGTCCTGGATCATTGCTGCTATTGACAAGCTGAAACTTTAGGCTGGCGCAATAAGGCTTTGCATGGGTGTTCACATATCTGTTATTCCTACTCTATTATTCATACTATTCTACTATTAAATTAAGTAGTTAAAATCCGGATACAAATTGCTTATGACATTATAGAGAAAGATCATATTTTCCCTATTTGTACATATAACTTCTTTAGGCTCACACTTATGAATTATTTAAGTCTACATAGATCCTCAACTGCTACAGATCGCAAAAACAGTGATTTACAACACAAGGGGGTATATTTATCAAAGAGTGACGTTAGAGATCGCCACAGTCCACTAGTGTGAAATACCACCTCTCTCCAGTCATTTCTATGGGATTTTTAAAGGCATATTTATCAAATGGTGAACTTTCACCCTTTGATAAATAAGCCTTTAAAAATCCCATATAAATGAATGGAGAGAGGCTGTATTTTTACTCTAGCGGACTATAGTGATCTCTAACTTCACTCCTTGATAAATATACCCCATGGCCTTTTAAATGTCACTGTAAGGCACACCAGGAGACCAGCACACATTGACCTTCTTCTCGGTCCCCAGTTGTCTGCCCAAGCATTTGTTATGTAGTTCTTTCCTGGTTTCGACTTCTGCATGTGCCTTGACTCTGATTATTGCTGACTTCTCTGACCAATGCCTGTCCTTGAGTACATTTGCATCTTACCCTAGTCTCTACCAGTCTTTTAATAATATGGTCTCTCAATTGGGTAGGTTCCTAATCAGTTTACACAGCAGCAAATTCTGCAGTAAACAGTGAGTGAAGATAGGTGATGGCAGGGGTTCCTCTGCTTCACAAGAGAGTAAGGCTACTTCAGCTATCACTCAATAATCCTAGTAAACAAAGTATGCAGTCAGGGATTCAAAATATTGTCTTAAAGGAGTCTAGCCTCAAAACACTGTGGAGGCCACAGGTCTGGTATCTGCAAAAAGCATTGCAAGGAAAACTTTACCTCAGCTTCTTGAAACTGGTGGCACAAATCAGTCATCCACTGCTCCAGATTTCCTATGAGGTAAAATGACAGGATTACATTGGACGCTATATGTATTGTTGCTGAATTTGTGACATACCCAGCAGGCAGACACCTACGTATCACTTGGTAGTGCTTAGGCAGTTCCAGTTGCAAAGCGACAGACATAAAAATGATGTGTATATGTGATAGTACTGAATGAAAATGTTGTCTTATTAACTGCTAAACATCACAGCAAATCATGGTAGTCTTGACAAATCATCAGTCAAAGGGTTAATTGTGCTCTCTGATTTGTGAAAATTACAGTGGGCCGTATTTACTAGTCGAAAATTAGGAGGTCTGGTGAATTGATACAGTCACAAAACAAGGTTCTTTTTCTTTCATTTTCCTTTATAATTGAACAACACTCCTTGGGTGGCTGTAGAGTCTGAGTATTTATTAAATTATTTTATTCTAAGAGTTAATCTTTTTCCTTTAAATAAAAAAAGTATTTACTAACACATGAACTAAACTGCAGTGCAGTTATCCACAGCAGCCAATCAGCAATTGCATGTCAGAGAATAAGGGCAAGGAGCTACTGTTAACTGCACTCATATAGTCATTAAAAGAGCCCCACTAATTGGCCCATTTGAAAGCAGTGCATGCAGCCCCATCCAGCCTAGTAACTCCATATAGTCATTCCAGTTTCACCAATAAATTGAAGTAAACCAGAGTGTGATGCAAAGTGCTTTTTTAGAACCCTCGCACGAGAATGATTTATTTTGTCTGGAATGATCGATTAGTGGACATCTCTATTCTGTACTGTACAAGATCTAAGATTTTTTGCTGTTTTTTTTCAGAAAAGATTTACCTCACTTTCCTCTGAATCTCCATGCTATGGACTTGTTTGTGGGAAGTTCTAACCACTTGCAACATCATATTTAAAGGGGCCTTCCATGCTAAAAAATCTAATTTTTTCCAATATACATAACAATATACATTAGTTTAAAATGTCCAGTGACTTAAACGTTATAGGTAAATGTAATTGCAATTGAATGAAGTGTCTGGCTGTGTATATATTTATATTTGACTCTTGAAACAGGCTTGAAAAAAGCAAGCCAGCTTATTAATAGACCTGGAGGATAACTGAAATAGAAAGGCAGGTACAATGCAAAATTCTGCCCCCAAAAGCTAATGTCACATGAGATGTAGCCTCAGCCTCTCCGCCAGCCTTTTCTCTCCTCCTGCAAAGAAAATGCAGAGGTTGTGCATCATGTGACATAGCCTAGGGTGTTGGCACATAGGGAGATTAGTTGCCAATCGACAAATCTTCACTACTGTGGGTGATTAATCTCCCCAAATGCCTTCCTGCAGGCAAGAATGCAAATTGCCAGCGGGATGCCATACATATTGCTTGGTTTTTTTTAGGGATGCACCGAATCCACTTTTTGTGCCGAACCCCCGAATCCTTCGTGAAAGATTCGGCCGAAAACCGAACCGAATCCTAATTTGCATATGCAAATTAGGGGTGGGAAGGGGAAAACATTTTTTACTTCCTTTCTGACAAAAAGTCATGCAATTTCCCTCCCGCCCCTAATTTGCATATGCAAATTAGGATTCGGATTCGGTTCGGCTGGGCAGAAGGATTCGGCAGAATCCTGCTGAAAAAGGCCGAATCCTGGCCGAATCCCGAACCGAATCCTGGATTCGGTGCATCCCTAGTTTTTTTAAGTTTCTTCTAAAAAACGAAGGAGTTAGCAAAGGGCAAGGCATTTATTTGGAGGAGATTTGTAGCAAATTTTTGTTGTGTGCTATTTTGTTATAAAAAAGAGTGGGGCATCAAGATTGAAAGCATGTAGCATTCTATCTGTCTGCCATTTCTAACTGCATTCCCATACGGTAAGTTTTTTGGAATTAAATGTCTCAGACTTTTTTATGGGGACTGTACTGAGGGGAACGCATGGATAGACTGAATGCAGATAATGTTAAACATGCAGAAAACCACATGAAGACTATCCATAGAACACTAATATACCACTAAACTACATTTGAAATACTGCCACTGGAGCTTTGATGTAAGCAGGCGATGTTACAAAGCTCTCAGTGTGTTATTGCCTTTAAAGGAAAATTATACCCCACAAAATGGTTACTTAAAGATATAGGGGGGAATTCACAAAAGTGTCGGTAAAAAAAGTAACCCAGAAGTGGCGGTCGACAAATTTGTAAAATGTCGTATGAACGGCAAATTCACAAAGGCAGATGTTACCATCTCTGAATGTCTCGTAAGTCTGACAATTTTCTAAAATGTCGTATATCTTTTCATCGTACAAACGACATTTACCAAGACTTTTTAAACGACAATTTGTCTGACATTTTCATTTTGGAGAGCCTAAAGTGTCTGAAAAATTGTCGGTAAAAAAAATGAGTTTACGAGTAATTCATAAAAATGGCGGGAAAAGTGGCGCCGAAAAAACCACGCCCACTTTTAACGACACTAATTCAAAAGTGTCGCACATGTCGGAAAATTGGCGGAGAAATGCTCTGTGAATTTGTCGGCTGTTGCTACGACACTTTTTACGACATTTTAAAGACATTTTTTCGTTCCCGACGCTTTTGTGAATTCCCCCCAAAGTGACACCTGACATTAAACCTTTTTTACATTGATCATAACATTGTCTCTGCATGCTATTTATAATTTTGCCATAAAAGTATTTACTGATGATTTTACGTTACCTATCTGATCCCCCATGTTCCTTTATGAGGGGGCTGCCATATTTGTACAACAGTACTGTGTTAGCATTAGAAACTCTAAATGACAAGTTGAGAACGGACAGTCAGGTTGGCAAAACAGTCAGATTTGGGAACTTCAAGTAACAAATAATTATAAAAGCAGACCTATTAGCGAAAAACTGTCAACATGACTTATAAGTAATCTTTTGTGTACATTAATATTTTGAAAAGTTGTTTTTTAGTGTCAATATCACTTTAAGTAACAGTTTTTATCAAACTAAGTGGCATATTAAGGAAACTTACCAAACTGGTATGTGTATTTAAGTAAATATTGCCCTTTTACATCTCTTGCCTTGAACCACCATTTCATGATGGCCTATGTGCTGCCTCAGAGATCACCTGACCAGAAATACTACAACTCTAACTGTAACAGGAAGAAGTGTGTTAGCAAAAGACAGAACTGTTAATTGACTCATGTGACCTAACGTAACTGTGAATCGTAAGATACTAGGGGGCGGCCCTTATTTTTTAAAATGGCAATTTTCTATTTATGATTACTGGCACTAACTACTAAAAAAGTATATTATTATGCAAATGGTTTATTCACATGGAACATGGTTTTACATATGAAATGTTTTATAAAATCTATTTTTATAGAGACTTACATTCATAGGCGGAGGGTGAATTTTTTGTTTGGGAAGGCTAAAGTTGACCATACTCTAGCTGACTTAATGCTAATGTCAGATACAGTATTACATGCTCCTAGAAAAAAAATTACTCGCGCAACTACCTTGTGCACCTCCCACTGATTTCAATGGGAACCGTGCAGAAGAGCAGGTGGAAGTGCTTTTCCAACCCAAAATGCTCAAGTTAAGTTTACAGTTGTTCCCCTTAATTTTTCTCATCCATAATAAAGGGGTAATCTTTTTTGTTAGGTGTCCTATTTTAGGAAGGATTTTTGTAGAGAGTGATAATCTCAGAAAATGATTTGTGTTTTTTTTTGTTATTTTATTTAGCTTTTTTTTCATCAGCCGTCCTGTTTGCAATTTCAGCAATCTGTTTGGTAGGGTCCAACTTACCCTAGCAACTGTAACACCTATTTGGGCCACTCAGGGTTAATTCACCAGCTAGAACACTAGAGCATGGGTTACACGCGACTTACACCCAGGGCAGGGCCTTCGCTAAGTGGAAGTGTTCCCTCTATGGTGTAGTGCAACTACATCCCCCCCAGGCTACTGTGCACACAAAAACAACTTGGGCGCCAGGAGGTTCTTAATCAGGAACGGTTTATTATGCCAAAAAGGGCAAATGACCACAGGTTTCAGTACTCACGCAGGAGTTGAGGAAAACAGCATATTGAGAGTTCACACAGAACAAAGACAGGCTCACACAGAGAGTACACAGGCAAATGCAGTACAACCTTTCCCTCCTGGAAGTTGTCAGGAAAGCAGCTTCTACCCTACAGTCCCTCTTCACTGAGGTCCCTGACTGGAGGCAACACACAGAGCCTCTGGGAAGCTACTCCCTTTCTGCAAATCCTTGTTGGAGCTTCAGCTGCTCTTTCTCTCTATCCTATCTGCCTTTCTCTCCTAGAGAGACTATGACAAGTCTGCCCTAGTATATCTGTTCCTCATTCACGGGGTTACCTGGTCCCCGACTTGGACACATGCCTTCTTCTGGGCCTATTGCACTCAGTCCCCCTGAGCACACCCAGCTGGAATCACATCCAGAGGCAAAAGAGGAAGAGGCCACTCCCTGCACACACTATATAGGAGTGAGTCAGAGCAGTGTCGTCAAATCTCTCAGCCTATCACTGTAAAGGTTATTATGTAACAGGGATTCTACCCAATAACCCAAGGAAATGGTGAAAAGATTAAATCTATAGGGCCTGTATCCCTATAGGGCCCTACACAACCATGCATTTATTTGAATAAGAGACTGCATTGTGAAAAAGAGAGGATCTGAGTGCAGTGCATACAACAAAACTAGCATGTCATATACAATGAAAAGCAGTGAATACTGACACACCAGAAAATGTACATACAGCAAATGTAAGCAGGCATGAACTAGGATTTAAAATAGGCCCAGTCACCCATACAAGCCCACTAAATAGTCACTGACTATGGCATCTTACAGCAGCCCTTCTGGCATTTGCCAGAATCCAGATTGTAAATCTGGGTCTGACTTTAAGGTAGCGGATATTGACACTTTCAGTGGGTGCTGACATATCAGGCATTTAGGCAGGGCACTCACACTGTAACATTGCCACAGAAACACAACCCTGTTTTATATATATATATATATATATACAGGACCACCATACAACAAAATTTCCTGGGCCCCCTGGGCTGCACCCACCGCAAGCCCCACCTACAGGTCCGCCCTCCCCACCCCACAGGTCCGCCTCCCCACCACACAGTAAAAAAACAAAAAAATATTGGTGGCTAGGGTTCCCACATGTTAATAAAAAATAAAAATATATTGTTGGTCATGGCCCCCCATAAAAATAAATTTGTGGCCATGGCCCCCCATTAAAAAATATTGGTGGGTAGGACCCCACATAAAAAAAAAAATTAGTGGCCAAAATTGGTGGCCAGGCCCGCCCCCCCACATTATGAGAAAATTGGTGGCCAGGGCCCCTTAAACGTCCATGTCTTCCTGATGTCAGCAGCTCTCAGAAAGATGGGGGGCCCGGCTAATCAAGTAAGTGTGGCGTGGCCGGGCCCCCCTTACCCTCAGGCCCCCTACAACTCTCCCCCCTGTCCCCCCCGATGGCTGCCCTGTATATATATATATGTATATATATATATATATATATATATATATATATATATATATATATATATATATATATATATATATATATATATATATATATGTAGAAGGGCTGTGGCACACACTTACTGAGGCAAAAAAAAAAAAAAAAAATATATATATATATATATATATAGTGACATAGTACCGCACTCGACGGGAATACTTGTGAGAAAATCAAGATGTATTGAAAAAAATCACGTTTCGAACACCAACTGTGCTTTTTCTCAAGGCTAACACATATCCTTACACATATATATATATATATATATATATATATATATATATATATATATATATATATATTTTTTTTTTAACAAAGCTCTACGCTTTCCCTTGTACAAAAAAAAGCACTTTTATTATCTATTGGTCCCCCAACCCCTTTTGCTCCCCTATCCATTCCCTCCTACAATATCTCCTTCCATTTTTTTACTCTTTACTCATATACCCCCTCACACTACATTATCTTCTATCTTTTATATATTTTTCTGCACTTTGTTCCCCCTTTATCGTACTCTTATTTTCTCAATATTCTTTTGCCCCCCACTGACTGTTTCCACTACTGCATTTAATTCTTGTACCCACTGTACCCAATTCTTGTACCCAAATGCCTCGTTCTATTTTGGGTAGTAGAAGAAAGCCCCTATTCTGCACACTGCTCTTGCACCCACATGTCACCTTCTGCTCTCACTCTATTATCCTGCTTTTCTATTTATGTCACCTTTAGCCCTGTGTTAGCCCATTTAATGTGTTTGGCAGACATGCAGTCTCATGAGGATTGCAAACAAATTAATTAAAAAAGTAAAAAACCAAAAACCTTCAAGTACCAAAAAAAAAAAAGACACCAAACAAATAAACCCAAGCTCCTTTTTCACAGGAAAAAGTTAAGCAGCCTGTATAAGATACAGTATATATATATATATATATATATATATATATATATATATATATATATATATATATATATATATATATATATATATATATATATATATATATATATATATATATATATATATATAGAGTACCAGTTAGAGAGAGGTGCAGGTCAAAGCTTACTGATTCTTTTCACTGCTCTGCCAAGGTGCTTTCGGTTCCTGTAATCTCCCTAGCCCCGCCTACTTCTGAGTGCGTGATTGGTTGATTTTGCTGACTGTAATGGGAACTGCACTCTGATTGGAGAGGCTGGAAGCAGAAAAATCCAATCAGAATGCAGCCAATTACGGACCCGGCAAAAAGGAAAAGAGATTTTCACCGCTGTGCTGTTAGTACAAGCTACTCAGTAAGCGATTTTTTAACTTTTTTCTAGGTGCCAGCCAGGTTTGGGGAGGCTTAGCCTCCCCTAGCCTTATTGAAAATCCGCCCATGCTTACATTGTTCTGCGGTATAGTTTTCCTTTAACCTTCCTACACTATCACATCCCAAAGAGACATAAATAATGTAAAATAATAAAAACAGCAAATATTCACCATTTTTTGTGTGGCTGAAAATATTTTGGAAAGAAAACTTTATATAATACCTTTCAGATCTTTCAGGCGGTTCGTGCAGCACAAAAAGTAGATGGTCATGAATATGATTATTGTAATCACCAAGGGTAAAACAATGAAAATGACAACCCTCTGCCCTGCAATACAGGAAAAATCATTAGACAAGGAGAGAAACAGTATTGCTTCACACAGCAATAACTTATTTCTATGAGGTAAGACATACAAGGGCAACAATGTCTCAAGTTATAAAATCACCAACAGAAAACAAACCTAGATCAGGTCAGAAAGGTAAAGGAAGCTGATATCTGTACATGTGATTTAGGCCTTACAGCTGACTCATACAGGAACTGCCTTCACGTCACCCACATAAAATATATGTATATATGAATAGTATACAAACATTTATGTGGTTAACTACAGTTACCACCAAACTGTATTTCAGCCGTTCAGAAAAGATGACAGCCTGTAAATTTGATATCAATGATATATACATATATTTTCTGAAATATGATTTTTATTGAGAAGGATTAAGATACAACATACAAACAAATGAGGTACAATGGAAATTGTAGAAAACAGTTTTAGCCATATACATGTAATACAGAGTCTTTTAACTCAACCTACACACAGTGCAAAAGGATATTTTATGAACACACCACAGGCTGTATGTTTTGGGGGGACCAACCCCTAAGGTCAAAACTTTGTACCTCCCCTAAAATCATATACAGCCTGTGAATAAAAGCTGCATTTTTAATAACCTGAAGGGGTTAAACTGTGTCTGTGTGGTGAGTTTTACAGTACAATGCTTCATGTCATATTGCAATCTATGTTTAGATTAATAGTTCACACAGAATGGGTCAGGGAGGGTGTAACACATCTTTAAGACATAATTAAGATAGTACAGTATACTTTAGACCCACATCCTGATTCCAGCAGTAAATTAAAAAAAAAACAAACAACAATATCAACAGGAAGAAGCAAATAAATGAAGGCTGCAAACTCTGTGCAACAGGTTTAAAGGTTAATGATCACAGGAGGGTGCCTACAAATGGCACCCTCCCCCAATAAAACTGTTTCTTTTTCTTAAATAATAACAGCATTTACATACGATTGGGGTTGAGGTGATCACACACAACATCATAATGGTTAGATCCAGGCTTACTCTCAAACAGACCAAGCTTTGAACAGCTGCAAGAGAATATTAAATATATAGGATTAATCACAATAAACAGGTTCTAAAATGCTCACATCCATAACATGCACAGCAATGTTCTGCATAGACCAGGGTGTACTGGAAGCCCTTCCATTGCGAAACTACTACCCCTCTGATCCTGTGCATATATACATAAAATTCAAGTACTGTAAAAGGTAGCTAAAGCCCTATAAAAAGCTGCTCTATGGGACAAAATATGAAGCACATATCGTTACTGACAAAACACCATTCATATAAGAATAAAAATATCTGTTCAACAACCAAGGCAAAAAGTGAACTATCTGCTATCTGGACCACGGCACATGTATGATAATTTGGCAGTGCAAGCCAGGAATCATGAGTCTGTACTAGGGCTACACCGAAGCAATCATTTTTGAATGTAGCTAAATATCTTCTACAAATTCACCTCCATACCAAAATGAATATAAACCCTAATTTGCATGTGAAATTTGAGAAATATTGAATCAATTGTAATCAAATCTTCATTTTCAGTTGTCCACAGCTTTAAAGTCACATGACTTCTTGGGTTTTGATTTGGTTAGGCCAAAATGGAATCCTCCAAAAATGCTAAGATTTGGCTGAATCCTGGATCCGGTGCATTCCAAAGTAACTTTGTTCATTGTGATAAACCGGCACAATAAAACAAGCTTTGCACAGCACGAAGTGTTGAAGTGCTTTGGTTTTCTGAAATTCCAAAGAGACATGCACCACACAATTCAGTGAGTAAAGAATAAAGAGTAAAACATTACACACTGAATAGTGTGGTGCATGTCTCTGTGGTTACTATGAAAACCACAAAAGCCAGGCCACTCATTACTTTGTACATGTGACTTTTATAGTAATGATCAATCTATGACTATGAGCCTGTGGTCCTTTATTTTCTTTTGCAACTGATTCTGCACTGCCTTGCGCTCTCACTTTATTTTTCCCTCTCCCTCTCCTATTTTTCTGCCTTTTGGTCATGTTGTTTTTAATACACTCATGTCTCCTAACATTTTGTTGAGGCACTCACACACTCTACACTTGGGGGGTTATTTACAAAAATCCGAATTCATCTCAAATTTTATTTTAAAAAACATTACCAAACTCCCATGCCTGATTTCACTTATTCATTAATAGAAAACTCAATTTAATAGTATTGTGAAAAAACTCAACAAAATAGAGCAAAAACCGAAGTTTTTTCCCGAAAATCCCCCCAAAAATTGGATATTCTGGCTAAACCTAGCGCAGACCACAAAAACTTCAAATTGAGTTAAGTGCCTCTCCCATTGATACAGGACCTGGACAGGTCAGATTTTCAGATTAGGGCTTTTTGCAGCATCAGGGTATAATAAATCTCAAAAAAATTTAGTTTTTTTCCTCTAAAAATTTGAGTTTTCTAGTGAAAAATACTCAAATTTTTTCGAGATTTTAACACTCGAATTTTAATAAATAACCCCCTTGATGATCAAGTGAAACACTTTTGGAAGACTCTTTTTGATATCTGCATTGATTCTCTGTTTTATGATGACATCATAAGGAGTGGGTTTGACACCATAGCAAAGTGGCTATTTTAGGTTGTGGGATTCTGGTATGTTTGGGGTGTCTTAAGAACGGTCCTTTATTGACAAAAAATAAATGTGCTCCATTTTTTTTTCATGTGAATATTCATTTCTCTAGGATGCACCTGTGCCATTTCCCCAATATTGGGAGTCTGTTAAAATCACTTGACTGTTGTTTTAAACTGATAGATAGATAGATAGATAGATAGATAGTCGCATCAAACTGCAGTGTTCGGATTACAATTAAAGACCATTTTGATTGTAAACAGAAAGGAGAATAACTTCTGTTTTATTACAAAATGAGAGAAACTGGAAAAAATGTTTTAAGATATTAACATTTTAGGTCTAAAGATTTGTCCACTGCATGCCTCCATAAACGACTTACTTGGTCCATGGTTTGCATGACTCCTTTGAAGAAGAGACATTTGAGAAATATCCTACTGGGCAGGCTTTGCATATGGTATCTGTATTTAGCTGAACTATAGGAAAAGATAAATTAAACAATTATTCACAAGAGTTTAGACAACCCGGAGAAATAGTTCTATTTAATAAGCACGTGTCCACTGTATAGTTTAGGTGCCATATGTTAGGAAATGTAGGGGGAAGGAGGGTACCCCAAAAAACATTTACAATCTTTTTCAGCCTATCATCTTTAAAAAAGTAAGACACCAGCGTTTTTTGAGACTTAGAAAAAATTGAAACTTTTTTTGAAGCAATCCCTTTCTACTCTATTGCACTTCACCTGGCCTCAGGTGGTGAAGGCAAGTTTTGTGCAAGAGGTAACGTTCAGTAAAATGCGCAAGTTAGTGAATTAGCGTAGTTATGTCCCATCGCCATAGCGCAACTTCGCCTGGCGTAAGGGTGCGAAGTAGCGCTAGAGTAGGTTCACTTCGCTAGCAAATTTACGCCAGCACCCAGTAAATCGGCAAAGTAATTAAATTACGTCACACTGGCGAATTTGTGCTAGCGTTAGCCGCTTCACGCTTTAGTGAATTTGCCTCCATAAGTGCAGTTTGAACAGTGGAAATTGGCATATTTTAAAACCACAATGCAAGATTTTCCCCATAATTCCAGAGTAATTTGGACTGTAAGCCCTACGGGGCAGGGACCTCCATCCTTTTATCTCCTTGTCAGTAAGCACTTAATACGTACTGTAACTACTCTTTTTAAGAATGTGTATTGTATTTTTATACTTATTAGTTCAAATGTTTGGAGAATAAGTGTAGCTCACCAATTTTACTTAGCAGCTTGTCCAATGGGTTATCCTGTGCTTATATGCAAATCAGATCAGCCTGTAAAAAAATTAGTTGTGTAGAACAAATCCAAGGCAGTAGACTTTGACTGCAATTTTCTTTATTGGGTAGTGAATACACACAACATGTTTTGGGCTAGGCCTATTTCTTTATTGGGTAGTGAATACACATGTAATGACCCCCTGCTTCTTCTACTAATTTTTTGTGCGGCTGCACAGTGCTTTGCCCTCAAGGAGCGCTATACAAAAAAATATATACAAACATACAATTGTGGCTGTACTGGGGGAAGTGCACATTTTGATGGATGTAGTTGGGATTGTGCTGTTTCCAGAATTTGGTGTAAAAATGATGTTTGTGTATGATACTTTAATAGCATTACACTATGTCAATAAACACACAACTGATCAGCCCGCTGTGGGAACCTTGGAGCTACTGTCCCTATTGAGATGATGGTAGCTTAATGGTTTCTTGGTTACAGGAGGGGAAACCGACACACCAGTCCTGAGTGTGACTATGTGGAAGTGCAAGGAGCATGTTAGGCCACAAGTACCTTTAATGAATGGCGAAAATTTTTCGATCTGACTGCATCCATTTTTGGGAATGGAATGCCAGCTGCATTTGTAAATGAGCCCTATGATCATTCCAGTTCATAAAGCGTTATTGTACAGCAATTCTAGAGGATTTGGTGATACTACAGGGAACTGTATGGATATAATAACTACGGAATTATTATTTATTTAATAGTTTGTCAGGTAAGTTGTTTGATGGCCAGCATGAAGTCCATATGCAACAAAAACGCACGCACACAAAACAGGCTTTTGCACTATGAAATTGCTTCATTGTAATCTGTCAACAATAGCAAGTACTAAAGTTCTAATAGACATATACAAACTTCAGTGTAAAGCATGTGTGAATAAATAGTGGACTGTGGAAAGATCCAATAATTGTTGTATTACTGGGTGATGAACTTACCCTGGGAATATCACTTCCTACTATAGCTAATGCAAATTGTGCCAGAGATATTTAATAAACAACTAAAAGTATGTATGAAATTAAAAAGAGCTGTCAATGGACTAACATGATGCTGTTTAAAATACATGTTTCCAACTTTTCATATGGTCAATTCTTCCTCTTACTAAATGAACCAAGCATCAAGAAGAACTTACCTGGACGAACCACCCCATAGCCAGGTATGCATTTGGTATTTTTGTTACAGAATTCATAATCGTGACTAAAGTGGTATCCTTCCTCACAAACACACTTTCTGGGAGCTGTGCTATTTCCATGAAACTCCACTTTCAGAGCTTTGCCTGGAAAAGAGATTTATTGACATAAAACCTTCATATTTCTATCATTTTGTCTATACCAGGGGTAGGCAACCTGAGGCTCCGGAGCCTCATGCCGCTCTTCATCCTGCTTGCTGCGGCTCGGTCGATCAGGTCGGCTATACAGCCCTCGCACCTGCTGGCAGCTACTTGATTGTGTGACTGGGGTAATTTAACGGTCAGCTTACCGCAGTCACTCAGGAAGCCACCAGCAGATGCAAGGGCTGTATAGACGTCCCAGGAGTGACAGGTAAGACCGAGCCGCAGCAAGAGGATTCATCATGGTCCTTACCACGGTCACACACTCAAGACAATAGAGGGAAGATCAGCATTGAACTTCAGAAACAGAATTTACATTAAACAGATTAGAACACTAGCATTTAATAGGGCTATTTAGTGTTTCATTTATTTCAAAGTAGGCCTACACATACACACTGCACTTCTGTTTGTTGTATTCTGTTGTTGTAATTGTTAAAATTGAAAAAACGTTAAAACTTTTAAAAGTTCATAATCTGTTTTATGTTTTGCGGCTCCAGACTATTTTTCTTTAGTGGAAGAGGGGGCAAAATGGCTCTTTTGATAGTAAAGGTTGCTGACCCCTGGTCTATACGTAAAGGGCACCTAATTTCAAGCTTAAGAAAGACTTCACAGCTCAAGAAAAAGAGTCTACGGCAACCATGAACTGTAATGTAAAGTTTTTGCACACCTGCAATGTGCTGTGCCCCTGCAAAATATTAAGATTTTCCTTTTCCTCCTTTATGTATATGTCTGATCTCTTTATGCTTTGCTTTTTTAATACATTTTATTCTTTTATGTGCGTTTGACATTAGTGATACTCTCTGTGGCAAACATTTTATTTTTTCAAACTTGCCGTTTTTATGCAGCTATTGTTACATTGCTCATAGATTTTATATAAAACATTACTTCTGTAAAAGCAAAATCATCTATTCTCATATTGTGACAAAGTAGAAACCTCCTTAAAGGACCAGTAACATCAAAATGTTTTTGTTTTGTTTTTTAAAAAAAGTATATATTGAAAAAAAAAGTATACATTAAAAAAAAGCTAATTTCTTTTCAATGTATACATATATAAAAAAGTATACATTTTTGATGTTACATGTCCTTTAACAAGGTCCTAATTTCAAGCAGCTAGAATTAAAAAAAACCCATATGCGATATGCAGAGATGTTGAGTCGGAGTCGTGGAGTCAGAAGCAATATTGGGTATCTAGAGTCGAAGTAGTCAACTCCGACTCCTAATAACTTTAAATTCAAGCACTGAAAACAATCAAATCAGACTTAAGAGCTTCTATGAGGGAGGATTTGGCAGAAGCAATTCTGTTTCTAAGAACAATACTTTATTTGATTTTGGATTGTATTTAACAGCTATTCTACAGCTATATGTCAGGCTTAATTAATTGTTTTAGGTTTTCTAATTGTGTTTGGTTTATGTAGTTTAATTCTGATTTTGTTTTAGAATTACCAAAGAATGTGGATTATATTTTTGAGTTTGGCAGTGGTAAAATGCCTTGTATGTTGTGTACTTAGCTTCTTTCAACATGGAAAGTTAGTGTATATTAAAGGAACAGCAACACCACAAAATTAAAGTGTTCTACCAGTGCAGAGCAACAGTATATTATATTTTAATTACTTTGATGCAGTTTAAATTTTTGGTCTTCCTTTAGTTGGAGTTGGACGTACCAAAAACTGAGGAGTCAAATTTAAAGGATTTATGTACCTACTCCACAGCCCTGGCCCATATGCATGTATTGGGGATTTTAGCATACAGTGACTGCTGTATATATTAATACATCAGGGCATTGATCGCCAACCAGTAGCTCGTGAGCAACACGTTGCTCTCCAACCCCTTGGATGTTGCTCCCAGTGGCCTCAAAGCAGGTGTTTATTTTTGAATTCCAGGCTTACAGGCAATTTTTGGTTGTATAAAAAACAGGTGTACTTTCAAACAGAGCCTCAATGTGGGGTGACAATCTACATAGGGGCAACCAAATGGCCAATCACAGCACTTATTTGGCACCCCAAGAACAATTTTCTTGTCTTCAACTCCTTTTACTTCTGAATGTTGCTCACAGGTTAAAAAGGTTGGGGATCCCTGCATCAGGGTATATCAACTTGTATTCTCTCTGTATGCACTGTGTGCAATGAACACACAACTCTGCAGTGGTCCAGGGAAGGAAAAGGGTATTATACATATTTGTTTGGTGCAAATGTGTTTCAAATTGGCAGCAGTCCCATGTTAATAGAAACAATTGCCCATTAATAATCCTTAGTAACCAGGCTCTTGTTATAATGTGTACATAGGTTATTTATTTGCAACAATTATGTACACATTAAAGCAAGCGGGTAGTTTCCGAGGATCACTCGTTAATTGTTTAATTTTGGCTCAACGCATGGGTGGCCAAATCAGGCAAAAAAATCAGCTCATTTGTAGACCTAGGCCAACAGTACAATAAGATCAGCCTGATTTAGCCCATTGCCTGGTTGGCCAAATCAGGCAAAGATCCACTAGTGTGGCAACCTTGCAAAATAATCAGATATTTGAAAACCACGAAATGCAGGTGGAACACATCAAGTTCCGTTCCACTTGCATTCCCTACTTCCTGCTCCTCAATGCATACAATGCCATTTAAAAGAAGGGGCTGCATTTCTTCCTGTGTCCCCATTCATTTCTACTGTAGCTGAAACCGATTTAGTCTTGGCTTCAACTGCCGATCACTGCCAGAGAGCCTGGGAGAGGAAATTAAGTAGCTAAAGATGGCTACTGTGGTAGCTATCATGAGTTACCAGGGAGAGTGGGCCATATTGCGATCCTATCGTATTGCTGTTTGGGAGGAAGGGAAGGAGGACTTTGCATGACAACTACTTGGCCTTACTGGGGTTTATGGACTAGGGAATAACATATCCTCTGCTTAGCCTTTACACATAAGAAATGTCAGCTAATAAGGACCTCTGGGAACGCCACATAACTTGTATTTTATCCTATTCATAACAAACTATGAAAAATATTTATTTATTTTGAGGGTGATAACAAATGCGAATTAACACGAGCATCTGAAATGAATGTGCAAAAGGAAGAGTGCTTTCTTGGTTGGCAGTTCGTTTTCAATGGACAAAACAATATGGAATTCAAAGAAAACTACTAGTAACATTATAATGACATTGTGTTTAGCACAGCAAACCTATGCAGCTTTTGCATACTATGCATACATACATCTGCGTGGGAGCAGTTTGTTATTGCACCAAAGGCAGAGGGTGACACCTAAACAAATTATAACTTGCTTTTACTAGGTGCACACTTGCACTATACATTTTTTATATATATATGGTTGCTGCTCCTCCATTCTAAAAAATACTACTCAATATCTCTTATGATTCACTTTGTTCCTGGAACTGGAGTATTGAGAAAACTGCCAGAGGGGTTGGCATACATAAAAATAATAATTTAATATAGAGTCCACAGATTAGATCAGGGTGTGGGTGTGTGTTTTTATTGTTATAAACTACTATTATGCCATCCATCACTGCTAAAGAGAAGACTAGCAAAATATCACAGCAAAACTTATATGCAATATAAGCCTTTATGCTCAAGGGATTCAACTTGGATTTATAAATACCATGATTGAGTTTGGCCATACCTTGTTGGTGGCCAATATCAGGTGGATCTTTGGCCCTCTTAGAGGCTGCTTGCAGAGACACTAACAAATGCCAGCTGGAATTTTAGACCTATCTGATTCATATCTGGACAAGTCTGAACAATGCCCCATACTGTAGTAATATGTAACCACTTTTACAAAGTGATCTGACCAATTAATCAGTGGCCAATCAGTTAAATCAGCACAATTTGCCCATCTATATGGTGGCCAGTTGACACAGCATATTGGAAAATGGCAAAGGTAAACTGTACCAATATTGCAGAAATCACCAGTTTAAGAATTATAATGACCAGTTTAAGAATTATAAAATTAATTGACCATGCAGTAGCATTGGAGTTTACCTGAATCACATATATGATGAGAAAAGCATTTGTAATCATTATTCCAGGATGGCATGTATTCATTAGGTCCACATGGATTGCAGCTGGTGTCCTTAGAATCAGTGCATTTAGAGGTCATGGAAAAACCTGTTAAAAAAACACTTGAAATTAGAGGACGATTTCCTCTTAATTATCTTTTATTTATAATTGAAGATATAGAAAAGAAAGAGACAGTATTATTTAAACTGTAACTGTCCCACAAATAATGTGTTTGCTTTGAGCAGTCTTACGCCATTCCATGATATGGGGTAGCAGCATTGTAAATAGATAGGCTGTGCAAAATAAAAAATGTTTCTAATATTTCTAAAAGGGCCTATTTCTTATGCTGTATAAAACTAATTTTGCAGAAAGAAATAGTATAAAAAGCTGTGTAAAATAAATTGCAAACTTATTAAGGTGTGTGAAATTTTATAGCATGCGTACACCAGATTTTCTGCTGTTATTTTACACTGCTTCAGATATTTATAAGTAAGTTCCAGTGGAAGTTGCTCAGAGAAAAAACATGTAAAAAAACTTGGCAAGTTTTTACATCATTTTCTACATGGCGATGTGTGCTGAATCATTCCGTAAATTTTTTACACCACATATTAAATACGTTAGTCAGCAACTTGAAGGGGCCACATGAAAATAACTGTTCAGTGAGTTTGATCCTTAGCATGCATGTCAGATTCAAAAGCAAACAGTTATAACCCATACGCCCCCCCCCTCAAGTCACTGATTGGTTAATGCCTGGTAACCAATCAGTGGAAATCAATGTTAGACATCCAGTCACTCCAGCCTTTATAAATTACATTTTGGTTAACTATATTAGAAACATTTTTTTTTATTTTGCACAGTCTAACTATTTACCCAGTTTTTGTTTTTTATACTGAACAATTCATTAAATTCAAGAACTTGAAAAATGTGGAATGTGCACTTTTTTATTAAACAATTATTTTTGTCAAAAAACTTGAATGCATTGAAACCACATTCTAACATGCATTCCAAATGAGTCAAACTTTGGATCAATTTTGAAAACTCGTAGTTAAAAATAGATGGAATTTACAACTCCCGTTGACATCTACATGAACTTGCCAGCTGTAAGCTGCCAATTTTTTAAATTTGTTGAAATTTGTTGAATTTAATAAATCTTAAAAATCCAGTCAGATAACATTCTAATCTGCATTTCCAATGCGTCTGGCAAAATTTGAATCAATCTTGAAAACTTGAATTGAAAAATCAGCTTAAATTTACAACTCACACCTGCTACATGAACTCACAATTATTTTTTCCGCTTAATAAATCATGAACAAAAGAAAAAAAAGGATGTTTTTGCAGATTACCCCATACACCTGACACCATCAGTCCATTTTACAGTCCTAGATTTAGTAAAAAATATAACAACCCTGCAGGGGGCGGCATAGGCATTTTCTCTATTAAAGGAAAACTATACTCCCAAAATGAACACTTAAGCAACAGATAGTTCATATCATATTAAGTGGCATATTAAAGAATCTTACCAAACTGGAATATATATTTAAGTAAATATTGCCATTTTACATCTCTTGCCTTGAGCCACCATTTCGTGAGGGTCTGTGTGCTGCCTCAGAGATCACCTGACCAGAAATACTACAACTCTAACTGTAACAGGAAGAAGTGTGGAAGCAAAATATAGAACTCTGTCTGTTAATTGGCTCATGTGACCTAACATGTATGGTTTGTTGGTATGTTTGTGAGTACAGTGAATCCTACGATCCCAGGGGACGGCCCTAATTTTTTAAAATGGCAATTCTATTTATGATTACCCAATGGCACATACTACTAAAAAAGTATATTATTATGAAAATGGTTTATTTACATGAAGCAGCATTTTACATATTAGCTGTTTTATGCAATATCTTTTTATAGAGATCTACATTGTTTGGGGGGTATAGTTTTCCTTTAATGAAAAACAATAGGGGCATATTTATTATTGTAGACAAACATCAGTGGTGATGAATTAGATTTCAATAGTCACCTACAAGGTAGAACGCAAAAGTAGAGATCTGATTGGTTGCTAAGGGCAACATGACCTGTAAAGTTTGTCTCCGATCTTAATAAATATGCCCCTTTGTGTGTGATTATTCCAGTGGAATCAAGTAATTTAGACAAAAGTCATAAAATATGTTTAGGTTGCTTTCTACTTCATGGGCAGCAGTTTGGGGTTGACACAATCTGAGGTCCATAAAAGTCATGGATTATTGAGTCTGGTGTGGAAGAATTTGACTGGCCTATACACTAGCCCAGACTATAATCCCAATGAACAGCTTCAGCATGAATCAAAATTCCAGCAGCAAGCCAGCCCCAAATGCCCAACATCAGTGTCTTTACTGATGCTTTTGTTTCATGCTCCAAAATCTAGTGGAAAGCCTTCCAAAAATATTGAGAGCTGTTTCAGCAACAAATGGGGGCTAACTACATATTAGATTAAAACCTTTGTAAGCAACACTGGCACAAAGTGGTACAGTTATGGGATTCGTTATCCGGAAAACGGTTATGCAAAAATTATAGTAAGGTCAATCTCATGGACTCCATTTTAGACAAATAATCTAATTTGTTAGTAAAAATATTTCCTTTTTCTCTGTAATAATAAAACAGTACCTTGTATTTGATTCAAACTAAAATATAATTAATCCTTATTTAATGTTTACATGATTTTCTAGTAGACTTAAGGTATGAAGATTAACATTTTGAAAAGATCCATTACCCGGAAAACTCCAGGTCTCGAGTATTCTGGATAATAGGTCCCATATTTTAATTAATGCATTTGAAAATGATCTCTCTCCACCTATGACCTCTGATCTGTATACGATGTTTGAAGCCAGGAAACTATTGTTGGTATTATTAAAAATATGTTAACATGTTAACATGTTAAAATAAAACTCCAGCAACAGTCTTCATTTTCTTCATGTTTATATGTCCATGAGTGTTACATACTTATCCCAATAAAAAAACATGATAGAATGAAACAGCATTAAACATGTTATACAGGGTTAATCTTACAACAATAATTAAATTAAATTAAATTAACAATTAAAATGCAAATAACACACAAGAACACACTGTGATCCATTCAACCTTTGTTACATCACATGCACATTACACTCCCACAGTAACTCTGCAGGGTAAAACCAGGATAGACAGTTCCCCTTCAGAAAATTTTCCCTCTCCAGTTTCTCTTTTTTCATCCAGCAGTACATATTCATGTTTATTCTAACTTGATCTGAATCAATGCAAGGTAACTGCCATTTTTCTTTCCTGGATCTGAGATGCAAGAACATTTGCTTCTTGTATACCTGCCCCCCCCCCCCGTGCATCTGGTTTGTCTTCTATTCCCAAAGGAGCAAGTTCATAGGCATTAAGCCTCCCCATCTATTCCAATTTCACGTGTGTCTTATTCATACAATTCAATGAAAATGAATGTGCACTCCCATGTGCTCTCCTCTCTTTTAAGTGCAGACGCATGTGCTTTATTAAATACCACTTGTATTTGTACAAAATTTTCTCCCCCTCTACCCTAACAGTTCAAATGCATATGCACATGGACTTTAACCAGCACTGCAAGTTTTATTGATATTTACGGACCTGCATGGAAACTCCCTTCAAGCAAAGTGCACATGCTGTCTGTCTGGGGCCGAGAGTGAGAACATCAAGCTACATCAAGTTACAATGAACGCAGGGCTAAATAAACCATAATTAATGTTTACTTTTTCATATACTAAGCAACCAATACATATACTTGGCTATTACACATCTGCAACTGGGTATTAGCCTGACATTTCAAGCACACTTACATTCATTACACATGGACATTGACGATCTGCAATAAAAGTCTTAAAACCACATTACACAAGCTGGAATTACACAAAAGTTGTTATTTTCTGGCACTGACACAGTCATAAAATCACAAATATTCTTAACCACAGATACTAGAACTAATGTTGACAAAATACAGCTCAAAACTCCCTTGCAGAATGCACAGACAGTATCAATAACACTGGTACTCCAGATCTTGAATTACAAAATGGGTCCATAACAGGCATAACAATAATTTAAAGTGTTTGCTATATAAGTGACTTTCATTAATCTGCATTTTCTATTGTTCTGTACAACAATAACCAAAGGTAGCTATAACAGAGATATGTAAAAGGGGTTAAATGTATCAGTATTATAGTTTGCAAGCTTGATAAAGGACATGGGTAATTTCAATAGGTGCCCTATAAGAAAGCAAGAGTAAAATAGTGCAAAGTGAGAGAAAGGAAGACAGCACAGTGACAGTGACAGGACCTAAGGAGAAGCATTCAATGACAAACCAGAAAGTAATGCCATGGATAGCAGCAGAGCTTTGAGGAGGGGCAATATGACCCAGGCTTAGCCCAAGCAGGATCCCAATTGGGTATTTAAAAAGAAGAAAAGAAGGAAAAAGAAGGTGTTAAGGCTAAGGGTGGGCACTAGTGGCCATCTTAATGCCATGTTAAGATCATAGTGCCACCATTTTATAAGAAGGAAAGTAAGGTTCCCCACCGCCCTTCCTTAGAATTGGGTCTGAGGATGACATAGATGGCAGAGGGGGTTGCGGTTACTAAGTGGGGGTTCAGAAGAGGGGGGAGTAAGATAGCTAGGTGTGATTTGGGAAAAGGTCATTTGAGGAGTACGTACTGGCATAGTTAGAAGTTATCAGTCACAGCAAGGGGACGGGCCCTTGTCAGTCTGCTGGGCACTAAAATTTGTGCCGCTGCTAGGAGAGGCATACTCATGGTGGGGATGGTTTAACCCTTAAGGTGGGTGACCATCAGAGGGGCTGGAGGTCGGCAATAGATTCAGCATGAGATAGTGGGCCCCAACTTGGTGGAGGTTCTAAAAGGAGCTACAGATTGACGGCGTATCATCTGAGCCAGGAGGTTGCGGCTAGAGGATATTGCTTTATAAAGGAAGGGCAGACTGACATAGGCTCAGGGGATAATGGATTTATACAATGTCATTGTTATATATTGTGGTTCAGAATGTATAATAAAATTGGTTATGTTATATATTTTATGCACATTATGTTAATGTTGGAGGATACTGTATTGCTAATAAAGCTGTGTCACGCATCTGGTTTATTGTGTGGGTATAGGGTGAGAATGCAGTGGAAAATGCCTGGGTCATGTACAGAAATGGGCAGAGAAAGAAAAAAGTATAGAAAGAAAGAAAATATATATTGCAGAAATGTCCCGCAGTGCCTGCATTCGAACCAGTGAAACCAGGCCTATATACAGTGTATATACTGTATATTGTGACAAGCTAGCTGCCTGTAGATGTAATTTTTGAGGAAATTAGCTATGGTAGGCAGGTAAGTGTAGGATCAAGAGCATAAAGACAAGGACACCGAGTCTTCATGCAAAAGAACAGGTTTATTTCAGCAAACTCTTCCCAACATAAAGTCACAGGAACACAGTTCATTAGTGTTTCAACACATTCAAAAGTTTCCCCTACTCTGGGGTTCTCACCATACTAAGCCCTGCTGACTCTCCCCTGTCTCACCTTCTGGCTTTCCTCAATCACTTTTGACTCTCAGTCACCTGGTTATGTCTCCCTCTGCAGCTTGCAGTGCAAGCAGCACCTCCAGCCCCTGTTCCTAACAAAGACAGCTTACCTTCTTAACACATTTACTACAATAAAATACCTTTCCACAAGACTAGCATTCCTTTGGAAAGTGAGCTCCAATATAAGAACTAGACCACTGGAATGGATTGCCTGTTCCTTCCAGAACACTACAGCTTCCAGGGCCAGACAGCAATAGCCTTTAAAAAAAGAAACCATTTTCTGTTTAGTAACATCTCCCTTGCAGCTTTCATTTCCTGTTAGGGAGTAATTATGTGGTATAATTTGTGTGTCATGACTGCAATTTGTGTATTATAATAAAGTATCCCCTGTTGTAAAATATGAAGGTATCACAGGTCACCTATTTTTGGGTGCAATGGTCAAGATTTGTTATCCAGTTTAGTAGAAGGACCAGCACTCCATTTCTTCGTGAATTAAATGTGTCTTTATTCAATGGTCCTTAAGAAAGGCCCTAATGCGAAACGTTGGATATGCATTGAATAAAGACACATTTGTTTCACAAAGAAATGGAGTGCTGGTCCTTCTACTAAACTATACATTTATATGTTTCGTTAAGGACCAGCACTCCAGTTTTTCTTCAAATATGATTTATTTCAACATGCTGTATCCAATGTTTTGGTTCCCACTGGGACCTTTATCAAGGATGTTGAGACATAAGTGTGCACACTTATGTCGCAAAAAGAGAGAGAAAGAGAACCCCACTGTGGTACAATCTCTGCACTGTTCCTACTATAGCAGTAGTTGTTGTGCTCTGTGTCTTATTGGCCAATGTCTGATTTTAATAGCATGGAATAAAAGATGAACTTTTAAGAAAAAGTGGCAAAAATGTATGCTTGCTTTCTATATGTTCATATGAACAACCTCAAGCTACAGATTAAGGGTGAAGTTTGATGGGTGCACTTGTATCGGGTGAGTGTGCAAGATTTACTCTGAGCACGTCTGAGCTATTTGTTTAATTCAGTTAGTTAACAGGCTGAGTCACTTTTATATTGTGATAGACTACAACAAATATTGTCACTATAATGCCATGGGACATATCCAGAGAACACCGAATTAGTTATACATGGACAAAGTGTGATATATAGCATTCAGTTTTATTGTCCTTAAATTGATCTGTTATGAATTGTCCAATTCTAGTTAAAAAAAAGTTAATGTGATGCCTTTAAATACTTCTCATTGCATATCAAAGCACGCACTAGCATCTCACCTTAATACTGTATGTACTTTAGGTGGATGGCATTACACAGCTTTCCAGAACAGATAACTTGATTAGGAAGCGTTCTACACATTTAGCTGGTTAAAATATGAGGAAAATATTACTGTACATAACTATGCTGTAAAATAATAAAAATAAAAAACGAAAGCCCTAATTGTTTATTATGCAGATGATTTTCATCATAATTATTAGGCAACCACGATGAATGAGTTTAAAAGATATGGATATTAGCAAACAGAAATGTTATTGAATAATTCATATTTCATTTAAAGTTGGTTTAAGTCAGTTTGGAGGAACATCTGCAATGTAAAATCATACTAACACCTAAACTGGATTTTCCTGCTATAACATGTTTTACCTCCCAGTGCATGTTTTGTTCAGACCATTATAGCCAGTGAAGACAATTTATTATTGGTGTAGCTCAAGAAATCATGCTAATGCTACAATTCAATGATATGCACAATGTTTTGGTATCTACACAAAGAGGAGGAGAGTGCAAATCTCGCAGCTGCCTTCACTTACAGGCAGTGTTATCTGCTCTATTTATGTGAAGGAATCCAAACAATGAAGGCTCCAAACAATAAAACCACGAGCCAATAAAAAATATCCATAAAATAACAACAGAAGACAGAAGGAACCATTTGCTGTGGTTTTTATTCCCTAAAAGTGCAACCTTTAGAAATATACTTTGTAGCAGTATGAAATATATTCCCCACCTTTAATGATTAAAAATTATTTTTCAAATCTCTATATTAGTAGAACATGAAACATAGAATAGAGTGTTGAAAATGTTATAAAAATGAAGGAAAGAAAAACTCAGGGCAAGTTTTTAACAATACAATGACAGAGCAATAAAAAAATCAATATACCTGGTTGACATTTACTGCAGCAGCCTCCATTTGATTCATACTCCTTTTCAGGGTCACACTGGGGTTGATGAAGTAACTGTAGAAGAAAGACAAAATATTAGACTACTGAAATAATATTATAGTTAACATTTCACAATATTATTTAGTTTAATAGACAAAAAAACAGGCAATCTATCTGGAAACACATAAGCTGGAAAGCTCCAAATTATGACGATGGCACTGTCAGTTGTGCTGCACTTTAACAAGTAGTTGTTCATTCTTTTTCTGATTTACTTTTTCTCTGTAATAATAAGACAGAACCATATCCTACTGAATATTATGTACTAAGGTAGCATACATTCATATTCATAGCAAAACCCGTTTTAATATATAAAGCTCAACATTACAAAAAGATCCCCACAAAAAAACAGATATCGTGCATTCCAGGCAATGGTCCAGATTCAACTTCATAAGAAAACCTTATCTATTAATTCAATTAGAAAACATTATCTCACTGTTTACCACATTGGATTAAATTATATGGGGGAAAACTTGAACTGAATTAGGGGTCTTCTCTCATCAAATTGGATTTCACCCGTAAGTTTTCATGTAATAAACCATCAAAGCGAATCTGGCCCATTTACTCAATTCCCTGTAATGTCTTCTGTCTTGTGCTACAGAGCTGTTAATTTGTCAAACACACTCTTTGGAAGATCTGTGCCGCACTCTGTGTGGTGGTGTAAATTTTGAATGGCATAGTCTAATGATGTCTAATGACACGCAAATGCCGTTCCAACAACGCAGAATGTTTACTGCACACGTGTACTATGTCTTTTGCATGAAATAACAATTACTGCACATGTGCACAAAAGCTAAAACACAAGGAAAATTGCTTACACTGCAGGGAACCGGCGATGGACACCTAAAACAACTCTGCAATTATCAAAATAAGCAAAGTACTATGACCTTGCTCACCTAGATACTTTGCTCTGTTGTAAAAGATTACTAGGGATAAGAAAGAATAGATGCAAGTTACAAGTGAACTTTTTATAATTCCTGTGTCTTTATTTGAACAATTAAAAACAACTCTGTTCCTATTCATTTAAAGGGGATGTCAATCCAAAATGTATTTGAAATATGTGTAAGATTGAAGAAAATTTAAAAAATTTAAAAAATGTGTATGATGAAAGAAAATTCTACATAGATTTTTACTAATTTAAACATTGTAATGATTTTGAAATTGCTTCTAAATGTATTTGCTATTGCATACGTTATAACTTCTCCAATGAGAAGATGAAAAATTAAACTTTAAACTTCAATATCAGAAAAACAATCACAAACAGAAAAAATAAAGTAATTTCAAAAAAGTCTTTACTTCTGGTGAACTACCTGAAAACAAGTGAACTCAAAAAAGTGTTGGTAGTTGAAGAATCCCTTTTTAACACTTTCAATAAACGCAATAAATCGAAAGTTACTTTAAAGGAATTGTTTGGTGTAAAAATAAATCTGGGTAAATAGATAGACTGTGCAAACTAAAACTGTTTTCAACACAGTTAGTCAAAATGTAATGTATAAAGTCTAGAGTGACTGGATGTCTAACATAATAGCCAGAACACTACTTCCTGCTTTACAGCTCCACTGATTGTTAACCAGTGACTTGAGGGGGGCCCCATGGGTCATAACTGTTTGCTTCTGAATCTGACCTGCATGCAAAGGATCAATTGCAAACTCACTGAACAGTTATGTCCCATGTGCCTCCCCCCCTTAAAGTCGGTGACTAACTCAGAGTTAAGCTGGTCATAGACACAAAAATCCAATCGTACAAATCATCGAACTATCAGACTTCCCCATCTCCCGACCTGACACTAACCATTCCAATCAAATAAAGTAGAAAAGAACAGGTCAGCTGATGTTCTGCCCCTGACAGCAATTGTATGGAAGTTATGTCTGACAAAAGCTAGTGACAGTCTCCCATTGAAAATTGTACAATCGGCAATACACGCAAAGATATTATCGGCAGCCGACAGAAATCTTTTAACCTGGCTGATCGACCAAACGATCGATCTCCGCCGGACGAAAAAATGTCGGGATTCTCCACACTCGGTCCGAAAACCTTTGCGTCTATGGCCAGCGTTAGAGAGCTGAAAAGCAGGAAGTAGTGTTCTGGCTATTATGTTAAACATTCAGCCACTGTAGTCTTTATAGATTACATTTTTGGTATTTGGCATTTTTGACATTTTTATTTTTCATAGTTATCTATTTACCCAGTTTTAATTTTTTACACTGAACTGTTCCTTTAAAATACATTTTCATTTATTCTGCAGAAAAAAGGTAATGATTTGTTTTTCATGTTGACATTTCTTTAATGGCCCCTCAACATACTGTATATTTGGTGCTGCCCAAACCCGAAGTCCAGAATTTGAGCATGTTCAGATCAGTTAGCAACTGGTGTTACAGTGATACTCCTCAATACAGTATTAAAGTTCTAGTCATTTTTGCTTACTAGCACTAAAAAAGTATTCTTGCTTTTCTATAACATAGGGACTATACTAAACAGTTTGCTATTATACTATTGTAATCATTCAGAAGGATGATGTATAAGTGTTCTGGGCTAAAAAATGAATGCCTCCATCAAGAATGCATTAAGAGTTGTTTGTACACAGAGCAGGCTAGATGCTGGGGATGCTCTTGGTCCTGAAGTGCTAGGGAAACATTTGCCTAACATTGTTGTAACTACTTGATAGTATAGAATTATAGCTTTTAACATGATTTAACCCTTGATAATATATTATCCAATTTGCTTGAATTTACTGGAAATTCGATTTTAAAAAAGTAGCACACTATGTTTGAGTTTCACTGTTATGGATGGTTTATATGTGTTATCCAAATATATTTATCTTACCAAAACAAAAAGAGCACTGCAGATCAGTCTGCCAAAGCACATCTGAGGGTGTTAAAGGGGCAGTTCAGTTTTAGTATCTTATAAATATGTCATATTCTTAGCAATTTTTTTACTGTTGCTCTGTGAGGCTCCAATCGTGTTGTTATTATTGTATAGTTTTTATTGCTTACCTTTTTATTCATACCCTCTTCTATTCATCTTCCAGTTAGTTATTCAAACCAATGCCTGGCTTTTTGACTAGACCCTAGCAACTAGTCTGCAAAATAGAAACCTAAATATTTCAAAATCCAAAGTATTATAAAAGGAATTTGAACTAACCTATTAATCATGGGTCAGTGGGAAGTAACTTGCAAAATGTTTGAATAACAAAGCACCCTGCAACACCTGGGTAGCACTGCTGGTTTAGAAACTATTCAGTTTTATGGATGAAAGCACCTATTTTCCCTGCTCTGTGAAGGGAAAGAACAGTATGTCACCTTTAGAGAGAGATTCAGATATCTCTGTATAAAAAGAAATGTGTACAGTCTGGGGATTTACCTTGAACCTGGTACTTCCTTGATTGGGAGGTATACAATGCAATGGTAAAAGTAAATTATTTCCCTTAATATTTAAAAAAGGTGCATATACAGGTATGGGACCTGTATTCCAGAATAGATAAGGGGTCTTTGTGTAATTTGGATCTCCATACCTTAAAGGGGTGGTTCACCTTTACGTTAATTTCTGGTCTGTTATAGAATGGCCAAATCTCAGCAGCTTTTCAGTTGGTCTTCATTATTTATTTGTTATATTTTTGGAATTATTTGCTGTCTTCTTCTCACTCTTTCCAGCTTTCAAACGGGGGTCACTGACCCCATCTAAAAAACAAATGCTCTCTTTTTATTTAGGCCCTCTCCTATTCATATTCCAGTCTCTTATTCAAATCAATGCATGGGTGCTAGGATATTTTGGACCCTAGCAACCAGATTGCTGAAAATGCAAATCGGAAAGCTACTGAATAAAAAGCTAAATAACTCAAAAACCACAAATAATAAAAACAAAAAACAATTGCAAATTGTCTCGGAATACCACTCTCTCCACCATACTAATAATTCACTCAAAGGAAACAACCCCTTTAACTCTACAAAAAAATATAACACCATTAGACAGACAGAGCTTATCTGCTATCTGCTGTGTAACTTGAGCTTTTTCTCCTTTGAATGGCTGCCCCCATTGCTACACAGCAGCTTATTTATATAAACAATAGTAGTGTTTCTTAAGCAAACACAGCAGTTTTACCAGTGCAGGGCAACACTGCATTATATTTTCATTACTTTAAAACACTTTTATTTTTTGACATTACTGTTCCTTTAAAATGGAGTCTGTTTTAGATGGCCTTCCTGTAATTCATAGTCTTCTGGATAATGGATCCCATACCTATATACACATTTTTAAGAATGCAATAAATGCAAAGAGCACTTTTTATTGCGACCTGCAGCTGCTCTATAGCTTGTTTGTCTGAATGATGCACAAGTAAATGGGCAGGAGGGGGCCGCTATGTGCCTCTCCCCTTGAATACAGCACTGCCAAACGCAGGCAGCACTGTATTGATGAGGGGGAGTCCAGAGACAAGTTGCAATTCATTTAGGCTGTGAGACAGGGTGCAAAGCACAAAAGAAATAATGCATTGCTCTCATTTTATTCTACTTTGTACCCTACAGTTCAGTTTGCAAATGACCAGTCTTGATTTTTTTGTATTTGCACCTCTATTGAATTGTAAAATAAATAAAAAATAAATAAAATAGTCAACATTTAATACATGACTATTTCACACCTTGTTTCTTCTCACTGCCCTAACATATCTACTTAGTAGTTTAACTTTGTAGGGAAGTTCAACAGTGTAGGGAATTTCCAAAATGCAGAATATTCTCCTACTTCACAAAAAAAGGCATGTAAAGATGAGCAAGAAAAGCAAGGTTTTACTGGAAGAGAATGACAGCATTCGCCTGCCTTTTCTATCATGTTCTTTTTTTTTAAGGAAAATGGAAATGCAGAGATGTAGATGTGAGTTTTTTAATATAAAATACAATTTTGGGTAAATCAACTAACAAAAATGTTGTGGATAGTGCAACTTTGTGGAAAGTGCAACTTTGAAGCCTGCCCTATGGGTGAGTGCATCTGGGGCAAATAATATATTACCCCTTGTATGTTTGTCACATTGAACAGGTTTGTCACAGAATTTGCAATATTCTATCCTTTAGCTCTATGGCACTGGTGTTTTGACCACCATAATATTACACCAGATGACATTGGGTGTAAAAACACTAATCAGCCTTGGGACATTTCTATACCATGTGTACAGTTAATTTCTATTCTAATTACTAATCAGCCATTGGGACATTTCTATTCTATGTGTACCGTATATTGTGAGTCGGACCCTAAGCTCAGTAAGTGACAACAGCACAGAGCATGTGCAGTGAATAAGCAGAAAAGAAGATGAGGAGCTACTGAGACACAGATCTTCCCTGCTAAAGGGTTGTGGTTGCCTTGGGCTGGTACAAAAGTTCAAAACATAATGTACAAAATTGCTAGCTACTTCTGTAGTTAGGCTTTAGTTCTCTTTTAAGTAGAGTCTATAATTCAGAATGCTTGGGACCTGGGTTTTCTAGATAAGAGAATCAGTTGATCCAATTGCCTCTGCTCATTCATGTATCTGTATCTTTGTGGTGTTATAAAAAAGATGTATGAACTGGTGAGGGGGACTAAAATTAGGTGCTCAGTGGCACAGCATATTCAAGAATAGAAAGGTAAGAGAGAAACTTCTGATGCTAGAAAAAGGAAAGTAAACATTACAGGCATATCACTAAGGGCATTTTATGGGAGTATTTGCAATATTTATATAGAAAAGTTAAAATACATTATTTCATTCTTACAATGGGTAGGGCTAAAGGCAGATTTAGCCTTTTGTTCTAATTGTCACTGTACTGCCAATGACAAAGTCTATCATATTTTGAATTATTTTCCATACTCACCCTAATTTAATGTTAACAGCTGTTTCCAGCAATTGTTGCTAAAAAGGATGGTTTAAAAAAAATCAAGACAAGATTAATTACACTGTAATTCAACGTTAGAGTCATGTACTGAAATGCAATATCCAATCTGCCTAACAAACATACACAACTATGATTTTTTTTCTCCATGTCAGAAAATATAAAGGCTACTATCCCAAACTGCTGCTAAACTACCCAGCATCCTCAGCACAACATACAGCTACAATATGATAACATAAATCACATTTCCAAGCCATAAACAGCTCTCAGGCTTGGGATTTGAACTATCCTATTCAACAGGGACATACTACCATAGCAAGAGGGATCTACCATAGCAAGAGGGACGCAGCTTTTTAAGTGAAACTAGTAGATGAACAGTAGAGGGCCTAAAAAGAAAAATAAATACAAAAAAAATAATAGCAATAAAATGGATGCCATAATGTTTTTTTTGGCTTCCAGGGTCAGTGAGTGACCCAGACAACCAGTACTGGTATTTACGGGGGAATGTAATAAAAATCGCTAACGGAAAAACTATTCGCAATGCGAAAAGTTATGCCTTTGCGCAAACAAATTTTGCTTTGTGCGAATTTAATATAGCTTTTGCGAGCCCGGAAATTATTTAGCGACCACTTCCGACAGTGAAAGACCGTTTGCGAATTTTATAGTTTGCGCCAATGCGCAGTCAATGTAATAAAACTTCTTACTGAAAAAGTCGTTATGTTATTGCTCCAAAAGATTACGACACCTTCAAGCACTTCTTATGAGTGCGCAATTAAAATTCGCAATGCGCAATTAAAATTCGCAATGCAATAACAGTTTAAGGAACAATATTACATTGCGAGATGTGGATTTTTAGTCTTATTGGTGTGAATTGTTTTGCTCTTTGCGACTTTTATTACATTCCCCTAATAGTATTATAAGACAGTTTGATAATGTATGCAAAAGTATTTTTTATCCCCAGGATATGCAACCTACTGGCTTGCTTCCGCTTTAATATGAGGAGGACATTTTTGGATAATAATTGTTGCATATGCTTTACTTGTTTAGTGAAATGTAAAAGAGACTTTTTCTAATATTTTTGTACCATACATCTTGTAGGCCTGCACTGGGATCTGATTGTTGGCCTAAGGGCCAAACTATCGGTTCAGATCGATTTTGCCCAGTGTAAAGGTACTTAAAGTGTATGGTTAGCAAAAGAGTTATAATGTAATTATCCTACCGCACACCTGTAGTTCACCAATCCTGCAAGCTGGTGGTGCGTTCCTTCCGTTGACCCGGCCGGGTCCCTTAGCAACCAATGTGTAAAAGAAACGGATCCGCACACACACCGATTAGTGCAGTCGGGGATAATCCCCGACTGCACTAATCGGTGTGTGTGCGGATCCGTTTCTTTTACACATTGGTAGCAAAAGAGTTATGGCATTCAGAGTGCTTTTTGGTCTTCAATTAGCCAAAACCATTCCCCACTACACATGAAACCACCTGCAAACTATTGGGGCACATTTCTCAAGCGTTATGCTGAAAGACAAAACTGCTATTTCAAATAGCATTTTTTTAGTCAAAACTCTGTGTTTAAAAGCATTTAGCAGTGTTGACACCATTACATGAAGAAATTTAAAAACAGTCTTATATGGCACACCCAAAAACAAGTATATAGTAAACTAAACTACATTTTCCTCCAGGCCCTGATAAAGACTATAATTAAAGTGATTTTGTCATGGAAAAACTTTGAAATCTGACATGGGGCTAGACATGCCAGTTTCCCAGGTGCCCTCAGTTAGAGTCCTACTCGGGTCCATTTTTTGGGACCCGTACCCGCAACCTGCAATCCGGACCCGCATTCTTACCTGCTTGGAAACACTACATGACCCTACCCTCAAGTACCTTATCCGCAACCCGGACCCGCGACTGTTGACCATCAAGAATCTGGACGTGCTGTCATTGTAAACCGGAAGTGCTGTCATTGTAAACCGGAAGTGCTGTCATCAGAAGTAGCCGTGACCAGAAAAAAGGAGTATCACTATTGAGAAGACCCGCGGCCCGACCCGCGACCCACAGAACAGCCGACCCGCACCCAGAACTTCTCCCCTCAACCTGCAAGTTACCGCGGGTAACCGACCCGCTGCAGGACTCTACCCTCAGTCATGTGACTTGTGCTCTGATAAACTTCAGTCACTCTTTACTTCTGCACTGCAAGTTGGAGTGATATCACTCCCCTCCCTGCCCAGCAGCCTATCAACAGAACAATGGGAACATAACAAGATAACAGCTCCCTGGTAGATATAAGATTAGTATAAGATTAGTATAGTAAAAATTCAAGTCCTACTGCACCTCCTTTAGTTACATTCAGTAGCAGAAACAATAGCCTGAAGTAGTTCCATCATGAAGTACTGGCTCTTTCTGAAAGCATATGACCAGGCAGATTGTGAAAATCCCATATCTATATTTAACTACCCCATGAAGCAGCAGAGATTTACACCATGGCCAACCCTTCAAAGTATCTGACTGATTAGCCCACAGGCCAACAAATACCATCACGAATGCTATTGGATCCATCAGAGAGGAAATACGTACAACTTCTCTTCTGGATCTGCCAATGCACCATGCAATTGCTAGCAAGTTGCTTGGCAGATAACATTTTCAGTTTGGATAGATCTGCTGCGATAATCTGTCAAAATTGATACCTAGGTTGACATACAGTACATATTCGGGTGGACAGTTGATAGAAATTGTCCAAACACCAAAATTGGGTATGTATAGTCAACTTCTGACTCGTATGCAATGTCAATACTATCCTGTTATGGAATGATCCTATAAATCTGTTTGAGGAAATTGTGCAAATGGCCAGTTGTGCCCACACTACCATTAAGTTTGATACTGAAATAGGGGGCCAAACACTAAACTTTCTAGATGTTCAACTATTACCAGAGGTGGATACACATTAACCTCTGCAATAAAATTTCTGCTAAAAACAATGATTTACATTCTACAAGTTCCTAGAGGACAATTTCTTACAGACTGCTATGATATTGTATGTCAGCCTCTAGCTAGGAGAAAGAATACTGGTTTGGAATAGAAGCTATAAGAGTACCACAAGTGTCCTACAGAAGTGGAGAATATGAGTAGGGAACAATTGTTGCTTCGCAAATCTAAGGTTGGTGGCGGGATACGGGTTACGAATCACCGGCAGTATGGCATACTAATCGCCTGCAGTAGATAAGATTTGTTGCTGGGCAACTATTTCAGTATTAAACTCAATGGTAGCGTGGGCATGACTGGCCATTTGCACAACTTCCTCAAACAGATTTATAGGATCATTCCAAAAAACCAGGATATTATAGACATAGCATACGAGTCAGAAGTTGGCTATACATACTGCGACAAATCGTATCTACTGCTGGCGAGTAATTTCCCCGAAATGCCTTCCCAATGCCAAGAATATGATTTGTATGCCATCCTAAGTGTTCATGCTAGGCACAAAACAGCAAGGCTTTCCTTCATGTGACATGTAATTCCTTAAACCAATTTTCTGAATTTTATTCAACACTAGGGTTCCCACCTTTCCCGGCTCCTGTGTGTAACCGGAGTCTTTTTTCCCTTTTTTTCAGCTTGAATGGCTTCCCCCATGGCTACACGGTGGCTTATTTATATAAACTATAGTAATCTTTCTGAAGCAAACACATTTTTTTATCAGTGCAGAGAAACTGTACATTATAATTACTTTGATACACTTTCAGTTTTTGGTGTTAGTATTCCTTTTAGTTGGAGTCAGAAGAAGCATTAACTGAGGAGTCAGAGTATTTATGTACCGACTCCATAGCCCTGAAAACTAGTACAAAATACTAGAAATCACTTGAAAAAACATTTGGCACAAAATGTATTATTACCCATGTCTTTCAAACTGAATTAGGAATGAGTAACATGCCTTTCCTGAGACAGGCATAATTACTGTTTGTGTATGAGCCATTGTAAATATACATACCCACAAGCTCTAAAATGTGTCTTGCATTTTTTTGCATTACATTGCACAGCAAGACAAGCAACAATTGATTTTATTCTGCCCTGTGGGACAGCATCCATGTAAGATTATACCTACATGCATTAAATCTAGAGGTCTGAATAAAATCAAATACAACAATAAATGCACGGAAAAGCAGTCAGGGCAGATGAAGGACCGTTTCGGCACGTTGTTGCGTCCCTCTCCCCCAACAGTTCCTATTCCTGTTCTGCTCAAATATTCTTCAAATAAAAGCTACATTCTGTGTAATAACACTAGAATATTATCATTTACATTAATGTTCTATATCTGCAATTTACTGAAAACAGCATGGTGCAGAAAGAGTGAATTTCACAATTCACATGATAAAAACAAAAGAGACTTGGAAGATCCTGTAAACCAAAAAAAGAGAACTATTTTACATGACTCATTTCAATGTAAAGGAATCAAATCTAAAAATAATATATTGTTATCCGGATTTAACTTTGCAAGGAATAAAACATTCCACTGAACTGAAAGCAGATTTCTTTATTTCTTTTCCATAGAAATCTTTTTCCAGTGAACCAATTATTTTGCTGCTCTTCAGTGGAACATAAACTAAAAAAGCATCCACTAAAGATGGCAAGGACAAGAATAGTACTGGGAATTAGACTGTTGATAGGCTCAGAATCATAAGTAAAACTACAGCTCGGGTAGTTCATAAATATGCAGAAATTTAAAATGAAACTATGGGGATTGTTCATAAAGACTTGAAGTGGGAAATATGGACCAAGTTTGAAAACATAATTGATTTTTCTACTTCAGCTATTTATAAAAACTGCAGCAGCAAATACTGTTCATTGCAACTTTTCACCCTGGTATAAAAAAATTCAACCATAATGAGATACCTGTCTGAGATAGGGTTGCCACCTTTCTTTTCCCCTATGTATAAAATAAGCCCTAATGAAAGCCAATGCCTAACTGGATTCCATTAGTTGACAATTTAGGTTGACACATATTTTTACATTTACATCTGTACCTTTAAATAACATGTCTCATTTTGTAGCTGGACTATGTTTGCTCTTGCCAAAAGTTGGATCAAGTTCATAGGTCAGAGGGAGAAAGTACAAAATGTTCCGGAGGCAGGAAAAAACATCTGCCTCAGTTATTCCCTTATGTAACATTTTTTTATTTTTACTATAGTTGAGTACACATATCCTTCTAAGCCCTGTACTCACACTAAAATGTAAAATTAGCACACACAACAGATTTTTATGCACACGGATAATTTAGTGTAAAAACATATAACATTCTTGTATTGTATTGAATTGCAGATTATGTTGGCGCTTTCTAGATACATGGTAACAGGAATAAAGGTTTAGCATTTATTGATACCATTCATTGTTCTCTTATTCTATTATTTAACGTTTGTTTTGGGGGGTTGTATTTCTCCCCCTCCTCTGGTGTTCCTATTGGTTGTTGTAGCTTTAAATTCTGTTCTTTCTTAAAGGGGACCCGTCACCCAAACAAAATATTCCAAATACTATTTTATCACATTAATCAAACAAAATTCACTTTAATTACACTGTATAAATGACTTGAATCTTGTTTCCTTTGGTCTAGAAACTCATAATTATAGCAAGCAGGCAGGAGGCAGTTTGTGGACACTGTTATTAAGGCAAGCCTTGCATCATCTCAGAATCTTGTTTGTGTACCAGAATTGGGGACCCGATGTCCATCCCCATGCACTGGCTACACAATGAAATGGTTAAGAGAACTGGAGGGAATGTGGGGAAAGCAGGGACATCTAGGAAGTGCTGAATGGAAAGTGAAAGCAATTGTCTGCCCCGCCTCTATGACTAAGGCATAGAGGAGGGGCAGGCAATATTTGATTGACAGCTAAGATTTTTAAAGGAGTTTACAGCTTTGCTTTAATAAAAAAAAGAATTTGGATTTCATGTTTAATTTGAAAAGGACTTTTATTATACAGCTTTTTATGTCTGGGTGACAGGTCCACTATAATTTGTGTATAGCCTATTATTATTATGTGTCTTGCAGCACAAAACACAAGGCTTTTTTAAGGACATGTAAACGAAATAAAATATACAGTATTACTTCATTTGGCCTGTATGTTGGGATTTATAGGGGCAAATTCACTAAGTACCGAAGCGCGGAAGGCTAGCGTTACTTCGCTAGCGTTTGGCATTTTCGTTACTGCGCAAATTCACTAACGAACGCTGGCGTAGATTCGCTAGTGTTACTTCGCACCCTTACGCCTGGCGAAGTTTCGCTACGGGCGTAACTACGCAAATTTACTAACGCGCGCAGTGTACTGAAAGCTACCTTTTACGCTAGACTTCCTTCGCCACCTCAGACCAGGCGAAGCGCAATAGAGTAGATAGGGATTGCTTCAAAAAAAGTCAAAAATTTTTCTAAGTCCCAAAAAACGCTGGCGTGTTTTCTACATTATGGGTGATAGGCTGAAAAAGATCGGAAAATTTTTTGGGGCTCCCCTCCTTCCCCCCTACATTTCCTGACTCATGGCAACTTACCTATACAGTGGGCACATGTGTAGGGCGAAATAAAAATTTTATTTGATGTTTTGAAGGTTTTCTAGGCATTTGTAGTGCTGATACGTATTCCTCCATTGAAATTTGAATTTGGCGCCGTATGCAAATTAGCCTTCGCTAGCGTAACTTTGCTTCACTTAGCGAATCAACGCTAGCTCAACTTCGCAACCTTACGCTACCCCTGAGAGCAAATTCGGATTTTAGTGAATTTGCGAAGCGCTGGCGAAACTACGCCTGGCGAAGTGTGGCGAAGTACGGCGAAGTTACGCCTGGCGCAACTACGAATCTTAGTGAATTTGCCCCATAGAGTGTCTGCTCAGTTTCTTTTGAACTGGTTTAATATGATCCCTTTGGCTTGAGGTTTGGGGCTTGGAAACCAAACTCAACTTTTCTACCAGTGAGTTCATACATATCCTACATGTAACAGGGGTAATTTATTTTTCTTTAGTACTGTATATCCCAAATTTGGATTCTGGGATCTATATAATATGGATTTGTCTTAATCCTGAGTACAATGCCAAACTAAATCCAAACCCATAATATCACATGACTTTCGACCGCTAGACAGATGAAGGTATCAACAACAGTGGTTGATCTAACCAACATTCTGGAATTCGCCAGCTGCTAGATACAGGTCTTCCAGAGTTAATAGTAAATGTAACATGATTTGAAATGCACTATAGATTTAATATAGCAATAGGCAAATGTGATGTGGTACGGGGGTTTATATGTTTTGGGCAAAGTGTGGTACAGGTATAGGATCCCTTATATCAATGCTGTCTGACTTCTGTTGTCCTGAGGGCTGAAATTTTAAACATCACTTATCACTCATGTGTGAAAAAAGTTGTCATATTAAGACATACCCTTAAATCCATATGCCTCCTCTTCCCCTTGGATAACACAGTACCCCCAGCAACATGATTAAACACCTTTGGGGCCGCTAATTTATTTTTATTTTCAAATGCTAACAAACCCCCAGAACAAATACCAGGCTTGTGTTCCACAGGCAGAGCAGGGCACACGCAGGCAGAGCAGGGCACATGCAGGAAGAGTATGCCACACGCAGGCAGAGCAGGGCACACGCAGGCAGAGCAGGGCACACGCAGGAAGTGTAAGCCACACGCAGGCAGAGTAGGGCACACGCAGGCAGAGCAGGGCACACGCAGGCAGAGCAGGACACACACAGACAGAGCAGGGCACACGCAGGCAGCGTAGGGCACACGCAGGCAGAGTACACATGGCACGCACAGGCACAGCATGGCACACACAGGCAGAGCAGGGCACACACAGGCAGAGCAGGGCACACACAAGGAAGCATATGGAAGGCAGAACAGAGCAACTGACAGGGAAACCTATCAGGACCACTCTAAGATGTGCTATATACAGTGACACAGTGCTTGTGTCCCATTAGCATTTTGTATGTGAACAGGTGAACAATGTGGGCAGTTTTAGACTGGGTCTCAGGTGTGAACGGTACAGGGCTTTAAGGGTGTGAACAAAAGAGGTGATACAAGTGTGAACAATGAATTAGTATGAATTTGAGGTTTAAACAATGCAGTCTCTGTAGTGATACCATTTAAATGTTACACATGGTAAGTAAACACAGCAGGTAGGTGGGAGTCCACACAAGTGGGGGTCTGAGTGCCAAAATTACATAGTGGAGGGCCAATAATGAAAGCCAGTGTTGACCACTCCCTGTTTTTAAACCACACCCACTTTAAACCACACTCATGTTAACACATTAATTGTGGTAGCACACCAAAAACCAAATGGTTGGTGCTCACTGCAGGGATACAATGCAATGCCTGTGTATGGGTATTTGTCTAATTTGTTGTGCTTGCAGCATGTTGACTATTGACTGAACTAGAAAGTCACACCAACAGATAGGAGAAAGGCATTATTAGCTTGAGCGCTAGACTGGCAAAGTAGATCAAAAGCAATAGATGGTGATAGGTACTGTAGATAGATGATACATAGATAGATGATAGATAGATAGATAGATAGATAGATAGATAGATAGATAGATAGATAGATAGATAGATAGATAGATAGATAGATAGAGACTGGATATAGTCCTAAATACTGTTAAGACATTGCAGTTTCACCAATCCATGGAGTAACATTAATAATTAATTATACTAGGCAGAAGGGAATTTCCTGTCTTACTGTACACTTATTTTAACACAAATGTACACACTACCAATTTGCACCTGCTCCCTGCACTCCCTCTTCTTAACTCCCTCCCTGACCCCTGTCATGTGGACACGCCGGAAAAAGGTATGCGCCTGGTGCGGGTGGCATTGTCGGCAGAGAAGACTTTGAGACTGGGGGGCCCAGGGCCGGATTTACATAGTTGGCGCCCCTAGGCCCACTGCCGTCCGTCGCCCCTGTCCCTCTTTATTCGTGCAAATTTTCATCATCTGGACCAGAGCTATGGGGATTGGCGCACGGGAAATTTAAACAATTATTGTATCCCCAGTGTTTTTGAACCAATGTGGGTGTGGTTGGGTAGCATGCCGCCCCCCTAAAATCCTGCCACCCCAGGCCCGGGCCTTGGTGGCCTTTCAACAAATCCGGGCCTGGGAGGTGGTGTGGGGGGCACCTGAGGCTGCAGACCCTGAGCCCCCCGTGTGACACTGCATTTGCAGCCCATACCTTGACCACTGTATGGTATGAAATAAAAGGGACACAAGCCAGAATGTATTTTGGGGGTATGTGCCTATCGCTTCCACCACCACCATTTTTCTGCCTACCCCTAGTTCCAGCCCTGACACCACCTGGAGAGTTCAGGAGGCAACAACTTTTTTTCAATTAATAGTGTATTTGTTATATATATATAAATAACATGTATGCATTATAACTATTTACATCTGTATTTCCATATGTATTTATTATTGTTTATTTCTTTATTTACATTTTATTACACTATTTTACCAATATTTAGAACTTGTTTAGAATAAAATACTCTACAAACCATTATGGATATGCTTCTTTGGTTATAAACAGGGGTAAATGAGAAACGTCGGCATCTTTTCCAGTAACTCACAGCAGCCAATATAAGCTTGTGGAATTTAATAGCAGTTTGAACACAAACCTCAAGTTGCTACAGGTTACAAGACCACTCAACTTTTTTTCCATTAGCCTTATCATATCACACATTCCTTTTCCCCTTCTCCATTGTTATCAATTGCACCAGTGTCCGCAGCTAGGTACGTACACTTGAACAGATGTAAGAGCAAAGTGGTAGGAACTCGCACGAGGTAGAAGGAATGTGCGCTCACGCTTACCTGGCTGCAGCACAGAATGGCACAGTTTAGCAGGAACAGCCCGTAAGCCACCAGACCCGAACAGGAGTGCGAAGTTCTCATGATAGGAGCAAGTCTCTTCCTTTGCACACAATCCTTTCCCGTCTGTTCCCACACTGCTGCGATTCAGTCTTGCGACACTTTTCCCTCTGTATTCCAGTTACTCCTTCCCCACTGGCGAGAACTGCCAATCCCAAAGGCTTCCTGGCGCTTTCCTGTGCCCGTGTGTCCCTAAGGAAAGCTCCACTCCATAATCTTTATTCTTCGGTGCCCGTGCTTATTTCCTTTTCCAGTGATAATGGGTCGCTACATTTCGCCCTAGCGATCCCACAAACGCCAGTACCTCGTCTCTCCTCGATAGAGCGCGTACTTTCCCCTCAGCTGGTCCAAGCGACGCCCATTATAGGAAGACTAACCTGTGTAATTCCCCCGCGCCGAGATTCCCATAGAAAAGTGGCCCTCACAATGTAGACGCGTGCACAGAGGGCATAGTTGTCACAGGGTGTAGTTCAGCCACCAAATACAGCACTTTCCTACTGCACCCCCAGCGCCCACACACACGACTCTGCCAAGGGAGCCTCCCCTCTCTATTTAGAACGGCCCCTCTCCAGGACTTCTTGCTTTCGTTTTGCTCCTTGTCAGGCGCCCTCCTTGCATGGAGAATAGTCTCACTCTTTTTATTTTATCATTTTTCTCTCTATACATATCATATTTCAACTGGCCTATACTATGCTTAGAAACACTGGCACTGGCAGAAAATAATATCTACAGGAGAAAACAATCTACATTGATGTTAGTAATTATATTAGCTTTACACATAGGGGGCTCTTATCATGTGCATGGAGCAGCACAGGTACAAGGTGCAAAGGTGGAATGGAAGGCAAAGAATGGTGCAGTTTTGTATGCTGGGGTTGATTCTGTCATAAAGGTAAAGATTCCTGTGTATACAGAAACATTGGTTTTATTATCATATAGGGTGACATGCTGAGTGTTTTTTTGTGTTGCTTTTAAAATATCTTAGCCAGGGGCCCTTGTCTCAGGCACCACTTTACCAGGGGATGCCGCAGCCTGCAATTCAGCTGGTGCATACAGCGCAATTTTTCTCTCTGTCAAGGCCAGATTTACATAGGCCCACTGCAGTTTGTCGCCCCTGTCCCCTCCCCTTTATTCATGCAAATGTTTATCATCTGGACCGGAGCAATGGGGATTTAAAAAATGATTGTATCTCCAGCGTATCCCCAGTGTTTTTGAAGTGGGTGTGGTTGGGCAGCATGCCGCCTGCAGGGACATCGCCAATTTACTAACGGGCGCAGGCAACAGTTTGCTACCGAAAGAGATAGGTGCTAACGGTCATTCGCACTCTATTGCCAGGCGACAATTCGCTCTGGCGAATAGACATTAATCCGCAAATTCACTAAAATGCGGATTTTACTGAACGTTACCTCTTTCGCCAGACTTGCCTTCGCCAGCTCAGACCAGACGAAGAGCAATGGAGTACATAGATCTTCCTCAATCTTCTGTCACTTACATCATATTCTGAGAGGAAAATGCATCAAAGTTCAAAAAAACGCTTGTGTCTTTTCCTTATTTCAGAGTGATAGCCTGCAAAAGACCTTAAAACTTTTTGGCATATTTGTAAGTATATGCACCAACATTTAACATAAAGGCGTCCATACAGCTTTAAATTTCCCACCCTATGCGAATTGACCTGAGCACAAGATCCCTAGCGAAGTTTCGATTGTCAGAAATGAACGCTAGTGCATCTTCACTATCAAATGCTTGCATTGCCGAAGTAATGCTAGTGAAAAGTCGCCAGTGTTCGGCGCCCACAACAAAACTCCGCATTGTAGTGAATTAGCGGTGTCTGAGCAAATTTTCACCTGGCGAACTGTTGCGCTGGGTGGGAAGTGGACGCTGGCGAATTTTCGCCAGTTAGTAAACCTGCCCCCAAGATGGCAATTGAACCAGTCCCTGGATCAACTTCATAGTCCTGTATGCCCAGCGTGAACCCCTCACACTTGGCCCTTGCTAAACAGCTAAAAGCCCTTAAAGCTATTGAATGTATTAGCCTGCACAACCAATTCATGGAGAGAATTCCACATTTTCACAGCTCTGTAAAAAAAAACCTTCATCATAATGGGTGACCTTGTGTCAGCTACCACTGGTAAATAAAGCAGCGTGAACAACCCCAACTTGGCAAGTCTTTCCTCATAGCTAAGCAGGGTCGGACTGGGGGGCTTCGGGCCCACCGGGGCTATTGCCCCAGGGCCCCGCTGCCTCTCCGGCGTGCTTCAGCGGAGCAGTGCGCATGCGCGCGGCGCCGCGTTTGTGCGCACGCGCGCTGCAATACCTTTGTGCGCATGCGCAGATCCTCGATTCTAGCGCGACCCCCGACAAAGTGGGGTCGCGCAGCCAAACTAAATAGCGGATCTGGGCCGGCGGGGCCTACTAGAGCCCGGGGCCCACCGGGTTTTTTCCCGGTGTCCCGCCGGCCCAGTCCGACACTGTAGCTAAGTGACTTTGCCCACATTTATTCAGTATGAAGTTAAATTAATTATATCACTGTTAACTTACCAGCATTTGATGCATAATGTTTTTTGGTAGGCCATAGATCCCCAGGCCACGATTTGTGGAAAGGTCACCAAGGCCCAGGCCTAGGGAGGCAGGATTTTAGGAGGCGTCATGAAGCCCAACCACACCAGCATTGATTCAGAAGCTCTGGAGCTGATCATGAGATACAATAGTTTTTTAAATATCCCATCAGCAAATCCCAATCCCATCCGCCATTGAAGGGGAGGGGATAGGGGTGAAAAATGGCAGTGGGCCTAGGGTGCCCACTATGTAAATCCGACCCTGTAGATACCCCAGTCCAACATTGACCTGGAGCACTGCTGTGTTTAAAGGGGTTGTTCACCTTTTAGATAACTTTTAGTATGATATTTTAAGACAATTTGCAATTGGGTTTCATTTTTTATTATTTTTGGTTTTTGAGTTATTTAGCTTTTTATTCAGCAGTTCTCCAATTTGCCATTTCTGCAATCTGGTTGCTAAGATCAAACTTACCCTAGCAACAATGCATTGGTTTGAATAAGAAACTGGAATATGAATAGTAGAGGGCCTGAATATAAAGATGAGTAATACAAAATAGCAGTAACAATAGATGTGTAGCCTTACAGAGCATTTGTTTTTTTAGAAGGGGTCAGCGACGCCTATTTGAAAGCTGCAAAGAGTCAAAAGAAAAAGGCAAATAACTATAAAATTATAAAACATAAATAAGGAAGTCCAATTGAAAAGTTGCTTGGAATTGGCCATTCTATAACATACTAAAAGTTACCTTAAAGGTGAACCACCCCTTTAACACCAGAGCAGGTATCAGTTACAAGAAGAGCCATGCCAATTAGCTTTGGGACTTGCACCCATAATTGTGTCCCTTGCACCCACAAGTGCTGTACCCCGCACCAGAGTTTGATCCTGGTGCAAGGCACAGCCACAGCTTATGCTACAGTAGGTGTGTGTGGTTCTAAGTCTAGTGCTCCAGCACTTGTGTCATCATAGTAAACCCATTTCTGAGTATTTCTGTACAGGCTTGGGAGGTTAGGAAAGCTAAATAGATTCTATAATCACATCTTTTTTTATTTTATTTTCTGTTACTTTTTTGGAAGTAATGTAGGACTGTGGTATAATCATGACTGCCAAATAGTAGATAGGCCCATGTGTACCAGGACAACATTCCATCTATGTGGAATCAGGTAAGTCTATGTAAGAAAATAACTATTAAAATATCTATTATTGGCTGGTTTGTACAACGTATGTAAATCTGTAAACCAATTTATTGTACAGCACTGCAGAATGTTCTTTATAAATATATTATAATAATAAGCCTAGCTAAATGAGCTCATGTCAATAAAGGATGTATATATTTTCCCTTTATATATCCACCAGTGTAAATGTTTAACCTCCATTTTGGGCAGAATTGCAAGACTGCTAAGGGGAAAAAGTGCACACCTTAGTACTCATGCAGAGAGCAGAGCAAGTCTGCCTAGAGACTGGCTGCATGTTGCAAACCTATTTAGGTATTATTACTATATTGTTTAGTGATGACTCTAGCGAATATTTTTGATTGCCGAACTGGATGTACTGCGCATGGGAAATTCCAATCTTGCAGGGAACACCCGTGAGCCTGGCACAAGATGGCAGTAGCCCAGTCAGTAGGAAAGTACCCCGACTTAGGGTAGACTTGAGGTAGACTAGCATTATTGGGAAGTGCCTATTAAATTGGCACACCTACTAGTTTTACTTTTCTTTTGTTTTGATAAACATTTTATAATTCTTTTATTAGCTCATAAACCATTTCATCACAACATTTTCTCTTTTTTACATTGTTCCATTCACATATACAGGTATGGGACCTGTTATCCAGAATGCTCGGGACCTGGGGTTTTCCGGATAACAGATCTTTCCGTAATTTGGGTCTTCATGACTTAAGTCTCCTAGAAATTCATTTAAACATTAAATAAACCCAATAGGCTGGTTTTGCTTCCAATAAGCATTAATGATATCTTCGTTTGGATCAAGTACAAACTACTGTTTTATTATTACGGAGAAAAAGGAAATCATTTTTAAAAATTTGGATTATTTGGATAAAATGGAGTCTATAGGAGACTCTCGATATCGGGTTTCCGGATAAGGGATCCTATACCTGTATATTCAATTCAATACCACCAGGTTTGTCAGCAGTAGTGCAGGTCCAGCAGGCAAGTGTGCCAAGCATGCTGGTGTAATTTGGTGCTGATCACCCACTCCCACCACCTTATGTGGCATATACTGTAATACGGCTGCATCCCCGGCCCCCCCTTGTCATCTTTTTCTCTCCCTGCTGTTCTTGCTACAAAAAATATTTTATTCCATAGTTTTCAGGGTTTTTATTGCATGCTGTGTTATCTAGCAAAGGATGGAGGTTGGGATGAGAAAGCTTCCAATCATAGATATAGCTTAAACGTTAACAACTAATGGGCATGCAGATTGATTACTTACTGCATAAATAGGGCCTTTTGCATATAATAAGTTGTGTTACTACACAGTAGAACCAATCCTGGCAAAGATCTGTGACATTGTTTACAATGTAAAGGTTGTAAATGAAGTAGAACGTGCTCACAATATTTAAAGGGATACTGTCATGGGAAAAAATTTTTCATTTTTTCAAAATGAATCTGTTAATAGTGATGTTCCAGCAGAATTCTGCGCTGAAATCCATTTCTCAAAAGAGCAAACAGATTTTTTTATATTTAATTTTAAAATCTGACATGGGGCTAGACATTTTGTCAATTTCCCAGCTGCCCCAAGTCATGTGACCTGTGCCTGCACTTCAGGAGAGAAATGCTTTCTGGCAGGCTGCTGTTTTTCCTTCTCAATGTAACTGAATGTGTCTCAGTGAGACATGGGTTTTTACTATTGAGTGCTGTTCATAGATCTACCAGGCAGCTGTTATCTTGTGTTAGGGAGCTGTTATCTGGTTACCTTCCCATTGTTCTTTTGTTTGGCTGCTGGGGGGACAAGGGAGGGGGGTGATATCAGTTTATTGAAGTTTATCAGAGCACAAGTCACATGACTTGGGGCAGCTGGGAAATTGACAATATGTCTAGCCCCATGTCAGATTTCAGAATTGAATATAAAAAAAATCTTTTGAGAAATGGATTTCAGTGAAGAATTCTGCTGGAGCAGCACTATTAACTGATTCATTTTGAAATTTTTTTTTTTCCCATGACAGTATCCCTTTAAGTATGGTTGTGCATGTGTACATGGTTGAAATATGTACCAGCTACATAGAGGGCAGGTGGTTTAAAGACACTGTTGAAATTAGTTATGGTGGGTTTTTGTACTTTCCAAAGACGGATTGGCAGGGATTTTCCATAATTTCTTTAATGGTGTTACTCATTCTCCTTCTAATTCTGTCTCTTTCTGCTCCTTATACTATGCCTCATCTCCCCAATGTACATGACCCTGGTGGGTTGCTGTCATTGGGGATACTGGCACATTAAAATCAAACTCCACCCATTATCTAAACACCACCCCTGACTGGACTTGCCCATGTTCTGCAAAAAAGTCAATCTGTCCAGCAGTAGCTTTAAATAAATCACCATAGGAAGTTTGAAATGTTGTTTGTATGCTACTGTGAGCAAATAAATCACTTCTGGAAATATTGATCAAAAGTCCAGTGTTCTGTCCCTTAATGGTGGACCTGTTTTAAAGGCTTGTAAACTCAAAAATAAATGTTTGCCTAATGAAAGAAAATTTGATTCTCAGCAGAAAATATTGATAAAATGTTTTAGAGGTTTTAAAAGTATTTATAAGTGTAAATACCAATAAAAACAGTATTAGTATGTCCCTTTCTGCGCTCTTGGTTCTGATTCTTGCAACAAGGTAGCAGGTCAGCTCTTCTTCAAACAAGACTCCATTTCCCATAATACCTTGCATGCTTTTTTCCATTGGTCTGTTAATAGGATGGCTTCTGTTACATTGGCTTGGACAGAACCATCAATGCAGATAGAAGTGTCAAGAACTAGCAGGTGGAGAACAGCTGATGAACCCATTGCAACACTTGCATTTTCTTTCTTTTGGCAAAAAGTGTCTTTTTAGTCCTTAACATGGTATATACAGTTAGTTCTGCAATGCAACCACTTGGAGTGTATAACTACAACAGCTAGACAGGGATAGCCATGCCCAGACAAGTCCAGTTCACGTGCATGGAAAAAGAAAAGAAATTTGACATGGGCAGTTCTCATTCACCACATTGGATATCTTCCTTAGAAATTAATGTATTCTTTCTAACATGTGGGATCTCATGAGAAAAGCAGTGCAAAAATGTCTGCCACACTTCATGACAACTTGCCTCCTTCTCAGAGATATACTGTATATAATTTGGCAATGGGTGCACTCAACTGTAAGCTCAGTTCTTCATGGTAAATTAATTTCATATGTCTGCTTTCTATAAAATATGAAGAAAGCTGTCATTTAGGGAACTATAAATCAGACAGCAGTACAGTTAGCGGGACAAGGTATAATCATTTCACTTGGAAGGAGGTGCAAATTTGGTAATATGTCCTAATTTGTTTGTTCCTTTTATTGGTGCAGAACAGGAAGATGGGTACTTTTAGCTTGACTCACAATTCGTCATATCCACAGGGGACATTAGGAAAATGTGAAATCATAGCTTAAATAAATTTTTTGATTTTTAGAAACATTTTTACCAGTTCTAGAATCTAGAGCCTGGCCACACTTGCCCTGCACTGGGAAAACTAGTGTGTTTGCTTTAGAAACACAACTATACTTTATAAGCAAGTTGCTGTTTAGCCATGTGGGAGCCATTTAAGCACAGATTAGACAGTAGATAACAGATCGGTTCTGAAGAATCCTATTGAATAGCTTATCTGTTATCTGCTGTGAAACTAGTGCATTTTCTCCTTTTTCAGCTTTGAATGACAGCCCCCATAGCTACACAGCAACATGTTTATATAAACTATAGTAGAGTATCTGAAGCAAAGACACCAGTTGCAGTACAACAGTACATTATACTTTCAAACTTTAAAACACTTTTTTTGGTGTTACTGTTCCTTTAAAAGACCCATTGTCCTTCTCAGTACAATGGTTTTACTACAGGGCAATACTATCCCTGTCCCTCATCCATTCCTCAGTTAGAGGGGGTTGCACTGCCTGGGAGTTACTGCCCTGGCCACCTGCAGAGCAAATGTAAAAAAATCTTTTTTTGGCCAAGTAAAATTGATAAGAGTAGCAGCACCTCAGGGTCCCCAGGTATCTCTGTTCCAGAGGCAGTGTATATGTGCCTTTTCTCAGAATAATTTACTGGGTACTAGAGTAACCGTGTCTTACTTATTATTTTAACACCAAGTGAGATTGTATACAGTATATTTGTGGACTGGTTACCAATATCAAAGTATTGTAGGGCGTTCACTAGTGATGTGCAGAAAAACTCCACCCGCACCCAAACTCGCCTGTACCTCCCTTTCTACCCTCTATTTATAAACCTGGGGAAGCCGGCAGTGTAAAGTCGTGGGTGGGGAATGCAGGCAGAAGAGCTCTACCCAAACCTGCCCACGACACACAAGTGATGTGCCGAGGTTGGCCCGAACCTGCCTGATCCAAGGGTATCAGTCCTGCCTCCACATCACAACCGTTTACCTCATAAGTAATATTGTTTTTCAGTAAACATGTTTAAATCCTCATGACGACAGAAGAAAGCATGAACTATAAAATATTAGAATGGAGAAGGGATAGAAAGTGTTATAAGTGCTGTCAGATTATGGTTCAGTAAAAGAAGAGAAATCATAAGACAAAAAAATAATGACATTCAGTTCACTGATTGGTTGACAAGTGGATTGTTTGGGCAATACTTAGATATTTAGTTAATTTGCAGAGTGGCAATCATTTATTTACCTTTCACTTTTGTTTTGAAAATCAAGGGTATGTGGATAATCAAATGTTGTAATTTTTAACAAGGCATTCGGTAGGCTAGCTGGTGAAGAGCCTCTTCATATTGCATTTGAAGTAAGGCCACTCACTTTCAGTCTTATTAAAGTGTGTCTGGATGCCTCACAACAGGAGCAGCTGGAATTCTTATCTATATACCAATATGTTCATTTGTTTGTGGAATAATCTTTTCAGTAATATCTGACATATCACAAAATGCAAACTATGGTAGGTGTTATGATCTACCAGCATTTGGGGAGCCCTGAACATTTCAGGTCTTTATAAAAATATATCACATAAACTCAAACATCACAATTTTTTCAGGAAAATATTATTTTCTAGCACTATATGCCATTGGATAATCCCCTACAAAAACTGCCATTTTAAGTAAAAGTTTGGCTTCATCCTCATCATTTATATAACAAAATCACTTTACATTTATTTATAGCAAACAGGGGTCTACAATAATTTAACAAACAAAGAACCTTAATCTAAAGGCATAAGGTACCGTGCTCAGACAGACCAAGGGCATGCACACATGCTAGGTTACATCAGTCAATAAATGGGCAGAGCTGTATCTTTTACTCCCAAACTCGTTGCTGTTGTAGTAAGAAACTGTCAGGTGATCATTACATGACTGGTGATGAGCAAAATGACACCCATAGACTCCAATGGGTGAGAAAAATTGTCGACCATCAAACATTTGGTGAATTTTTGCTGTTTTTGCGAATTTTAGGCAAAACGAAACAGGTGAGATGCACCCATCACTATACAAGACACATGACACAAAATGGTGTCTCAAGATAAAAGATGTAGAAGGGCAACATTTACTGATATGTATATGCCACTTTGGTAAGATTCTTTAATAGGCCACTAACTATGGTATAAATTCTCTGGCCTTCCCATAATGCTGTGCTCTCTCAATATTGAGTTTCTGGGTAAGAAATTCCTTATATGTACTTGAATAAAATCTCCTTTAAGCTAATGTCAGAGGGATAGATTTCCCACTGGCATTTTTATGTCATCAGGAAAACAGCAAACACATCCTGATACCACCCGTACCTCATGCCATTGACTTGGCATCCACCTAACATTTCATGGTGAATTTTGGCTGAAAAAAATAAAATATGTGCCCCTTATGCATGTGTTGTTTGGTGTTTTCTAACAATGGCCATAGTTATTTTATTCTATTTTCTTAGTATTATTGTCTAAGTTCATGTTCAAATTAAATTTTAGTATGTCATATACAGTATGTACCTATGCCAAGCAACATTTCATTTGATCTACATTTTTTATTTTGAATGGTTTAGGAGTGATTTTATTCTGATGATTTATATTCTTTTTCTACAGGCTAAACATGCTGTTTGGCTGTTAGCATCAATGACTATCACTGATTTTCGAAAGAACAGACTGTGGCTTAAACTTTATTGTTGTACTTTGCTTACTCTTCTGTGTGGGGCCTTTTCTGTTTATCTTCTGTTGTGAGTTCCTAACTGCTGACTGGTTGCTAGGCTAAATAAGCCCTGGTACAGGCTACAGTCTGGGTACCTAATTTAGGACAGTGGCCGATGGGGAGAAATGCTGCCCACGATTCTTTATGCACTACAGCGAGTGACAAATCTTCCAAAAATGTGTCTTCTTTGGAAATAGCTGAGCTCGACTGGTAGTAAAATCAACATATTACCATATAAGACAACTTTGGGCGACTTTGGAAGAACAAAGTGATGCGTTGGTTTTACCACTGGCAATTTCAGTTATTTCCATTGGAGACACATTTTTGGAAGATATGTCGCTCGCAGTCGTGTATTTGTACAAATCTCCCTGTCAGCCATACCCTTGAAGTGGAAAAAGTTCAGAGAAAGTAAATACTTTAATCAAAAGATTGGGTGACATAACATAAAAAGGAAAGGCCCAATACATGTCTCCGTAAGATGGAACAGATATCAAGAGGACCATAAAGAAGAGTAATATCCCATGTGGAATTTTCTCCACCAGCCAGCTAACATGAAGGAAAATGGACCAAAATAAGCTTATTATCTAGTCAATATATCCAATTTCTGCCAATATATTGCACATTTCAAATGTTTACATATTTATTGTGTATTCTAAGTGCCTTTTTGTGATATGTACTAGCTGGAGCCACGTCGTCTCATTGTGTATTCGTATACTGCTGAGATGACAATAAAGTTTACTTGGCATTTGAAAGAGCTTAGAGTTCATTATTAGATTGTCTTCTTATTTAATGTTTCTGTAGTGACCATATGTTGGATTCTGTTTTTGTTTTGCTCCAACTTTTGCTTTCTGCATCACCCTTTTGGGGATTTTCCTGATTCTTATATTTAAGCTGTGCTGCCAGATTTAGAACTGACTGAACAGACTGTTTTTTTCTAATGAAAATAAAATATAATAAAAATGTATATAAGTAAGTGAAAGAAAGTACAAAACAATTTTTCCTCATTGTACAATAAGGAAATAAAACACCAGTGGCTGAGATAAGATGTGACATGGAATTCCTGAGAAAGACTAATTTATGAACCACCGGTGTAGTTGCGGCAATGCAATAGCCGCAGTTGTTGCATAAACACAAGTCATTCATTAAAGGTATTTGTGGCTAAAGCTGCTCCTTGAACTTCTGCATAGTTGCGCTCAGCAACGCTGCCTATATTCTGCCTCCTGTCTCAAATAGCGGGAATGTGTATTGATGCTATATCGAAGTGTATCTATTAATGCAAGGGAACCTTGGAGCTTCAGCACCTCAAAGAATCTTGTGCATGAAGTATCACACACTGCACGATGATGGAGAGCTCAACCCAATCCCATAAATAACACTTGTTGAAAGTGCAGGGTGCTTACCCAGAAGATCCTTCCCTTTCATTAGGGTCAGTAGAGTAATTGCAAAAAAATCCGGATGCACACCTTTTTGTTAAAGTTGAATCAAAAGTGGTTTATTAAGCCCATATACATCACAAAAAGGGCAACAAGGTCCGAAACATTGCCCTTTTCGTGATGTATATGCGCTTAATAAACCACTTTTGAGTCAACTTTAACAAAAAGGTGTGCATCCGGATTTGTTTGAAGTATCACACACTGACGTAATGCACACCTAATTGAATGTGTTTGAATGTATTGGCCACAATTGCATCAGGTGCATTGCCACTTCACACCAGCAATTAATCTGGAATTATGGGAAAAAGTGCACGGTTGGTAAAACATGCAGATTTTTATCAAAATTGCATTTTGCACATTGCAATTGTGCTTGTGAATGAAACCTAAGCTTGAAAGACAACTTGTCGTCAAGAATGCTATGAAGTACTGAGAAGAGAGGCAAAGGGAAGAAGCAAGATATGAGAGCTCAGAAAGAAAGCATCTATAAATCATTGTTCTCTTGGTACGACACTCCGGCTAAGCTTAGCCGTATTTTTCCAGGCACTTCCCCGTTGTGTTGGAGAGGTTGTGGTCTTAGAGGAACGCAGCAACATATAATGTGGGAGTGCCCCAAATTAACATCACTATGGCACAAAGTAGAGGAGCTACTAACGAATGTTCTTTCTAAAAACGTCCATCTCGACATCTATACTACTTTGGTGGGCAGGCCATTCCCAGATATCACCTTTGCAGAACAAAGACTTACAAATTTTATTCTAACTGCTACCAGACTGGCTATTACAGCCCTTTGGAAATCGGCCTCCCCCCCAAAAATAGAGGATGTTATCTATAGGGTGAAGGATATGAGAGAGATGGAATATATGACGGCCAACATTAGGGGTAACAGATGTAAATGGGAGAAAGTGTGGTCAAAATGGGATGTGTACACTGTCAGGCTTTCTGAAACGGGCCTAATCCCAAACAGTTGGAATTGGACTTTGACCTGCTTATATGGACACACCCGGATTTGATTGTTCTTTGGCTTCTCCCCCTGCTCCCTCTCATCATTACACAATTTGCCATGCAATCCTCAGTGGATTGTTGGTTAACTGGAGGATATGTAGGAATTGCCTATATTCTCCACCTTTCACTAGTTAATGTATGATTCCCTGTTCTAAAAGAAAAATGGATAACTTCTCCTTTTGTTCCTGAATGTAATTTATCTCCTTGAAACATACTAAACTGTTATACAGTGTTCATTTTCAATGCGTATTGTTTGTATAACTACGATATGTATGCATCTTTATCCAATAAAAATTTTAAGTTATAAAAAAAAAAAAAGATATGAGAGCTGACATGTGGGGAAGGGTTTCATTTTTTTGACCCTTGAATATTAGTTTTAAGTGTTTGTATTCAATTTGAGAGGAAATATGGAAAGGATTTGCATGATAGAACAGTTGATAAGGAATGTATGTCTAGCAGCAAAATTTAGAGCAGTGTTATGGTGTAAAGAGTGTTGAGTGTCTGTAAGGAGTAGATTGCAGTAATCTATATAGTAAATAAACAGGAGTGCATAAGTGTTTTGTGAAGTGCAAAACTCTGCAATTTTTTACAGATGTGAGCAACAGTATTTAGGCTATTCAAGAGATCAGAGTCAAAAAATTACTTAGGGAGCAAGTCTTGTTTCAATGAAATGTGATTTTGCTAATTGTGAGAGAAATATGACCACCTGCATTAGGTGTTGAAATGGCTGCATTTTAGGTTGTACTTTGACAGCCAAAAAGAAAGGTAATTTGGAAGGGACAGGTAGTCCATGGTGTTATCTGCATAAATATGGTATTAGAATTAAACAAGTTAATGCTTTTTCTTAGAGATGGGTTGTAGTGGTGTAACCTTGTGTAACACTCAAGTGAGGAGGAAGGAGTACCAGAAAAAGCATCTTGAAAATGGACAGAAATATAGAATATAAAATTTAATGAATTCATTAATGAGCAATGATATAATTGTCAACATAATATCTACCAATAAGAGGTGATGGACTGTGTCCAAGGCTGTTGAGAGATCTAAAAGATAAGAAATATAAAATATAAGATCCCCTCACTTAATACAAATGGAAACAGAAAAACTGACAATGTTGTTCATATTTAGAAATAGAATCACTTTCCTATTTTATACAATCACATAAAACATAAGATCGTTGGCCACTTGAGGGTGGGCAATTTTTGTCCGGCGTTTTGGGCAGACACCAAAGTATACACAGTCATTATCATCAGTAAGAGTAATTGACTTCAAGTTATACAGCAATTAACAATAATATTATAACAAACAGGGGTCTTAAATAACTTAATAGACAAAGGTCAAGTATGGAATTGAAGGCAAGATGCTGGCTCAGGCAGCACTCAATACAACATAGACATTGATAGTCTGAGACAATCTGCAATTGGTTTTCATTTTGTAATTTTTTTTCCAGTTATCTAGGTTTTTGTTCAGCAGTTTAGAATTTTAGAAGTATGGGTATTTGCAAGGGTCTTGTTTACCTTAGCAAACAGGCAGTGGTTTGAATGAGACTCAAATATAAATAGGAGAGGAATATAAATATAAGGATTAAAATGTAAGAATAATAATAAAACTGTAAACTCACAGATTAATAGTTTTTTGGCTGCCAGGGTCAGTGACCCCCATTTGAAAGCTGGAATGATGCAGAGGAAGGCAAATAATTCAGAAACTGTAAAGAAAGAAATAATGAAGACAATCTGCAAAGTTGCAAGGAATAAGGCATCTTAGAACATACTTCAAATTAACTTACAGTTGAACCACCTCTTTGCCTGAAAGATGCATCATTCACAAAGTTACAACAAGCCTATGTTGACTAACCAATGGCTGAATGTTGCTAGGGTATCAGATTTTATATTTTTATTAGCACTAACAAGTTCCTTAGTTTTATTGGCCATTCATACAAATAATATTTTTGGGGCAAATTGGTCCTTACCCAACAAACATCTCATGTCTAATATGGTAATTAAGAGTATATGACAAGTAATGTAGAATGTGGCTGCCTTTACATACAGTACCTATTCTGCTTTGCATTCTTTTCCTAAAGATGACATTTTGTAGTAGTTGCACTAGGAACTTGTCAAACAGAAAAACATTGTTCTGCAAGCATGTTATATTACTCAAGGTGAGATAATTTGTCAGGAGTGAACAAAAGACACCCAAATAAAATATTTTCTCATGAGCTACTGGAAAATATTACAACAATATATTTCAGTATGTAAATATTTATATGGTTTCCACATACCTGCAACTCATTCAGTCATTGCTACCCCTTTAATCAAAACAGACTTTCCAAATCAAATAAGAATAATACACCTCTGGAAATCCCCAGTATGTACCAGGACAATGACTCTCTGATACGGAGTGGTTTGACCAAATAAACAGTCAACACTCTTGCTAAATGGAGCATGAACAGACATTTGCCTGCTTGCACTCCATTGGTGTGAAAATGGGTTTTCACCAAGCATATGTTACAGGAATTAAAGCCATAATATATTTCCCAAAAATGTCATTTTTAGAATTAATTTAATTTATTGTACACTTTTGTTTAATGTTGCATAGTTTAAGGATTGAAATGCTACAGTGATGTAAACAATGAGGTTCAGGTAGGATCTGCAACCACTCTGGTTCAAATCTCAGAATTTACCATTTCATTACACTTACCTTGCCGGATTACTATTACAGGTATAGGACCTGTAATCTGGAAACCCATTATCCAGAAAACTCCAAATTACAGGAAGGGTATCTTCCATAGACTTCATTATAATTAAATAAATTTTTTTAATGATTTCCTTTTTCTGTAATAAAAATAAAAATACCATGTAAAATTCTGTTACAGTTTGTTTAAATTATTTTTAGTTGACATGGTATGGATCCCTTATCTGGAAAACCCCGGGTCCCGAGCATTCTGGATAACATACCTGTTTTTTTAAATTAACAAAAGGTTACCTAAACCTATATTTCTACATTGTACTCAATGTTCTCTATTCCCCACCTATCATACTAAGTGGGGTATTACAAAAAGAAGTGGGAAAAGGCCATACTATCCAACAGAAATGTCTGATGTGAGATATACATTCACTCAGCTAACAGCTGTACACAAAGATGTATATACTGTACATAAACTAATTATAGACTATAACATGAATTTCATCTATTGACGTGGCCAAAATGTTCTATGTATACTGGCAGTTGGGTGGTCTAGTCCCTATTGTGAGTTTCCTTTGGGAAGGGAGGTGAACCCCCTATTTGCACAGGGGAATTAAGGGTACTCTTTAATGTATTTAAGGGAGGTTACCTCAGCTTTGGTCTCTAATGTGTGGAGGAGAGCAGATGGTACCAAGTAGTGTGAGGCAGAGGGGAATAGCCCTGAGTTAAGAAGAGCACCACAATGGAAGAGGGAAAGTAGGACCCCATGAAGGTGGACTTGTAAGGTGCGAGAATAGGCTCTGTTGTGGCATTCTCAAGCTGTGTAAGACATCCCTAATGTAGCTAATAAGAGTTAAAAGAACTGAAAAAAAACCACAACTCTATGGTATGGGATCCAGAATGCTTGGGACCTAGGGTTTTTTTTTAGACAAGGGGTCTTTCTGTAATTTAAACATTAATTATCATTTAATCATTAATTAAACATTAATTCCAAAAGGATTTTTGCCTTCAATAAGGATTAAGTATATCTTAGTTGGTATCAAGCACAGGTATGGGATCTGTTATCCAGATACCCGTTATCCAGAAAACTTAAAATTACAGAATGGCAGTCTCCTCCTATTTAACTAGCAAACAATGTGGGTTTTTTTGCATTTTATCTGTACATTCAGTTAGATGTTATTCACAAGCAGCTTTTGTATACGCTTGTTAGTCTAGACGGCAGTTGAGAAATTATTTTAGAATCAATATTTATTGATTTCATAACTATGATTTCAATTACCTTTACTTTGAATCAAGTATCTTACTGTTTTCCAGTACTCTGTAGTTCATAAAATTGTACAGGGTATAAACATGCTGCTATGATCAATATGAGCTGCTCAAGTAACTGAAGTAAAACTTCATATTTAGCCATGAACACACAAAAAAAAAGCAAAAGCTCCTCAAAATAACAGTGACAGTCAGTGACAGCAAAACATGAACAATGAATGCAGCCCTATGTAGTATGAGCAGTTAAAGTGTATTGGCCATTAAATGCAGGTGTGTTCTGCTAATAACATTTACAATGCAAAAGATAAGAGACATCAGTTACAGTTTGTAATTTAAGCTGATGCCAAACAGAAAATGTCCAAGTGAGGGTGACAAGTATCTTGTTTCTTTTCTGCCAGAGTCATACGATCAGGGCTGTTCCAGAAAGAAAGTCCATTACGGGTTCTCTGGGGATCTGTCAATGCTCATTAGCAGTGGAGCAAATCCAGCCTGCTGTCATATGTAACTGACAACACATAATGAATAATATATATTTTGATTTACAAGTAGAAGGGCAAGAATACTAAATCGCTTGGGGCCTGCTTGTAGTATAACCAAATATAGGCACAGGAGTTTAATTGCAAGTTACATTTCCAGATACTGTATACTAAAACAACAATAAAAAAGGCAGATAGTGTAGTCCAAGAAAAGATAAGCAAGTGCAACCTGGCTAAAATATTTTTGCACAATATAGAGGGGTCCATTGTTATAGGAAACATAAATGAACCACAGAGAACAGAGTAGCATAAGGGGCCATTTAATTACTACATGTGCAGCGTGCAAAGTGTAGGTTGGATGCAACTGCCTTGTTTTTCAGCACATTGCAGCATTCTTTCCCATAATTAGGGCATAAATGTGTCAAAGAGGGGGTTTTGCCCCTAATGGATGATGTGTTTATAAGTGGGTCTGAGAAGTGTCATCTCCACCGATCGACAGCAAAATGGCATCTGCACCCAAATATTTAGACACAAGTGCGCTGTGTCTTTTGACATGGGCTCATACAGGAGATCTGGAGCATTCAGAGGTGGCAGTAGCTCCAGGGTCCCTCTGCAACTATAGATGCACCTGTGCAAAATTTTTAACAGGAAGTGGGACAAAAGCAGTAGAGCCAAGTGCAACTGTACAGAAGTGCAAGGAGTGGCTGTGGAAAGTACCTTTAATGAATGACATAAATAAAGGAAAAAACTTAAACAAAAGTTGTATCACTTTAACTGCATTTATCATCATAAATGATCCCTGCAGTGTCTATTGTTCCCAGCATGTGTGTCAGTGGCTGTTAACCACATGACGGATTTTTGTATTTTAGGTGAATATAAAATACTAAGATTTTAACTCATATTTCCTGAGAATTTTCATCTGCAGCTACTGTGGAGACTGAACAACCCAAGGCAACTTGAAAACAGGTGCAAAGTTTGCTCCAGGACTGGTATCCAATAACAACCACTGAGATGTTTGTTCCAAACAGTGGGTCAGTATATGCAACATGCTGACTAGTTTCTAGGGGTGCTTTAAAGGAACAGTTCATTTTAAAAATAAAAAACTGGGAAAATAAATAGGCTGTGCAAAATAAAAAATGTTTCTAATATAATTAGTTAGCCAAAAATGTAATGTATAAAGGCAGGAGTGACTGGATGTGTAACATAATAGCCAGAACACTACTTCCTGCTTTGCAGCTCTCTAACGCCGAGCAACTTTAAGGAGGCCACATGGGACATAACTGTTCAGTGAGTTTGCAGTTGATCCTCAGCATGCAGCTCAGATTCAAAAGCAAACAGTTATGACCCATGTGCCCCCCCCCTCAAGTCACTGATTGGTTACTGCCTGGTAACCAATCAGTGGAAACCAAGAGAGCTGAAAAGCAGGAAGTAGTGTTCTAGCTATTAATGTTACACATCCAGTCACTCCAGCCTTTATACATTACATTTTTGGCTAACTAACTAAATTAGAAACATTTTTTATTTTACCCAGTTTTTATTTTTATACTGAACAATTCCTTTAATTGAAGGTCATTTTGTATGTTATATCACATGACAGCACTTATTTCTTTATCTTTGTTCCTGAACACCTGTCTTTGCAAGCAGCAATGACCTAACATATGGTTCACTTCATAAGGTTCTGCACAGCTTCCTACTTGATTTGTAATTTGTCTGTGTTTTTTATGTATACACTTGCAGGTGGCTACAAGAATAACAATATACAGTACCTTCCCTCCTGATCAATGCTGAGTAAGGGGGCCATCACACCACTCTGGGAACTCACAGCTCAGACATACAGCCCAGCCTGCCAATACCTACTCGGTCTAGTTGTCTTACTACTCAATCCAGAGGAATATTCTGACAGCAAAAGCAAAATTATCTGAAAAGTGATAATGTTCTCTTTCAGATTATGATCAAATCCTTCATAATGAATCTACAAATCATATAGTATATAATAATTCAAAACACAAAGGAGTGATATTCTCTTTACAGATAAGGGTTACTACATCAGGGTTTATCGCCTCAAGTTTTACACTGAAAGAAAGCATGCATTTTTAAATTGGACAACACCCTTCCCCAATCAATTTTAATTCAATCTGTTTAAATAAAAGTTACCCAGACACGGCAGTATAATAGAAAACATTTGGACAATACCAGGTTAACAATCTACTGGCCACCATGTTAAGAACTACAGGTAAACAACAATCTAGTTTTTGAATTATTTGTCTTCTTCTTATGACTTTTCAAGTTTCCAAATGGGGGTAAGTGCATCGACAAAACAAACACTTTGTAAGGCTACAAATTTATTGTTATTGTTACTTTTTATTACTTATCTTTCTATTCAGGTCCTCTCCTATTCATATTCCAGTCTCTTATTCAATTAATGGTGGCTAGGGTAATTTGGATCCTAGCAAACAGATTGCTGAAATTGCAAACAGGAGAGCTGCTGAATAAAAAGCTAAATAACAAATACCACAAATAACAAATACCACAAATGATAAAACCTCATCTTACTAAAAGTTAATTTAAAGATGAACAACCCCTTTACAAGATACTTATTTACGATCCGCTTTATAAATGGAGCAAATTTGGTTTGATGTCCTATAGCTCACACAGTGCAGCTCAGATTAAAATGTAGTAGCCTGTCATGAATCATTAAACTTCTCCTTTTTGTTGCTTCTCTCATTTCATGTTCAGCATAGAGGTTAAATAATATAAGTATAGTGACAGTATGCAGCCTTGTCTAACCCAGTCTCCAACTAATCTCATCTTGACGTGCCTTTAATATATTTTATTTTGAAGCCACAATAAAGTAGTCCATCAAGTTCAACCCCTCCAAATGACCCTGATACAGACCAATCTATACATTAACAGAATTTGCCAAACAGCAGTGCATTCCACAACCTCACTGTCCTCAAATCTTACACTGCTTCAAATGAATTTTCTTTTCCTCTTGTCTAAGGGCTCTTATTGACAAGCGTTTTTAGACGCATTACATTTTTTCCAATGGGGCTGTACTCACACAGGCGCGTGTAGGTGCCGAACGCAGGAAAATGCAGCATGTTGCGTCTCAACCTGCGTTCGGCGCCTACACGCGCCTGTGTGTGTACCGCCCCATTGGAAAAAATGTAATGCGTGTATTCCTGCGCTCCCCTGCGGCTGAATGCAGAAAAGAGGAACGCAGGGGAGCACAGGTAAATACGCTCGTCAGTAAGAGCCCTAAAGGGGTGGCCTCTAATTCATTGAGCATTTCTATGGGGAAAAAATGCCCTCTAATGTACTTATAAAGTGTAATCATGTCTACCCTTAAAGTTTAAATCTTCCATCCCTCTACCCAGTTTAGTTGCACATTTATAGCCTTCTTAAAGACTGGAGCCCAAAACTAGACTGCATACTCAAGGTGAGGCCTTACCAGAGGTAAAATTATGTTTTCATTGCCTTATGTTTATGCCCTTTTTATTTTTAAATTCTTTTGCAAAAAGGTATTTTATTTGCTTTAGTAGCCACAGAATGACACTGCCTAGAGTTACACAGCTTGTTTTTCACAAAAATCCCCAGATCCTTCCCAATTAAGGAAACTTCCAAAATACTGCCATTTAGTGTATAACTCGCAATGATGTTATTTCGATGTTGTGTTACTTCTAAAAGGCATAATTCTGCACTTACCAACATTGAATCTCATTTGGTAGTTTGTTACCAATTCTCCAATTTAGTCCAAACACCTGCATGGTACCTGTAGTTTTATACACTTTAGGATCATCAGCAAAAATATAGACAGTACTTCCATGTTTCGACGCCCACCTACAGGTAATTAATAAACAAGTTAACTAGACACACCCCTGCAGTATTCCACTAACCACACTGGTCCAATTAGAAAATGTTCCATTTATAATCGCTTGTTGTAATCTTGGTAATATTGTGTGAAAGTAAAGCAGTCAGCATTGTGAACTGCATAAATAAGAAATACAACCATGTTTATTTAAGAAGCCCTTTCTGCCAAAGCACTAAATGGTTGTCAGAATCACTGGAAAGCCTACTTAATGGATTAACTGCTTGGAAATTCCCAATTTGAGTAACTGCTTACTTAAAGCAATACGTACGCTCAAATCTTTTTTTAGAACAATAGTACACAATCAGAATAATCTACAGTTTAGATTAGTTATTAGAATTTCAACCAAAAATGTGGTTGGAGATGGAGAATTCTCCCTTGTAGTCTCCATTACCATAGAGTTATATTTGACAAACATTCAGTGCACAAACACGGTAAGTGAAGCTGATACCACAAGCATACAATGGATTTCGCTGGATGTCATCCCTAGCATTATGCATGCTATCCATAGCATGCATTTGTAACAATCATAATTATGTTACTAAAAACTTCACTAACAGAACTCAGTTTATATGAAAGTGTTGCTGGTTACATAAACAAATACGTATGCTAAAGCTGCAGGAACTTGTTAGAAATAAAGATGCCTAAGTTTATACGGTGGTTTTAAGAGAACATATATTATGTGCATGAGAAATATTGCTGTCTAAAAATGTACTTAAGGATGGAGCCAGTAGGCATTGTGAGTTTAAATGATAATGATCTTGGCTTTTCTTGCCGGATGGAACTTTTTTGCACCTGAGAATGAGAAAGGATGGCAATTATGATCAATGTGTGTTATAGATCTGGATAGAAATATCTGTTTTTTAGAGCATAATTTTCATAGGACTCCCTTTTAATGCTTGGTAAAATTGTCTGTTTGACACATCATTCAGGACCATCATGGGATCCACTATTCTATCGGCTCCTGAGCAGCCACTTTTATGCCTCTGTTTCCTTTTCAACAAGGAATGGTATTCTAGGACAATATACTCCTCTATAGTGATGTGTTACACTGGGTATCCCTACATGTATATCGAGCCCAATTAAAAGGGTTAATATAACCATCCAAACAACTTAATGTAAAATTGCTGTTCTTTGCAATTTAAATTCATTTTTTTCTTTTAGTATTCAACACATTAGCAGTTTTACTACTATTGTGTCCAGTGCTTTAATGCAAATTCTCTGCTTTATGCTACTGCTATTCTCACACTGAGAGGTAGACCTGAGCAGAAAAATATCAGAAGACACTTATGGAATTATGTAATAAAAGGCATGAAGTTTGTTCAGGAGCATCAGCTGGTAGCATTTACTGGTCCCCTGTTTTAAAGCAAGCATTGTATTGGATGCTATCGATTACTACCCCTGGGCAAGCTTAGTGCTTTTTATTACATATATGGGTTAATCCATTAATCCCTTACATTTACACCACTATGCAAACACCTACATACTCCGACTAGCCATCTGGTATGCAACCTACATACTCTTACTTAAAGGTTAGGTCTTGAACTTTTTTGTCGATATAATACATATAGACTGTACATCCCTTTTTACTGTAGTACGTCACTAATTACTCATGTGTTTATTGCTTCACAGGAAATATGAAGTTCAGTCAAAGTGGAGTTCCCCTTCCAGAATGTTTCAGACTTAGGGCTCTTACAGACGAGCGTTTGAAGCTGCGCTCCCCTGGGTTCCGTTTTTATACGTTCAGCCGCAGGGGATCGCATGAGTAGACGCATTCAGTTTTTTTCAATGGGGCTGTACTCACACAGGCGCATGTAGGCGCCGAACGCAGGAAAAATGCAGCATGTTGTGTCTCAACCTGCATTCGGCGCCTATGTGAGTACACAACCCCCTTTATGCTTGATAAAGGGGGTTACCCCGAAACGTTGCATGCTGTAAATTATTTAATAAATCAGCAAGGGTTTACCCTGCTAGCAGTACCTGTGTGTCAGTGAATTTCTTCTGATCCTGTGTGAGTACAGCCCCATTGAAAAAAACTGATTGCGTCTACTACTGCGCTCCCCTGTGGCTGAACGCATAAAAACGGAACGCAGCTTCAAACGCTCGTCTGTAAGAGCCCTAAACCTTCTGTCCTCTGTGGTTTTATTCCATTCTTTCTATTGAGAGAGATAGCCTCAAGGAAGTCTCACTTTCCATCATACTTTACATTCAATAGGCTATAAGAAATACACAGGATGACTGATTTACTAACATAGGTGCTAGCCTGAACCTGATGAACTAATGATGAACTAATTGCTAATTGGTTTATACTGGCAACTATTTGTGCAATTTAACACGTTAATAAATCAACCTGGCCCATCTGAAACCCATCCCTGATGTTAGGGCATTGTACCTATCTTCAGTTCTTGGCTGTAGGTGTTAAGGCATGGACAAGTCATGGAGGAGAAATGCAGCAGTAGAGTTTCCATATTGAAATGTGCTAGATCCAATAGACAAAATGGCACTAAGGGAATTGTAACAATTGGCCAAACAATTGACCAATTGTGTCTGCCATTGTCACTGCTTGATGAGCCCACCGTCTTGTGCCAAATGGCAGCCCTTGATTGGATCCAAGTGCTCTCCAGCATCTGCTGCCTGATTCCAGGTAAGCGAGACACTTTCCTGCCCCCCCCTGCAAGTTACATGATTTTCTGGTAAAATAATAATTTTATTAATGGTTAATGTTTGACCTGCAAAATGCTTAAAATATATTGCAAAACATCTTTGTTGGGAAAAGACACATTTGTTATAAAATGACTTTAATTCCCCTTTTTTGTGAAAGCCAGGGCATGTGATCTGACCTGGTTTACTATTGCAGATATGAAACTTTTTGTTAGGCTAACCATGGTTTTCTTAGTCCTGGGAACAAAAAGTAAAAAAAAAATGTCAATGTCCATTGGAACTACTGATACACTTCAAGTACTTTGGCTTGGGTTGCATTTGACAAAAACTGAATTCCAGTGCATCAAAGGAGGTTAGTCAATAATCCAGAATAAATTAACTGATAGATGACTTGAATATGTTCTAGGTGTACAGTCATTATTATCCTTTATCATATAGCCCTTTACAGAAATTATACATCATTTACATTAGTCCCAGTGGTGTAAGGTCCCTATCACATCTGCACTATGGTCAATTTTATTAGAGCCAATTAAACCTTTATATAGTGGTGTAACCAGAGGTTAATGCGCCCCTACAGCAAATTATTTTAGGGCCCCATGACATAAGACATTTTTCATATAATATGTCATGAAACTGCCAGTGCTCCCAGCAATCATTATACTTAACTCCATGTTTGTCTTTGGAGTGGAGGAAACCACACAAGCAGACTTTTTTTAATTGTTGCCATTTGTATGTTTTTCGCTATTATACTACATGGTTTGTGCCGCCTTCAACAGGTTTAGGGTGAATACAGGATCCTATAGATAGGCCATTTAGCACTGTATTGTCATTTTTCAAATGTTATTCGGTGAAGCACAGAAACCAACTGATCAGAATCAAAACCTTTTTGAACCGTAACCTGCTGCTTATAACGCCTGGTTGAACATTCTAATGCTGCCTGCCTGTGTATGATTGTTTAGAGATTAGGGCCACATGTATAATAAATACTGTAGCAACCTTTGTAAAACAGCATGGTGACCCAGGCAGTTTGGAAGGAGTGCACAGAGCTCACTTGATCTGTTTTCAACCCAGGCCAAAGCTGATTAGCCGCTCTATCCAGACTTAAAGGGATACTGTCATGAAAATGATTTTTTTTCAAAACACATCTAGTAGTGCTGCTCCAGCTGGACCCTGCAATGAAATCCATGTCTCAAAAGAGCAAACAGATTTTTATATATTTAATTTTGAAATTCGACATGGGGCTGGACATATTGTCAGTTTCCCAGCTTCCCCTAGTCATGTGACTCGTGCTCTGATAAACTTCAGTCACTCTTTAATGCTGTACTGTCAGTTGGAGTGATATCACCCCCCTCCCTTTCCCCCCAGCAGCCAAACAACAGAACAATGGGAAGATAATCAGATAGCAGCTCCCTAACACAAGATAACTACTGCCTGGCAGATATAAGAACAACACTCAATAGTAAGATCCAGGTCCCACTGAGACACATTCAGTTACATTGAGTAGAAGAAAAAACAGCCTGCGAGGAAGCAGTTCCATCCTAAAGTGATGGCTCTTTCTGAAAGCACATGACCCTGCAAAATTACCTAAAATGGCTGCCAACACACCAATATTACAACTAAAAAAATACACTTGCTGGTTCAGTAATGAAATTTTATATTGTAGAGTTAATTATTTGTAGTGTAAACACTGTAATTTAGAAATAAAAACTACATCATAAAAATCATGACGGAATAGCTTTAAGTTGGATACATACAACTCTTTATTGTGTTTTGTAAAATGCATTAATCTACTTTAAAGTGAATGTGTACTGAATGCACACTTATACTGTATATGTATAATGGAGTTTATACATTTAATTGGGATTGGAGGGACCAATGTTAATTTCATGATCCCATAGAGAGCACACACCACAAAGTGATTCTGTTGCATGGTCCAGAACAGCGCTGTCCAACTTCTATGGTACAGAGGGCCAGAATTTTTCTAATCTACATGATGGAGGGCCGATAACGGAAGCCAGTGTTAGCCACTCCCTGTTTTTAGACCACACCCACTTTAAGACACATGTTACCGCAAGACCATGTCCACATTAATAGCAGACCAAAAAACCAAACGGTTGGTGCTCACTGCAGGGATCAGGGCCGGAACTAGGGGTAGGTAGTGTAGGCGGCTGTCTAGGGCGCCATCATTGAGGGGCGCACTTTTAACGGGATTTTTTTTCGTTTTTTAATTTTTTCGTTTTTTCAAGCGTTTATTTAATAATTTGTTTCAATAATCATGGTCACCCAGTTGGGTGTAATCCATCTCCTTCACCTTCTCCCCCTTGCCAGCAAGTAATAGCTCCTTCTGTGCGGTGCAGCGCGATGTGCGTACACGCGTCAATGACGTCACTGATGTGTTGGATGACAGAGAGAGGCAGAGAGCTGGTGGCCTGCTTGGTGTGGCTCTCGCTGCTCTCAGCCTTGCACAGTTGCACTGAACTGAAGACATTCTTTCTATTACTGTAAAGTGTGAAGCTTCCTGCTGGCACAGCCAGGTACAGATTTGGGGGCCATATGTTTGCTGTTGCCGCTGGGCGCTGGCACAGGTACATAAATGATCAGATTTATTTTTGGCTGCTGCTGTCACAGGTAAAGATTGGGGGCAATATGATGGCTGCAGGAGGGCTGTATGATGAATGGCTGCTGAGCTTGTTGGTACAGATGGGCTGTATGATGAATGGCTGCTGAGCTTGCTTGCACAGGTATGGGCAGGGTCTTTTATGGATTGCTGCTGGCCTTACTGGTACAGGTACAGGGAGCAGTAATATAAATGAAAAAAATGTCGTACACTTTCTTGCTCTCTTTATTTAAAAACCATCATGGTAAGGAGGGAAATGGTAATGCAGGACAGGGGGGCACTGATTGAAGCTCTTGCCTAGGGAGCCGGACTACCTTGTGCCTGCCCTGGCAAGGATGTCACTCATATGTGAAAAAAGCTAAGTCATATTAAGACATACCAATAAATACATATGCCTCCTCATCCCCTGTGTATAATACAGTACCCCAGCATATGATTAAACACCTTGGGGCCACTAACAATCATTTTCAATTGCTAACAAACCCCCAGAACAAATACCAAAGTATGACACACACAGGGAGCATAGGGAAGGCAGAACAGAGCAGGAGACAGGAAAATCAGGACCAGTCTAATATGTACTACATACAGTGACACAGTGCTGGTGCCCCATTAGCATTTTGTATTAAGTGTGAACAGGTGAACAATGTGGGCAGTTTCAGTCTGGGTCTCAGGTGTGAACAGTACAGGATTGTGGGGGTGTGAACAATAGCGGTGTCACTGGTGTGAACAATACAGGGGATTACAGTATGAATTTGAGGTTTAAACAATGCAGGGGCCAGTCAATCTCTGTAGTGATACCTTTTAAATCTTACATATGGTAAACAGACACAGCAGGCAGACTTTGATGTGGAGGGCCATATAAGGGGGGGTTGCGTGCGGCCCACGGGCCGCCAGTTGGACAGCCCTGGTCTAGAATATAGCAATTTACAGGAGAGACGATAGGGTCCACTAGTCTGTTAGTTAAATGTGTATTCTGAATGTAGAGTCCTCCTTTAACTCTGAAACTGTTTGCCCAAGCATGCTGAGGAGTAGTGTTGTTGTTTCAGGTAATAAGATTGTACAAAGTGAAGTGCTCAGACCTGGCACCATACCTTGTACCGACGGCTGACTTTGCTACACCAGGTAGAATTTTTACAAGAATTCTCTGGGCAGAAATCTGGCCTTTGCATGATAGTAAATCAGTACTAACTTTAAGCATACAGCTTGTATGTACACATGAATACAGAGGGAGAAGAATGATTTATTTTTTTAAGGGGTGACAGTTCCTTACAGGCAATGGCAGTCTGGAAGAGTCAGATAGGAAATGTCTTATTACAGGCAGGTAGCTTTAATTAGCTATTAAACACTGCACCCTTACCAACCAAGATAAATGCAGTTGTGGACAGGATTTCTACCACATCTAAATACATTTTGACTTCCTTTTAATATATCATACATTGGATTTGCCTCCAGCCCAGGGAAACTTAACCTGTGGTTCAGGACCCAAAAATAGGCGCTATTTAGGATGGATGTCAAGGATACCAACTCAAAACTCTTCCCCACCACATTTCCATGATCAGGGCCCTTTTTTCATATTGTACTTACTGGAGTAACGTCAACTCTGCAGATGTCCTGTCCCCTGAGCTCTAGGCATTTTCAATATAAGAAATATATTATACTGCTACCAGGCCCCATTTCAAATCACATAATTTTACTTATAAAAAAAAAAAAGAAAAATACTTTTATATTGCCTGCTCTAAATCATGTTGATTTCACCTGAAATAATGTACTCTGTCCCTGTATCACAGAGAATTGGGAGCATACAATGCCAGCGTTTTTCTCAGCAGCCATGAAGAACACTGCCGTGATACAGTGGAGTTTTTTTCAGATGAAAACTATGCAGTTCAAATGGGGGCAATGGAAATTGGAAAAATATTTGGGCTTTGGTTGTCCTTTAATAATGAAAGCTGCCCGATCATTCCAAAAATATACTATAGTTGTTAAAATGAGGTATATTATTGTGAGCTTGCGGATTTCCACACTAACTACCCTTCCCTAGACTAGTGCCGTGTTATGGTGTGCAAGATAATCCTTTTGAGAGACACCTCTAATGGACCAGTGTTGTCTTACTATTAAATGACTGTTTAGTCTGATCATGTGGACTCTTTAATGTGATTGAAATCACACAGGAGCACACGACTGCATTTTCTATCTAGATACCCAGAATGAACACTACATGCAAGGAGACAACATCACATACTTTATTTCTTTATTGAAAAGGGAAAACTTTCCACATTGGATTAGCCATACAGTTCGGACACAATCTTGCTCCTACTAATACAAAAGATGCTCCAGTAGGAGAGCAAATGTTATGAAAAAACAGTCAATTAATAATACATTTCTGTAATTGTTCTTTCAAGAGAAATAATAAAAAAAAAATTGCCACTGAAACTTGCAGAGAAGTCAAAGAAACACACTGGGCCCCATCAGTACCAAAATATCTCGCACTCGGGTTCATCTCAGTGCACACGATTACCTCTTGGGACATTGGGAACACTGACGTTCATTTAGATAAAGCTGAAATATAAGGTTTTTGTTCTACCCATATAGGATTGAATTACAGAGAGTACATTAATGGCAGTATCTCAAGTCAGTTAAACAAAATATGCCCTGTACAGATATACTACATCCAAGTATTTTTCTGCTAAAAGGGAAAGTATAAACATTATTAAAAGGGAGGTGAGGGGATTACATGATAGAGCACTTTGTATGACTAAAGCAAGGACTGTGATTTAATGAACAAGTGAATAAGAGCATTAATTGAATTAATAAAAAAAAATACTGCACTTTAAACTAGGACTCACAGCCTGTGGCTATACCCATATGTTAATTATATCTCTGTATTTTACCTTTAAATTAGGCTTCTGCCATAACGGACATTATTTGTTATCAAGTGGAAAGGCTTGTGGAAAATGCAGCTTGGTTATACAGGTATGGGACCTGTTATCCAGAATGCTTGGGACCTAGTGTTTTCTGGATAATGGATCTTTCCATAATTTGGATCTTCATACCTTAAGTCTACTAGAAATAAATTTATACATTAAATAAACCCAATAAGCTGGGTTTGCTTCCAATAAGGATTATAGTTACTCCACATCTAACAGTGAGACAGGGAAATAGTTCAGCATTTGCTCTGTGTGCGACTATTGCTCTATATCGAATGATAAGGAAAGGCCAAAGTCTGTCCCATATTAGTCTCTTTAGGGCAGTGGCCGACAGGGAATTGGTTTTACTGCCAGATATTTAAATTATTTCCAATGGAGGCACATTCTCGGGAGATTTGTGCATAAATAATCGCGGGTGACAAACCTCCCCTGCCCTGCCCTCAGTGCATAGAAAGTGGTTTCCTTAACACTCTAACCCTTCTTTATGAAGAATATTAAAATTACATGGAAAGTAAAATGATTATTATGCAAACAAGTGCAGATGTGTTATTTAGGATTGTTCCTCTGGCACAGACTGAAAGCAATGAATCCAAAAAGGCACCGCGTAACCATGCTGGCTCCTATATTCTTGTTCAAAGCAAAATGATAACAAAAACAGATTTTTCCATAATTTAAATACATAGCAATCTTCTATTTTATTACTTCATGACAATGAGTTTAAATTTACATTAAGTACCGTTGTAATTTGTGCATTCTATAACAGAATAGCCAATGTCCAGAAAAAATATTTCCCCTATATTTATATATTTATATATATATATTTATATAAAAAAAAGTAGACAAAACACAGAACAGAGACATGGTAAAGAATCATGATCCTTCTCAAGTACAGCATTGACTCCAAAATCACCAGGCATGCCAAAATTCAAATGAAGTGCAAATATCTTTGGAGGTTTAATAAAAGATATAACAAGTACGTAAGACGGAAACAAAATAAAAAGATTTGGTACTTCAAGTACAAGGAGCAATGGAGTTTGTGGCCCATATTAGTGTTTGTATTCGCTGTAGCACAAGTCATTTCACTTCTTTCTCTGGAAAACATTTGCCAACATTGCCCCCGAAGTGGTCAGCTGCCCCATTTTATTCAAAAACTTAGTCTTTGTATCTTCACTCACAAGACTAGCAGCTATGGACATAGACCTGAAAAACAGACAATGCACAGAAAAACACATTCAATGTACAGAAAAACACATTCAATACACTTAGGGGGTTATTTACTAAAATCAGAATTTATCTCATAATATTAATTATAAAAAAGCTTGATTAAAAGCACTTCCATGCCAGATTTTATCTTATTTATTAATAGGGATGCACCAAATCCAGGAATCGGTTTGGTATTCGCCGAACCAAATCCGAATCCTTAAAATCATGTGACTTTTTGTCACAAAACAAGGAAGCAAAAATGTTTTTTGCCGCGCTCTGTACGCGTGGCTCTATTTTTCCCACCCCTTCACTGATTTACATATGCAAATTAGGTTTCAGATTCATTTCGGTATTTGGCGGAATCTTTCACAAAGGATTTGGGGGTTCAGCCATGGATTTGGTGCATTCCCATTTATTAATAAAAAACTTGATTTTATCGTGAAAAAACTCGATAAAATCGAGCGACAACTCAAATTGTACAAATTTTTCAGGCTTTTCCCCCGAATCGCACGATTTGTTTGGGTTTTTCCCCCTGAAAACGTTGGATTGAAACAGGTGCTTCTCCCATTCACTTATACAGGACCTTAACAGGTCTGAGATGGCGGATTTTCTAACTTTTTGCAGCATCGGGGTATAATAAATCAAGTTCTTTTTCCTTCAGAATGGATCTGCCATATTAAATATATACAGTCTAACACATTCTTCAGGGCAGGGAGATTGAATTATTGTTAAACGTTTCACATTTACACACTTCCTGCAAGTTAATATGCAGTTAGTCACTAAACAAGGGCACAAGAGAGAGAGAGAGAGAGAGAGCTAAATGGCTAGATATAGAGAGCTAATTTGTTAGATATATCTATAGAACTATTGCCCAATTGATGGTGACCATGCTTAAATGGTACGTTGGTAGTATGCTCATTGGTGGCACTTGCCAGAGAGACTTCGCAAAAGCCAGTTTTTGCATTAGTTTACTTTTAAAGCAATAGGAGAACTCACTTCTACCCCTTCTTTTCGGCGACTGATTTGGACAGAGACCAAACGTTCCAGGTTGGAGCACGAGCACATGACGACATGGAAAACAGATTTGCCGGAAAAAGACAAGCTGAGAGCATTCTGGAATGAGATCAAGAGAAGCTGAGAGCAGAGAGAAAGAAGCATACTGTATTCCAGTGAGGGCAATAGGGGGAAGTGAAGAACATGTTAGGAAGTAAGCAATAAGGAAATGAAAAGAAACCATGGAACTATGCAGAACATGCTCAGACAGCTTCTCCCTCTCTCTAGTACAAAATGCTCAAGTACCAGTCTGGAACGCTTGGTTTCAGCACATTGCCTTTGACTATGTAGGAAAGATCCCTTATCAAAGAGGTGGTCAGAATTTACCACCAAAAATGTATTAAGTTAGTTCTTCTATAAAGAGTAGCATGGAATTATAGACCTGTGGTGCAGCCCAGGAAAATGGCATTTGAACACAAAAGGGAAAACCAGAGACTGTAACAGAATTCTTGATCTTATTAGGAAATTAAAGGAAAGATAGTAACCCCCCACTCTACAACACCATTCATTGCTTATTTGCTTATCACTGACAAAGTTCTATGTGCCATAAATGTCAAAAATGAAATAAATAAATGACTAAATTGATTGTGTGTCCTTATTTATATAATAAATTGTTTGTAATTAATGTAGTCCCACACTGATATCCGTTAATTAGAGTACCAGTGCCAATTTCATTTACGTTGTGTTACTTCTGCAGATAACACCTGCTCGGTTAATTACATGGCATTTATGAATAAATTCATTAATTAAAAAGTCGGTGTTGGAAGACCACTTCTATCACACATCAAAAAATTGATAATAAGTTGAAAGTCAATATCCAGGGTGCTTTTTCCCCATGTGGAGTCAGTGATAAGCAAATAAGTATTGGATGGTGTTGGAGAGTGGGGGGTTACTATCTTTCCTCTAATTTCCTAATAATCTCAACCAAGTAATTTATACCTCCACCTCTCTGGGAAGTGAGGTTTGGGTAACGAGTTAGGTCATCTCTCTTTGTTATAGAATGCTTGATCGGTTGTGTTTTGCTCTAATGCCATTTACTAGCTTGCTTATTCCAGTCTATAAATTCCACTTGCAATGAAGTTACACGCATAACTTGCTCATGATAATGTCAAAACACTATCTCTCTGGCTGTAAAAGGAGAAGGAAAGTAATACAGTCACTAGGGGGTGCCCATCATTTGGCATCCCCAAGTGGAAAATGACTGTCCTTTTCCTTTAATGTATAAACTAAACAAAAGAAATATACAGGTATGGAATCTGTCATCTTAGAACCTGTTATCCAGAAAGCTCAGAATTACAGAAAGGCCTTCTCCCACAGACTCCATTTTATCCAAAAATCCAAATGTTTGAAAAATTATCTCCTTTTTTTGTCCCTTGTACTTTATCCAAACGAAGATATAATGAATCCTTATTGGAAGCAAAAACAGCCTGTTGGGTTAATTTGCTTGTTTACAAAAATTTGTAGACTTATGGTATGAAGATCCAAATTATGGAAAGATCAGTAATCTGGAAAACCCCAGGTCCCGAGCATTCTGGATACCCCAGGTCCCGAGCATTCTGGATATTAAGTCCCATATCTGTTCTCACAATCAAACTCTATTAAACCTTTACGCTATGATACAAGAATTATAAGCCAACGATTCTTACATGGAATCATACATTATATGAAACCGTGCTTTTTCCATCTCTCATTTGAAAAGTTTAAACCAAAGGAATAATCACAGGGGGTGCCAAAATGTTTGGCACCACCAGCGATTATAATCACTTACCTGAGACCCCAGGCTGGTGCTACAATTTGCTGAAGACTTCACCTACTTTAGCACCACAACTACATCTTGTTTCTGGATTTTCTTTGGGTTCTGGTCCAGGTATGCACGCACATTAGAGTGAAAAGCACAGAGGCAAAGAGCAGCATTTTTCACTCTACTGGTCAGCAGAGAAGGAAGAAGCAGAAGAAAAATGCAATGTGGTGCTCCGACAAATGTATCCCAGGCCCATGCAATATTCAGCAAACAGGAACACTGGCCTGGGGTTTCAGGCAAGCAATTATGATCACTGGGGGATGATTTACCAGGGCAGGTTCTACATTTCAATATGCTTGACATTATACAGGAAACTTAAACATATCAAAGTGTATAGTGCCCCCAAAAACAAAGGACATAAAATGATAAAGGATCTGCTTTCCATTTCCATACTTGAAAGCTGGGCAACACACCAGTAGATTTAGGCGGACTATCCAACGGTTTTTGAAAAGATTGAGATTTGTTTAATACAAACAGTTCTGGAATCTGCAGGAGTGCTTTGTTATCTGAGGTAGGTCCTGTAAAAGCCTGACAATTGCCTCATGGGGACATGTAAGGATACATTCTTGTGGGTTATTGGGCAGCAAAATCACTTCTGAAACATACACTTAAGATGCACATATACGTTCATATTCACAACAAAAATACTAACAATTGCAAGTATATTTGGAACACTTTAGAACATGGGCCATTTGTTCCATGGCTAATTCCCAAATTATGCTTTTGTGGCATTTTTGGTCCAACGGTGTGTCACTACACATTCAATGCTCAAGATACAATTATAGATCAGCAACACCGGCTATGGAAAAAAAACAGCTTCTGACCTCAGCAAAATGTGTCAGGTGTCAGGTGTGACATCACTTCTGGTCTCGGCAGTGAGTGGATGCACAGGTGGAACATACGGGAGAGGGAGAGGCCGGCAGAACACATCTCTTTGTATTGCAAGGTTCTCCTCCATTATCTGCACTATACTGGATTGTTTGATATGCACTCAGAAGTGTTACTTATAAAAAGGAATACACTGGAGCTGATATTGATATGCTGTGTTTGAAATCAGGCATCTTGTAAATTACCAATCCCACCCGAGAGTAGAGAAACCACATGCTGAGTTTTAGTGATTGAAGAAAACACTATTGTGCCTTGTTTTAATTCATTTTACCTTTTGAAGCAAGCACTACAAGCACCTTGTTTGACTTAATTCTATTTTGGAGATAGCACTTTGTAGAAATCACTATAGCAATTTAGAACACACAAGAAAAATCTATGCATAAACTTTCTATGGTTCAAGCCACACACATTAGTGCTGCAACACTTTGGTGACTGTACTGAATATTAACAATATTGCACTAGGTTCTGTTATTTGTTTTTTTCCATAATAAAAAAAAAATCTATAATTATATCTTAATTTGGTGATCTAGTGGCGGAACTGTGAAAAAGGAAAAAAATCTGAGGGTTTACATTCCTTTAATCTTGCAAATTTTAATTGTTTTTGCAATTTTAACTCTGTTATAGTATTCAGTGCTACCTTATCTGCACACAGAATTAAAATAACTTCATAACTGAGTGAAATCATTTTGTGTGTAACAAGGCATTAGATAAACAGCTCTCCCTTGTTCGGCAGTGTATTTACAGCAGGAAATAAGAGTCTTTTCTTAAACAAAATCTGGAAGGAAATGGAAGCCTTAGAAAAGAGGAAGGCATCGTAAGGGAAGCAGCTCTCATGCAGCCAAGAAAGGGAACTTCCCTTTTCATAAATATATAAGCAATATAATACACCATTGAGTGAGACACTAACACACTTCTGCTATATACCAGGGATATGTACACAGTGTTCCTCCAATTGTCGTCAACTGCAACTCTCTGTATCATCCAACAAATCTAGGCTAAAAGAAGCTGGTGATGCTGTATAATTTAGCTATCCTGAAATCCCCAAATCCAAAAGCAGACTAGTGTAATTAAACTATACCCCTTAAACAATGTAGGTCTCTATAAAAAATATACTGCATAAAACAGCTCATATGTAAATAATAATTTTACAATAAAATACCTTTTTAGTAGTATGTACCATTGGGTAATCATAAATAGAAAATTGACATTTTAAAAAATAAGGGCCATCCCCTGGGATTGTACGATTCACTCTGCCAACAAACTTGTTAGGTCACATGAACCAATAAAAAGACAGCGTTATGTATTCTGCTTCCACACTTCTTCCTGTTACAGTCAGAGCTGTAGTATTTCTGGCCAGGTGATCTCTGAGGCAGCACATAGGCCATCATGAAATGGTGGTTCAAGGCAAGAGATGTAAAAGGGCAATATTTACTTAAATATATATTCTAGTTTGATAAGATTATTTAATATGCCACTTAATTTGATATAAACTATATGTTGCTCAAGTATTCATTTCGGGGGTATAGTTTTCCTTTAAGACCTCAAGGCACCTGGCTTCAAACAGATGAGCTTGTAAAATCCCACCCAATTCTATAGCTGCCTAAGCTACAGGAAGGAATCCCAGTGACTTTAAAAAAAAAAGATGGCTTATTGTTGGGACATGCTGCTAATGTGTTTCCTAATAAGTTCACTGCAGGTCTAGGACATGAGCATTCATGACATGAAGAGGCAACACATTATACACACTGCCATGAACACTACAGAGAGGGATAATTTATATAAACAAGCGAGATTGTCAGTGCATATGGTTAACTAACAAACAAAGCCCAGCACAGCGACATTGCACTGGACAGGAGGAAGGAAATCAGGCCTATTTTAGATTCCTTGTTCACATTTCACTAAAGACAAAACCAGGATGGAATAAAAACAGAGGCACTGGCAATTGATGCTATTGAAACAATGTATGCAGTTTAGCTCTCTTTTCCTGAGGCAGGCACATATGAACTGTACACGTGCCAAATGACTTATTTTTGTTGCAAGGTCAGGAATCCATGAAAACATTTCGACGCGACAAATTAATAGAATTTGCCCTGCAGCATTGTACATGTATACACAGCCACAGAATATATTGATGATTTTCACATTATTCTTGTTGTAATCTACAATATGGGCAATTCATGATGTCCATTCTATCAATTAATTTTCCTTACAAAACTAAACCAGCTTATAAGCCCATGTATCAGCCCTGTCAGATGGCCTGGCTGAAAATCATCCAGATATCTAATGGGCTGATTTAAAAATCCTTTATAACACAATCATTTGTCCCTCAGGCCAAAAAAAGGTGGCCATATCCGAATGAGTCGATCTTAAAATGTATGGCCACCTCTAGTGTTGACAGGCACTAATTTGGTTGTGCTAAGGATGATATATTTAAAAGGCTGTTATAAGTAGGCATGCAATGAACCCATAGGATTCAGCCAATTACCTAATCAGAATCTACCAATCCAAATCCTAATGTGCATATTATAATTTGAGAAAAGTTTGAGTTCTAAACACACGTCGATTCAGTTCATTCAGATTCACCCTAATTAGTCACCTTGCAGTGTAATGAATATATATTTTCATTAGAACAGTAGAAAAGTAAGCAATCTGCCGGCACTCGCATATGAAATACTTCAGGTTTGGAACATATAAAAATATATATATATATATATATATATATATATATATATATATATATATATATATATATATATATATATACATACATACATACATGTATGTAACTTGTCATTCATTCTCACTGGAGTCGATTGAGGTTTGATACATCTTTGGTAACTGCCACTGCATAGGAAAATCTCACATACTACACTTACCCCTGGGGCTCTTGGACAGTCTTGTTTTCCACTTTCAGTTCACATTCCTTTATCATAGAACTTAAAATAACCTAGCAAACAAAGAAAATTAATGATTAGGTACTGAAATAGGACAGGGCAGGCTTTACTTCTGCAAACCATGATAGGTGACACAAAGTTATAAATAACAAGTTACAACACACATATTTGTTGTGCTGGGAAAATTATTTCAACCTGTCAAGTCAAAGAGAAACCAAAGTAGAAAGATGGCTACTAACAAGTTAAAAAAAAAGATACACCGGTGTACATTTGGGACAAAGTTTGATCACTGCAACCTTCTTTTTTATTTTAGAATTCACTTTTACAGATTTTAAATAACAAATTCCTTAACTTACATTAGAGAGCTTTTTTTGAGGGGCAGTATATCCCCTTTTTCAGCATGAGTGCAATAAATAGGGATTGTGTTCTGTCTATTGAAATCTTTTTAGTTATTTCTAAAACCAAAAAAGGCAAATAGAGAAACTAAAGGTATTGCTTTGTTCTTGTGGGTTACATAACTAGATTATAAATGCACAGAGAAGCAGGAATATCAGTGGACTGGTGATATTATCAACCTTGCTGACGGAGTAGCTTCACTTTTTCTGTTTAGCTCAATAAATAACTAAAATCATAGATTTTTATGTGCTCAAACGAATGTCTCACATGTGCTTCAAATGCACAAATATCTCCTGTATTTAAGAGCCCCAAGACAGTAAATGCAATGGGGCATAAGAGTGACGTTTAGAGATCGCCACAGTCCTCTAGAGTGAAATTCCGCCACTCTCCATTCATTTCTACAGGATTTTTAAAGAGTATTTATCAATGGGTGAAAGTGAAATCTCATCCTTTGATAAATATGCCTTTCAAAATCCTATAGAAATAAATGCAGAGTGGCGGAATTTCACTCTAGTGGACTGTGACAATCTCTAACTTTACTCTTTGATAAATATGGCCCTATGTGCTTACCTCATGTTCAGGCGACAGCTGTTCCATATCAGTCCGTAAACACCTGAGACCCGGCAAAAAGTGATTCACCATCAATTCTTCTGATATAACTGCACAGTTTAAGTTAAGGTTTCTTTTCATTCCTGCTGTGATGCTTTAAAAGGTTGTAAGTAAAGTATCAGACATCATTCTTTTGTTCATTTATACAGGTATGGGACCCGTTATCCAGAACACTTGGGACAAGGGGTTTTCCGCATAATGGATCTTTCAATAGTTTGGATCTTCTACTAGAGAATCGTAATCATTAAATAAACCCATTAAGCGGATTTTTCTTGCAATAAGGATTAATTATATCTTTGTTTGAATGAAGTACAAGATGCTGTTTTATTATTACAGAGAAAAAGGAAATCACTTTTAAAAATGTGAATTATTTGATATAATGGAGTCTATGGGAGACAGCTTTTCTGTAATTCGGAGCATTCTGGATAATGGGTATCTGGATAACTGATCCCATACTTGTACATTCCTAAATGAACAGAGATGGAAAAAATAGCAAATGGGCTATGCAGTCATGGAAAAGGGGAGCAAAGATTTTCCACTGAAGATTTTACTCCTATGCAAAGAGACAGTGAATAACAAGTAAAAAATGTTTACTGGTACTGAAACTGCAAATAATGGATACAACACTATGATGAGGATTTATGATGCATAAATTGGGAGCTGAAGTATTGCCAAAAAATTAAAGTCATGGAGTATATACTGAGTATACTGGTTGAATTAAGATTCTCCAGAAATGTTTGATTTAAAAGTTATTTCAGGAGTAAACATTACTAACTCTGTTACTTGCAGTCAATTGCTGCTCCACTGCTCACAAGTTTTGTAATGCAGGCAATTTCCCAATAAGGAAACACCACCACTGGCTTCATTTATACAGCAAACAACTGCAACAAATGCAACAACAACAACAACAACAACAGCAGGAATTCTAATCTGCCATCATTATAATAATTTCAAGCCCCACTTTTTTGTCACAAGGTTAGAACTTTTAATGCACGGCTTCCAAATTTAGGTAAAGTCTGACAAATGTTTGTTAGGAAGACGCCATTATTTGTGGTATAATCCACTTTTGTTTATCCTGTCCCACTGAAACCAGATGGTTTTTAGTGGGAAGTGTCAAACATGTACATACACACAGTTCTATAATATACTTCACTTTGCCTGTATTGCCTGCACCTTTAAATCAAGTAGCATAATCTGTTTCTGAAATGAAACTCTCGAAGAACAGCAAAAGGAAAACTATAATTGGTAGTGTAGGGCCTTGAATACTTCCATTGTAAAAGACGTTGAATTCTTCCATTGTAAAAAAAGTGACATTAAATGGGGAAGGAAAAGTATCAATATAACTCACTGTGCATGGATGTGCCTGATCCTGTTATCTTAATCCACTATAGTTATATTCATCAAATTATTACTAAACTCAACTAATTTGTGCTCAAAGTTCCCTGGATTCTACAGAAATCATGGCAGGCAACAGTTGACTGTAACATCACTTCCCACTGATGCTGAATTGAAGATGATTTCTCTGGGAAATTGACCATCACTGTGTCATTTGCTCATGGGCCTTGTAACAATGTTAAGTGGCTAGTGGAGCTACAGGACTGTTTATAAGTACATGAGTAGGGGGTTTGACTGAATAAATGGAAGTTTAGAGACGGTTTCCATCTAGAAGGACTGAGAGACCATGTGAAATGATGGCAGTGGGGCCAAAAGGCAGCAGTGCAGTAAATGATAACCATTTTACAGTGCCCTTGCTGATTAGGTTTTGTTAAGTGATCGCTTTCATTGTCCTTTAATTTCTTGGTAACTAGATCTACACTAGCAATAGACAACCTTAACATGCTTCATCAGAAATCGTTTAGACTGCTTGAACAAGCCAACAAGGAAATGAATCGCTGAAATGCAATGACTAAAAAGTGAAGATCGTTCCAATAAATCTGAGGGAAGTAGAAAGTCTAGGTATAAAATTTTGCTAATGGTGCCAGATTTGATTACAAACAATGGTTTTGAGGGTTACACAGTGATTACAAATATAACAAACCATATTAGATGGCTGCAGAAAAGAGGAAGCTGTTGGGAAGGCAGAAGGATTGATCACAGACACTTCTCTTTTGCAAAAACAATATTTTCATTTATACTAAGACAAAGGCATGTGTCTTGCACAATTTTGGAAGATAATTTTATACTGTATGTGCCCGGAAAGCTATGTTCCGGATAGTAGCATGCTACTTATTCAGTCAGCCTTTCCAGCAGCTGAATGGTCGGCAAGAATAGAAAAGCTTTACAGAAGCAGTTCAGCAAACACCAAACGATGCAGAGTACAGTCGGTCTGAGGCAAAGGCACTAAAGTAAGGTAGAGTAAAGTAAAACTGCCCATACACGTTACTGATAAAATATCATAGCTCTTTACAGAAGTGTATGCTGGCCTGACAAGCCCAACCTTTATCATCTTACTATGCATATTGACTGGGTCAACTTTCTGGCAGGTTTGAAATGATCACTTGTTGATGCACCATATCCAACAGATGAGTAAATAGAACAACTCTCTACTTTCTGTTATTTTGGCCATCAGATTGCATAAGCAGAACAACAGAAAGCTGGAGTAAGGTGGCTATACGTACACGGCTATGTATAGGATTGGGCCGTGTGTATAGCTTCCTTAAGATAAAAACCCCAGGTGGAGGATAATAGCTATCTATGGGCTAATCAGTAAAATAATAAGACATGCTACAAGGCAGCCCAAAGGACTTGATTGCTATAAACCTAAAGGGCAAGTCAACCCCAAGATAAAAATTTGCCTAATAAAAGAAAACATAATTCTAAGCAACTTTTCAATATACATTTATTAACAATGTTCTGTGCTTTTAAAATTGTTTGTAAAAACAATTGCTAGTGAAACAGCATTTGCTTAACTCCTGTTTGTTACTTTTTAAACAATGTTGCAAAAGTCTTGGTTCCCATCAAAGACAGGTCTGTTAATGAGCTGCCTTGTCTTACATTGTATCAATAGTCTGAGCCACCAGGGCAGAAAATATAAAGGAACAGACAAACACTACTTTCAATAGTAATACATATACAAATAACTTAAAGACCATAGAAAATTTGTAATGAATGTACAAGAATTCTGTTTTTTTTATTAGGCAAAAAGCGATTTTTTTTTGTTTGACATTACCTTTAGCCATTTAGAGGTCTTATAACTAGTCTTTAAATGATAAAAAGACATACAGTTAACGTATTTCTACAATCCACACCCAAAACTAAAAGCTGCAATACCTACCAAACTTAGATCAGATATTTATACGGCTCTTCTTTTAGATCTGAGATTTTAAGGGGTCTGATATGGTTTGACCAGGTTCTTGTGAATACTGCCGAAAAGCCTCTGATATGGCTGAATCCAGTTTTACAGAGACAAAGGAAATATTTTTTTTTTCAATTTTAATTATTTGAATAAAATGGAGTCTATGGAAGATGACCATCCCATATTGGATTAACAGGTTTACAGATAACGGATCCCATAACTGTATACAGTTGAAAGCAAAAGTTTGGGTACTCCTTGCCAAAATACATGTTCAGTTAATATCGTAAGTGAAAAGTAGAAAACAACTGCTACAGGAATCTGTACACTAAAAAGCAAAACATTTGCAATAGTTAATTCATTTTATCACATTTAATTTCACCAACAGAAGAGCAAAGGAAATAGTAATTGTGGCATGTATCTTATTCATTAACATTTGCAAATATAACACATTGATTCCTGCAGTACTTTCCACTTACCAAATTATCTAAACATGCAATTTGGCATGGGGTGCCTAAATGCATGTATTTTTTTTTTTTACCTTTTAACAGTCCTGGCTAAATAAATTACTGTTCTTTCTAATATTTTTGTAGCATTCATGTGTATCAAGTGCTTCAAGTATGTGTCAAAACTTGATAAACATTTTAGTCTGGGAGGAAATTCCTACTGCTCATAACTCATTTGCATTAAAATGAACCCAGTTGCTCCCATGTTACTCCCTTAAAGCCTGCCATGTACAAAAAATACAATTTATTAAGCACATTTATTATTAACCTAAAATGTATTTTCTACTTATCCATAAAATGTATACTGTAGGAAATAGGAAGAAGCAGTTTTGAGATTTCTTTATTGTTACCAATTAACTTTGCAAAAACCTGTTCATTTTCTTTATAGATCATCCATCACCTGTTCAATGAAAAAAGACATATTGTAGAGCTAAAACAAAATAAAAGGTCTTTCATTTAAGAAAGCTTATTTCAAAAGTCAGAACTGGTCACTGATCCATTGCAGCCCTATAGTAAATACTGATGGGTTTTTGAATCTAGTGAAAAAGAGGCGCTGCAACTTAATTTCCTCAAACCTAATTTTGGCAGTACATTTTGACTGCAGTCATTTTTAAAATAAGAATCTCACGGTCTCACGGCAAAAAACTCTTCGATTAATACTCTATGATTATTAATTGTCAAAGGACAAAAAATTCTATCTACAGATTTACAGCATTGTCCCTGGGGTCCTTGCCACCCTGTCCCTGAGGCGGCCTTTCTGATGCTGCACCTACAGCTCCGAGTACCGGAGCAGGCCAAGGGCGGCTGCATCGCTAGTGCAGAAAGCCCAATTACGCTGTATGCACTAGCAGAGCAGAAACTATGATTTAAAGATTGGGATTTCAGCTCTTAAAGTTACCAGGAGCAGCTGTTTGCCATCCCTGCAGATTCATTTTAAGCAATCCATTTCGACAGGTAAGCAAGCGCAAAAACATGGGGAGAGCAGAGAGAATGCGGTGGTGAAATTGAGAGAGATTACAAAAGAAGGAGCCTTTAAGAACGAATACTAAAATATGTAATCATTTTCAAGTATATGTGGTGAATACATAAGAATGATAATAGTTTTTAGTTCTCCATAAAGTGGGCCTACATGTTTGCAAGCAAGATTATGGATATTTTATGCAAACAGGTCCCTGGAGCCTGTGAAGGACTACACAAGGCAAGTGTATTTATCTGGAAGCCCCTGCATACTACAAGAAATGTTCAGCGTATAAGCCAAAAGGATACAGCAGCAGGAGAGAGCACTATATGCTTCAAATAAATTGGTAGCAATGTCCAGTCTCTTGGAATCCACAGATTGTTGATTGTTGACAAATGCAAGTTTGTGCAAATGAGGAAGAACAACTGAATTAAAGCAGAGGAAAGGACATGGTTAGGACGTATTTTTCAGATAAATAATAGTTCAACATTTTCTGTCCATGAATCTAATTCGTCATTCACAGAGCCATGACCACAGGAAATTAGACTGATGGTATAATATAGCATGGTTTCCTAAGAGGAATAATACTGGATGTTTTCCAGATCAATATTTCATTATATAAGATAAAGTCATTTACATCTAAAAACTAGGCATGTAGATTTTTGCCATTGTATTTTTACATCTTTAATACTAATGTCAAGTAGGACTAATCCTGTTTGCATTAAATAAAAAAAACAACTGGAATTCTGAACTTACAAAAAAAAAAAGATAAATGCATGTTATATTCCTGATTCCAGATTGAATGGAAACCATGATGGCCTGTGTGTGTCTGCCATTCCTCATCCCTAGGGGCAAATTTACTAAAGGGCGAAGTGACTAGCGTGAAAATTTGCCAGCATGACGTCATTTCAGTACTTTGTCGATTTACTAACAGTCGCTGGCGTAACTTCGCTAGCAAAGGAGATAGACTCTAGCGGTACTTCGCTCCCTAATGCCTGGTGAATTTGCTCTGTGGCGAATGGACGTAACTACGCAATTTCACTAAGATGCGGATTTTACTGAACGTTACCTCTTGCGCCAGACTTGCCTTCGCCACCTCAGACCAGGCGAAGTGCAATAGAGTAGATAGGAGTTTCTCAAAAAATAGTTGAAGATTTTTCCAAGTCCCAAAAAACGCTAGCGTCTTCTCCTTTTTCAGGGTGATAGGCTGAAAAAGAGCGTTATTTTTTTTTTGGGGTAACCGGCTTCCCGCCCTACATTTCCTAACATATGGAACATAAACTATACACTGGGCTCATGTGTAGGGCAATATACAGTAACAACTTTATTTCATTTATTAAGGTTTCCCGGGCTTGTATAGTGTAATGTATTTGCTGCATATACATCTATTGATCTTTAACTTCCCACCATATGCAAATTAGCCAACACTAGCGCAACTTCCCTTCGCGCAGTAACGCTAGTGCGACTTCGTGAGCCCTGGACGCAACTTCAGATCTTAGTGAATTAGCGTTGTCCTGGCGAATCTACGCCTGGCAAAGTGTTGCGCTGTGAGTGAAGACGTCGCTGGTGAATTTTCGGAGGTTAGTGAATTTGCCCCCTAGACTTTTGCTGTAATGCAACACCCTCCCTACGGGTATTCCATTGCGTGGTGTATTTGGAGACTTGAAGTCCATCTTCTTTCCACAGAATCTGTGCACCATAGAGGGACTTCAAGTCCAAGAATTCATTTCTTCACAATGGAACAAAGTGAGGGAGTGGCTGCATTCTACTGTCCACATAAGGGAACTTGGGAAATAGCTAGTTGGACATCATGGTTTCCATCTGTGAAATAAGATATGGTTGTATAAAAAAACAATTATAGCACTTATTTCTGAAATATCAGTGTTTATTTAAGTTTTCTGCATAAGCCCAACTGAATGACCTCATGACAAAAAGGGGGGTATATTTTTGCTTTAAAACTCTCTGCTGCTTCCCAGAATGGTGGTGCAATTGTTAAAAATCCTCAAAATAATAAACATGAAGCCAACAATGTAGCTTTTTAGATATCTTTAGACTGTGAGGCAATTATGAACTAAGGGGAGGGGGGGGCAGTCAACCAAATGTTTGACAAACAATGGGGGCCTGAAGGAAGAGTCTGACGACCAGTGCATTTTGCTTTGTAAGTGCAGCCACCATTGTAGGTTTCAGAAGAAAACAACTTGTTAAATAAATATGTGAACGATAAAAATAAAGTATTCGTGAATGTTTAACTATTACAAAGGTGTAAATTAAATCCATGATGTAGATTAAATGGTTCATGTTTATTCGGATATTATCAGAATGGTCATACTGTGTTTGAGAGGAGTGTCACCATGTCACTAAGACCCATATGATAGCTTAAAGATCACTGATGATTTGGAAACATCAGGATTTATTTGCTAAAGGAGGACAAGGTGCAAAGTAAAAAAGGGTGCAATATGTCAACACAATGTACTGTCTGTGGGTACTGAAGACCTGCCCTCTTAGGTAAATACAAAGCTCCTTTCTGCAGGAGAACAAAAGAATGAGGCAGTGTCTGCCACAAGGACTATGTGAATTGCTCCTTCCATTAACAAATGACACCCCCCCCTCCAGACTGTACAAATGGTCCCTTCCCACCACTCACATTCATCTCTAAACTTAGGTTCTGCATTGGGTCCAACTCTCCCGAAAGTCCTTATTATCTCTGTTTGCAGTGAATGCTGGTCTTGATACTGAGGATCTTCCAAGAAGGATGCTAGCTGCATTTTAACTCTTTCTAATAACTGCAAAACAAGTAAATTAGTAAATGCTGCATTACAAATAGCTACTTGCAGACATATAAAGACATATTAGCACTACAACATTTAAGTCTATTGCACTAAATAGGCCAATAAGCTATACTTAAAACCCCATAAACATTATGACAACAAATTTTTATGCAGTGACATGCAGTGACTGGAAATTTCAATCAAAGCAGCAACAAAGCAGCTTCAGAGCTATGCCTTGTGTTCTGCAGGGTTAAATGATTTTTGCAGTAAAAAAAAAAAAAAAATACAATTGAGGATCTGTATTTTTTATGGCAGACAAAAGCTAGGGCACTTATACATATTTGCATAAAATAATTTATCACCGATTTATAAATCCGTGTGATGTAAAAGTAGTGATGTTTGGTGTTTTTCACTTCTTATTGACACACCTTCATACAAAGGTAATAAACACATATTGGTAATTTCTCTTCACCATGGCTTATTTAGTTAAGAGAACCTGAATAGATTCTGGTTTCCTAAAGCAAACAAACCTACAAGAAAATATTTATTATGACTCATGAAAGACTTCTTTTTATTAGTTCCCTTTTCAGCCAGAGAGAAATGTATATTCTGTAAGAGATGCAAGAAACGAAAGACAAATGCCATCTAAATAACTTCAGACGTATAAGCACTTTGATTATTCCACTTTAAGGCAGGACATATTCTGGTTCAAATCCAATTTCCTAAAATAATACAAAATTAAAGTGCAAATAGCAAGAAGGTGTAAAGAGTTTTGCATAGAGTTTAACTTCCAATTGGCCCCGCCTATATTTCAGGCATAACAAGTAAAGAGGACTACACTAAAAGGGTAGTCACATTAAATATATACTAATCCTAAATATATTCTATAAGTTCATTAAGAAGTAAGATGAGACCATTGTTTAACTTTACTGTTCTAAAAATATGTAATATAGAGAGAACACATTTTTAGTGGACATTGTCTCCATGGGATTTATGATATCAATAGGTATATATAATCCAGGGTGTTATAAAAAGATTTGCAACATTGGAAGCATGTCATCGTGCTATACTTATGGGGATGGGATGAGACCAGTGAGTGTAATGATAAAAAGACCCAATGAACCCAAGGGGTGCTGAGCACCAGGAATGTCTAGGCTCTTTCTCGTTCAGCCTGTGCCATCATCGATAAGAAAGGATACACATAGAAACCTAAACCTATTTTTAAAATGGTACCCTGACATTTAGCTACATACCATAAATTAGTAGATGCAATTTGGTGCCAAATCCTGCCTATCAGTGCTCTGTGTTAATTAATAAGGTGCTTGTTATTCAGTAGCATTGGGAGTGTTGATAATTGGAGTGGGGTGTTTTTTCTATTGTTGCTCTCTGGGGCAGTGGTGGACAAAATGACCAGCGTGTCCCTGGAATTTGGATTGGGGCAACAAAAGCAACTATTTTGCTCAAAATGATGTATCTAGGACTGGTTAGGAAAAAGTTAAACAGTGCTATGCTGTCTTCCACAAGTGCTATTAATTTTGTTTGAGTAAGATGTTCAGACTGTGTAATGTTATTGTTGTATTGCTACCCATTTTATTTGTTATTGTTTTCTGTATTTTGTAAAATGGATAAACAGAAAGAACAGCAACTGTTTTTTCTCCAAATTATGGTGATACAATCAAATGCAAGTGCTACACAAAACTCTACACAAAGCACAGTGCTTCCCAAGTCTGTGAGAAATAAAGCCTAGAGCATTCCTGGCATGTGGCTACTGACAACTGCCAATCTGGCTGCAGCACATGAAGGAATGCTGTAGAACACTCAGCACTCTATCAAACTACTTATGCCACTTTTGAAACAGCCAGCCTTCTTTTATAAACTTCAAAATGGTTACCTATTAAGAATCATAATTATACACTACGTTTTGTCTTCCCATTCCCAGTTTTGGACCTGCTGCTACTATAGGCTTGTATCTATTAGTTTTGAGTAGTGATAAGTCTAAGGCAAGGGTGCATGCGGAACGCTTCTCTTCACCTGTTGATTTTTAAGGAGACAGAGAGAAGCAGGTCAGCTCAAATCAGCGGCTTCCTCTATCTGCACTGAAAAGTACAGTGTCTACCTGTGTGTGGCATGAGGCGGAGTGGGGGTTAGCCTCCACGTACCTGCAAGCTGTACTTTTCAGTGCAGATAGAGGAAGATGCTGATTTGAGCTGATCCGCTGATCCGCTTCTTTCTGTATAATTAAAATCCGCAGGCAGAGCTGTGTAAAAAGTGCATTGATGTTGCCCAGAGCAACCAACAAGCAATTAGGTTTCAACAGTTAGAAAACAAAAGCAAAGATTTGAATCATTGCTATGACTAACATCACCAGTAATGTGCTTTTGTGTGCCCTTGCCCTAAGGCAATGGGACATGCAGAGTACTCGAGGTGTTTCATCCATTCATCTGTAGCTTATCACATGGCTTATTCTGTTTACCTGAATAGTAGGGAATTCCCCAGCATTCTGACATACAACCACCAAGATCCAGTCATAATGTTTCCACTAAGTTTACTAAGCCAGGCATTAGCTGAAACTCTCTGAGCAAGTACAGTTGCTCTATATACTGCATATTATGACACATAGACATATCTTAATTTCTCCAGTAATGAACTAAATATACACATGAACGGTTTGCAGAGAAAAATGGAACTCTGTCAGATGTTGGATATGAAGAACTTGACCAGTTGCAAAGCAAGCAGAATACTTACCTCTCTTTGAGTAACTGTTTCCATAATGGTACCAAAAGCAGGCACAGTGGCTATCCTCACAGAGCTATATGAAAGTCAAAGAATAGGGAAAAATTATTGGTCCATGGGTTCTAAACTTAAGAGATAAAAAAAGGAAAGAAAGCGTATTATGTTAGAAGTTATTAAGAAATAAAGTGGATTTGAATTCTAAAGTTAAAAGAGGGTAAGGAAATTCTCAGCAGTGGGAACATACAAGAGATAATTAAAATTACAGTTAGTAAAACTCACAATTCTGCGTCACTGGACAAGGTAACAAGTGCTGGAGCAACTCGCTTGTCAACTAAGGATTCCCTCATGCCTCGGATAATCAGCTGTAACCAGTCAACATGCAAAAATGGTTTGGTAAACTAGTAAAATTACGTTGGTAGCAGTGACTGTGGATGGGCAGTTCCTCTCTCTGACTTACTGATTTTTATTACCCATTACCAAATGCACAGAGCCAGTCTGCTCCGTAATATGCAGTGTCCCAAACCGGGTTAGTGTAAAGACAATATTAAAAGCATCATACTGTTTGCTAGATATGCTCCATCAAGCAGTTTCTTGACAAAAATTTTAATAATTTTTCAATAAGAAGAGTAACTGCTAAACAATAACCAATCATTGGGGAAAATATCTGGCTTTTAAAGTGCCCAGTTTACCAGGATCTAATCTATAACAAGTCTTTCCATTAAGTTCTGGCAAGAGGATATGTTACGGAATTAGTAATCGGGTGCTTGCTTCTAAAAACGGATGGGCATTTCTCACAACCAGTAGGACTGTTATACAAAGCACCTAGAAAACTTACATTTCTGGATCACTGGAGAGAGTAATGAGAGCAGGGACAACTCTTTGAGCTACAAGAGTCTCATTCACCCCCTTCACCAACAGCTGATTTGTCGAAGCAAAGGAGAGCCATGGTTTGGCGCACAGGATAGCGAGCAGAAAGATTTGCCAGAGAAGGAGAGAAACACAAAAATGCAAACAAAGATTAGAAGCTTGGCAACTACTTTGATGCTAAAGCTGTACATACACAGAGAAGGGAAAAGAAGGAGAAGAAGAACCGGCTTTGAGGTCTGCTGATATATATTTATACTACAAAACAAACATTCCGCACAGTTAAATGTCCCTTACTGCAGAGATATATAATTAGTTTGCCACGTTTCAGCTAAAATAATAAATATTCTTTGCAATGCCTAAATTATACGAATATCTATATTACTTAAATGTTTGAGGTTAAGTTCTGACATAGTAGTTGAACCCATAGCTTCCTTTTGTGGAAGTTCAGCAAAGCAAACTCCTGTAGTTTACAAAGTGCCATTCGTCGAATGTCTACAGAGAAATACAATTTAGATATTCTACTGAATACCAAACACAAAGGAGATTATTTATTAAAGTTCGAATGCCAAAAACTCTAAAAATTCAATTGAAGTTAATATCCTTTTAACCGATGCAAGTGAAAATGCAAGTGCAATGATCAGAAACTGTTCTAACTATACTGGCATGTAGTAAGCCAATCAGAAGAAAGCTCGTCAACATTCATGTGCTTTGCAGATGTTATAAAGAAATTTACTTTTTGCATTCCACTGCACAATAGATGATTTTTAAATGGAGAAAACATGTTAGCAATCACCAAGGATAGGCTATCACACCATCCGACATACTGACTAAAGTACAGTTAAAGATGTCGTACAGAACACAAGGACAAGATCACTGGATCTGCAGGCATTTATTGATGCAGTCAATGTTAATAAGCATGTATGAGTCAACTTTTAGAAAAGGATTGCAAACACTTGGTCTACATGGAAGGTTTGACAGGAAGAGGCAGCAAAAAAGAATATACAAATGACGTTTGCTAGAATATCACCTACGTGTAGAACATAAAGGGGTATATTTATCAAAGAGTGAAGTTAGAGATAACCACAGTCCACTAGAGTGAAATACCACCCCTCTCCATTGATTTCTATGGGATTTGTAATGGTGTATTTATCAAAGGGTGAAAGTTCACCCTTTGATGAATACGCCTTTAAGAATCCCATAGAAATGAATGGAGAGAGGCGGTATTTCACTCTAGCATCTCCAACTTCACTTTTTGATAAATATAACCCAAAGTCTTGGGCTAGGAACACGACTGATGCAAGACATCACGTTAGTTGTAGGGCAGAACCTCACACCAAAGAAAAATCTTTGTAGTAAAGAAATTATGGTAGAGGAGTTCTTATGGTTTGGAACTGCAGTGTGAGTGGTCTTAAAGGGAAATTTCTCTGTAATGTACTGTATGCATGTGAAGCAATCAGAAGAGTAGGAGTCTTTTTAGAGAAAATATTGGCACAAGCCCTATTGAACTTTTGAAAAAGAGAGTATACTGCCCATGTAATGCAGAAGAAAATGAAGTTGTACTTCTTCTTACTTTATATAAAAAATTTGGGAGTCCGCCTCTGATTTAGATTTGGTGAAGCCCTAGGTACTCGCCCCAGTTCACAGGCGACATATATATCAAAATTCCTTGTATCCAAAGATAGCTGTCCCAAAGGCTTGCTTTTCCATAAAAAGTTTCTTTATTTAAATTATCATTAAAAATTTTTGGTTACATTCAGTCCCCCCAGGCCCACCTTACGCGTTTCGCACCCTCCGGCGCTTAGTCATAGGTGTATCTGTAGACCACACAACCTCTGCGGGATTTATACCCTATCAGTCCCTCCCACTTTGTTTAAAACCAATCAAAATCTTTGAGGGATTAACCCTATTGTGTTAATTACTCTTCAACCGTGCCTGTATGGGGTTTTTTTTTTCAATATTTTTCTTACGTTAATATTTATAAATTCAATTATTAAGTATATATAATAGTTCTTACTTTACTTGTAATGGATCTTATTTTACAACTCACAACATGATGAAGGCTTAAGAGTTGCATTACACAAATTATCTTCCTTGGATGACATTGCAGTAGAAAGTGCACATGTGGACTTGCAAAATTCAAGCACATATATCATGGCTGGAGTAATGTCACTCAAGCCTTTTCCTTCTCATGTCAGTCAAACACAAATCATCATTTTCAGCCTTCAAAAGTTGAAATGTGATATGTTGACACCTGCTAACTTGTGTGTCTGAAAAATGCAGGGGACAGATAGGGGGCGAAATGAATATGTGCAACCCACCCGTCCCTGATGAATCGTGGTTGAATAAAGGCAGCAATTTATTCATGGTCCAGACACAGGTCTCTGCACTACATTTTAAAAGGCAGAGACTTCTAGCCATTTAGCATAGGGAGTGTGCAAAATGTAAAAAAAAAAACAGGTACAAATTGCTATTTAAATATATTCTATAAACCTGTGTCAGCATAGGTACTACCAAGCATACTTTTTCTCTAATTGCACGGAATGGTATTCCTTTGTATTCATTGCCTGCTGTTAAATCTTTGCCGTCGCGGGTGAGAAATCTCCTAAAAAAGACCTTTTATAGCAGAACATTAAAATTGCCACAAGTAAAACCTATTACTCACTGCAGTTTGGCTTAACTGCAGGAAAATGTGAAGGATTGTCAACAGGCTTGACATACATTGGGAGAAGGCACTGCACCCTCCAGGATATATTTTATTTTTAAAGTTTAGTCCCTGTCTCTAGTGTTTCAGTCTGGCAGCTCAGTAATTCAGCGCAGACTCTAAACTGTTACAATTTGCTACATTTAGTGGATACGTTTCTCAGCAGCATCTCTGGAGTATTAGCAACTACTGTTAGACATCCAGTCACTTCAGCCTTTATACATTACATTTTTGTCTATTAACTATATTAGAAACATTGTTTATTTTGCACAGCTTATTTACCCAGTTTTTATTTTTACACTGAACTATTCCTTTAATGAAACCCATGGATTCTACTGAGCAGGGAAAAAGATAAGAAATTTATCAAATAAATGTATCAATCTAGAACAGCTTACAGGGTCGATGACCCCCCCCCCCCCGAGCGCCTTTAGAAGGTGAGAAATAAAACTTTATGCTTCAATATTAGTAAAATGGTCACACATAGAAAGTGTTTGGAAAAAGTATTTTATTTGTGGTAAACTATCTGAAATCAACTGAACTGAACTAAAAAAAAAAAAAATCCTTTTTAATATTAAATAGGGCATCTTGTTCTCATTAAATAGTTTAATTTTAGATACTTTAATATTTACACAGTATGGTGTTACTGGTCTTTAAATATATGTACCTCATCAAAAAAAATACCAAGGCCAGCTCTGGGATAAAGGTAATACAAATATGGACACTTAGGTATGGGAAACATTAGATATGAACAGTGCAGGGAAGAATGAATTAACCTGCTACCATATCAGAGCACCTCAACAGATCCATTAAAATTCATATCTTGATATCTGCTAGGCCCGTAATTCAGCACTGACCAAAATAATTTTCCTAAACAGCTAAAGTTTCATTCTAATATTATGAAAAAACAGAAAATTAACTTTAAGTCAGGAAACAAATGAAGTCACCATGCTGTTATCATGTGTGCTTTATTCTACCAGTGTCACCACACAAACTTTATAGCACAGGTGTCTTGAGAACCTTGCTTGTGTAACAGATTGTATGGAAAGTCCCACCTATTCCCATAGAGATAATAGTATATGTGCACATCATAAAGTAGTTTGCAGTTCATTAAGGACACATTTCTATATAAAACCTTAAAGGGATTCTGTCATAATTTTTATGGTGTAGTTTTTATTTCTAAATTACACTGTTTATACTGCAAATAATTCACTCTACCATGTAAAAGTTCATTCCTAACCCAGCAAGTGTATTTTTTTTTTAGTTGTAATATTGGTGTGTAGGCAGCCATCTCAGGTCATTTTGTGCTTTCAGAAAGAGCCAGTGCTGCACTATTGGAACTGCTTTCTGATAGGCTATTGTTTCTCCTACTCATATATAACTGAAGGAGTCGCAGTGGAACATGGGTTTTTACTATTGAGTTTTGTTCTTACATCTACCAGGGAGCTGTTATCTGGTTACCTTCCCATTGTTCTGATGATGGGCTGTTGGGGGTGGGGGGGGGGAGGAGGTTGATATCACTCTGATTTGTAGTGCAGCAGTAAAGAGTGACTGAAGTTTATCAGAGTGCAAGTCACATGACTGGGGACACCAGAGAAACTGACACTATGCTTCAGATTCCATGCCACCCCACCCAGGAAAGACCTCTGACATCCCCCAGATGACCCAGAGGTTGGAGAACCCGAATGGAAACCTCATCCAGTAGCACTAAGATGGATCCACATGAAGTGGTGCAAAGGGAAAAACCTTTCATCTTGTTGCCCTATGTCCTAGGATTAGTTCTAATGCAGAAGGTCAGTTGACCCACTGTGGACACTAAAAGAAGAAAAGCCCTTGGACTGCCTAGTACCTATTTTCAGTAAGAATTCAAAGAAATTCTAGCACAGGGAGCCTTTATTTAGTCTATGTACCTATCTAAGAGAGTCACAGAGAAAAACAAAGAAGAGTTTTGGTGCTGTCACAACTGCCTTGTACCATTCAATGGAAATTTTACAAAAGTTACAGACACTGTCACCCATTATCATTATGGAAACTGTTCATTTGCTTCAACAATATATTGCATATAATTGAGTAAGCACCCTTAAGGTGTAGCCTTGGAATTGAGATATTGTCTTGGTACCCACCTATACATTCTGTGCACTGAAACCTACAGGCAATAGCTATTCAATCCAGCTCTGTTATCTCCTTTACAGTATGCCCCAGCAACCTTGCAATTATAGTTAAAGGGATACTGTCATGGGAAAAGTTTTTTTTCTTTTCCCAAAACGCATCAGTTAATAACGCTGCTCCAGTAGACTTCAGCACCAAAATCCATTTCTCAAAAGAGCAAACAGATTTTTTATATTTCATTTTGATATCTGACATGGGGCTAGCCATATTGTACGTTTCCCAGCTGCTCCCAGTCATGTGACTTGTGCTTTGATAAACTTCAGTCACTCTTTACTGCTGCACTGCATGTTGGAGTGATATCATCCCCTCCCTTTTCAACCGAGCAGTCTAACAACAGAACAATGAGAAGGTAACCAGAGAGCAGCTCCCTAACACAAGATAACAGCTGCCTGGTAGATCTAAGAACAGCACTCAACAGTAAAATCCAGGTTGCACTGAGACACATTAAATTACATTGAGTAGGAGAAAAAACAGCCTGCCAGAAAGCATTCCCATCCTAAAGTGCTGGCTCTTTCTGAAAGCACATGACCAGGCAAAATGACCTGAGATGGCTGCCTACACACCAATATTACCAACTAAAAAAAAAATAGACTTACTGGTTCAGAGCAACTGTGGAGTAAATGCTTCTCATGCAAATTCAAGCTGGATCCACTGAAATGTCAGATTTCAAAATTAAATATAAAAAAATCTGTTAGCTCTTTTGAGAAATGGGTTTAAGTGCAAAAGTCTCCTGGAGCAGCACTATTAACTGATGCGTCATGTCATGGGAAAAATGTTTTCCCATGACAGTATCCCTTTAAGCTGTATGGCAACCTTAAAGGGGGAAGGAAATCTAGTTGGCGCAAAAACCCTCCCCCCTCCCGTGTGTTGCCCACCCTCCCTCCTCCCCCCTGGCCTACCCGTCTCGCTGGGCAAATGCCCCTTAACTTGTTACTTACCCTTCTGCGCAGGTCCAGTCCAGGGAGTTCACAGACGACATCTTCTTCCACGCGATCTTCTTCCTGCTTTGAATGGCGTTTTGGCGCATGCGCAGTAGGAGCATTTCGCTGGTACGGATCTACTGCGCATGCGCCAAAAGTCACTAAGTACTTTTGGCGCATGCGCAGTAGATCATACCGGCGAAATGCTCCTACTGCGCATGCGCCGGTCAAAGCAGGAAGAAGATCGCGTGGAAGAAGATGTCGTCTGTGAACTCCCTGGACTGGACCTGCGCAGAAGGGTAAGTAACAAGTTAAGGGGCATTTGCCCAGCGGGACAGGTAGGCCAGGGGGGAGGAGGGAGGGTGGGCAACACACGGGAGGGTTTTTGCACCAACTAGGTTTCCTTCCCCTTTAAGATTTAAAGGCTTCTGACTGTGGCTATATTGAGGAAGATAACTGCCTATAACAGTTTACAGTTCTTTTTAACTGCTATTTAAAAACATTTACCTTTCACATTTTAACATAATAGAAGAACAATTCCCAGCATAAAAATGTTCTAAATGCATAACAGTAAAAGATAAAAAGCAACGCCTGTTTTCCCAAATCATTTATAGAGGCTATCTGCTCCATCCCACAGTTCACAACTAAAACAAAACAAAAAAATGGGAAGAAAAATGCCAGGGTTGCAAATTACTAACCTCAAACATTCTAGCAGCAGTGCATCTCACAAGAGCCGACGTATGAACAACCCCATACCAAAGCACAGTCAAGAGAAGCTCATGGTATGCTGGATTAGTTCTATAATTAAAAAGAGAAAGATATGAGAAGTACTAATACATAAAATCTACTCCTCACAGTACTAATACATAAAATCTACTCCTACTAGTCATACAGCATGTTATGGCATATTTATTTAAATCACTGTTAATGTTGTCAGCAGTTATCATTTGAATTGACACAGAAGACATGGCATAGCCTTGACTGGTACTAAACACTCATAAGTTTTCTTACCCCAGTTCCACAAAAGATGCTTTTAAACTGTCTAACGGAGCATGTGACAATGACAGCATTGTCATTACATCCTCAAGGAACCCAACTAACAGCTTACGATCTTCTTCCTAAAAGCAAAGTAGTATATAGTATAAAAAGTATGAACATGGGGTAATAAATAAAAACTATGAAAGCAAAACTTCTTACCTGATTATAACATGTAAGGACTCCAGTTGCATATATAGGGACAGTGGCTTTTGTTAGAACTCCATTTCCTGCAGTAGAGTCTAAAGAACAACATAAAAGCAACACTTGTATACTAAAACATGTTTCCCTGAGGAGGTGCTTACTGAAAGTCAGGGTGTTATGATAAACAGAATAAGATTTACTAAAAGTTTACAAAGTAAAATCCTTTCAAATAAGCATCAATAAGGGAGTAACATTATTTTAGTCATCAAGTCAAGCAAAACATGTCTTCCTATGCATATATTTGTATAAATGAGCCTCTCAGCATAGTTAACACTACCGTTACCACAGTTTTCCCATTATACTATAAAATATTCCGACACACATATTACATACATACAGTATTTAGATTACATAAATTATACATGAACCACACAAAGGATCAGGGCACAAGGAGCATAGTCTTCGTTGCTCTCAGCCTGTAGTTTTTGGCACCCTTTCCCAGTTCCGTTGAAAGGACACTTTGCACTTTATTGGAGAGTGGAGATCAGCCCGAAAACGCAAAAGAAGGCATTTTTGGACCGACCTCTGCTCTGTATATCTGCACTAAAGCGGAAACTGTGCTTTTCAGTGCAGATCAACAAAGCTGGGGAGATACTGCCAGGTAGTGGGCTTTCAAAACAATCAATACTGAGAGCCATTACCTACAAAAAAAATATGTGTTGACATATCATTTGGGTTTTGCCCAGAGCAACTTCCACAAAACATTCTTCAAGAAGGTTCTCTGGGCAGAACCAAAACATCAAATTGCAATACATTATAACTGATCTTTTATAAAGTCCTTTAAGTGCACCTCACTTGATATTCATTGGATATACCCATATAAGGGCAGCACCTGGGCATATATAATTTCATAGGGGCAGCACTCCGCCTTTGGAACATGCCTCGGGTGCACGGTAAAAAAGTGTAATAGCAAAAGGATTATCAGCGACACTCAAGGCCTTGAGAAAGGTCCCTGTGTGGACCAAAACGTCATGTCGGCTTGCATGTAATTTTTAAAATACAATTTTGAGCATTCTACAAGAGATAGATAGATAGATAGATAGATATATAGGGATGCTCTGAATCCACTTATTTTGGATTCGTCCGAATACCGAACCAAATCTGAATTTACATATGCAAATTAGGAGTGGGAAGGGGAAAAAAAATGTTTACTTCCTTGTTTTGTGACAAAAAGTCACACGATTTGCCTCCCCTAATTTGCATATGCAAATTAGGATTCAGATCGGCCAGGCAGAAGGATTTGGCCAAATCCTGCTGAAAAATGCCGAATCCTGCCTGAATCCTAAACCTCATCATGGATTCAGTGCATCCCTAATATATGTATATATGCAGAGTTTTGCCTTTGTCATAAAAATGCATTTGCAAAAAATAGATAGATAAAAAAAAGACAGTACAAAAGTTTAGAATGACAGAGAATATGTACCTATGTTTTCCTCGGACAGTCTTAAGATTTCCTGGAATTGAGGCTTCACCTAAAACATAAACAGACCTCATTTACATAGTTATTAATGACAGATAGTCTATATAACATACATATAACTTTACATATGTACAAGTAAACTAGTGATGTGCGGGTTGGGTTTTTCAAGACCTGCACCCGCCCGAAGCCCGTCCTCCCTCCACCCGCCCACCTTTTATAGACCTGCGCCGCCCAACTGATGATGTAACAAAAGGGGCAGGGTGAGCAGGCGCAGCGTCTATAAGAAGAACCCGGAAGTCGGAAGCCGGCACTGCAACGCAAAGAGGAGTGCAAGGTTGGCCCTAACCCGCCCAACCCGTGGGTATCGGCCAGGCCCGCACATCACTAAATTAAACTCCACTACATTGTCTCTAGAGCCACTTAAAGGGATTGTTTGCCTTACAAACACTTTTTTCAGTTCAGGTGTTGTGAAATAATACAGCAGAATTTTTTTCAGTTGGGTTGGGCATCAAATCTGTACTTTTGTGATTTCACACATTAATTCATATTTTTTTTATCTTCAGCCCTAAATAACATGATCCCTGATTTGTATTAAAGGCAACTGTTAAAACTGATACAATAATTGCTAAAGTACCAGTGTATTAACTAAGTAGCAAATTGTAACAGTTCAGTGTGCATCTAGATTACAGAGCTGCCAGCCTGAAAAACCAGGGAGAGGAACATTGAACTTTAATTTTAGAAAAGCCTCAAAATTAAAATAGAGAGTATTTGAAAAAGTATTTGAAGACACCTGAACTAAAAAAAAAGTGTTTGGAAAGCAAAGGTTTTTTGGAAAGCAGTCATTGTGTGTTCTATATCCTATGGATAGTCAAAGAGACAAAATATGAAAACTGCCACTAGTACAACCAGTCTGGAATGAACTTCCCAGTATGTCCGAAAACAATAAACTTTACGCAAATATTTTTTTCTCAGAACATTCCTATCACATTTAAAACTGTCACCTTGTCAAATACAAATTTTTTAAACATTCATTGATTCTACTTGCTTCTTATTTTATTCTGTCTCCACTACTGAATTCCACCCCACAATTTTCATTAAATTCCACTCTTTTTCATTCACTTAGTTATACAGCTAACTTTATCTTTGAATAACCCCATAATTATGCCACATAATAACTTTTAACATATGTATCCTCATCACAGTTAATGCAATGGATTTACCTTAGTGTTTGTAAATATTTTTCCAAAAGTCCTACACAGTCTCCAGAAAAATCTAGAAAACTCGTGGACAGAGGCAGTAGATTTAACATTGATGCGACCAACTGTTTCTATGAGTTGCGGTAGTCTGAGAAATTATAGGACAAATGAAGGATTAGTTGGTTCTCTAAAAAATGAGCTATAATACAGACATTCTTAGCATACCATGATATTATGCTAATATTTGGTCTGACCTAAAAGAAGCATGATAACCCATAGGAAAGAATGGAAACAATCTATAATGTAAAAACATAAACTAAGAAACAAAGTTGCAGTTTATATCTTTATATCTGAGCAACAAAAGCAACCTAGCCCCTATAGGGCTATTTGACCAAGCCAAAATAAAATATTTGTGTCATTAAAAAGAAACTATACCACCATTTGGCCATGAGCTCGTTCAGTTCGGGATATGTAGAAAAGGTAAATAAGAACTTTCAGAAATAAATATAAATGTTTTTTATTTTAACACAGACATTCCTGATTCCACAGATTGAAAGGAAAAACAGGATTTTATGTTTGTGTGTTTACAGTATATTATATAGTGAACAAAGTACCCCTTCTTGTAAAAATAAGGATATTATAATGTACCAAGGAGTTCCACAAACACGAGGCCGAAGGCAGAGTGTATTTATTCAGGCTTATTCAGGCTTTTGTGATTACATAATATAAATGTAACATTTTCACTGAAGTAAGTAATTTATTCTGATATAAGGGCAAAAACAAAAGTAACAAGTTATTTAACTTTTACATTCAATATAATTAAAAGCACAAATAAACAGACATTAAGAACCTCTGTAGCTGGAATATATTGGAACTAATCTTTGTGTGTACATTGCCCCGTACATGCAATTTGATTTAGTAAAAGCCTGGATTAAAAACTTACAGTTGATTTACGACCCAGAGCAAGCTTTCCCAGCCAGTTGTACCCTCATGTTCCAGCTGGTGATCATAAAGCTGCAATAAGACAGCCAGCTGCTCTCGACTCCCAATGATGGTGGCCACATCCTGAAGAGGCGACACGGGTCTAGGGAATCTTGTCACTGTAAAGAGCATCAATATAAATATATATCAGGCACTGGCTACTCTAATATCTAGAGGGGATGTTTCCAAGCTGACAGAATGGAACAAGTACAGGGAATAAAGTGCTGCGTTAGCATTCAGGGACATGGGCAAGTCCACTCACAGTTCATCAGCAAATAGTGTCTTCATTTCTCACAAACATTTTACATTACTGCAGACACAACACATTTAAGTAACTTGGAAACAGCTCACGTTATAGTCTGAATTCAGCGAGCCTACAAGGGACTTTCTGTGCAGTGATTAATCATCCAAAAAGACTCATTCATTTTTATAAATGAAAAGAGAAACCAGAAATACCACTAATTCAAACTATTCTTCTGTAATTGCAGAATCAAGGCAGTCATACATGGTCCAGTTTGCCTTTTATTTAACCAACTAGCAAATAACAGTGATCTTTTTGTTACGTTTAACAAGAAATATGAAGGGGATCTTAAAAGTAGGGAGGGAGTTTGTGCAACTTTCACTTTGGTATCTGTCAGTGCCCCATCCAGCCACCAAGAAACTGCATCTGTCTGAACAGGACAACTGTCTATACAGGTGATCAAGCATTAAGGCAGAAATCAACTATCCAACCCTGTGCAAACTTATTGACACATGCTGGAAAATCATATCAAATACACTATTAAAGGAAAAGTATTGCAAGTACTAGGATTCCTGTAAGGTTGACAGATCACCATTTGCCTAAGCAGATTATTTGAAGTATAGCATTCTTGTGTCCAGTATGACATAGCACTGAAATAATGTCTCATCATCGTATTGACAAATATATTTAGTATACTTCCGATGAAGTTTAAAGATTAATATTAGGGCATTTTGGATCCTCCAACACCAACCCAGTACAATACAGTGTCACTACAGAGCAGCTTCACCCTAGGAAAAATAGTGTACACTACAGTATATACCACATGAACAAGTATACCACTCCACTGTAGGGCTGACAGGAAGTTGAGAAAGAGCAGGTATTTATATAGAAGGCTTCTCAGTGGACTGCTGCTTTGTTTTGATTGTGCGCATAAGGATCACAAGGTAAATCACAATGTGGTGACTTTAGTTCAACATACCTCCCAACATTTTGGAAATAAAATAAAAAAATTTGCAGTGCACAGCGCTTCAAATTTTTTTGACCACGTCCATTTTTGTTGCCACACTCCCTAATTACCAAGTTCATTTTACAAAATTTTGCAGGTTATGAAAGTTTGAATACATTTCTGAGGTTTTTATGTGTTATTACAGTTTTGCTAATGAAGGTGAATTGCCCTTTAAACTGTGAGTCTAACTTCTTATCTTATCTAAAATTGTTACAAGTTACAAAAGTATCAAGTATATATTTTTGGCTTTCTACCAAGAGCCAATTAAGTTAGAAACTTTGTATCTTTTTCTGGCTGTTCAGTGCAGCAGATCAAAGAGAAGCTCGGGACTTATCAGTACAAATCTGGGACTGTGGGTTGAGCTGTCAAAAGCGGTACTGTCCTGCTCAAAACTGGACAATGGGAGGTGTGAGTTCAATTTCAAATACATGTACATATTTCCTAAGTAAAAATTTAATACCAGAACTAGGGATGGGCGAATTTGACACGTTTCGTTTCGCCAAAAATTCACCGCCGGGGGAAACGTCCATTAAAGTTTATGGGCGTCAGAAAAAAATGTTGTTGTGTGGCTAGGGTTGCCACCTTTTATGGCCTTCCCATATATTTATCTTTTTTCCCTATTTATAACATTGGGATCAACTATCATTTTTACCGGCCAGGTGGCAACCCTACGTGTGGCAAAAAATTTTTGACGGACGTTTTTTTTTTTTTCATGCAAGACGCCATACAGGTCTATGGGCGTCATTTCCACGGCGAAACAAGGTGAAAAAATTCACCCATCCCTAACCAGAACTGAACAGACACTATGGGGCAAATTCACTTAGCGCCGAAGCGCCGAACGCTAGCGTCAATTCGCTAGCGTTGGGCATTTTCGTTACTTTGCAAATTCACTAACTAACGCTGGCGTAGATTCGCTAGTGTTACTTCGCACCCTTACGCCTGGCGAATTTTCGCTACGGACGTAACTACGCAAATTCACTAACGCGCGCAGTGTACTGAACGCTACCTTTTACGCTATACTTCCTTCGCCACCTCAGACCAGGCGAAGCGCAATAGAGTAGATAGGGATTGCTTCAAAAAAAGTTCAAATTTTTTCTAAGTCCCAAAAAACGCTGGCGTGTTTTCTATATTATGGGTGATAGGCTGAAAAAGATCGAAAAATTTTTTGGGGCTCCCCTCCTTCCCCGCTACATTTCCTAACTCATGGCAACTTAACTATACAGTGGGCACATGTGTAGGGCAAAAAAAAATGTTATTTGATGTTTTGAAGGTTTCCCAGGCATTTGTAGTGATTCTACGTATTCCTCCATTGAAATTTGAATTTGGCGCCGTATGCAAATTAACCTTCGCTAGCGTAACTTCGATTCACTTAGCGAATCAATGCTAGCGCAACTTCGCAACCTTACGCTACCCCTGTGCGCAACTTCGGATTTTAGTGAATTTGCGGAGCGCTGGCGAAACTACGCCAGGCAAAGTGTGGCGAAGTTGCGCCTGGCGCAACTACGAATCTTAGTGAATTTGCCCCTATGGATCAATGTTTTAAATTTTTTAGGGCATATTTTTAAAACTGTGTAAAATTTAAATGAATGTGGTTAGAAAGTCAGTACACTAATAACATAATTCAGTGCTGTCCAACTGGAGGCCCACGACTACCCCCCTTGTGTGGCCCCAAGTCTAGCAGCTGTGACTGCTTACCATGTGTAAACTTTAAAATGTATACTGAGATTAACTGGCCCCTGCATTGTTCACACCTCTACTGTTCACTCCCCGAAAACCTTGTACTGTTCACACCTCAGACTCAGACTGAAACTGTCCACATTGTTCACAGTTCATTCAAACTGCTGGAGAGGCACAAGCATTGTGTCACTCACTGTATGTAGTACATCGTAGAGTGGTCCTGATAGGTTTCCCTGTCTCCTGCCTGCCCTATGCTCCCTGTTTGTGCCATATTCTGCCTGCCATATGCTCCCTGTGAGTTAGCCATACTCTGCCTGCCGTATGTTCCCTATGTGTGCCATACTCTGCCCGGCCTTTGTTCCCTGTGTGTGTCATACTCTGCCTGCCCTATGCTCCCTGTGTGTACCATACTCTGCCTGTAGGATGCAAGCCTGGTAGGGGTTTGTTAGCATTTGGAAATTGTTGTTAGGCGCCCCTAAGGTGTTTAATCATGTGCTGGGGGGTGCTGTGTTATCCATTGAAAGGAGGAAACATATGGATTTAAGGGCATGTATTGTCTTACCATTTGTTGTGATAACATGGGTGTGGGTTAAAAAAAAGGAGTTGAGCAAAATAAACTTTGCCACTACCTTCCTACACAATCTAAATTGTTTAAATTGCTTTCCCTACATTCTTGGAATTTACAATCACAACAAGCAGGCAGGTGCCATTGTCTATTGTAAAGGAAAGCTTTGCATTGTCTCAGTATCTTGTTTATGCACCAGAATTGGATTGACTGCTCAGATTTTTTAATACATTTATAGCAGGTATTGATGTTTTAATTAAAAAAATGAATAATAATAATTTTGGTTTCATATTTACAAGGACTTTAAACCTGTCGTCTACACATAAAAAAACTGTATAAACAAAGTCAATGCGACAAAAATAGTGGGGTAAAAAGAAAACCAATAGCGCTTATGATTTTTACCTGGCCGTTTCAGACTTTCTCTACTAAAGCATTACAGCTTTATAATATACATTTGATCTTGGTGCCCTGTTGTGTTACACATTATTATTGCAATATCTGCTTTGAATCATCATTTTTTTTACAGCTTAATAATTTTGGCTTCTTTAAATCCATCTTGCTATCTTAATATATGGATTCCTAGTGATACCATTATCTAGAGCAAATATACAGTGGTTTTCCAAACAAAGTAAACGTGTTCTCATCCCTTTATGATCAAATACACTTAAAATCATTTAGGGGTTTATCAATTAGTTTTCCTGAAAGTAACAGTAGTGAAAGTGCTATTTTGCATAAAACTATTTTTCCTGCAATTCTTTTTTTCAGTAATCTCAAAAGAACAACTCTGACCATCTCACTGACAGAACTAAAAGGACAGGTGCGTTAACCAGCATCTAAGACTTTTAAAAATTAAGGGCTCAAGTAATGGCGTGTGTGCCTGGGCTGGCAATGTCCATAGTCCAATCTCTGACCACCACACAGATCTCTATATGCTAACAAGATTTAAGCAGAGGATGTTACAAACCCTCACATGCTTTTAATTGTTGAGTCAGATACAGAAAAATTACAGAGCTAGCAAATCTATTTTAAGTGCTGGAACATCGACTGCCTAGAGGGGTGGGGGCAGTGAAATATTTTTCTTTCTGTATCAGGCCACAGTAGCACTTAACAAGGGTCAAAAACATTTGTCTAAATAGACAGAAATTCTGTTGCTAAACACAATCCAAAAAAAACATATTAAGGGCACAAATACACACCAATAAGATGTAAACTTTAGCATGTGAGAATTCAGAACAGGAAAAGGCTAGGTCTAAATTGTTAAGACATAAAAATGAGCCAAAGCAATGACAAGATTAACCAAAATTACAGGGCAAAAAGCCACTTGAGTTGTTGTTTTTACCTTCTATCTGAGGCACTTCCCCCTGCAGCTTGGCTTTACTTGTAAATGGTGCATTCTGCAGCACAGTTGCCAATAGTGAAGGGATTAAGGACTGCAAGGCAGAGAGACACATGTGTAGCTTGTGTTCATCCAGACTATGCTCTCCTTCCTGAAATACAGAGAATACAGAAATTTGAGTAGCTCATCAGGATCCTAATGAATAGGGCTTGTGTGTAACATATGTCTTGTTTATTAAGTAAAATATTTATATTAAGTAATATGGTTTTTATTATCACTACTGCAAACTAGATACGTAAACCACTTTTACTTTGCAACTTCCTGGTTCTGCCAAGTCACGGAGATATGTGATATGAGCTACTGTTTATCCCAAGACTCGATAAATGCTACAGTTTATGGAAAGTGGCTGTTTCTCATAGACTCCATTATAATTAAATAATCCAATTTTTTTCTCTGTAATAACAAAACAGTACCTTGTACTTGATCCAAATTAAGATATAATTAATCCTTATTGGAAGCAAAACCAGCCTATTGGGTTTATTTAATGTTAAAATTATTTTCTTTTTTTTTTTAATTCTTTATTTATATGAATTTTTTAGGGAAGGGTACAGAAAAAAAAAAAGGTAAGAAAATGGGTAAAAGGGGTAGAATCAGAATTTAATGTTTTAATGTAATTCTCCCAAGGTCACCATATTTCCCAGTATTTTTCACTTTGGTTATGTATTTATAATGTGATCTCCTCCATCTGTCTTATTTCCTCTGTTTTTATCAGCCACTCTCTAAATGTAGGTGGGTCCTCTGATTTCCATCGTTTGGGGATTAATGCCTTTGCGGCTTGTAATAATTGCAGAGTAAGTGGGTCTGTTATTACTTTCTTTGTGTCGTTCTGTAGATTTAGAATTATATCACTGGGATTATCTATTTTAATCTTATTCTTTGTTATATTCTCTATGGCTTCAGTTATATTTTCCCAATATTGCTGTAACAATGGGCATGTTAACCATATGTGCGTATGGTTACCGTCTTCTCCCTGGCATCTCCCTGGATTATTCAGATATAATCTTTTAAATTTCATGGGGGTATAGTGCCACCTTGTGAGCATTTTGTAAGCAGCTTCCCTTGTTTTAGCTGCTTTTGAGGTCTTATAGACTGTTAATAATATTTCTCCATAAATCCTCGGATATATCAATCTTTAACTCTTTACCCCAATCTCTTCGTTGTGAATCAAAACTAGGATGATAGGTCTTGAGAAGTAACTTGTACATATTGGATAACGGTTTACTCAGTTCTTTCTTAGAAATAATTATCGATTCCCAAGGCGTTTCCATTCTCTCCCAATCTGTGTTCAATCTAGAATGTATAAACCCTTGCAGTTGGGTATAGCCCCATCTATCTCTGGGATGTGAGCCCCATATTTTTTGCATTTCTGCCAGGGAGATCAATCTCTTATTTCTAATTAAATCTCTTACTTTCTAAAAAGTAAAAGCCCTGTACTCCATACTTGGTTGGAATTACAAATTTTGTATTAAGGTTTGTAATATATAATGGGGTCTTGTCAGGCCAAATTGTATCTTATTATTATGCCAAACTTTTAGGGTAGCGCCTACTAAGGGGTGTTGTAGTATTTCAGTTGGTACTTTATCCATCTCTGTCCATAAATTATGTTCAATTGGGTATCCTACTATGTCTTTCTCCAATTCACACCAATCTTTTAATTTAGAACTATCACACCAGTCCCAGATTCTTACTAAATGAACCGCTATGTAGTAGAGGAAGGGTCAGGTAGTCCCACCTTTATATTTTATTCTCGGAGTCTTTCCTTCCCATATAAACCTATCTAGTAATTATTTTCGAATAGATTTAATGGATGAAGATCCATTATCCGGAAAACCCAGGTCCCAAGCCTGTAGTACTTGCCAAAAATGAAAACAAAAAATACCCCAAATTGTTTTTACAAGGGCTGTGGAAAACATTTTAGCCTTTTGAATATTTGTAGGTTGCTGTCCCTGGCCTATTTATGTTATAGAGGCCAGTCGTCGGGGCAAATTCACTAAGAATCGTAGTTGCGCCAGGCGCAACTTCACCGCACTTCGCCAGGCGTAGTTTCGCCAGTGGTCCGCAAATTCACTAAAATCCGAAGTTGCGCACAGGGGTAGCGTAAGGTTGCGAAGTTGCTCTAGCGTTGATTCGCTACGCGAAGCTACGCTAGCGATGGTTAATTTGCATACAGCGCCAAATTCAAATTTCAATGGAGGAATACGTAGAATCACTACAAATGCCTGAGAAACCTTCAAAACATCAAATAATTTTTTTTTTTTGCCCTACACATGTGCCCACTGTATAGTTAAGTTGCCATGAGTTAGGAAATGTAGGGGGGAAGGAGGGGAGGCCCAAAAAAAATTTCGATCTTTTTCAGCCTATCACCCATAATATAGAAGAAACGCCAGCGTTTTTTGGCACTTAGAAAAAATTTGACCTTTTTTTTTAAGCAATCCCTATCTACTCTATTGCGCTTCGCCTGGTCTGAGGTGGCGAAGAAAGTCTAGCATAAAAGGTAGTGTTCACTACACTGCGCGCCAGGGTGCGAAGTAACACTAGCGAATTTACGCCAGCGTTCGTTAGTGAATTTGCGAAGTAATGAAAATGCCCAACGCTAGCGATTTGACGCTAGCGTTAGGCGCTTCGTCGCTTAGTGAATTTGGGTCCTAGTGTGATAACTTTATAGTCTAAAAGATTCCCACGAATAGGGTCCACATTAAACAATAGGGTACAATAATTAAGATTTTACACTTATATGGCATGCATTTACATAATTTTTATCTAGAAGTATAATAAAACTAATTATACTATGTATGGTAAAAGCACACTATTAGGAACATATAGTTTTATATTCTTACAATCTCTATATATCGAAGGAAAATATTAAACTCATTTGCATTTATTTCATGCAGTTCAATGAGCAAATAATTGCTAAGGTAAGACAAGAAACAGAAATAATCAAATTCTGAATATTCAATCATATTACTATAACCGTATAGCATACTGAAAACTTGTTAAATATGAATACATAATTGTTATTTAAAAACATACCTTCAGCAGTTTTTCTATTTTACTAAGAAGGGTAGGAATAAGGTGGGATTGCAGATTGCCCAGTTCCATGGTCCATGCAGCATAAGCTGGTAGAAATACCTGATGGGTGGCACTCACTACTCTTTCTGAAGGGTCACCAAGAGCTGTCAGAAGCAGTTCAAAACCCTGGTGGGAAAACACAATATAGTACTGTAAAGGTGAGTGCCTTAATCTTGAATACTCAAAATAAATGTAGAAATTGACAAAGGGGAATGAAAGCTGTTCTCATGTATACTAAAAACACTGCATAGCTAAATACATAAGATGGAGAAAAAGCATGCACCATGTCCAAAAGATACAAACGGAGTACATAGTCTTCCAATGCAATTAAAAGTTTAGGAATTCCACTGCTTCAAATGACAAATGTTTCTAGCCAGGCAAATAGAAAACTGCAAGCTGTATTTGTATTTATAAACAGTCACATTTAATGTGGATGGATGGAAGTATGCATACTTAGATATCCTATATGTAAGCATAGCACTGCAATAATACATTTAGGGAGCACTAGTCATACCTGCAAGTATTTGTCTGGGTCATCAATGTAGCCCATAATGATGCCCAAACTCTTGATGACAGCTTCCCGCACCATATCTGCTTTATCTTCCATAAGCATTTGCTGCAACATTGCCAGCACAAGGGAACTTCTGATCTCCTTCTATAACGATAAAGGTATACCATATGTTGTACATATATTTTCACACACACCAATAAAATCACAAAAAACAAAGACAATTATATTTCATTATGCAATAATACAGCGTTTTCCAAACTGTGAATATGGCCCCAGTAAGGGTGTTAAGCCTCAGGGCCAGTTAGGAGAAGATGAGCAGAACTCTTTTTTTCCCATTCTAAATACTCCTGGAAGTTTAGCATGAAGGAGAAGTAGAAAGGAATTTATGGGTGGACACTTAATGTTGTTCTAAATATTGATGGAACTAATGGTTGAAAGAAAAATGCTCATACATCTAGGACTGCGTTAAAAACGATCTTACAAGAGGTTCTACCCCCAAGTACGACAACTACTGTATTGTAGGGAATTTTACAGTAAATCCTTTTTCATACCTAGGAGAGCACCAGACAATGCATAATGTAGATACAGTAGGGGGACACGATTATGCAGTTATAAAATCAACTTGTGATCTACTTCAGAATCCCTTTAATTGAACATATGCTCTGGGTTGCAAGCAAACAATCCTTGCTATTCAGTCTTTGTAAATGATAAGCTGAACAACCACAAATTGGACACGTCTCCGTCTGTGTTTTTAGAATACGTCAATGTTTTCCCAGAAGAATTTCCTACCACAGTGGAACAAAAAAGTGGTACACCTATTTTAAACTATATTAATATTCCATCACCATATAAAAGCACAATCTGATCTGCTTGTTCAAAAAGTTTTCTATTATAGCATGCAAGGCTGACACTATCAAATGTATGTTTTATGGTAGTCAAGTTATTAACTCCACTTTCATGGGACACGGGTAAATACAGTATACAGAACTTACAGGAAGATAAGGCGCTAGGTCCCCACATGACTCTGCTACAAGCAGTCTTCTTTCAGGGTATTTATGATTTATCTAAATACAAGATATAATTAAAATAATACTTTTATCACTGCAAATGACAATTTAAATATTTCTTACATTGCTGCAACTAAACTGGAAATTGACACTTTAAAAAAAAACAAACAAAAAACATTCCCTTTACTATTTCCGAGCCTCAATTCCAATCTATGATAAATGGTAACTATAATAAGATGCCATTACTATGCAGCATTTCATTACCAGGAGGTAATCATTACAGATAAATTAATATTATACTCCAGTTTTCTATTGCATCTTGAAAGGGATTTCTATTCTGCTAAGACAAAAAATAAAACAAAGTAACATAAAAAGGCAGGAAGCAAGATACACAGAACGAGAACACTATGCCATTTGGTGGGTCATAGGGCCAAATCAAAAATAATTAAATCACATGCCTAGATAGAAAGAGTAGAGAGAAACAGTGTCCTATCCACTACAGACTAAAGAAAACAGAAACACAGTTCTAAGACATTTGTAATTTATTTGGATCTGGCTGAATCATTATGGTGACTTTAAGAGAGAAGTACATGTTAAATGTTTTAACTCATCAAATTTAATCTCTTAAAGCTTTTGTTTTAAGTTTTATTGTACAGTTTGTCATTACTGGAAAAAAACAAGATTATATAGTATTCAGTACATATAGTATTTCGGTAAATAAAGAAAGATAACTGGAGAAATAAGCCACAGAACCCGCTGTGAAGGAATATAAGTTAATAATTTAGCAAGATCATCAAGAGAAGATATCCTGTGGTATATACTGGGGCTATGATGTACTGCCCATAAGCCTAATTTTTGATCAAATTTGTCTGAATAGCCTTTGCTTAGGTAGGTAAGGGCTTTATTTATCCAGCATGCAAATACTTTGAGCAGGTGGATTCAAGTAGAGTGCTGTTGCCTTCCTTGCATTAAAGAACAACCACTTCACCAAGATGTGTAAATGTCTTACACAGAGCTATGTGGTTCATATTGTTCAGGAGGCAAGCCTTATTTGACATAGCAAGCTTTGCTTCATAACATGCAAAACTTCTGTCGAAAATTAAGTTATACGAGCAGGTCTAAGGTTCAAATGTACTATATGTAATGGCCCACAGAGTGAAGATGCATAGGCATAAGATAAGATCTTTACAGCATGCTATACTGTATCAGGCTATAACTGCTGTTAATCCCAGAGGTGAGATATGAATACGGTAAGTGATTTAATAAAATAAGTCCTGTGTCTAGTAGAGGTTTATCATCAGCCCATTTCAAGTAGCAAGCCGGGAAAGGGTTACCTCTTTGCTTATTCAATATGAATTATACATGAGACACCAACTCCCTTATGGCTTTTATAGATTACAAATAAGCCATAAAGGGTAAAAATTCTATTTTACCTGTTCCCAACATTGTGGTAAAAGCTCGGCTTCAACTCGGGTTGGTCCCACATGGCGAGCAAATGCAACACACCCAGTCAATATCATCTGCCTAAATCATAAAAAGAACGGTAAAATTGTGCCCACGCTGGAATTAGTTATTCTGAAAGACAGCATATATTGCCTGGGCAAAAGAAGCACACACCAATGTATCGGACAGACTCCAACATTGAGACTTTGCTGAGTGGGGGACTAGTGTTTAGTAAATGGATTTTTTCAGAAATTTTAGTTAGAGATGGAACTCCTGTTAAATGTTCATTTCCAAGACAGCTCTGACATGTCTATGTCTGGTATAGAATACTCTAAAAAGCAGCTTTCAGTCTATTTTTAATAGTGTGAGAGGATAATGAGAAATAGGTTATTTTGATTAATGCTATATTCATAAATGTACACATAAGTACTAAGGCCGGACATGCTAAATTTGCATCATTGCTACTTCAAACACTGTCACTTATAAAAGAAAATACAAGTAAAATTATTTTCCCAAAACAGAATACAGAAGAAAACTTTACCTTTGTTCATCATCTGGGCGCTTGATTAAATTGAACAGAATATGTAGGAGCTGGTCTCTTTCTTTGGACTCTGGGTGAAGGCAGGCGGTGCACAGTATTAGTGGTATCAACTCCTATATTTTGGGTGTGAGAAAGCAGTGGATCAAGGTCAGTACAAGTAATAACACACACTAATTCTGCACCAAGCTATGTGCAAAATTGCACCAGAAGAAGAGACTATATGTTACCTGCATCTGCAAGGACAGGCCATTCTTTAGACCAAGCTGCAGCAGACTTCTGAAGTGATAATTAAAGCATAGACCCTACATATGCTTCTTAGCAGAATGTAAGTTACTGTATGCAACTGTTCTTATATGGGTGGCTACAATACATACTATAGTTTAAAAGGATATGGTCATTACGCAGGCCTTAAAACATGCATTTATAATTTAAATGTAACTTCCATTTGAGCAGATTTACTGTTTTTCACTCTATTTAAGCAGTTAAATAAAGCTGTTTATCTTGCTACCTTGCTTATAAAAAAAACAAAAAAAAAAAAAAACGAAGTATTAGAGAGGAACATGAAACACCGTTATGGTGTACCATAGGATTTTGCTGAAAAAATGGAGGAAATTAAAATGCTGTGTATACTACATACATTCATTTAAATACTACTAAACTAAGTAACAGAGAGGTGATTTGATATTCAGAGAGTAAAATGGTGCAAAGTTGTCCTGATCATAACCCAAAGCAAAAAAATATATATTTTATCAACAAAAGTTAAGTCTGTTTTCTATGGGTCACTGCCCTGGGTACACAAATATTCTAAAAAGCAACCAAACAAAATGTTAAATACAAGTATGGGATCCAATATACGGAAATCAGTTATCCAGAAAGCTCCAAATTACAGAATGTCCGTCTCCCATAGACTCCATTTTATAGAAAAATTTTTTGAAGTGATTTCCTTTTTCTCTGTAATAATAGAACAGTACCTTGTACTTGATACAAACTAAGATATAATTAATCCTTATTAGAAGCAAAACCAGCCTATGGGGTTTATTTAATGTTTACATGATTTTCTAGTAGACTAACGGTATTAAGATCCAAATTACGGAAAGATCCGTTATCCGGAAAACTGCAGGTCCCGAGCATTCTGGATAACAGGTCCCCTGTATATTGCATTTGTAAAACAGTTTTTAATCATTTAATAGGGGTCTATGGTGCCATCTTGTGGTTTTACATATTCTACTGCTCAGATAAAGTGGCAGTATATCCCTTTTAACATAAGTGCAATACATGGGGCTTATGCTAAACATATTTTTTGCCTATTGTTATAATCACAAAAAATCTATGTTTTTGCTAAACAAGACAAAGAGTGAATCTGAAGCTATTCCATATTTGGCTCTTGTGAGCTAGATATTTAGATTACTAGAGCACAGATACCAGAAGTCCATTATGCTAGTATCACAAAGGTCTGTTTCCATTATCAGAACTAATCTTCTACCTCAAGAAACAAACATGGAATATCTTAAATTTCCCTGGTTGCCCCATATATCTTGTGCAAAGAAGAACCAAAGGTTGCAGCGCACTCCTAAGGCGAAAGATCGTTCAGTACAATGTGAAGTTAAAACATCCGTCTTTATTCGTTACATTCAATTAAAAGGACAAAGCAGCCCAAGGTCTGACACGTTTCGTAAAAACGTACTTCCCCAGAGACCTCTGCCCCATATATCTTAAAGGGATGCTGTCATGAGGAAAAAAAAAATTCAAAATGAATCAGTTAATAGTGCTGCTCCAGCAGAATTCTGCACTTAAATCCATTTCTCAAAAGAGCAAACAGATTTTTTTATATTCAATTTTGAAATCTGACATGGGGCTAGACATATTTTCAATTTCCCAGCTGCCCCAAGTCATGTGACTTGTGCTTTGATAAACTTCAACCACTCTTTACTGCTGTACTGCAAGTTGGAGTGATATCACCCCCTCCCTTCCCCCCCCCAGCAGCCAAACAAAAGAACAATTGGAAGGTAACCGGATAACAGCTCCCTAACACAAGATAACAGCTGCCTGGTAGATCTAAGAACAGCACTCAATAGTAAAAACCCATGTCCCACTGAGACACATTCCGTTACACTGAGAAGGAAAAACAGCAGCCTGCCAGAAAGCATTTCTCTCCTAAAATGCAGGCACAAGTCACATGACCTGGGGCAGCTGGGAAATTGACAAAATGTCTAGCCCCATGTCAGATTTTAAAATTGGATATAAACAAATCTGTTTGCTCTTTTGAGAAATGGATTTCAGTGCAGAATTCTGCTGGAGTAGCACTATTAACTGATGCGTTTTGAAAAAAACATGTTTTCCGATAACAGGATCCCTTTAACATAAATTATTTTAATTAGAACAATAGACAAAAAGTATGTCCACCACATGCCCTATTCATTGCACTTATGATGAACAAGGGGATCTACTGCCCCTTTTAACATCAATCAGAATAAACTTTTAATTGCAGAATAACACTGAATACAAAGGCTAAGATCTGCTAGCTTTGCAGACCTTTGATGGTGTTTGGCCCAATCAGGTTGATCAAATTGTTTAGCCACTGAATCAGCAATCAGATTTCATTGGAGACATGAGGAGCTGACTGTAGTCCTAAGGGCTCTTACACAAGGCCGTTTTTACCTGCGCTCCCCTGCTATGTGGATTCTTCCGTTCAGTGGCAGGGGAGCGCAGGAGTAGACGCAGACAATTATTTTGAAGGGGGCTGTACTCACACAGACGCATGCAAGCGCAAAACGCAGGTTGAGATGCAGCATGCTGGATTTCACCTGCGTTTGACACATACATGTGTCTGTTTGAGTACAGCCCCCTTCAAAATAATGGACTGCGTCTACTCCTGCGCTCCCCTCGGCTGAAAGGAAGAAAGCGCAACGCAGGGGAGCACAGGTAAAATCGGCCATGTGTAAGAGCCCTAATGCAATAGGATTTTGGATTAACAGATTTAATAGGCATGTATCGTTGCTATAAAGCAGCACAGCTCACCCCTTTTTATCCCCAAGTTTACAAATAGTGATTGATATAAGGTCTCTACTGGGCCAAATAAATGCCAATTCCCACTGAGCTGCTGGATCATAAAACAATGGTGGTACATCCTGAAGAGGTGTACGGGCCTCATAAAGGTGAGAACCCCTAGCGTTGACTAGCACTGCATTTAACGTCAATAACATTGACAAATAACTAAAACATGTTAATAAATTTATATTATTGCTTATATTAAATTTCTTTCAGTAGGCAACATTGTATATGAGTTTCCATCCCCTTTAACTACCCTTTTATGATAATATTCCATGTATTTAACTAAAAGAGCATAATTGGGGTATAGATGTAATTGTTTCTTTATCCTTATGGAGCAGCAGTTTTCAAATGTGTCTTTAAAAACCATTGTTCTGAAGCGTGGGTAGGTTTGACTTAAAAGGAAAATATACCCCTGTTTTTGACATGAGCCCATTCAGCTTGTTATGATAAAACCGCATTGAGGCTGTCTAAACTGGTAGAAATTAATGCATTTTTGACACAAACACAGTTTGAAAGCACAACATGAAAAGTAAGAAATACCCTGTCCTTGCCTTAAAGGGGTAGTTCATCTTCAGGTTAACTTTTAGTATGTTACTCTTTCCAGCTTTCAAATAGGTGTCACTGACCCCATCTAAAAACAAATGCTCTGTAAGGCTATTAATGTATTGTTATTGCTCCTTTTTTATTTTTCATCTTTCTTTTCAGGCCTCTCCTATTTATATTCCAGTCTCTTATTCAAATCAATGCATGGCTTCTAGGGTAATTTGGACCCTAGCAACCAGACTGATGAGATTGCAAACTGGAGAGCTGCTGAATAAACAACTAAATAACTCAAAAACCACAAATAATAAAAAATTAAAACCACATGCAAATTGTCTCAGAATATCACTCTCTACTAGGGTTGCCACCCTGGAAAAATGATGTTTGATCCTAATGTTATTAATAGGGAAAAAAGATAATATATAGGAAGTCCGGTATTTTTTTCCAGAAAAGGTGGTAACCCTACTCTCTACATCATACTACAAGTTAACTCAAAGGTGAACGACCCCTTTAAATGGACTGTCCCCCAGAGGCTGTCTGAGTCATCACCCTTGTTCCAAGTGAAAATGATGTTTTCTGGGTAACAAAGTCCATTCTTCTTTTCTAAGAGGACTGAGCACTGCTCACCCTTCTCAAAGTTACAATCTGGTCTAAAGCTTTGGAAGTACTTCTTCTGCCTGCTTGACCCCATCTCCCCTCCTTAAAGGAATTGTTCAGTATAAAAATAAAAACTGGATACACATAGGCTGTGCGAAATACAAACATTTTTCAATATGTAATCTATAAAGGCTGGAGTGAATGGATATGCAACATAATAGCAAGAACACTACTTCCTGCTTTGCAGCTCTCTTGGTTTCCACTGATTAGTTACCAGGCAGTAACCAATCAGTGACTTGAGGGAGGGCCACATGGGTCATAACGGTTTGCTTTTGAATCTGAGCTGAATGCGGAGGATCAATTGCAAACTTACTGAACAGTTATGTTCCGTGTGGGCCCTGCTTCAAGTCGCTGACTGACTCAGCGTTAGAGAGCTGGAAAGCAGTAAGTTAGGTTCTGTTATGTCAAACATCCAGTCACTACAGCCTTTATACATTACATTTTTGCCTAATTTACTATATTAGAAACATTTTCTATTTTGCACAGCCTATCTATTTACCTAGTTTTTATTTTTACACTAAACTGTTCCTTTAACCTGAAATAAGATCAGAAGCATGCTGGAGGTGTGTGCAGGAGTGACTGGCAGATTATCCAATCAGCAGCCAGAAGGTGTTCAGTCCCAGTGCAGCAAATAAGAAGAGACATAGTGAGAGTATGAAGTATGGAAGGTGCAGGAGGGGTCAAGCAAGAGGAAGGATGGGACTTTAAAAATGCAGGGTGGGTGGTGGTCAGTCCTCTAAGAAAAGAATTAGGAACTTCAGTATCACAGAATGCACCCCTTTCGCTTGAAACAAGAAGACTGAGCGGGATAGGTCACACAACCTCTTGGGGTAGGAATATGGTTGGCTAAAATCAGTGGATTTCTTACATGATTTCCTTTCAAACTGGTTTTTTGAAACAAAAAAAAAAAAAAAAACTTCTAGATTTTTAAAGGATTAAACCAGCTTTATAGACTCATGCCAATAATCCACATTACCTGACCTCCTCTTCCTTAATGAACTCAGAATAAAATTACTGGTGGGTTCTGAGGACAAGCATAACAAATTTTGTTAAAAAAAAAATCCCATAGATGCATCAAAGATGAGACAAGTTAAATAAAATCCCTTTAACCATTGTGGCATCCTTTACTACAATAGATGTGCCAGCTATCATCAAAAGAATGGTGGTAATACGGAGCTGAAAGGTGATTTTCTAAAGGATAAGGTTCAGGTGCACATGAAGTAAAGCAACAATAAAGCAAAACAGACTAAATATATTTTTTTATTAAAATCTTACTATTTAGGGAGAAAACACAGAAGGATTCCTATAGATTCTCTAAAAGCCTGACTATTCTGTGCATCAATGCCAACAGAAAGGTAAATACAGACAAGGTACCAGAAAGCAGTGCTTGTGGGTTCCAGCAGGATATTGTATCCAAAGCATATAGGGGAAAGGACAGGATACCATGCAGCAGCACTGGACTCACCTGACACAGATGTACAACCATTCTCTAGAAGAAGATGCATGCACAAAAAAAGGAATGTCAACTAACTACAATTTAAAAGTTTTTTTGTTATTTTCTCCTTTGTGCAGAGAAACTGAAAACCGAGTATAAGATAGATGGCATACCCTACCTCTCTCTTGGCAAGCAGCACATTCGGAACAATATGAGGCAGGCAGCGTCCAAGCATCTTCATAACTCCATTTTCACTGTCAGCAATCCGTGAAACCTTTTCAAACGGAGTACCACAAATAGAGTACAGTCAGAGTGAGATGCAATAAACACCTATGTAAATACCTTCCCAACAACTAATCTGGATTTGAAAGGGCAATAAACAATAAGCACTGAATAACTAGGCTTGAGCATAAAATAATCTTTTTGTCTTTAATTACATAAAACCTATATTTTGTATTTGGTACAATACATGGTGATATCAAAAGTTGCAATGACTCCCACACACATCGGTTTCACACTGAAACATTGCCTTTATATTGTGAATAAAAGCTTTTTTTTTTTTTTAACAACTTTTATGTCTCATTTTAATTCTTTAAAATATAAGTTGAATCTACTTCCACTCGCTGTGTCTACTTACACGTCAGATTTAATCAGTTTGTCACCTACTCCACAATATGAGTAGTCATGGTAGGGCTCTATACTATTTCAAACGTCAACTAATGTATGTGTTGGACATTGATTTGTACAGAATACAATGCAATTTCCTCAAATGTTTACAACCTGCTTGTGTTCTGCGATTATTCTTTGTTTAATAAAAGAGGAATTGTTTCAAAAAACCAACAAAAAAAAAACCCAGCACATTTTAATTATTGACTTTAGAAACCTGCATGAAAATCATAAATCAATCAAATAGAAATAACTTTTTCCACATTTACCTCTGAGCCCAAGCGACTATCTGCTGACATCCGACAAAAAGAGAGCAGTGCCTGTTGGAATGCAGGTGACAGTTTCCTACAAAAGACAATATCAAAATAATGTGAGTTTTAATGAATATAAAACAAGGCAGTGGCAGCTTTGTTAAAATGAGTTAAACCAAATGCTCTGGTTTTACCGTTTTCTACTGTTTATTACTACCCCAAACAGGAACTAAAATACAATTTCTATGACTGCAGCAATTTTAATTGAGAGCAGGCTTTTGGGTGTCATAATTGTACCCCATATATCACTACATTAACCTACATGTACATTCCCAAGCTATATGGATGTGAAAACTGGACACAATATTAAACTAAAGTTAATTTGAGAAACACGTTCTTTATCGCAATAGAACATGAGTTTAATCCATCATGGGGTTAACGTTTCTATGTGGTTTCTTCACATGACACCAACATTATAATGCTATGAATGTGGAAGATGTGTGAGACTTGCCCATATTTCTCAGTACATTGTGCAATCTAATCTTCCCTTATGTAGACAAAAAATATATTATTTCTAAATTAGATGGCACCCATGTGCTCACGGACAACAAAATGGGGACCGTGAAAGGAAAGAGCAGAACGAGTTAAATGGGTCACAAAAATCTTGAAAAAGGTCTGGAAATGAGCGTTAATTTCTTTTTCATTTTCTAATTATTGGTTATCCTGACTGGGCCCTCTTTTCTTCCTTCAAACATAAAAACACCTATATAACGTTCCTCTGTTTTTTTGTGGATGTCTTCCAGCAAAGCTGTAGAAGTCCAAGTGCTGTCAATGTACAGTGCAGTGCTCCGTATGGAAGTAGCACATAATAAAAAAAAAAAAGTTAGTTTCTTTTTACTTACAGCAATACATTGCTTACCTATTAGGTTTATCGAAGTGGACACCGTCTTTGCTGGGCGGAGCAGAGAGGAGTGTCGCCTTGCAGATTTTTGCAACGTCCGGGCTAGGAGAGATATCCTGTGACACCTGACAGAGTGGCTCAGATTCACTTTGCTGAGAAGGCAGACCTTCCTCTGTTACTTCACATTTAGCATCACTGTCTGGAATTCGGATATCTATGTAGTGGTCATTCTCTTCTGAATTCTGGCTCTGCAATCTACCAGAGGTTGGTGGGGCAGCAGTGCAAACCTCTGAAGCAGAACTTTCCTTCTGAAAACATTCAATTTGCCTATAAAATAAATTGTAAATGTGCTTGAAATAAAAAATAAAATAAAAGCTAATACAGAATCCACTCAAAAAGTTCCACCATTTCCAAAATCGCAGCACATTTATTCGTGAATATTACTCTGAGTCCAATGCTGTTGATATGTACATGCCAGGATGGCCTGGGATTGCATTTTGTATTGGTCCTGCTAACTGGGCAGGTCCAATGTTGTACCGCGACTGCACCACGCACTCTGGACTGATCAGAATATGTAAGGTTTGTGTTTTTGTGTGTGGTTAGTATGTAGTAGGGCAAGTATTTTGATTGTTACCAATGTGTTTGTGCTATGCAGTAAATATTGCTTTTTGCATATTACATCACTACTTCTTTCTCACGTACTAATAATTGAATGACTGATACAAGGCTTTAGTTGATCAAAGCAGCCACAAGCTGCTTGGCTGATTTTAAAGAAGTTAATACAGCACCCTTGATTACTGCTATCCAGACAACCTAGCAAAGGCATTACATTTGCCACAAGACAAATTAATATTGTTATTTATATGGTGCCATCATCTCGCACAGTGCTTTAAAGGATGCAACATTTCACCAGAATAGATGCGGTTAAAATTGCATGCTATTAAGAAAGAATAGGGACAGGCCCTGATCACAAGACTTTACAATATAAGCATTAGCCTTTAAAGGATGAAAAAAAATTGGAATCTTTACCTCTCAAGACTGCCAATTTGCTCCAACAAAGCAGCTTTCTCGTTGTCGCAAAGGAGAATTTTATCTTCCAGTTCTTTAATTATTGCAGATTGCTAAAAGAAAGTTACCAATAATAATATTAAATACATGCTGCATTTGCATAGCATATACGAGTGAATAATGCTGTTGGATGGGAACAGATGGGGTACAGCTTTAAAATTGAAGGAAATAAGTAAAACTAAGGAGGTAAATAGGAATTCGGATAAAGGATGTGAAGATAAAAATTATGGTAAAAGGAAAACAAAAAGGCAACAATTAGCAACCTTAGCAATAAGTGTGTAGTGATGGTGTAAAACAGTGTGAATAGATAAATATCTACAACAATTAAAGGACAAGTTAAGTTAAAAATCCTTGGCTACCTAAGACCATGTACATGTGCAGTATAGATGCTATAGACTATATTGGACTTGTGTGTGCTTCTGGATAGTTGAAAGGGACCACTGGGAATCAGCTAAACATGGTGGAGATGATAGGAATATACCCCCAGGCCAGTGCATTATTCAGTGAATATTAGCAATTGTAATCGCAGGGGAGTGCCTAACAAAAACTCTGTGATTTTCATTTTCCTTGACTTCTAATATTTTTCAGTTCTGCATTTACCACTTTGATGTCAAATTAATAGTTTACCTGGGAAATATTGGAATCTGGTGTAACAGCCTGGGTGGGCTCCAGGTCACCTTCACTAACACCAACTGCAATGTCTGCAACATCTTTTGAAACAGTTTGATGGATACTTAAGTTGCGATAAAGCTGCAGCAAGTCTGGTGGCTTTGGAGTATTCAAGCCTACATCATCCCAAAGTTCAAAATCCTGCATAGGAAAGTATTAACATGTTATACTGCCAAAATGATGATTTCCTTACAATGTTTCTTCTGCAATAGCAATACATATTTTAGAATAATTTTTTAACATAATGAAAAGTGTTTAAATTATCAGAACAAATTATTAGAGTATGGTGGAAGAAAATCCAAATCATGTCTAACACTATATTTCAAATTAGATGAGCATAAATTGTTCAGTTCATTAAGGTGACTTTATATTTGGACTACAAGAAAAATTGTGCATTTGCTATGTGCTTATTTACCAAATTTGCAAACAGTATGCTTTTCCACAGCAACCTTATTAATATTTCAGCATTTCAGTGGTGTATCCCCATACTACAAACCACACTACATTTGTGATTAATGAATATTAAACAGATATCACTACAAACTACCACGAAAATGTTTGTACACATCTCAATAAGCACACATAAATCCCAAATTATTTACATTCAATGGTCAACACAAAAGGCTGAAATCTACTGAGATCCATTCTGATGAACACATGAAAAAAAGAAAAAAAATGTATCCCATAACCAGAGTGTGGGCTCTATTAGCCTGCACCTCTGGTGGGGTAAAAAAAAAATTCAGGATTACCAATGCCCTTGTTCTGCTCTCTGCATTAGCGTATTTTTTAGTAGACAAAGTATGATCGGAATTACGGAAAAAATCAGTTTTCCGGTTGCCCTGAGCATTCTGGATGACAGGTCCCATACCTGTATAGGATTTATTTTTTGTATATGCAGGTCTGAACAAATATTTATTTACAATAAAGATTAACAGTCAGATATTTAGGTAGACTAGAGGAAGGAAGAACACGCCCATGCAGCTTTCAAGGCGGGAAACTATATAGCAAGAGCAAGTTGCCTAGGCACATATCATCAGTTATACACAAAGTATTACTAGCATTGCAGTTAACATGCAGCTACTATGTACAGGTATGGGATCTGTTATCTGGAAACCCATTATACAGAGAGCTCCGAATTATGGGACAGTCATCTCTGTAATATGCAATTTTAAACAAATAATCCACATTTAAAAAAAAATGATTTCTTTTTTTTTGTAATAAAAAAAACAGTACCACATACTTGTCCCAACTAAGATATAATTAATCCTTATTTATGGCAGAGCAATCCTCTTGAGTTTAATTAACATTTACATTTTGTTATAGAAAATGTTATGCATGGAGATCAAAATTATAGAAAGACCCCTTTTCTGGAAAACCCCAGGTCCAAACCATTCTGAATAACAGGTTCCATACCTGTACAATGATTTTTCGAGCTAGTATAGCATATAAGATATGATAATATCTTAGTGACAGTACCAACGGGTAGGTGGTTAGGTAGAAGGTAGAAAGGTGAAAGACTGTATAAAGATAACAAAGGTAAGGTGTATTTAAATAAATTAGAATTTAAAAAAAAAAAAAAAACATACCTGATCATCATTTTCATCAGAAAAAGTTATTGAAGTGAGCTTGTTATTATTTTTCAGTAAATACTCATTGACAAGGAAATTTAATGCTCTTTTTTCTAGAGGCTTTATGGGTTCCTAAAAGAAACAAAGCACATGAATATATTATAATTAACATGTATTTTTAGAGCACCAACATATTGAGTAGCGCTGTAAAATAAATGCGTTTATACAAAAAAATCCCATGAATTAGATACATAGAACATACAGATTTACATATATAACAACCAGTAGAAAAGGTGAGGAAGACCCTGTGCAAAAGAGTTTACAATCTAAAGGAGAAGGGAATGAGACATAACAATCAGGTGAGAGATGTATGAGGGTAGCCTTCTTTAAATAAGTGTCTTCTATGAGATCTTTTGAAGGCAGAAAGGTTGGGAGAAAGTCGGACTGTGGGAGAGAAAACCAGAGAAGGGGCACAGCCCTTGCAAAGTCATGAAAATGAGCATGTGAGGGGGTAATGAGAGAAAAGTTGAAAATCAGGTCAGTAAAGTAGCGTAGTAAGCAGAGAGGAGTTCAGAGATGTAGGGTGCAGAAGAGTTATGAAGTGCTTTGAATGTCAGGGTCATTAGTTTATATTTTATTCTGAACGGTAGTGGAAGCCAGTGCAGGGACTGGCATGGCAGAGGAGGAGCGGTTGCTGAGGTGAAGAAGCCTGGCGGAAGTGTTCATTATGGACTGGAGAGGTGACAGTCTCTGACGGGAAGGAAAATTAGAGAGTAGATCGTTAAAGCAGTCTAGACGTGATATGATGACAGAATTTTGGTGGCATCTTGGGTGGATATGTTCCTTAGGTGGAAGTGACATGATTTAAAAAGTGAATGGATATGAGAAATGAAGGGCAGGGCAGACTCTAGGATAATCCCATTTGAAGAATTGAATAGGGCTCTGACATCACTTACGGTAGGTCGTAAACACAGTATAGATTATGGCTCCAAATTTGAGATTCACAGGATCACTTTCATGGCGTGCTTTACAATAAGACTTTCTATGCCCTATGTGTGTGTGTGTATGTATATATATATTTATATTAGAGATTCTAACTCTTAAATAATGGTATTAATAGTTTTTGGTCAAAATACAAACTTCACACAAAACCAAGATTCACTGTGTTCTTTGCTGATAAAGAACATAACAGGACATATATGTATTTCAAGATGTGTTTTAAACTCCAATTGTTTAAAAATACTCTTTAAGGTTTCCTGAACATCAGTCTGCTGAACGTTATCTAAATAACAGAAACAAGGAGTCAATTTAATTCATTTGAAGTCCCAAAAAGCATTTCATTGCTGTGTTGCAGCTCAAAACAAATGGTAGACATTTTAGAACTTTAAACATGACTTAAAGGGGTTGTTCAGCTTTAAGTTAAGTTTTAGAATGATGGAAAGAGTGATATTCTGAGAAAATTTTAAATTACTTTTTATTTATGGTTTTTGGGTTATTTAGATTTTTAATCAGCTGCTCTCCAGTTTGAAATGTAAGCAATCTGATCCAAATTACCCTAGCAACCATGCATTGATTTGATAAAGAAACTTGAATATGAATAGGAGAGGGCCTGAATAGAAAGATGAGTAATAAAAAGAAGCAATAACAATAAATTTGTAGCTTTACAGAGCATTTGTTTTTTTGATGGGATCAGTGACCCCCATTGAAAGTGAAAAATGTCAGAAGGCAACATGGCGTGTTCCACCGTTTCTCGTATCATGGCAATCGGTCGTTCAGACAGGTTAAAAGATTTATATTGGTTAACGATAAGATCTTTGCATGTATTGCCTATCTGGCGATATCAGTGGGTGACTGTAACTACTATTTGTCGAACATAACTTTCATACGATCGCTGCCTGTCAATTAATGGCCAGAACATTGCCTGATGTTATTTTTCCTACTTATTTTAATCTTAATGGTTAATGGTAGATCATTAGACTGAAACAAACAAGTGTTTGTTGCACAAAGAATAAAATCTGCACATCTATGGCCAGCTTAAGGGCTTCCATATCAAGCCCAACCTTACAGCCGGAGGCGATCCTGGCCCCTCCGCCACCTGAGGCAGCTTGCTGCTGCTGCCGCCCCCTCCCCATGTGCTCACCTTTTTCGCACTGGAGGGGGTCCGGGGGGGGGGGTCTACGAGGGCAGCAGAGAGGCCAGAATGCTAGCGCAGAGAGCATAATTGCGCTCTCTGTGCTAGAAGAGCTGAATTTCTGGTTTGAAAACTGGAAATTGAACTCTTAAAGTACCAGGAGCAGCATTTTTGCCACCCCTGGTACCCAGTAAGGCACTGCTGCCTGAAGCAAGTTTCTCGACTCGCCTTATTGTCGCAGCGCCGCTGCTTACAGCAGGTAAATAACACCAGAATAAATCATTTTAACCACTATGCTAAGTGGCATGTGCACACCCTAATCACATTATAGTGTGGTAACATTTCCTTAGGCACACCCTCCCAGAGCACATACCTGAATTTCAGGACTTGATGTATAATTCTTTCGTTCCTGCAAAGGAACTTCATTTTCTGCAAGAAAAAAAAACAAGCAAAATGACAGTCTAAAAATCATACCATAAAATTTGCTGCCTGTTTTTACAGCTGAAACACAAGGAAGAAAAAAAAAGTTGGAAGTACGGCACCTGCAGCCAATGTCAGGTTGACCCTGAGAGCCTGAATGGTCTCCTTGGCTTTCCGTAGTTCAAACTCCAGGACTGGACAGGGATTTGGATTAAACACACACAGGCATCCAACCAAGAAAAGGGAAACAAAAATAAAAAATGAAAAGCAAAGATGGGTGTGGAAAAAAATATATACAGTTTGTATTGAAACAGAAAGCATGCAGTCTTAATGGAACTAATGCAAGCATGCAGCAGAGTTGGCTTAAGAGCAGTCTGATAATCATTTTCATGTACATGAGAATCGCATGGAGCCGTGTTCATTTCAAGCAGTCTGACAAGGGCTATATGTTGAGTGACAAGAAATCAAGGATGCAGCAGCGTGTTGCCATTTTGAATTTCTGTTGAAAATTCGCTGATAAAAGCAAGGATAGTTATTGGATACTCTCAGGGCCTGAACAAGGGGTAGGCAGAGTAGGCACGTGCCTAGGGCACAAAGCTCGTGGGGGGGGGGGGCAGGCACGTACCTGCTTTGCCTCCGGTCCCCTCTCTCTTCTTTGCCTGGCTGTTCGGGAATGTGCGCTCGGACCTATTCACAAGTGAGTGCGGTGCAGAATGGGCCTGGCCCCATGCTGGATCCTCAGATTAAATGGAAAGTTTACACAAGCAGGGTTGGAATTCAAGAGCCTACAATAACTTTAATACAGCCAGGGACCATTCTCAAAGCAAACAAACAAAAGCAGTTTATGTCCATAGGGTTAGCTAATAAGTAAATAAAACTTTTTCTCAAGACCTGCTATATTTTTTATTGAAATTTTTTACAAGCACTCTGGCTTTTCACTTATGCAGTGTGCGCTTCTCTACAAAGTATTTTGCAAGTACATTGTATGCTAAGCTTTAGCTGGATTCTAGGTAAATATAGGTAAAACTGACCAAACTGCTCTATATTTGCCCTTTGTGGTTTCCTCATACTTAATTAGTGTTTCAACCATGAGGCAAGGTTAAAACTTTCCCTCAGACAGTGTGGTAAGTTTAAGGGACTAATTCAGTTCTTCTAGTGTATAAACCACAATTTACTACATTAGGGATAAAAGTGCAGTTAGAAGAAGATAGATAAGGGAACTTCATACCTAAGTCTACTAAGAAATCATTTAAAGGGGTTGTTCAGCTTTCATTTTTGGTATGATATAGAAATTGATATTCTGAGACAATTTGCAATTGGTTTTAATTTTTCATTATTTGTGGATATTGACTTATTTAGCTTTTTATTTAACAGCTCTCCAGTTTGCAATTTCAAAAATGCATATTATCATGCACATGTGGTTTTATTGGCATATTTATGCTTGACCGTATGATTTTAAAAACGCAACGTAAGCACCCTATGTGACCTCGCCATACAGAGCATTTGTTTATAATCAGTAACACCCCATTTTGGAGTCAGAAGAAGGCAAATAATTAAAAAACTATAAAACAAATAATGAAAACCAATTAATAAGTTGCATAGAATTAGCCATTCTATAACATACTAACTTAGCTAAAAGGTGAACACCCCTTTAAGGTTATGGTCAGACCTGGCTGTTACCTTGGCCTGACCACTTACCTCTGCTCTGTGATGTGTCTGCACCTGCAGGTACAGTGTCAACTGGGATTCAGACACACTGAGCAAATTTTAGCATGAAAATGCAGATGCAGACACATCAGAGTGGAGGCAAGCTGTTTCTTGGCCTGTGTCTTTCTGCAGGCTGAGAAACAGCCAGGTCTGACAGTAGCCATAACCCTGAGTTGTTCAGTGTGTGTGTATCCAAACTAGACTAATATTATCACTTTTCCAAACTGAACTACAGTGACTTTGTGTACTGGCATTTAAAATGACTAGAAACATTAGTCACACACACTGAAGTTGCTTAGGGTGTTTAATTAATTTATTCAGCCCAGGTTTGGATTTGTGGGCAGGCCATAAAGGCCTGGGTTTAGGGCAGCAGACATTCGGGGCAGCATGCCACCCACTGGCCGGGGGGTTGGTTTTGCGTACAACATTTTTCTGCCCAAAAGCCAGGCACGTGTCCAGGTGCAAACTAACCAATTTCACATTAGAATCTGCTTAGAATTGTGCAGATTTTTGTCATATAGTATATATATTGTTTAATCCACTGGACCAAAAATTGTGTCAACACTGCTAAACCAGCAGATACGTGTGCACTGGGCACTATGGAGCCTCTAGTGCCTAAACCCAAATTAGCTGTTGGACCAAACTTGCACATTTTTACTGTACCAAAGAGCTTTACAGTTGAGCAATGTATCTTACCTATCACAGAAACATATATTGACTAACTGCTTGAAACTTTAATTAGTTTATAAAAGAATACATAGAAAGCTGAATAAAGAATGTTGACAGAAATGATTTCTATGTGATGACTATGTGATGTTTGCTTCTATCACTAGGGCAGAATCCAATTGTAAGCCAAACCTTTCTGCACGTTCAGAAAAAAACAAATATAGCACATTCTACATGATATACATAAAAGCCGGAATTTAAGGGGCAAAAATAAAAGAACGGTGAAAAAAATGCAGAAATAAAATTAAAAAATAAATAAAAAAAAAAAACAGGCAAAATGAAGATGATGAAAACCCATGTCAGACAGCAAGAAAGCAATGTACAAAGGCAATGATTAGACTCACTCCATATTTAGGGTGAAAGGACCAAAACTAACACAAACACTCTGCTGTATGCTTCCTTTCCACAGAGTAAAGTCCACGAGCATTAGTACATCCTATTAGGGCTCAGCTACATGGGAGTTTTCCTCTATGTCTGCTACTATCTGCTGTGTATGATCAGCAGGTGGTTTGTAAATGAGGTATTCTAGGTTATAAAAGATAAATGGGATTTTGGATCATAGAGATGGAGTAAGGTTTTCTCTGTGATTTTTTTTACCACGTGGTACAGGTAGCTTATGTACCCTGTGCCAACATACTCTTTATCCACCATAACTAATAAATAAATTGAACATGTGAATTTGAAAGGCAGGGACATAGGTCATAACATTCATGTACAGTAACTGAGCCCTTAAATAAACATGTAAAACACACCATATTTTTCAGTATAGTTTATTTTAAATAATTATAACACTTAACAAGTGTAAAATAGGAAATATACAACTTACTGAGCTCAGAACATTTCTTCACTAATTTTTTACATAGTATTTGAACATTAATACAAATTAAGAGACATCTTATTGTTGACTTAACATCGGTAGGATCCATAGAAAAAAAAAAATCAACACATTTTTGCATAGTAACACCAAAAAAACACCAGTAAAATATCATGTATATTGCCCTGCATTGGTAAAAGTTATATACACTACTATAGTTTATAGAAATTGAAATGGGGCAGTCATTCAAACTGAAAAAGGAGAAAGGGCGCATCTTACTAAGCAGATAACAGATACGCTCTGTAATAGAATATAATAGGTTACATAGCCGATAACACATGCACAAAATAGAATCCTGAGACTTGAATGGCTGATCCATGTCTAAACAGCAGCTTGTTTATATAAACTATAGTACTCTTTCTAAAGCAAACACACCAATCGTACTAGTGCATGGGAACAGTTCATTATATTTTAGTTACTTTCATTTTTTGGCGTTACTGTTCCTTTAAGGAATTTAAATTGAGTGATTTGTTATTTGTGTGAGATACTAATAAAAAATAAAAATGTTAAGGGTGTAAACACCCAAGCAGTTAATAGCACTTTAATAAGTGCTGAAAGGGGTTTGTGCATGTACATAGGTGCTAAAATGCACCAATTCTGTTACCTGTAGCAACCAATGAGATATTTGCTTTCATTTTATAACTTGAAGTAGACTGTTCAAAGCTAATTATGGACTGGTTGCTACTGCAATCACTGACAATTTCTTTTCCTGCTCATTTTCTGACAAGTACTTGCAGAAAAGGTACAGAAAAAACAGTGAACATTCCATTTTTATCTTATGATGTGAAAAGGCTTGTAGGGTAAACTTGCTTTCTTTGCCCACCCCAGGTGTCATACTGCACATTATAAATAGTAACAAAGAAAAGATTCTAGTCAGGTGTAAAGGTGGCCATATACGTTACAATTATGATCTTTCCTGCAAAGATTGTTTGTTTTCACTTCTAACGTTAAGAGCGGAATTGTCAGATATGCAGGCAGAAAAAACATCTACCTCTGATGTTTCAGCATTACGTTTTGTCTATGTTTGGGCTCCTTCAAAGGCACCCAATAACATTTTTCCATCTTGTCTGATTGGCGAAAGACCAATATCAAAGTCTAATATTGGTCGTCTAGTCTCACACATGCAATGAATATCGTACAAAACCTAATTATACACAGGCCAATACTGTCTGCCTCCTCATTCGCTCATGACAGTGCCCATTTTAAAGTTTTTTTTCGGATCCGCTTACAGATTTAATCACCTATTTAGCCAAATGATAACAGATCTGCTTATGTAGCATGTACAGTTCTCTTTAGTGAATACCTTATAATGTACAGATATGGGACCCCATAATCTGAAAGCACACTTTCACACCATAAAAGGAGGTGTCAGTATGTTCATCTTGGCAAAATCAACCAAACTGACATCAAATCAAGTAGGACCACAAGGAATACAAATCTGGTTGAAGAGAAGGTGCAAAAAGACACAGAATATGGAATGCAACAATACAAAAAATGTTGCACAAAGATTAGCAATATTATTTTTAATATAAATTACTTATCCTTAAAGGGAAGTTTGGGATGATTCAGTATGCTTTAGAATTGTACTGGTTTCACAGAAGGCCAAAAATTTCAAGTCTGGGTTTTTTTTGCCTACATTAGCATCTTTTTATTAAAGGGTAAAAAGAGAGGTTGCAAACAACTTTAAATTTCAACAGTACAGAAGATATGGTGTGTGTGTGTGTGTGTGTGTGTGTGTGTGTGTGTGTGTGTATGTGTGTGTGTACTGAAGTACATAACCTTTTAAACATTCCTCCATATGTAATAAAAGGAAATACGTTTGCCCAGGAGCGACAACCTTTTAAACAGGTAACAATTAAATGGCTACTTGTTGAGTAGTACTATTGGTTATTGCACCTACGCATTTATTTAAGAGAAGCGGTTTCTTTAGATTAAAAACAACATTTTCCGGTGTCAGAGAGAATATTTAGCATTTTTGGTAAAATGAAATAGTTAAATGATATACTCACCTGCTACGTGCTCATCGGTCTCTCGGTTGCCATCATCAGAGTATCGTGCAAAATCCAGTGAATCAAGTGTACTAATACTACCAGCTCTGTCTAAAAAGACAAAAAGAGGTTGAGAAGCAAATATTTAGAACAGAGAATATGCATGAACCAATAGAGTATATTTCTGTGTGGCAATAGTCTTTACTAAAGAGGACATTTAACTTTATATGGAAATGCATGCTAGAGAATTATTTATCTCACAGATATAAAGGTGATGATTTATGATCAAAAACAATTGCAGAATAAATAGAGCTTTGTTGCTTGCAGTTTCAGTTCTCCCCTATTTGATAAGCAGCAACAAAGCAGTTGGAGAATACTCCTATATAGGGAATTATGTCTTGGTCAATGAATATAGTAACTTGTATATTATAGCAAGTGAGCTGCAGAAATATTGATGGTGTGAATAATCCATGGCAAATAACATGGCTAAAACAGGAATGCTGAAATGTCACATGAGTAAACAATTCTTAGGTATTACAGTATCTATAAAACTGCACTTAGAGGTGACTTTGACAGCCATACCTTACTCTTACATGTTGCTAAGATAGGCACACACAAGGCACCTGATCAGCGTACGTTGCTTGCCACCCTTACAAATATCCTGGAAGCGGTTAACCCCCATATTGAATTAACACAATACAGATGCCTCAGAATGTGGAAAGCCACTATCTTTGTAACACACTGCAAGGGTGAGGGGCATGTACAGCATATTCATCTGACAAATACAGCCCTCCAGCCACCGCTGAAGCACAACTCCCAGGTGCAAATATGTGCTAAGCAAACCACAACTCATAATTATAAAGATATACAGAACTCAAACTACCAGATTAAATAGCATTATGTAAAAGTTATAAGAAAGAGAAGGAACAATACCCTTGCTTGTAGGATGCACCGAATCCAGGATTCGGCCTTTTTCAGCAGGATTCGGCTGAATCTTTCTGCCTGGCTGAACCGAATCCTAATTTGCATATGCAAATTAGGGGCTGGGAGGGAAAAAAAAAGCGTGACTTTTGTCACAAAACAAGTAGGAAATTGAAATGAAAAACGGTGGAGTTGTCCCAATGCTTGCTACTTAGTAAGGCAGGGTAACTGACTGTGGTCTCATAAATTACCTAATCCTAAACTCATGAAGGAGACTAGTTTATACTATTAAATCACAAAAAGCGGCCCCTTGGAGTTGAGTAAGCAGTGAAGAGGTAAAGAATGGTATGAGCTGAGCGGTGGGTTGTAAAACGTCAACCCTCTAGGACCAATTCCCTTAAAAAGAATAAATACTTTGTAGCCAAGTTACAACCAAATAACAGATAATAAGAGCAAGGAAACGCCTTAACATTATGTAAAAGCCCATATGGTCATCTACTTCCATGATCTACAAATATTAGAGGGAAACATATAACTGCACCAAGAAATTATAAGACAGGAGGAACAGAACAGCTCAGCTTCATAATATGCACAAGTGACAGAAAGCCTTTAATCAGGTCATAATGGGAAATTTAGTTATATCATGCACATAAAGAGAAGCCTTCAAATACACCCACGTCATTTGCACAAATTAGGGATTTCTACTTCAGGCAGTTAGTTTCCATGGCAGCAAAAACTTGTCAGTCCTCAATGCTATAACACTTCTATGCAGCACAATTCTATCAAATTTACAAGTTTCCAGATTCTGGCTGCTAATTGCTACAACTTTCAAAGTGAAAATGTTTAATCAATCATTAAAGCATGCAAAAATAATTACTACTTTTTTTTTTATTCCACAGGGAAACTAAGCTGTCAAAAGGTTAAATGTAAATTGTATGCACAAAGTGCTCACAGCACCACTATTAAAAGGGTTGTTCACTTTTGTAATTGATCCTCTTTTTAATTTTGAGTTATTTCATTCTTATTTTACCCTAGCAACCAGGATGTATGAGACTAGAAGATGAAAAGGAGAGTCCCTGAATAAAAAGATTAAGCAATAATAAGTAATAATATTAAATTATAATAATTAATTATAATCATTTTTGATAAGAATAGGACATACTGAAAGTTTACTCAACTAGGATAGGTGAACTATCCTTTTGAGACACAATACAAGTTTGAGGGCAGCAGTTATTTGCTTTTGCCACTTTATTATTATTATTATTATTATTATTATTATTAACATGTATTTACATAGCGCCAACATATAGCGTAGCACTGTAAAGTAAATGTGATTATACAACTAAATCACATGAATTATATACATAGAACATATGGAGTTACCTACAACACAATCAATACAGGTACAAAAAGGTGAGGAAGGCCCTATGTATAGGCATACACTCTAAATGGAAAGGAGTAATACACAAGGTGTGGGAGTGGGCAAGATTGAATTAAGTGGGTGAGAAATGTGGTACTGTATGTGGTGTTGTGTTTGTTAGTTAAGCAGAGTGAGGGTAGGCTTCTCGAAAGAAGTGCGTTTTAAGAAATTTCTTGAAAGCAGAAAGGTTGGGAGAAAGTCGGACAGACCGTGGGAGAGCGTTTCAGAGGAGGGGTGCAGCCCTTGCAAGCCCTTAAGGCTTTGATTAGTCAAGGATTGGTATTGCGGAAAAGTTTTGAGGGAATTGGATCAGGTGGTGAGGTGAGAAGAGGCCAAAAGCTTTGAGACTTCCTCATCAGTGACAGGGGTGAAGGAGCACAGGAGAGACTGGGGAGTGTGGAGGGAGGGTGGTGGAAGTCTAGGGGGGTTGAGTAGTTTAATGTCCCTTCTGATAGTGTCAATTTTGTTTTTGAAGTGCTCAGCAATATCTTGAGCAGAGACAGATGTGCATGGAGGGGGTGGAGAAGGGGAAAGGAGAGTGTTAAAGGTGGAGAAAAGTTGTGCTGGTTTTTTAGAAAGGGAGTTAATGAGTGAAGTAGGTTTGTTTGGCTTGGAAGAGGCTGGTGTTATAGGAGCGCAGGGGTTAAAGTGCATTTGTGCAATCAATATTATGTATAAACTAAAAACATATATGACCCCCAAATATTTCAATAAAACTTAAAATAGTTTAAAAACAATATCTTTAATTACATATTGATGTAAGAAATGTTTTTAATTCAAAATGACTATTTATTCTCTCAGGTATTATTGTTCTCAATCTATAAATCGGAAACGCATCAGGAGGAAGTGGCTGACATGAGGTATGCAGAGACACTGCCTTGTGGTGTGATATGGGGAAAGTTTTCCATGTGAATTTTTCAATGACTCAGTGTTATTTTATTATTTATTATATTATTATTACTGGTGATATTACATAAATAAATGTTTGAAGTGAGATACTGTGAATGTCTTGGCATGTCCCTTGCCCCATAATACTGTTATTATGAGTATTCTTATTATGATTATAGAGCCATCATTCCATGCAGTGCTTTACAGGGTAAAGGGATACAAATAAAAGACCCAACAGTTTACATATACAAACATTTCACCAAAATCAATTTGATTTGCATATTGTCTGGAGACAATAGGGAGAAGGTCCTGTTTATGAGAGCTTAGAGTCTAAGAAGGAAAGGAAATCAAATAAATGGTGATAAGTGCATACTAAAGATTGGAAACCAGCAGTTAGTATATGTGTGAGCAAAGAGTAAGGGGGGATATGTGGATAGTCAAATTGCTGAGGGCTTGGGCTGCAGAGGGCTTAACTGAAAAGATGTGTTTAAGTGATGTATTAGGGGGCATATTTATGATATGGCATATTTTAAAAAAAAAAAACCCTAAAAAAATTAGAGTTAAAAAAAAAAAAAAAATCAAATTTTTGAAGATCCTTACTCTAATCTGCATATGCAAATTAGGATTTGGTTTTGGATTTGACAGAATCAATAATAAAAGATTCAACCGAAATTTCTCTGAATTCCATAATAGTGGTTTTGGTTCAGACATGGGGGGTCTGCACAGCAGTGAGTTACTGTAGTCTAAACAAGGATAGGGATGAGAATTTTGGCACTCTTGTGTGAGGAACAGTCAAATGAGAGAAATGTTCTTAAAGTGGTGGTTCACCTTCCAAACACTTTTTTCAATTCAGTTGTTTTTAGATTGTTCCCCAGAAATAAAGGCTTTTTTCAATTACCTTCCATTATTTATTTTTTACTTTTTTTCCAAAATCTAAATTTAAACTTGAATGTTCCTGTCTCTGGTGTTTGAGTCTGGCAGCTCAGTAATTCAGGTGCAGATTCTGAACTGTTACAATTTTGCAACATTTAGTTGATACATTTCTAGGGAGCATCGCAGGAGTATTAGCAACTATTGTATCAATTCTAGCAGCTGCCTGTAATGAAACCAAGAGATTCTGCTAAGCAGGGACAAAGATAAGAAATGTATCAACTAAATGTATCTATTTAGAACAGTTTACAGGGGCATCGACCCCCCCCCCCCATCCAGAGCTGCTTCAGAAGGTGAAAAATTACACTTTAGACTTCAATATAAGAAAAACGGTGACACATAGAAAATTGAAAGTCATGGGAAAAAGTAATTATTTCTGGTGATCTATATTGTTTGAAGGTGAACCCATGCCGGATTTACATAGCGGGCGCCCCTAGGCCCGATTCTGTTCATCGCCCCCGTCCCCTCCCCTTTATTTGTGCAAATTTTCATCATCGGGACCAGAGCAATGGGGATTGGCGTACGGGAAATGTAAAAAAAAAAGATTGTATCTCTTGGACATTCCCAATGTTTCTGAACCAATGTGGGTGTGGTTGGGCATCATGCCGCCCCCTTAAATCCTGCCGCCCTAGGCCCGGGCCTAGGTGGCCTTTCCACAAATCCGGGCCTGGGTGAACCACCCCTTTAAGATGAAAGAACATGATCAGTCCAGGTTAGAACATGAGCAGTCCAGTTTTGTTCATGTTTGTAGGAAACAAGGGGACATAAATGTAGAAATTGTGGTTAGTCTGTGACATAGATACATAGTTAAATGGGGTTGAAAAAAGACAAAGTTCATAACGTTAATCACCTCCAAATGAAAACCCAGCATCCATACACACACCCCTCCATAACTTCACATAAATGATACAGACCCATCTCTATACTAACTATAAAGTTTAGTATCACTATAGCCTTTGATGTTCTATCTGTCCAAGGAATCATCCAAGCAATTCTTAAAGGGGTTGTTCAACTTCCAAACACTTTTTTCAATTCAGTTGTTTTTAGCTTGTTCCCCAGAAATAAAAATACTTTTTTCAATTACTTTCCATTATTTATTTTTTAAGTTTTTTCCAAAATCTAAGTTTAAAGGTGAATGTTTGTGTCTCTGGTGTTTCAGTCTGGCAGCTCAGTAATTCAGGTGCAGACTCTAAACCGTTACAATTTTGCAACATTGAGTTGATACATTTCTCAGCAGCATCTCTGGAGTATTAGCAACAATTGTATCAATTCGAACAGCTGCCTGTAATGAAACCAAGAGATTCTGCTCAGCAGGGACAAAGATAAGAAATGTATCAACTAAATGTATCAATTTAGAACAGTTTACAGGATCGGCGACCCCCCCCCCCCTCCCAGAGCTGCTTCAGAAGGAGAGAAATGACACATTACACTTCAATATTAGAAAAACCGTCACACATAGAAAATAGAAAGTCATTGGAAAAAGTCGTTATTTCTGGTGATCTATATGAAAACAACTAGTTGTTTGAAGGTGAACAACCCCTTTAAAGGCATTAGCAGAATCAGCCCTCACAACATCACCCGGCAGTGCATTCCACAACCTCACTGACCTCACTGTATAGAACCGCCTACTTTGCATCAAATTATCTTTTCTTCTAGTCTGAAGGGGTGGCCTCTGGTACAGTGATCCACTTTATGGGTAAAAAGGTCCCCTGCTATTTGTCTATAATGTCCTCTAATGTACTTGTAAAGTGCAATCATGTCCCCTCGCAAGCATCTTTTTTCCAGAGAAAACAACCCCAACCTTGACATGTCATGACCGACAGGATTTAAAGGAACAGTAACACTAAAAAATTGTTTGAAGTAATAAAAATATCATGTACTGTTGCCTTGCACTGGTAAAACTGATTTGTTTTCTTCCGAAACACTACTATAGTTCATATATACAAGCTGCTGTGTAGAAATGGCAGAAATTGAAAAAAAGCCTATATGGCACAGGTTAAGTAGTGGATAACTGATAACACCATTATTTTCTACAGAGCTTATCTGCTGTGTAAACGGAACCTTTTCTCTTCTGAATGGCTGCCCCCATTGCTACACAGCAACTTATTAATATAAACAATAGTAGTGTTTCTGAAGCAAACAGTAGATTTATCAGTGAATACTGCATTCTATTTTTATTACTTTAAAACACTTTTTTGATGTTACTGTTGCTTTAAAAATGAGGGCAGGTGTGCCTTACAATGGCTCAAGCTTAACTAATACATTCTGGGACGTAAAAGCATTCACTGTGGTTTAATAAACAAGAAAGAACCAGGACACTAGGATGCTTGACAATCAGCCAAAAATCCGTCTTAGCCAGCTCTACTAGTGCTTTATAAATTACATACCAAAAAATCAATATACGTGGTATCCACAGTACACTAATCCCTTAAATACAGATTGCAGTATACAAACAGAAATGAAGAATGCCCATTACACTGGGGGCACATTTACTTAGCTCGAGCGAAGGAATAGAAGAAAAAATACTTCGAATTTCGAATGTTTTTTTTTGGCTACTTCAACCATCGAATTGGCTACTTCGACCTTCAACTACGACTTCGAATCAAACGATTCAAACTAAAAATAGTTTGACTATTCGACCATTCGATAGTCAAAGTACTGTCTCTAAAAAAAAAAAAAAACTTTGCCCCCCTAACTAAAACCTACCGAGGTACAATGTTAGCCTATGGGGAAGGTCCCCATAGGCTTTCTAGCAATTTTCTGATCGAAGGAATTTCGTTTGATCGATGGATTAAAATCCTTTGAATCGTTTGATTCGTTTGAACGATTATTCCTTCGATTGTTCGATCGAACGAATAGCAGTAAATCCTTTGACTTCAATATTCGATAACCCTCGATAGTCGAATATCGAGGGTTAATTAACCCTTGCTATTCGACCATTAGTAAATGTGCCCCATAGAGTACTACTCCCAAATATCCCTATTTTTGAATCATGCATAAGGCGCTGCTTTTATTTCTTCAGTGTCACATACAAGAACTCTATTAAATTAAAGTGGCAGTTAAAATAAATAAATAAATAAATAAATAATTTCCCAGAGATAATTTATTTCCAGTTGGTATATACATTATTTGGCAGATTTATCAAGGGTCAAATTTCGAGTCCATGGGAGTAATTTAAAACTCCCATGAACTCGACCAATTGCAAATTGAATTTTTGAAACTCGGGTGGATAGGATGGATCCGCAAACTCAAATCTAATCTAAATCAAATTCGATTCTAGTTTTTTCTCCGATAAAAATTGAAATGTCAGGAATGCTGCAAACAACTCCAAATTGATCCCAGGATGTTTTCCATAGGCCAACAATAATTCAGCAGGTTTAGGGTGGCGAATAGTCAAAATTTGAGTTCTTAAAGGGCCAACGTATGATAAATTTCAAAAATCAAATTAACATTTTTGAAAAAAAACTCAAATCAAATTTTAATAATTCCCTAGTCGAATTTGACAGTTTTGGGCATAAAAAATTTTTGAATCAGAATCTTGTTCTTGTTAACAAGAAGGCTGCTACATCTAAAGTACTGGGTTTAAAAAACCTGAGCATAGCCTTATCTACTGTATTCCATTTATTTGCAGGGCCAAATGTGCTGCAAATGAATGGAATACAGTAGATCTAGCCACAAAACAGCAAAAAAAAGCTACGTGTCATATGCATTTCAACATTACACCTTAAATTATTTGCATATATTAACTGCACCCTGTAACAATTCATCACAGCTGAATAACTACCCAATGGGGTGCAATGAAAAATTGCGAAAACTATTGTTTTGGTGAAACACACAGATTATTGTACAGGGCAGATGGAAACTGAATTTTACAAAAAAGGGTGTGTAGTCAGAAAAACAATATAGCCACTGCAACAAAACATTATCCAAGACAATCATTTGTTCTTTAATATATCTGATACAGTAGCACAGCTGCAAGAGGAAGCAATGAAACAAATATTATCCTCACATATTAAGGAAGTACATTTCTTTCTGAATGTAATAAGCTAGTGCCAGATATAGAATTATAACAATAATGTACTTCCCTGTCTGTAAAGCGGACAGGTGGAGACAGATTGTGCAATAAAACATTTACACTCCCTCCCATCCTTACACAGTTTGCCATGCAACCTTCGGTGGACTGTTGCTTAAATGGAAGATATGAAGGAATAGCTTATATTCCCCACCTCCCACTAGTTAATGTACGATTCCCTGTTTCTAAAAGAAAAATGGATAACTCCACCTTTTGCTACTGTATGTAATCTCTTTCTTTGAAATATGCTAAACTGTTACACAGTGTTCTTTTTCAATGCGTATTGTTTATATAAATATGATATGTATGCATCTTTATCCAATAAAAATTTTAAGTTATAAAAAAAAAAACCATTTACACTGAAGCTTAGGGATTTCATTGGGAGCAAAGACACTCCCAGACAACTCAATATCAGAAGTTAACCCATTAGCGTATTTATTATAATTGGTGCAAAAAGTTTTGCACCAAGAAAGTGAAAAAGCTGGATAAAATGAAAGTGATATTTACAAATGTTGTCCTCCCTTCTTTGAATACAGTACGCAGAATCCTGTGCTAGGTTGTTTAGTATGCACTAAACCTATTACTTGCGATGATCTGGTTTAACCAGGGAAAAATGCCAAAAATCCACAAATAAACTAGATTGACAAATAGGTTTTATTTGCAATGTTTCTAATGTTGTACTATGGCAATTAATGTTTGGGAGATTTGTTGCCTGCAGCAGCATGGGTTTAACCCTGGACAACAAATCTCCCCGTGTGTCATCAGCCTTAGGGGCAATACCTAGCAGGATAAAAAATACACACACAAAAACAAGTCTCTCTCTAGTAGAATTACTACTCCAACCGGCATTTTTTGACTCAGAAACCACTTTTATTTCAGTGGCTGAATTATACAAACATTTAATAAGCATGCCATATAGACAGAATTGTTAAAAGCCATGATCCAAACTAAGATATAATTAATCCTTATTGTAAGCAGAACCTGCCCATTGCATTTCTTTAATGTTTTCGTGATTTTCTAGAAGACTTAAGGCAGGGGTCCCCAACCTTTTTCACCCAAGAGCAACATTCAGATGTAAAAAGTGTTGGGGAGCAACACAAGCATGAAAAATGTTCCTGGGTGGTGCCAAATAAGGGCTGTGATTGGCTATTGGTAGCCCCTATGTTGACTGGCAGCCTACAGGAGCTTCTGGTTGGCAGTACATCTGGTTTTCATGCAACCAAAACTTGCTTCCAAGCCAGGAATTAAAAAATAAGCACCTGCTTTGAGGCCACTGAGAGCAACATCCAAGGGGTTGGGGAGCAACATGTTGCTCACGAGCTACTGGTTGGGGATCACTGACTTAAGGTATGAAGATCCAAATTACGACCCATTATCCGGAAAGCCCCAGGTCCCAAGCATTCTGTACAACAGGTCCCATATGTTAAAGAATGGTCAATTCCAATTAAGTTTTCAATTAGTCTTCATTTTTTTAATAGTTTTTTTTTTTTAATTATTTGACTTTTTCTTCTGACACTTTCCAGCTTTGAAATGGGGGTCACTGCCCCCATCTAAAAAACAAATGCTATGTAAGGCTACAATTGTATCGTTATTGCTACTTTTTATTACTCATCTTTCTACTCAGGCGCTCTACTATTCATATTACAGTCTCTTGTTCAAATCAATGTATGGTTGCTGGAGATCAGCTGAATAAAATTTATGTACTGTAAGTCAAAAACCACAAAATATTAAAACCAATTGCAAAGTGTCTCAGAATACCACTCTGTACATTATACTAAAGGCTAACCATAGGTTCACAACCCCTCTTTGAGCTAAGAGGGGTTGGATCTTTATGAAACCTTTCCTTTAATTTACATTATCCAAGGTATGTGAAACCATCCAAGCCAAATTGACAATAATGTAAAAAAAACACATTATAGGTGGGCATTTCTAAATGGGTAATGCAGGGAAGCAGTCCCTGTATAATGGTTTATTTGCATTGAATAACCATTTGTAAATTGCCTCCTCCACAGCTCTTTTATCAATGTTTTAGTTTTAGGTTGATGTTTTGTCCATCATCAGAATACTGCCCCGCTCCCACCTTGTACAGTAACTGAAATGTAGCCATAAAATACACACTTTAGTGTTTTCTGCACAGTAACCTGCGAATTCCATTCATGTAAATTACTGTACACACAGGAAGACTGGAAGATGGTCCTGGAAGGTTTCGCATAATGCAAAACATCACCAAAAAGAGGTTCTGTCAAGATCTTTTATTATTTATAGGTGGAATTCCTGGGATATTCGATCCTCTCTTTCCCTCAGTGGTTCCTCTGGCAGATGGAAATGGAAAATACAGCAATAGTGCAAAACAATTACATCTTAACCACAAAAAAGTACAGTACAAGTATAGGATCAATAATGTGGAAACCTGTTATCCAGAAAGCCAGAATCTATTTTAATCATATAATTCAGAATTTTCTCTGTAGTAATAAAACAGTACCTTGTTCTTTATCTTAAGATATAATTAATCCCTATTGGAGAAAAAAAAATCCTATTTGGTTTAGGCAAAGTTTAAAATATTTTTTAGTAGACTTAAATAATGGAGATCCAAATAACAGAAAGAACCATTATCCGGAAAACCCAAGGTCCAGAGAGCATTCTGGATAATGGGCCCCATACCTGTACTGGTTTTATGCAGTGTTTTAGGGACTTACTTATATATTTGTAGTGCTGAATTTTGTACATTCAAAAGTAAGCCCGATACACAATGGGTCAGCAGAAATCTGCCTTTCCATTAATGGCAACTGTGAAGGTGCAAGCCTGGACAACAGCCATCCTGCCATAAAACTGGCAGGATTATGGGATTTCTTTTGCAGTGCATACTAACTTGTTTTCACTCCCATGTCTAATCATCTTCAAAAATAGCTTACATCGACCAGATTGGCTGGGACTGTATTCTGGATAATGGATCCTATACTTAAAAAAAGATAGATATTGTCCAATGAGAATGTTTCTAATGTTTTGCTAGTCTAGTAAAACACCAATTCCCATGATACATCTATGCATTTTAGACAACCATTTGAGCTTACTACACAACATGTGAGATGGTAAAGGATCTTTCAGATTTTGATTGGAAATGCTAAAATATTCCAAAGGCACAGGCCTCTCTTGTGAAAGGACTGCTGGTCTATAGAGATGTCGCGAACTGTTCGCCGGCGAACTTGTTCGCGCGAACATCGGGTGTTCGCGCTCGCCGGAAGTTCGCGAACGTCGCGCGACGTTCGCCATTTTGGGTTCGCCATTGTTGGCGCTTTTTTTTGCCCTCTCACCCCAGACCAGCAGGTACATGGCAGCCAATCAGGAAGCTCTCCCCTGGACCACTCCCCTTCCCTATAAAAACCGAAGCCCTGCAGCGTTTTTTCACTCTGCCTGTGTGTGCTGAAGAGATAGTGTAGGGAGAGAGCTGCTGCCTGTTAGTGATTTCAGGGACAGTTGAAAGTTTGCTGGCTAGTAATCGTTTTGATACTGCTCTGTTATTGGAGGGACAGAAGTCTGCAGGGGTTTGAGGGACATTTAAGCTTAGGTAGCTTTGCTGGCTAGTAATCTACCTTCTACTGCAGTGCTCTGTATGTAGCTGCAGTGGGCAGCTGTCCTGCTTCTGATCTCATCTGCTGACTGCTGCAATAACAGTAGTCCTTGTAAGGACTGCTTTTATTTATTTTTTTGTTGTTTTACTACTACTACTACTACTACTACTACTATTATAAGAGCCCAGTGCTATTAGTCTAGCAGTGTTGGGGAGTGGGACTGGTGTGCTAATCTGCTGCTCCTAGTAGTTCAGCAGCACCAACTGACAGCACCAAAATGACTATTTTCAGCATTTATATGGCATATTTTTTCTGGCAACTGTGCTTCAGTGGCTGCGTCCAAAAAAACTGGGCAAACAATGCCTACAAGGTCAACGTATGGCAGTTGTTTAAAGAGAACAGTAGATTACTAGCCAGCAAAGCTACCTAAGCTAAAATGTCCCTCAAATCCCTGCAGACTTCTGTCCCTCCAATACAGAGCAGTATCAAGCAGATTACTAGCCAGCAAGCTTACTATCATCTGTCCCTGAAATCACTAACAGCTCTCCCCCTACACTATCTCTTCCAAGCACACACAGGCAGATTTTTCAGATACATTTTTGCCCTTGATCCCCCTCTGGCATGCCACTGTCCAGGTCGTTGCACCCTTTAAACAACTTTAAAATCATTTTTCTGGCCAGAAATGTCTTTTCTAGATGTTAAAGTTCGCCTTCCCATTGAAGTCTATGGGGTTCGCGAACCGTTCGCGAACCGCTCGCATTTTTGCGCAAGTTCGCGAATATGTTCGCGAACTTTTTTTCCGACGTTCGCTACATCCCTACTGGTCTATGCATGAAAAATTTATGTCACAAGGTAAATTAGTCATAAATTCGTATTCACATTATGTGGCAGCATAGAGACAAGTGCATCTTGTATTAGAAATCAGAAATTACAATTCAGATTTTAGGATAAAATGCAATTGCTTTTCCTGTTAACACTAAATGACCTCAAATGATTTAAAAATGTTGGAGTGATCTCCAACATGTTGCTCACCAACCCCTTGGATGTCACTCTCAGTGGCCTCAAAGCAGGTATTATTTTTAAATTCCTGACTTGGAGGTTTCGGTTGCATAAAAACCGTAAGTACTGTCTAACAGAACCTCCTGTAGTCTGACAGTCCACATAAGGGCTAACAAATAAAATAGCCAATCACAGCTCTTACTTTTTTCATGCTTGTGTTGCTTCCCAACTCTTTTTACATTTGAATATGGCTCATGGTACAAAAAGGTTGGGTACCCCTTGTGTAGAATATTTTTAGGATAATCATCTCCTTTAAGCTGTAGCAAAAAGGTAAAATCAATATCTAATATTAGGGGTGAACTGTACTGGTTTTAACTCGTGGAATTAAATAATTCACTAGTTTGGCAAAATCTCAACATGTCACATTTCAGTCCATAGGTACAAACGACTGGATCATAACGACAGGAATTTTTAAACCTACCTAATTTTCACCCAGGCCTGCCATAGGGCAGCATTTACCAACTCTGTTTGAATGAGCTTAAAGGGGTTGTTCAACATAAAATTAACTTTTAGTATGATGTATAAAGAGATATTCTGAGATAATTTGCAATTGGTTTTCATTTATTGTACTACATTTCAAGATTTCACAAAATTCACACATTGGCAAAGCTGAAAAACATGGTTTTATACAAACACATTCTGTGGGACATTCACTAAGATTCGTAGTTGCGCCAGGTGTAACTTTGCCGCACTTCGCCAGGCGTAGTTTCGCCAGTGCTCCGCAAATTCACTAAAATCCAAAGTTGCGCTCAGGGGTAGCGTAAGGTTGCGAAGTTGCGCTAGCGTTGATTCGCTAAGCGAAGCGAAGTTACGCTAGCGATGGTTAATTTGCATACGGCGCCAAATTCAAATACGTAGAATCACTACAAATGCCTGGGAAACCTTCAAAACATCAAATAAAAATTTCATTTTGCCCTACACATGTGCCCACTGTATACTTAAGTTGCCATGAGTTAGGAAATGTAGGGGGAAGGAGGGGAGCCCCCAAAAAATTTTCGATCTTTTTCAGCCTATCACCCATAATATAGAAAAAACGCTAGCGTTTTTTGGGACTTAGAAAAAATGTGAACTTTTTTTGAAGCAATCCCTATCTACTCTATTGCGCTTCGCCTGGTCTTTGGTGGCGAAGGAAGTCTAACGTAAAAGGTAGCGTTCAGTACAATGCGCGCGTTAGTGAATTTGCGTAGTTACGTCCATTGCGCAAATTCGCCAGGCGTAAGGGTGCGAAGTAACACTAGCGAATTTACGCCAGCGTTTGTTAGTGAATTTGCGAAGTAACGAAAATGCCCAACGCTAGCGAATTGAAGCTAGCGTTAGGCGCTTCGGCACATAGTGAATTTGCCCCTCTGTATCAATGAATAAACTATATAGCTTCAGGGGACATCCTACTAATTTAGTAAACATATTTGACTGTGCAAATTAAGCAACATGCTAGTACAGAATTACCTATAAAGAACATTGAAGAATGCTCCAGAACAACTGCAATGTGGGCAGGGTCGGACTGGGGGGGCCCGGGGCCCATAGGGGCTCCTGACACAGGGCCCCCCTCCCTGTGCTGAGCTGCCCGGCCAGCGTGTATGAGTGAACGTGCATGCACATATGTGTGTGCGGGTGAGCGTGCAAGCGTGTATGTGTGAATGAGTGAGCACACATAGTCATCAGCAATAAATCTTCACTAATCGGCAGCTAATCTCTCCAAAATGCCTTCCTACCGGCAAATATGTGAATCACTGGCAGGATGGCATAAGCGTCGCTTCGGATTTGTGAATTCGCCCTAAGTTGCCTCACAAGGAAACTTTAGGCGACTTCAGAAAACTGAATGACACGTTCTTGCCGGTGGGAAGCATTTCAGGGAGATTAGTTGCCTGCAGGAGTGGAAACATCGCAAGTGACTAAATCTCCCCGTGTGCCACCACCCTAAGGCCAGTTAATCAGAAACCATGCAATGGGAGCCCTTTAAGTAATAACTTATGGCCAACTTTCTAGAATTACACAGCTTGAACAGCAGGAAGTGCATAGGAGATGTGGCTCACAGGCTAGGCTACACAGTTCATCAAACCTGCTCATTTGACGAACCAACTAATACTCGGGCTGTCCAAAATACATGCACCAAGATTGTAATGTGCATGGCCAGCTTTATACCTAGCATCAATTAAAGAAGACACAGCCTTCAGCTATCCATTGACAATAGGTATCATATATAAAAGAACAGCTGGTCGGACACAGGATGGACTCCACTGCTTTACACATGCTACCGAATAAATAAGCATTGTTTCTGTTATCCTGAGCATCCTCAAGAACTGCTTTTCATAAAGGGCTGCAGCAGATGGTCCACTATGTTACCTTGTGGACTAAAAAATATATACAGTTTATCCCAACCCCACCCCCCAATCTATCATGGGAACAGCAATCTTAGCAGGACTCTCAAACCCAGCATAAGAACAGCTTCTGTAATACAAGTACAATGCTTTCTCTGGAACTATTCTAATTTTAATATATCCTACTCTAAACAGGCACCATATTGGCATATAATAGCAATAGCAGCTTTAATTCTGTAGGATACATCATATAGTTACATAGTTAAATTGGGTTGAAAAAAGACCAAAGTTGATCAATTCAACCCTTCCATATGTGTAAATGTGTGTATGTTCATACATTCACACACAATCATACCGACCGCTCCATACACTCACAAACTATACTGTATATACCAATATCTATACTTACTGTAGATTTTAGTATCACTATAGCCTTGGATATTATGTCTGTCCAAGAAATCATCCAAGGCACTCTTAAAAGCATTAACAGAATCAGCCATCACAATTAGTGATGGGCGAATAAATCCTAAATTTGCAGAGAATTTCCACGTTTCACCACAAGCAAATTAATTTGCAAAACTACAGTGACAATTGGGCGGTGAAAAATCTGTGGTACCAAAACAAAAATTGTTGCGCTTCAAAATTATTTGGATGGCCATTGACTTCAATGCGTTTTGCGGATTTTTCACACAGATTCGCCCATCACTAATCACATCATCATCTGGCAGGGCATTCCACAACCTCACTGCCTCTGGTGGGGCTATCCTCTTTATGGGTAAAAAGGTCCCCTGCTATTTGTCTATAATGTCCTCTAATGTACTCTAGTGTAATCATGTCCCCTCGCAAGCACCTTTTTTTTCCAGAGAAAACAACTACACCTTGACAGACTACCCTCGTCATCCATCCCCCTAACCAGTTTAGCTGCACATCTTTGCACTCTCTCCAGCTCATTTATATCCTTCTTAGGGACTGAATCCCAAAAGGGACCTATAAAGAGGCAAAATTACTGTATGTTTTCATCCCTTGAGTTAATGCCCTTTTATATGCAAGACAAAACTTTATTTGCTTTAGTGGCCACAGAATGGCACTGCCCAGAATTAGGCATAACTTGTTATCTACAAAACCCCCTTGATCCTTATCAATTAACGTAACCCCAACACACTGCTATTTAGTCTATAACTCGCATTTATACGTTTTTCTGCCAAAGTGCATAACCAGTGGTGTAACTAGACCCCTAAGGGCCCTGGTACAGAAATTTACAACTTGCCCCCCCCCCCTAAAGGGATTGTTCACCTAGGAGTTAACTTTTAGTATGATATAGAAATTGATATTCTGAGACTATTTGCAATTGGTTTTTATACCAATTGCAGATGAGCAGATGAGGCAGCATTCCCCAGGGTCGGGAGGGGCGCCCTGAGGCAGAAGCCTTGGTGGGTCCGGGCCGCCACCCTGAAGCCAGAAGTGTGAGCTGCCGGGGGGCCCTGGCCCAATCGCACCCCCTGCTCCCCCGGTAGTTACGCCACTGTGCATAACCTTGCATTTATCAACATTGAACCTCATTTTCCAGTTTGCTGGCCAGTTTTCCAATTTAGTCACATCACTCTACAAAGTGGCAGCATCCTGCATAGACCTTATAGTTCTGCACAATTTAGTATCATCAGCAAAAATAGAAACAGTACTTTCAATGCCACCTCCAGGTCATTAATAAACAAGTTGAAAAGCAAGGGACCTAGTACAGAGCCCTGCAGTACACCACTAACAACACTAGTCCAATTAGAAAATGTTCCATTTACCACCACTCTTTGTAGTCTATCTTTTAGCCAGTTCTCTATCCAGGTACAAATACTATGTTCCAGGCCAACATTCCTTAATTTAACCAGTAACATTCTGTGTGGCATTGTATCAAATGCTTTAGCAATGCAATAATTTGATTAAAATAATTACCAGATCAACACAGTACATGGTACCCACAGCTCTGATCTTGACATATAGACAGTGAAGATTGTATATTGAACCTACAGGCTTCTTACTGCCTTATGTACTGCAATTCCCAGTATCTACCCACAGCCAAATCATGTTGGACACAGGGAATTCCAGTTCACTGCCAGTAGGCCCGATACCATACTGCATGGCCAAAGAGAAGTCGAGCATTTCGCCTGTATACACACAGCAGTGTCTCTACCCTCCTTCCCCCATTCACTCACTCAGCTGCCCTCCGGTGCTGGCGGTAATGGGGCCACCGATACCAGGCGGGGCCGTGGTGGGTCTCTCGAAGTTGCCCGGGTTAGAGAAGTAATCCCGAAGTCGGGGTAGTTCCCGTCCGCTCTCCAGTAGCTCGGTGTGTAGTTCCAGAGCTGTCAGTAACAGCTGATCCCGCAGCAACTGCGCGGCCAAAGCATCCAGCGGCATACGCCCCGGCTCTCCAGGCTGTGGGCAAAGACGAGACCCCGCACTGGGCAGCAAGACTGGGTCGCCATCATCCTGAAGATAGCGAGGGGCAAGCGAGACACCTGGGCGGTCATTTAATGGGGAAACATCTTCATCCTCCTCCTCGTTATCATCCTCCTCTTCCTCCTCGCCCCCTTCTTCTTCCTCCTCCGAGTCACTTAAAAATGGGTTTACACTGCTGGAGCTTGTGCTGGGCCCCACAAAACCCGAGCAGCCACTCGTACCCCCGGTGATTCCACCTGAGGAGCCGCCCTGGCCTGAACCTGCTGCTGGGGCCGCCATCTTGTATTGAGGAGGAGGAGGCGGGAGGGAGGGAGTGGGAGGGAGAGACGCTGTCAAACAGTCAGCTGTCATCTGTTACTGTGACCTACTGTTCGGAATCCCCTATCGTATTGGCTTGTGATAATAAAAGGGACGTTCCACTGTGCTCCCACGGCGGATGAACTAAATATTAGAGCATCATTGAAAGGCGCTTAGGGGAAGTGCAATTAATGCATTCAATGAAATTGCCATGTTTTCCCACATTTTTCCACCCAGAAATCAGAGTGATGGGGGCGTCTGTTATGTAGGACTAGCTGCAAATTGCATGTGTTGCCCAATCCATTATGGACTCTTTACTAAAGGGCAGCTGTGACCGCATTATAGACAGCACGTCAGCACCCATTCATTTAATTTAGATTAGTAAAGTGTCTGTCATCAGGGTTGCCAACAAGGGGTTCTGCAGCTAGGGCTACATGGTGCTAGAGGGGGCCTGATAGAAAGTGGTGTAATTCACTGCTTGCTGAATGGGGTGGGATTGGGTGTATCATGGATTGAGCTTGGGAATGGTCCAGGCTTGCAAGGGACATTTTTCTTATTGGGGCCTAGGGTTGCTACCTTGCTAGTTCTTCACTGGCCTAGGCAATATAATTCCAGGCTGGGGCTGGTATTACAAATTTATAAGTAACGTACCTGCAGGAATATTTTTTATTAACCAGTCATCTGTCCCTGCCCCAACCCTTATGTCCCTGAACTGCCCTTTCCCAAACGGTGGCACCTTACAAAAAGGTAGCAACCCTATTGGGGCTACATTTAATTGTTGGCAGGGTCCAGGTGACCAGTGAGCTGGTAATTGGTGCCCTATGGGGGGAGAGACATTAACTTTGTAGGATGTTGCTTCATTATTGCTAATGTTTTGCAGATGTAAATAGATCTGCAACAGTAGATAATCTGTAGGAAGACTGAGAAGCAACAGGTGTGGCCCTAGGTGTTTGCTTTCAGATATAAACAACACCTCACCCTGTCTATTATGCTCAGTGGAACTTTAAGGCTCTTACGCAGGTGTTCGTTGCTTCAACGTGCTCCCTATTCCACTACTGGCTGCCTGCTGATGGCTTATTTATATGCTACCACATGCCTTCCCCTTTAGTGATGTTATAGATGGGTTGGGCATGTAAATAATGACTGCTTGCCAGGTCAGGTCCATGTTGAGAGAAGGTTTTTTGGCAACCCAAAAATCACTACTTTCTATTCATTGGGAACACTTAAGTTAACTATTGTCCAATTGTATCTGCTTACAGCATTTATATGCACTGCAGTAAAGTCACATCAGTTGGAGGAAGCAGAGCTTCTGGTGCTTTTTGCAGGTTAAACTATGCTAGCAGAGAAACCCCCCCACCCCATGATAAATCCCCCAGTGCCTGCCTTTGTATCTTTAATTGTTTAGGAATGGTTGTTGACGTTTATAGCATAGCCTCCTTCATCCCCTCTTTCAAATAATTTGTATTCTTGTTCTAAAATATGTACATTTGTCATCATCAAAGGAGTGTCCCTTTTTCTTTATGGGCCGCCTTGTTGCCTCCGGGAAATCTCTTTTCCCAGAGCACCTGAAAAATATATTCATACCTAGATTATTGTAAACCATAGTGGGTAAAATGTATCAGTTGTATAATTGAGCAAAGTTACCTTACAAGGCAACTATGTACATTGTAGGCAGCAATTATGTTTTTTCAATGTTAGAGAGTCTGTTAAGAGATAGAGAAAGAAAGAGTCTTGAGCCACAATAGTAGCTCCGCTCTGCTATCTTATCACTGCTGTTAATTGTAAGTTGATATGGAGCGACTTTATAGGATTGTAGCTACGGCTTCCTCCATTAATGTGACCACCAGAAATGAACAGTGCAATGACCTCATGATAAAATGGTACAGTGAGGTCCTAACAGTGTGAACTACTCCCCCAAAAGTTAGCAAGCATCAAAACCTGCCTTAGGTAGCATTTTCCTAGGGGGTAGCCAACTTTAAGAGCTGATTTAGAGTGTGCACTTCAGCCCCTATTGTCGTGTTTTGTTTGCTGGAGGTAAGCACAATAAATGCAGGGGTGTATCCAATGCAACACTCCATGTGCATTTGATGTCATAGAAAATGGGTCCCACCTGTTTTTCTGGACTGCTGAATCTCCCTGACAACTCTTCATGACTACTTGAGCTGCTGCATTGTCTGTGGATGTCTAAGTAATGGTGAGTACAGCAGTGGCCACTACCCATTGCAAGACATTGATGTACTTATTGTGATCCAAATTACAGAAAGGCCCCTTATCTAGAAAACCCAATATTCTGGATAATAGGTCCTATACCAAGAAGCTATCTTCAGCTTCCCTGTCAAATGAAGACTTCACTGTAAATAGACTGTAATCCTTTAAGGGGTTGTTTACCTTTGAATTAACTTTGAGCATGAAGTAGAGAGTGATATTATAACACAATTTTTGTATTTTTTGTGGTTTTTGAGTTATTTAGCTTTTTATTCAGCAGTCCAGTTTCCAGTTTGCAAATTCAGCAGTTTGGTTTCTAGGGTCCAAATTACCCCACAGGAGAGGGAATGAATTGAAAGATGACTAATAAAAAGTAGCAATAACAATAATATAATAAATTTGTAACTTACAGAGCATTTGGGTTTTTTTTTAGATGGGGTCAGTGAGCCCCATTTGAAAGCTGGAAAGAGTCAGAAAAGAAAGGCAAATATAGTTACATAGTTACATAGTTAAATTGGGTTGAAAAATCAAGTTCAACCCCTCCAAATAAAAACACACACCCTCTCTACTTTTAATTAAATTCTATATACCCATACCTATACTAACTATAGAGCTTAGTATCACAATAGCCTTTGATATTATGTCTGTCCAAAAAATCATCCAAGCCATTCTTAAAGGCATTAACTGAATCAGCCATCACAACCTCAGTGTCCTGACTGTGAAGAACCCCCTACGTTGCTTCAAATGAAAGTTCTTTTCTTCTAGTCTAAAGGGGTGGCCTCTGGTACGGTGATCCACTTTATGGGTAAAAAGGTCCCCTGCTATTTGTCTATAATGTCCTCTAATGTACTTGTAAAGTGTAATCATGTCCCCTCGCAAGCGCCTTTTTTCCAGAGAAAACAACCCCAACCTTGATAGTCTACCCTCATAATTTAAGTCTTTCATCCCTCTAACCAATTTAGTTGCACGTCTCTACACTCTCTCCAGCTCATTTATATCCCTCTTAAGGACTGGAGTCCAAAACTGCACTGCATACTCCAGATGAGTCCTTATCAGGGACCTATAAAGAGGCATAATTATGTTTTATCCCTTGAGTTAATGCCCTTTTTTATGCAAGACAGAACTTTATTTTCTTTAGTAGCCACAGAATGACACTGCCCAGAATTAGACAACTTGTTATCTACAAAAACCCCTAGATCCTTCTCATTTAGGGAACTCCCAACACACTGCCATTTAGTGTATAACTTGCATTTATATTATTTTTGCATAACCATAACCTTGCATTTATCAACATTGAACTTCATTTTCCAGTTTGCTGCCCAGTTTTCCATTAATAATTCAAAAACTATAAAAAAAATAAATAAAGGCCAATGGAATGACTGCATAATAGAAGTCCTTTTCAAATTAAACATATCCACATTCTTTTTTATTAAAGCATTCATAGTTATTGTAATCCAGGTATGTCCAATGTCCGTTCAGCGGGCCAATTGCGGGCCGTTTTCAAATTTACACCGACCCTCAGCCTCCATCGTGTAATTAATATTAATGTGGCCGGCCAGCACAGTGCAATCAGGAATCGCCGTAATATTTGGGCACATTAGTGAAATGATCTGCCACTTAGGTTATACTGCTGCTTGTGTGCTAAAGGTGTTAGCAATAGACACGTACTGGCACGTAGTGTTTAAATGAGGTGCGAAGAATAAGTCCAAACAGACCAAACTTCTTCACTCCCTAAACACTGTGTACGCGTTGTGACAGGGTGTATAGGAAAACACCACTGTCTTGCAGGAAAAGAGTACATTTAAACTGCAAGATAGGTGTTACAGAGGGATACTTGGCTCAGGTAGGGTTAATATTCCCTCTCAGCCAGGTAATTAAGTGGCAGCTGAGAGAGGATCTAGCTGACAATGTAAAAGGGCTGTGTGAGCACAACTCAGAGCTCTCCAGGGAAGTGAGGGGCTGTGAGAGACAGAGCTGGGCAGAAGGAGCTTTTCTGCCAGCAAGAGAGTTCCAGATCTTGGAGCCTAAATCCCTTGTGGGGAAAGAAAGAGGAAAGGACTGGCAGAGGCTAGTGAGTCTGAGTCCCAGGAGGGTAAGCCAGCAGGGCTGAGTGTGAAGCCCAAATACTTCAAGGTGCAAGAGGGTGAGAGTTTCCCTTGATGGTGAGCGACCAGAGGGGGGAAAACCCTGAATGTTTTGCAGTGTATTTATTGAACTGTACTCTGCATGTTCTACAGTGAAGTTGAACTGTAACCTGAACATTTTTCTGTTGCCTTTTTGTTGGGAATGTCCAGTGCTTAATAAACCTGTGTTTTTGTCCTAAACCTTGGTGTCCCTGTCTCTAAGCTCCAAAATCCTACGCTACCTGCTTACCAAACGCTAATTCCCCCAAAAAGTGCATGTGCAGGCCAATGGCATGTCACAGCGTCCATCCCCAGGAGTGAATGATCCTGATCCCCAAGGTCCCCACCTTGGAATGGATGTCAGACTGAATGGTCGGCCCCTACACATTTTCACCTCACCAAATCTGGCCCTCACTGCAAAAAGTTTGGACACCCTTGTTGTAAACTAATTTAAAATTCTCAGCTATCAATCAAATATTTCCTGCCCCACCTCTATGTCTTAGGCATAGAGGTGGGGCAGGCAATTACTTTCATTTTAGCACTTACTAGATGTCTTTGCACTCCCCACATTTCCCCCTCTCTCTGGGTTGCTAGGTTGACTGTTTTATAACCCAATTGGGGTACTTTTTAAAATTAGTGGCGGGTTTTAAAAGTCTAGACCCGACAATATACGGAATTTGGCTAGTTTTGGAAGTTGCCACAGGTTTGGATTTTCAAAACCTGCCCAATTTACCAGACCAGCTTTCCTGCTCTTATTGTCTGTCACAGTTAAAGGGGAAGGAAACCTAGTTGGCGCAAGCCCCCCACCCCCCTCCCGTTTGTTGCCCACCCTCCCCCCTGGCCTACCCGTCCCGCTGGGCAAATGCCCCTAACTTGTTACTTACCCTTCTGCGCAGGTCCAGTCCAGGGAGTTCACCGACGACATCTTCTTCCACGCGATCTTCTTCCTGCTGTGAATGGCGCATGCGCAGTAGTATCATTTCGCCTGTACGATCTACTGCGCATGCGCGTGACTTTTGGCGCATGCGCAGTAGATCTGTACCGGCGAAATGATCCTACTGCGCATGCGCCAAAACGCTGTTCACAGCAGGAAGAAGATCACGTGGAAGAAGATGTCGTCGGTGAACTCCCTGGACTGGACCTGCGCAGAAGGGTAAGTAACAAGTTAGGGGCATTTGCCCAGCGGGACGGGTAGGCCAGGGGGGAGGAGGGAGGGTGGGCAACAAACGGGAGGGGGGGTGGGGGGTTTGCGCCGACTAGGTTTCCTTCCCCTTTAAGTACAGCCCTCCCCTCCGGACTCGAGCTTCTTTACTCGGCTTCAAGCAGACAGGCTATGGGACTCTAAGCAGCAGCCGGTGGGAGCGGTAGGGTTGCTACCTGGCCGGTAATTTACCGGCCTGGCCGGTAAAAATTATGGTTGATCCCAATATTATAAATAGGGGAAAAAAGATAAGTATATAGGTATTTTTGTCCAGAAAAGGTGGCAACCCTTGTGGGAGGTAGTGAGAGCGGGTGTGGAGATGGGCTCTTGCCTTTCCTGGTTTGCCTCAATCCAAGTCCGGCTGTAGAAGGGGCTGAGAGCAGAAGAGCCGGGCTGAGCAAAAAATTTCTTTGTCTACAAACAACCACAATAAGCATTTCTGAAGCATTTTTGCATTGGAGATCTCTCTAGTCTAGTCGTCTTCAGCACAACTGAGGTGAAACACAGTTTGGCCATAGCCTGCCTAAGTGCTGATGCAGTCAAATGAATGACCACATACATGACTGATGAGTCAATGGGACATACATATCAGCACTTGAAGCAAGTTGTGCGCAAACTTCATGTGATTGAAGCCATGCTGAGGAGGACTGAGAGGTGTTTGCTAACACCCATTGGTGCTACGCTTTGTCTCCCTTTTTGGCCAGATTGTGGTAGTACAATAGGACTTACCATAAGCTAAAAAAATGCAACTAGAGACACTACCACCAAAGAAACCATACTGTTTTTCTATCTACAGCAGTGGTCCCCAACCAGTAGCTCGTGAGCCACATGTTGCTCCCCAACCCCTTGGATGTTGCTCTCAGTGGCCTCAAAGCAGGTGCTTATTTTTTAATTCCTGACTTTATTATGCAACCAAAACTTGCCTAAACAGATGTACTGCCAAATGGAGCCTCCTGTAGGCTGCCAGTCCGTTTAGGGGCTACCAATAGCCAATCACAGCACTAATTTGGCACCTCCAAGGAACATTTTACATGCTTTACAATACCTTGTCTGCTACAAACGGGTGAATCCCAAACTTTATTCCATGGTGCTCACAACACTTCAATGTTCAAATGTTTCGGGACCGCATGGCCCTTCCTCAGTCACGGAGCAAATGTAATGAATTGAACCGATAGGGCTTGGTATTTGTTAGGGCAAAATTAACTGGTGAGGCTAGATATGAAAAAAAGAAACCCATGCAGGAGGGGGGAGGGGGGACATACATATATCTACAGTCTTGATTTTTAAAAAACTAAATAAATGGTTTACCAAAGATGAAAAAGGAAAAATTAGATTTTTTTTTTCTTTGACAAATGAATGCAAGTCTATAACAGAAGGATTTTCCTTGTAACTAATGAAGATGATATTGTAGTGACATCTACTGTTCACTTGCCAGAATTGCTTTCCTGATATTGCAAGAATTTAGATTTGTATACATTTTTTTGCTTTGATGCCATTTGATTGATACAAAATCGTATAGATTATCAACCACTCCTTGCTTCTTACTAATGTAGCTGGCACAGTAGCTCGGAAAATGTTAATAAGCAAGTAGTAGGCTACCTCCAGGTACTTTAGTTTCCTCTCACACTCTAACAACAAAAAAGTTAATTGGCTTCTAATAAAACTTACCATAGTGTATGTGATAGAAAGTTTGTAAGCCCAGAAAAGTTAAAAATGCACAACCAGGCCTCTGTACCGTATGCTTGGTGCTCAGTATTTCAGGAGACTGCACTCCCTCCAAAGTTCATATTTAAGGGGCACGCCCTCTAAACATAGTAATGATAATAATAAAAAGTAGTTGGCTATTCCCCCTTGGATTGACTTTGGATTGATTTTGTGTGCTAGTAACATTTCTTTTGAAGGAATTTTGTAAGCAGCCACATGTTCGCCAGCAGTGAAACTGAGTTTCCTTCTCTTTACCTTGTGTGTGCAGTGACAGGCAGCCCTGACTTTTAGTAAGGAATTGTTAGTCACAATTATGTAGAGCCATCGGATCTAGTCACTCCTGCCACAATTAGGCTAATATGCCCTTGAGCAGAAACATCAAGCTAAGGTTTATCAGATTTCTTTTTTTCAAATGTCCCTATGTCACATATAAAATCTCTTGACTTTATGATGATATGACAGGAAGAGACTCTAATCATACTGTTACACGTGGTGCAGTTGGGGCATCTATAAAATCCAAAGTTTTTAATTCTAGGGGAATTTAGTAAAGGGAGGAGGGAATGTACCAGCAAATCCCTTAGCTTTCAGCCACTACGAAATCCAATTATTGGTGATCAAGTCCTTCAAAAATAAAGTTTTGTCCATCTAGACAATTTAGTTACAATAAGAAGCAGCAAAGTGGTCTCCCAAATCACAGGAATTCAAAAAAAGCTTTATTGTCAAACTTCCTTTAAAAGCATTGGACAAGTACCATTTAGAAACTCAATCCTATGACTATGACATGTACAGTCACTTGACACATTTCATGCGTCGTTCTGGCACTTCATCCAAGGTGGAGTCATGTGTAACCCTGTAGCTTTTATAGCCCAGCACTGACAGTTAAAAAAATTATTGTAAAATCCACATTCACTATATATAAACAAAATGTACTTCATGTGCCTCATACACAAGTAAATGCTCTCAGAGTAACTAGCAGAGTAATTAAAGAATCTTGGGTATAGATAATTTGAATGAGAAATTATCTTGTGTAATTGATATATTGCTTCAACCAATAGAAAAGCATTGCTGTCATACTTAAGGGATACAGGTCATTATTAAGTAATACAGAATATCTCTTGGACAGATGAGTGTAGTTTTGTTAACTCTGGATGTGACCGCATTATATACCAGCATAGAATATGAAGTAGGGTTGCGGGCAATATGTTTCTTGTTACAATACTTCAGAATTTATGATGAGGTCACTTATGAATTTATCTTATTGGGTATTGAGTATTTAACTATTTTTTATGTTTGAAGGGGGTTTCTTTCTCCAGAGATGGGCAAAATTTTCCCCCACATATACCAACCCAGTTATGGACAGAGTAACCCCTTCAGACCGTGTATTAAATGAAATTTTCATTTTATAGAGCTGATATTCATTTGAAGATGTACGAGACAGGAAGCATTGGATTTTGTGGAGTACTGTAATAGTAATTACTATAACCTATGATTTACATATGAGTAAACAAAAAAATATTAATGTAATTTTCTTGACATTTTCCTAGAGGAAGTTCGCCAGGGAGGTATAAATTGTTATGTATATATGAAACCAATTACTAGAAACACACCTTTATGTGCAGACAATTGCCATTAATGCTCGGTCCTCGGTAGCATCCTGGTGGGGCATTTTTTACTTTTAATGCGCATATGCACCACCTGGGATGCCTTCCAGGACCAGGCAATGATTTTATAGGACATGCTTTTGGTTAGGAAGTATCATGAAAGACTGATTAGGAAGGCCTATGAAAGGGCAGTGGGAACATCTAGAGAAGATTTGTTGGCAAGTATAAAAATATATTAGTGATGCACCGAATCCACTATTTTTGATTCGGCCGAACCCTGAATACTTTGCTAAAGATTCGGCCGAATACCGAACTGAATCCGAACCCAAATTTGCATATGCAAATTAGGAGTGGAAAGGGGAAACCATTTTTTGCTTCCTTGTTTTCTGACAAAAAGTCACGCAAATTCCCTCCCCTCCCCTAATTTGCATAGGGGCAGAAGGATTCGGCCGAATCCGAATCCTGGCCGAATCCCGAACCGAATCCTGGATTCGGTGCATCCCTAAAATATATGTAACCAATGAAACCAATTACTAGAAAAAAATTATGTGCAGATAGTTGCCATCCACGCTTGGTCTGGGTGGCATCCCAGTAGAGCAGTTTTTGCGTTTAAGTTGCATATGCACCACCTGGGATGCCTTACAGGAGCAGGCTATGGCTTTATGGGAAAGACTTTTGGTTAGGTAGAATGATGAACGGCTGATTAGGGCAGTGGGAATATCTAGAGCAGATTTGTTGGCAAGTAGTAAAAATAAATACATTCCAGACAGAAAACAGAGACATAAAAGGGATGTGGATTCTACATTTTTTTTTACAAAAAACAGTCCATGAAAATTAGAAAAAATAAAATATATAAAATAAGTTTTCAGATGTGGTAAAGCATTATTGTGTGATGTTTCTCCCCGTCTCTATTCTAAACAAAAACAAAAAGAGAGGGAGCATGATGATTATTCAGAAATGTTTTCTATAGATTTGGAAAAAAATAGGTGCAAGGTATGTACAGTAAGCACATATTGGTTCAGAATACATTTTAAAGCAGTGTGACTGGAGAGACTTTTCCAATCAGCTATATTAAAGGGGTGGTTCACCTCTATGTTAACTTTTAGTATGTTATAGAATGGCCAATTCTAAGCAACTTTTCAATTGGTCTTCATTATTTATTTTAGGTTTAGTTTTTGAATTATTTGCATTTTCCTTCTGACTCTATCCCGCTTTCAAATGTGGGTCACTGACCCCATTTAAAAACCAAATGTTCTGTAAGGCTACAAATGTATTACTATTGCTACTTTTCAATACTTATCTTAATATTCAGACCTTCTCCTATTCGTATTCCAGTCTTTTAGTTAAATCAATGCATGGTTGCTAGGGTAATTTGGACCCTAGCAACCAGATTGCTGAAATTGCAAACTGCAGAGCTGCTGAATAAAAATCTAAATAACTTAAAAACCACAAATAATAAAAAATTAAAACCAATTGCAAATTGTCTCAGGATATCCACATCATACTAAAAGTTAACTCAAAGGTGAACAACCCCTTTACCTGTGAAACCAGCCATGTACAGGGCCAGTCTTATCAACTGTTGGGCCCATATGTAAGCATTTTGGCAGGGCCCCCTAGACGAAGTGGTGTTGGCTGGCATGGGGTTGCAGGACTGGGACCCATTGGCCTCAAATGTTATACATGGCTCCCATGTATATACACCCATGGAACTCATAGTAGATGGCACAGTGGCAATTTCAAATATATAATACCCCTAGAACTCATAGCAGGATGGAACAGAGGCAATTCCATGTATTAATAACCCCACGACTCTCAGCAGGATGGCACAGTGGCAATTCATTGTATAAACACCCCCAGAACTCATAGCAGGATGGCACATTGGCAATCTCATGTATACACACCACAGAACCTATAGCAGGATGGCACGGAGGCAATTTCATATGTAATACCCTCAGAACTCATAACAGGATGGCACAGTGGCAATTTCATATACAAATAGCCTAGAACTCATAATAGGATGGCACAGTGGCAATTTCATATATAAATAGCCCAGAACTCATAGCAGGATGGCACAGTGGTAATTCCATGTATAAATACCCCCAGAGTTTACATCAGGATAAAGCAATGGCAATCTCATTTACGACAACCCCAAAACTCTAAGCAGATTTATAGATAGTAAGTGCTGTGGCGACTAGAGAGGAGAACTGTTTAGTAACCTGCCCTTGAGGGTATAAGTGGTGGAACTGGCACAGGCTGCAGGCGATGTGGTAGGAGATTCTGCTGAGATAAAAAGAAATGTTACTGCTTTGTTTGTGTACGTTCACTGACAGCACCTGTGCTATATATTTGACCTCCCCTCCCTTACATGGCGTCACTGAGGAATGGCAAACCAAACTTTACAGTACAGATTGTTATGCGATCGGATCAGGGTTGGAGGGTGGACATCCACTCTCATTTACTCCTTTATTTGGCAACCTGTAATTGCAATAAGCAATATGTGGGTAGAACTTATAGGTCCCGTAAAGAGAGTGAGGGAGCACCTTACACCTATAGACCCTATTTATGGGTGTCTGCAGAAGGGGATAAGAGGGAGCAGTTGCTCCAACCTGACTTTTTCAGCTAGGTTAAAGAAATTGTTTGTAAATGCATAGGCTTTTGAGGGAAGCCTGCAGCACATATCTAGATTTATTTGCAAGTGTCTGATGGGTTGATTTTTAAAAAAAATTAAAACTATTAACGAATGCATTTTGAAAAAAACATGTTTTCCCATGACAGTATTCCTTTAAAGGAGAAGGAAATTCCCTGGGTGCAAAAACCCTCCCCCCTCCCCTGTGTTGCCCCACTCCCTCCACCCCCCTGGCCTACCGGTCCCGCCGGACAAATGCCCCTAACTTGTTACTCACCCCTCTGCGCAGGTCCTGTCCACAGAGTTCACAGGCGCCATCTTCTCCCAAGTGGTCTTCTTCCTGCTTTGACCGGCGTTTTTGGCGCATGCGCAGTAGGAGCATTTACCTGTACGGATCTACTGCGGTGAACTCCGTGGACAGGACCTGCGCAGAGAGGTGAGTAACAAGTTAGGGGCATTTGCCCGGGGTGACAGGTAGGCCAGGGTGGAGGAGGGAGGGGGTGGGGCAACACAGGGGAGGGGGGAGGGATTTTTGCGCCCAGGGGGTTTCCTTCTCCTTTAATGTATGTATTTTGTTCTTCTTTAATTGACTGCTTTTTAACCTAATGAATGCTACAGGCATGGGACCTGTTATCAGGAATGCTCAGGACCTGGGGTTTTCCAGATAATGGATCTTTCTGTAATCTGGACCTTCATACCTTAAGGGGCCGATTCACTAAGGGTCAAATATCGAGGGTTAATTAACCCTCGATATTCGACTAGGAATTAAAATCCTTCGACTTCGAATATCAAAGTCGAAGGATTTAGCGCAGATAGTTCGATCGAAGGATAATTCCTTCGATCGAATGATTAAATCCTTCGAATCGAAGGATTTAAATCCATCGATCAAAGGAATATCCTTCGATCAAAAAAAGTTAGCCAAGCCTATGGGGACCTTCCCCATAGGCTAACATTGACTTCGGTAGCTTTTAGATGGCGAACTAGGGGGTCAAAGTTTTTTTTAAAGAGACAGTACTTCGACTATCGAATGGTCGAATAGTCGAACAATTTTTAGTTCGAATCATTGATTTGTAGTCTTAGTCGAAGGTCGTAGTAGCCCATTCGATGGTCGAAGTAGCCCAAAAAAACTTCGAAATTCAAAGTTTTTTAACTTCGAATCCTTCACTTGAAGTTAGTGAATCGGCCCCTAAGTGTACTAGAAAATCATGTAAAAAATTTAATAAACCCATTAGGCTGGTTTTGCTTCCAATAAGGATTAATTATATCTTAGTTTTGGATCAAGTACAAGGTACCGTTTTATCATAACAGAAAAAAAGGAAATAATTTTTGAAAATTTGGATTATTTGATATAATGGAGTCTATGGGAGACAGTCTTTCCGTAATTCGGAGCTTTTTGGATAATGGGTTTCCGGATAATGGATCCCATACCCGTACTTAAACTTAGTGTTGAACATTACTGCCTTACAGCTTTGGGTCCTGCGCACCATTTGCAAGTCTGTTTCTGTGGGTTTCCTAGTGTGTTATGGGACAGGGACCTTATATTGTAAACTTAATTGGGCAGTGATTGATGAGCATCTCTGTAAATGTGCTGCATAAATGTGTCTGTGTTATATAAATAAACTTTTATTAAATAATAAAACCTGAAGCATTTCTCTAGAAGTCTTACATTCAAAACAACTGCAGATTATATTTTAGTGACATCTGCTGTTCATTCTGTGCCGTGGAATACTTGCATCTTTCTCCTTACTCAAGGATTTTTGTCTGACAGTTAGACAAAGTGTGTGGTTAAATGTATTCAATAACCATAAGAGAGCCTCTCAGACTTCCATGTTATTGTATTGTGCTTAATGTCCCTCTAAATGGTAAGACAGCAGGTTGCCAACTAAAATGTAGATCAGCTGGGTGTTAATGATGCATTTCTGGCCTGGCATGCTATCTGACTTCTGTTAGTACATCTGGTGTAACAGCATAAACCCTGCTAAACTGTTGTTCTGGATCATTATCATACTACTGACCAGGAAATAGGTAATAAATTATACGTCTCCTTTACATCAGTAAATGTAGTTTTGTTGGATTTGAGGTTTTCAAAGTGATTGTTATTTCTTAGCAACTTCTCAATACACATTAGTTAAAACGTGTCAGAAAACGTATTTTTAAATTTAACTGCAAATGAAAATAAACAGCCAGACAGATACTGCTTCCAACAGCAATTACATATACTGTATCTTTAAATCTATTGTTCAGGTTGGAGACATTATGGGGCAGATTTATTAAGGTTCAAATTGTTTTTTATATGGAAATTAGAGTTTTAGCTTTTCAAAAATTTAAAAAAACCCCAATTTTCAATCATTTGAAGATGTTCATAGCCTTCATGAAGTTCAAGTTATTTTTGCAGGGTTTTGCCAAAAAACTTGATCAATTCGAGTGATTCAAGGTTTTTCCCACGAAAACTCAATTAATTAGAGTTTTCAGTTTGTTAACCCCGAATATGCTGATTCCAGTTTTTTCCAGTCTAGTTTTTCTTAAATTAGAAACCATTCTAGTTGTGAGTTCATTCGAGGTATAAAAAAACCTCTAAAATTTGACTTTTCATAAACAACCCCCTAAATTGTATTTAAAAAAAATGTATGTTTTTGGTGGGGCTTGTGGGAGAATAGGCAGGTTTGGATGGATCATGGTCAGGGGTACAATGGGGGTGTGTTTAGGCTGTATAAGGGTTGGAACCCATTGGGATTCTGCTTGTTGGCAGTGCCCTCATATGAGGGGCCCAGGTAACCAACATGTTAATAGGGGTCTCCCCTGGTGGAGGGGACCCTGCTACGTCAATAGTATGGGGCCCTGTGATTCCTGATGGTGGCTCTGCATTACTGGACTTTATACATCTTGATGCTGTTACTTGTGTTTTTTTCCCTTGGTGTCCAAGGTATTCAAAGTCTGCAGCAACAGTAGGCATGACTACTTCTACTATACATTTAGCTTAGTGGATCTTATTTAGTGATACACACTACTATCTTATTGGTAAACAACTTCTGGCTTTTAGTAACATACAACAAGTCTCAGCTATTTCCCGTGGCTAGGTGACTATAGGACAGAAGCCAAGGACACGGTCCATTTACAGCCTGCATCCACACCCACTCCCTAACTTGCATGTGTAAATGACATGCAGGTTATGGTATATGCAGGGGGTGGAAGGGGCAACACACACATGCCCCCTCTTAGAAATATAGCGTTAATGAACACAGTCAGCAATTCTTTGGCGCAGCCCCAGGTCTCTGTGCTTCAAAATAGAGGACAGAGGAATGTGTCAATTCTTCAAGAGGCAAAGACACTGTGCAAAAAACAGGCGCATTGTGCCCATATTTTGCAAACGTCCTCATAGGTTTTAACCAATTTTAATCACGTAACCTAAGTAAGCAGTTAGCTACCCACTTTTGTTGGTGTAATGCAGTTAGAATAAAGCATCTGGTTGATGCACTGGTAAATTAAACATTAAGGTATTTTTTATTACCTGTATTACAGAGAAGGAAGAAATAATTTTGAAAAATGTTTTATTACAATGGAGTCTATGGGAGATGGCCATTCCATGATGTGGAGCTTTCTAGATAACAGATCCCATATCTGTACTGTAAACAGTAGTTTTGAGCACTATCACAATGTTTTTTTCTGCAGCATTATTTCAGCACAATTAAGGTAACCTGGGGAAGATGCACTTAACGACGTACTGCGATAAAATTCAGTATTTCACATGTTGGGCATTACATATGTAATGGGTTTAAAGGCGCATTACTGCAAAAGTGTTTTTGTTTTCTTGCCAGGATGAAGAGCTATAAAGCAATATATAGATCATGCCTAATATGCTATACAGGCAATATGATATTGTAAATATGACTGGATGGAGCATTTGAAATAATTAAAAAAGACTATTTAAAAATCATTGTCAATATCAACGTAAATCATTTTGTTCGCTGCTTATTCAGTTATCAGATGTTCACTGTGATTTCATTTTGTCGATGGCGTGACTGTGAAACTGATTAAAATGGTAGAATAATAATTAATAAACTCCAATGCATTATGTAGGCCTGCAGAATTAATTGCTACTTTAATTTTAAATGTTTTATTACATTTTCCCTTTAATTCTCTTGGACTCACTACTAAATAAGAAAGCTATATATACTGCTCTTATAGGCATTCATATGTATTGCACCAAAAATATGGATAACTGGAACCTTCCTTTAAAGAAGGCTTCTAAAGATTTATATATATATATATATATATATATATATATATATATATATATATATATATATATATATATATATATATATATATATATATATATAATTTCTGTGTTTTCCGGCCTATAGCTAAGCAATTACATTTTTCTTGTTGACATTTACGTTTAGGTTGTATTTTGAAAAAAGAGCACTAAGGGGCAGTACTGTGCTTTGACATAGATTGCAAATGGGTCTTTGTGTGTAATCTACTGATGCGCTTGAACCTGGCAAGTTGATTGCATCTCTCTCTAAACTGCTGTCCACATACAGTTGCCCCAAATTATCTGATGAAATCAAAAATAACAGGTGTGCCTATTGCAGAATTGGCACCAATTCTAAATAGAATACTAATATGGCTATAGCCTATATTATTTTATTTTTTTTTTTTTTCAGAATAGCCTATATTATTTTTAGAGCTTTGTCAATCAAAATTAAATAGTAGGAAAATGCTCACAGGAACTAAAAGCCATGTACAAATGTGCTGGAGCACTGGAACATAAAAAACACAGATGCTGCTATGAAGACCAGAGGTGAGATATAAGTAATAAGCATCACTTTTATAATTATTAATCATTACTGCAGTAAAAATATACTGAAATGTTAATCCGTTACTGCTGCATGGTTAGTATGTTTGTTTACTGTGTTTTCCAAACGAAACAGGAGGGATTGGCCTCAAATTGAAGATCTTCAGAGCCCTCTCAATATTTTGTTCCATTCTGTATGTGGCATCCTCAAAAAAAAAAAAAAAAAAAATAATAAAAAAAAAAAAAAAAAAAATATATATATATATATATATATATATATATATATATATATATATATATATATATATATATATATACCAATATCAAAAACCGCACCACACAGGACTTATGAATGCAAAAAGTGTTAAAAGTATTTATTCGACGTTTCGGTTCCAAATACGAGAACCTTCCTCAGGTGGGGTACACAGTGCACAGCAAACAAACTGAATTTAAACCCTAAAATGGCGCCAAACAACCAATCAGTGACGTCATACAATCATTAGTGAGTCATAGTAAGAGTGTATATAGTTTAACCACCACTGGGGCCACTTCCCCTTATAGTGCCGTAACTCTTGTAATTGGTAAGTAGTGGAAAAATACTGTCCATATTCACCCGTAAATGTGACAATGCTAATTTAACTGTAACCAAATAGAATCCACATAGTGTTTAGCAAAAAAGTATCTCGTGTTTCTAAAAAGAACTTTTCTTCTCCCATCGATCGCCCACTCCACAGGGCCGCCGGTTAGAGGAGCAGCGGGCGGATACACATCTATCGCCATGAAAAGCCGGCATCTATACCCCTTGCTTCTAGTGCGAGGCTCCCTCTGGACCCGACCGCAACTGGCTAGCCGATACCTTTGTGGGGAAAGTGTGCTCATGGATCAGGTAAGTGCGCGTGTCCTCTCCGGATCCCTCCTATTCATGTCTCCTTATCAGCAACCAAGGACCGCTCCAGAACCCAGCCTTGAATCATCCAACTCCTCGTGCCTCTGTCTGAAGAGAACCTCCTACTCAATCGGCATAGCGCGGGTGGTATAACCACTTCCTAACTCCCGATCTTCTATGGAGGACTTGCTGGAAAGGCTAGGCCCCTGGGTTCCGTTCGGCAATCCATTGTATCGGAAACACACTGCACCAGTCTCCTAGATATTAGGAGGCACACACCCCAGGTAACATGCTGCTCAAACTTACGTCAGGGGAGCCAAGCACCATGGGTGAGCCTGGCTCGACTTTGGCCGTCCTTCTGTTTCTACTCCTCCACCAGCCATCCCTGTTTTCGTCAGCGAACCACGAAAGAAAGAAAAAAATATTAAAAACATAAGAACTCATGGTATTGCCATAGCCCATTCATTTTAGAAAATCAGTTACACAATATCGTTGACATCAAATCAGTACTTGTAACTGTTACAACTGTCCCATCTTACAATGTATCTTTATGTTGCAGACCTACTAAGGAGAAAATACACGGACAACGTTATGACTCTGGCTACTACTTCTATCCCAACGAGCCAAAAAAAAGGCAAGCGGTCCGCGGAATCAAGTTCCGAAAATGCCACAAGGGCTGTCCTGCAATCAAAAAAGTAAAAATAAAAAATAAAAAATAACCAAAAAATGAAAATCTAATAAAATACAAAATCAAAAAAAAATTGATGTATGTCCTATGTTTGTTCAAGACATGATCTGTATTAGGCCAGAGCCGTTCTTGCCACCTCTCTCCCTTCCTGTAGTGACCCAGGATCACGCACTCACAGAGGTCCAGCCTTGGTCCTAAAAAAATAGGGACATCGGTAAGGTTTCATTCAACCCTCTAGGGGACAAAGTATCCAAGGTAAATATCCACATGCTTTCCCTCCTAAGCAATAGAAGGTTTCTGTTTCCACCTCTCTTCGGGGCCGGCACATGATCAATGATCATGTGTCTAAACTGTGGCAATGTGTGTCGCTCCTTAAGCCAATGTCTGGGCACAGGTTGATCTGCTTTACCTGTGGCTAGTGCACTTCGTATGGCACTCCGGTGGTTGTTCATCCTTTCTCGATAAGTGGTAGTAGCCTTGCCAACATAATAGAGACCACAGGGGCACCAGGCCATATAAACTATATGATCAGATGTACATGTGACCCTGTGCTGTATTTTATATCTTGTCCCAGTCCTGGGATGCACAAAATGGGTGCCTTGGTTCATACCACCACAGGTCAAACAAGAAGCACACTTGTAACACCCTGGTTTCAAAGGGCGATCCAACCATGTATTTGAGGGACTTTTTGTTAGATTTTTCACCACTAAAATGTCACTTAAATTACGTCCCCTTCTGTAAGCCATCATAGGCTCTTTTTTGCCATAAAAAGGTAAGTCAGTTTCTGTTTTAATAATATCCCATCTCTCTCGTAATGCCCTTTTCACTCTAGGGCACACATCAGTCCATTGTGTCACAAAAATCGGATCCGTATTATTCTTCTGACATGTCACTTTCTCCTGAAGTAAGTCTTCCTGTGTATGTGCCCGAGCCCTCTCAAGTTGTTCCATTATCATAGAGTCCGAATAACCCCTTGAGGAAAATTGTGTAGCCAGTATACCCAATTGGGTATCCGCAGTTTCTCGGTTTGAGTTATTCCTAATCACCCTAAGGAATTGGGAATATAGAACCCCCCGGGACATGTGGACTGGATGGTGTGAATGTGCCTGTATCAGACTATTCCTGTCTGTAGATTTTCTAAACAAAGTCGTGCCTAACCTGTTACCCTCTCTGAAAATAGTCACGTCAAGGTAGTCAATCTTCTGCTTGTCATAGGTACAGGTAAGTTTAATAGGGGAGTCAATAGCGTTCAACGAGCGATGAAAGTCATTCAAATCATCTTCAGTCCCCTGCCATATCATTAGCAGATCATCTATATAGCGTTTATAGAATATGATCTTCTCACCCCCTTTAGGTAGTAGATGCAATTCCTCATAAGTTTGCATAAAGAGGTTGGCAAAAGAAGGGGCTACATTTGAACCCATAGCGGTCCCTGAAATCTGGAGAAAAAAGGCCTCATTGAACGTGAAATAGTTATGTGAGAGGACCAAATCCAAAAGGTTTATCAAAAATTCTACTGGAGGAGGGCCCTGATGGGACCTGTGTAAGGATTCTTTACACACTGCCAGCCCATCTGTATGTGGGATGACAGTGTATAAGCTTGACACATCCATCGTCACTAGGAGACTATCATCCGGTATCACTACCTCTTTCAATAAATTAATTAGATGTGTTGTGTCTTTGACATACGACCGCATGTTCTGTACCTGGGGTTGTAAGAAAGAGTCCAAATACTGAGCTACAGGCTGAAAAAGGGAACCTATTGCCGAGATGATCGGGCGTCCCGGAGGAGCAGAGAGAGACTTGTGAATCTTAGAAAGGGTGTATATAAATGGGGTCTTAGGAAAGACAGTAGTTAGAAAATTACTTGTGTTTTCACTGATCCAACCCACAGAAAGACCCACCTTAATTAGGGCATCCAACTTGAATTTGTATGATATAGTGGGATCCCCTCTTAGAGGAGAGTAGGTGTTTACATCAGCTAATTGTGATTGAAGCTCTTTAACATAATACTCTTTATCCAATAGGACGATAGCTCCGCCCTTGTCAGCTTGTCTTATGATAAGCTCTTTGTCACCCTTTAATGTTTTAAGGGCCTCTTTTTCCATGGGGCATAAATTCGAAAAATATCTACCCCTCTTTAGATGTATATCCTTAGAATCATTAGCTAACAATTGGGTGAAGATTGAAATTGCCGGAGCTGTATTAGGGGGTTCGAACATACTCTTAACCCTGAAAGAGGATGGTATAGTGGATTTCTTATCTTTAAAGTGGTCACGTAGCTTTAATTGGCGTTTAAATCTATGAATGTCCTTGTGGACCTCGAATGGTTTGGAGCTATTTGTAGGGACAAATTTGAGGCCTCTATTTAATAGAGTTTTTTCTCCTAATGTCAGCATATGACGTGATAGATTGACTATTATGTCTTGTTCCTCCCCCTCCTGGGTGGTTTGCCAGAGATTATGCCTTCTTCCCTTCCTGTTTTTCTTACCACCCCTCCTCCCCCTCCTCCTTCCGCCCCCGTGGGTAAACTGGTTGGAGTGGGAGTCACCCCTAAACCAGTAAGGAATTTTTTGACAGTAGATAGTTCAGGAGACTCGACTGACTCTGATCCGGGGCTCTCTTCCACTCCCTCCATTCAGCCTTTTTTAGGGGTGACTCCCTAGTAGCCAGAGTCATAACGTTGTCCGTGTATTTTCTCCTTAGTAGGTCTGCAACATAAAGATACATTGTAAGATGCGACAGTTGTAACAGTTACAAGTACTGATTTGATGTCAACGATATTGTGTAACTGATTTTCTAAAATGAATGGGCTATGGCAATACCATGAGTTCTTATGTTTTTAATATTTTTTTCTTTCTTTCATGGTTCGCTGACGAAAACAGGGATGGCTGGTGGAGGAGTAGAAACAGAAGGACGGCCAAAGTCGAGCCAGGCTCACCCATGGTGCTTGGCTCCCCTGACGTAAGTTTGAGCAGCATGTTACCTGGGGTGTGTGCCTCCTAATATCTAGGAGACTGGTGCGGTGTGTTTCCGATACAATGGATTGCCGAACGGAACCTAGGGGCCTAGCCTTTCCAGCAAGTCCTCCATAGAAGATCGGGAGTTAGGAAGTGGTTATACCACCCGCGCTATGCCGATTGAGTAGGAGGTTCTCTTCAGACAGAGGCACGAGGAGTCGGATGATTCAAGGCTGGGTTCTGGAGCGGTCCTTGGTTGCTGATAAGGAGACATGAATAGGAGGGATCCGGAGAGGACACGCGCACTTACCTGATCCATGAGCACACTTTCCCCACAAAGGTATCGGCTAGCCAGTTGCGGTCGGGTCCAGAGGGAGCCTCGCACTAGAAGCAAGGGGTATAGATGCCGGCTTTTCATGGCGATAGATGTGTATCCGCCCGCTGCTCCTCTAACCGGCGGCCCTGTGGAGTGGGCGATCGATGGGAGAAGAAAAGTTCTTTTTAGAAACACGAGATACTTTTTTGCTAAACACTATGTGGATTCTATTTGGTTACAGTTAAATTAGCATTGTCACATTTACGGGTGAATATGGACAGTATTTTTCCACTACTTACCAATTACAAGAGTTACGGCACTATAAGGGGAAGTGGCCCCAGTGGTGGTTAAACTATATACACTCTTACTATGACTCACTAATGATTGTATGACGTCACTGATTGGTTGTTTGGCGCCATTTTAGGGTTTAAATTCAGTTTGTTTGCTGTGCACTGTGTACCCCACCTGAGGAAGGTTCTCGTATTTGGAACCGAAACGTCGAATAAATACTTTTAACACTTTTTGCATTCATAAGTCCTGTGTGGTGCGGTTTTGATATTGGTATATATGTATGGATTTTTAACCAGCACCCAGGCAGTTGATTCGCTTGAATGGTGTGCTCCAGTATAGGACCTAGTATATATATATATATATATATACACATACATAAAATAAATATTAACATAAATAATTTATGCCGAAATGATATGTTAAACAGACTAGTGAAAACCTCTCATGACCTCAGATACCTTCCAAAAAAAAACTTCTTCAAACCCCCACAGTGCTCTTCAATATGAAAGAATCACAAATGGAAAGAGTAGCAACCAACTTATTCTGCAAAAATGTTGATGTTTTATAGATCAATTAAATAAGGTGTGATAGAACTTGTACTGAAAGAGTTAACACTTGTTTTTGTTCCCAGGCCTTCTCATTAAAATTCTGGCATTTTTCCTTGTTGGATTGGCAGTGCACCTTGTGTTTTATGCCTCACTATTTGACATATACTTCACTTCCCCATTGGTTCATGGGATGACCCCACACCATACAAGCCTGAAGCCCCCTGCCAACCGCCTGGTGTTCTTTGTTGCTGACGGCTTGCGGGCTGACACTTTTTTTGAATTAGAGGAGAATGGCACGTCTAGAGCCCCATACCTCAGGTAAGTTAACTTAATTACTGTTTATAAATGAGTCATTTCTAAGTAAGTTCATAGCGTGCTACAAAAATCTATGTTAAAAACACAAGATTGAAATGCCAACATATTACCAGCAGTTTTACAGCAACTGCCACAATTACAAATATATATTATTTTATTTTATATATTATTTTACATATTATTTTCTTTTGGGATCACAAGATGGTCTTGGAAAAGTGTCCATGGGAATACAGTATGCATGTATGTTTTGTTGTCACTTATTACAAAGGGGTCTGTGCATAGGGACAGCAAGAGAGGCCTGTAGATGTCACCACTGGTACTGAGACTTCACTTTAATCAACTATTGAGAACATTATTTGATTGGCTGTTTGTATTCACTGGGTTCCTGGCTTTGAGACAGTGTAGCAGAAACAGGAGATTACATTCCTGGAAAAGAAGTCAGCTACATTGTTTCAATAGTTAGAACTAGAAAAGGAAAAGCTAGAAAAGGAAAAACAAAATAGGGCTTTCAACTACAATTACAAATAATTAACTTCGAAATCATTTACATTTTTAAATTGTGTTTTAAATTGTGAAAATAGCTTATAATTACTGGTTGATAATGCAACCCCACCCCCAAAATGAATGTGTTTTTTTTTTGATGTTTACAGAAACATAATAGAAACCAGAGGCAGCTGGGGCATTTCTTACACCGAGTTCCTACAGAGTCCAGACCAGGACATGGGGCACTTATAGCAGGATTTTATGAGGATGTCAGTGCAATTGCAAAAGGTATTTGTCTGATCATCACTGTTACTGTGTCCATAAAGATTGTAACAAAGACTACTGGCATAGTCTGTTTAGTGAAAAGGTGTTGAAGTATTAATTACTGATGACAAAAAATACACGTGAACCTCAGTAGGTGTGCTTTTCCTAGTTTATTCACTGAACAGACTATACAAAGAAGTGCACAGGATTGTGATTTTAAACAGGTCATGCATGTTTACCACATTTAATTAGGTATGAGGATGGTTATTTAGAAACAGTACTCTGCAGCCATGGGTGTCTGCAGAAAACTTTTCAGGGGAAGTAAGTAGGAAAAGTATTAAAAGTAATAATTCTACCAATATTATGGTGGCAAAGACACAACGCTCGAGTGTTAACCTGCATTATTTTGAGGAGATCTTCATTTAATTCCTTACACAGTAGTTCAACTCGGGTGTTCCTTGTAGAAGAATGGGCTTGGAGAAGACTATCCACAGGCCAATCTTGCATTGGTCACTGTTAGTATTAGTGTCTTGCACTTGCAGAAGAGATAAGTGATAATACCTGGGACAGGGGGAGACCATTTGATCTGATAGTCACAGTGGAAGGGTCTGTTCAGCTCCCTCCCATATTCCTCTCACTGTTCCTGTCCTGGTGGTGAAGTTTTATGTGTCACAGAGGCACATGAGGTCAGGGGCTGACAGTTTACTGCAAATCACTGCTGTGGTAATAAGTTTCATCCTTTGACTGGATTGCCATCTCTCTGTGCATGTAAAACATAATCCTAACACAAACAGAAACATCTTAACGTTTAAAGGAACATTAACATCAGAAAAATAAAGTGCTTTAAAGGAATTCAAATATACTATTTCAATGCACTTTAAAGTGGTGTGTTTGCTTAAGAAACACTACTACAAGCTGCTGTTGGTGCTGCCATTCAAGGTGCAGGTTACAAAGCAGATAACAGATGCACTCTGTAAAATATCATTGTATTCTATTACAATGCTTATCTGTTATCTGCTAAGTAACGACTTTTCTCATTTTTCAGCTGTAATGGCTGCCTCTGCCATTTTGCCCCACATGGAGCTTCCTAAGAGGTACAAGATGCAGGGGGGGCAAGTACCTGCCATTGCCCCTATTTGTGGATGCCCATGTCTGCAACCTTTCAGCTATAACTGCTATAGAACTAGCTTATTTAGATAACCAAAACCATTGTACCTATTTTTATTTCCGTAGATATTGAGGTTACTCATCATTTACAGTCCTATATTTTAGGTCTGAGATTATTCATTTTCAAGACAAAGTGTTTTGATTTGTAATTGCCAAGGAGATACAAGAGACTGAATATGTAGCCCATACTGTAATTAACTTATCATTAAAATATAGTTTTTCTTTTAATAATTGCAGTGTATTTTTTTTTGCTTTATTCTATTTGTAACATAATCTAATTTAATATAATTCACTTAGATTTGTGGGCATAGTAATCAGTCATTCTTTAGAATTTTTTATTAAGTTGAGTATAAATGTCATTTTAATGCATCAGTAGCTCTCTTATTCTGCATTTGAGCATGGTCTCAAATAGTGTCCCTAAAGCTGTCCCTGATGTCCATGTGTACACTTTATAACAACCAGCAGGGATATCATCGGGGAAGTACAGGTGGCACTACAGTCATGGGCATTAAAGGGACAGGGCTTGCTTGGGGGGGGGCATGGATGGAGTTTTGGCATAACTGGGAAGTGTTTGGGGTGGTGCACGTGTGTGACAGCACTTGCAAGGGGCACAGGCGCATAAGAGGAAGCAGACCACATGGTTGCTTGGAGGGGGGGCAGAATGACAGTTCTGCTGCACAGCAAAATAGGCCCTGGCATTTTAAGTACACAGAGGCCCTAACAGCACCCCCACCAGCACTCTAATACCGACTGTATATGAGAACTTACCGCAGCCCTCTGGCATTTGCCGGATCACACAGATTGCCATTTCGGGCCTGCCCCGGATCATATGCCCTATTACTTGGCTCTGGTTATTTATGCCTAGAATACCGTGATGCTTTCTGATAAAATTGCTGTTTTCCTTTTGTTTGAAGCAAGGGAAGCCATTAGCTTGGTATTGCCTAGTCAGGTGCCCCAAACAGCTGCTGTATTTTGAGGTCTTGACAGCTGTGAGGTTTTACCTACCAGCAGGATGACCTTAATATTCAAATGCACTCTTGCAGCAAACACAAAGATACACATGCATTCACGTATATCTATATAAAAGGCGCATCATGTTTATGTTAGAGTGCCAATAAGAAAGACAGATGCTGTATCTGCAAAGCAGGAGGAACAACCAGCGTTAATTCCACTTTTATAATGTTCCACTAACTTTGCCCATTTGTTTAGTAGTGAACAATATTGCCATTGATATATCTATAACTGAGTGGTCCTGCAGCGTTTAATTACTGGTCTCTATTCAGTGCTGTGAAATTAAAGCATCAGTAATGTTTTTGAAAAAATTCTTCACAGAGACTCTTGTCTTTGGCCCATTGGGTGCTAGAATTTCCTACCAGTACTAACAGACCCGTGTGTGGCAGAAATATTGCAGTCTAAGCACACCTTATGTGTTGCTGCTTCTTTAATGAGGTAAGGATGCCTCGAAGGAAGCACAATGGTGGAAGGATCCTGCCCAAACATATACATTGCATAGGTTTCCACAAAGTCTCGACAAATCTCTGATAGCGAGGCAGATATTTTCCACCATTTCTGGTTGAGGATTCATGGAGTTTATTCACCGCTACAGGATTGTTCACCTTCTAGTTAACGTTTAGTTTGATGCAGAGAGTCATATTCAGAGGCAATTTGTTTTAGTTATCCTAATTATGGACCCCTTATCTGGAAAATCCTAGGTCCCAAGCATTCCAAATGATATGTCCCATACCTAAATGGGTAGAAAGAACTGAATGAAACAGAATGAACATTTTGGAAATACTTACTATTCAATTCAAAAGCCACAAAAAACAAACATGTCCCTAAATCAATGTTTGTGACATAGGAAAAGCTGATTTGTAGGTAAACATTCCCTATAAGGTGTTTTATTAGCAGTGTAGCAATGGAATTTGTGATTTATGTGTATTTGCTACCTTATTATTGCTATTTAGTATTATGTGCTTTACTGTTTTCTTCCCTTAGGGTGGAAGGAAAACCCTGTGGAGTTTGATTCTGTGTTCAATGAAAGTAAATTGGAGTTGGGGAAGTCCTGACATTTTACCCATGTTTGCAAAAGGTACGTTCTTTTTTCCTGAGCTTATACACATTTACACACGCAAATAATTATATCTTGTATAACTATTCATAGGGTCTCTCAAAGCAACATAAGCAACCACATATTAGTATCTTATATTTGTCATCACAGAAGTCTGTCTTATATAAGCTGAGCCTAGGGTTGCCAGTGCCACCTTTTCTGGATAAAAATACCAGCCTTCCTATATTCTTGGTGTTTTTTCCTATTAATAACATTGGTATCAAGCATCATTTTTACTGGCCAGGCTGGTAAAATACAGATGGCAACCCTAACTGAGACTGGTGCGATTTCCATGAGAATTTAATGAAGTAACAGTGGCATCTGGTACTACTGAAGTCTAGCGAAAACTCATCATACACCAGAAAAACAAACAAACAAACACAATGTATGCTACCCAAAGGTACTTATTTGGGTCTTTTGAAATATATCTTTTTTACCATGTGTATACATTTTTTTAGCTGTGTTTTTTTTTTTTTTTTTAAATGGGCACAGAACTATCAAGGGAATGATGCATGCTCAAGAGGGGTAGATTTTGTGCACCTGGTTAATATATATATATATATATATATATATATATATATATATATATATATATATATATATATATATATATATATATATATATATATATATATCTTAGTTTTCAAAATGATTTTCTAATTTGTGTGATTTGTGCTGCACATGGCAAACATGGTTGCATTTCAATGCAGGACAGCTTTGGTTCTCATTCAGCTCTGGGGGAGTTACATTCTCTTGGTATAGTTATGCTATTGTTTGTTATCTTAGTTTTCAAAATGATTTTCTTGGAGACCTTTAATGATTGCAGTAAGTTGCTAAATGATGTGGATGCATAGGCACTTTACAAAACAGCTTTGAAGATGCAATCAGACATCATCCTCAAACTGGTTTACAAACTATATCAGCCAAAGTACTATCTATTCTCAAAGTGTAAAAATTATGCAAAATTTACAAAAGGTTTACATATATATTTATATTCCACAAGGGCAGACAAAATGCGGTGTGCCAAACAATTGTTTTAAATGTTCTTGTTGAAGTTAGGTTCACGTTTTCATCATAACTGTGATTTGAATTATGGTGATGTTGGTGTGTGAATATGTGTGTGTGTGTGTGTATGGGTGGGTGGGGTAAAGGTTAGTAAAAGTTTTTAGTAAAGGTTTTTAAAAAATTGATTTGCTAAATGTAATGCAATTGAAGTAAACCAGTATGTTCTATGCTTTTGCAATAAATTAATCATATTTTTAAATTCTGCCACACTGTCACAACTATTAGAATCATGTCCCATTAAAAACTGCAAAAAGTAAAGAATTCAGCCAGTCTATTGTTAAAATAGCCCTAGGCTTAATAAAGATGTGAGGAGACTGGCTGAAATGTAGGCCATGCTCAGTTACTTAATATAGGTCAAGGAAACCAGAGGTGACATTTATTGTCATTTTCTACATTTCAGTAGGGACATATTATCTCTCAAAAGGAAGAAGTTTGTTCTAGTAGGTTCATATATTTTCGTATGAACACTTTTAGCTTTAGGTCTACTAAATACCATGCTGGTATTGAAACCTTTTTGTTTTTTAGGATGGCTTCTATTGTCATATAAGTTATCATGTAGCCATATCTCAATTATAAGTGAAGGCAAGAGTTTACAATCCAGAGATCCAGGTCTAGCAAACAATTCAATGATTAGTCCAAAACCATGGCTGTTTTATAGAGCACATCTCTAAATCTATGTGCCATTTTTATAGAATACCACACATTTTTGTTTTGAATTTTGATGCACAACCAGGAAAGGTGCTGTTCAGATCTTAACCACAGAAATGGAAGACACCACAGAAGATATGGAGGTTTCATGTGCATGGCAAAGTAGCTGTAATGGGCCCGAAGGCACAGTAATAGTGTAGACCAAAGAGGAGACCAGACCAGGTTCGAGGTACAAGAGGGTTTATCCAAAGAATCGTCAAAATACAGGCAAATAGGTCAGACCAGGCAGAAGACAAGCAGAATCGAAAAACAGGCAGAAATCGGTACACAAGAATCAATATAGAAGATAACACCCAGGAACTCTGTAGCAGGAACCTATAGTTGGGCAAGGACTGGAAGGGGAAGTGCGTTTAAGTAGTCCCTGGGTTGGCGCCAATTTTGACGCACTTGCGTCAGACGCAGACGCCAGCGTCCTCACGCTGGCGTCTCGACGCCGGCGCCCGATTCTGACGACCAATCCTGGAGTGGGAAAAAGGTGAGGTCATAGACCTGTGCCCAGCAGGAGCCATGTGGTGAGGCAGGCAGTCGCCATCTTGGACGCCATCTTGAGAACATGAGATAGATTCCATTACAGTACCCCCCTCCTTAGGGGGGGCCTCAGGACCACCGAGTCTAGGGGAGAGAGGGAATAGTTTATGGAATCTACGAACCAAGATGGGCGCATGGACATCTGAGCTCCTGACCCAGGAGCACTCCTCGGGACCGAACCCCTTCCACTCGATGAGATATTGAAGAGTGCCCCTGGAAAGACGAGAGTCCAAGATCCTCTTCACCTCGAATTCCTGGTGATCGTCAACCAGGACTGGAGCTGGGGGAGAAGAAGAAGAAAAAGACACAGCAGGCTTAAGGAGAGAGACATGGAAGGCATTCGGGATCCGCATCTCTGGAGGGAGTTGAAGACGAACCGCCACCGGATTGATGATTTCAATGACAGGAAAGGGACCGATGAATCTGGGACCAAGCTTGGGGGTAGGAATCTTCAGGCGGATGTTACGGGTGGAAAGCCAAACTTTGTCACCAGGAGCATAGGGTGGAGCGGAAATCCTCTTCTTGTCGGCAAACCTCTTCTGGACCAGGGAGCTCTTCTGCAGATTAGAGGCAACAGCAGCCCAAATAGCCATCATGTGGGCAGCCTGATCGTTGGCGGCAGGGACATTGGTGAGGAGCAGATCCTGAGGGAACGCCAATGGATTCTGACCGTAGACACAGAAGAAAGGGGACTGATGCGAGGAAGAATGCAAAGCGTTGTTATGGGCGAACTCAGCCCAGGGAAGGAGATCCGACCAATCGTCTTGGCACAGGGAAACATGGCAGCGAAGAAACTGTTCCAATGCCTGGTTCACTCTCTCAGCGGCTCCATTGGACTGTGGGTGATAGGCAGAAGAAAATTGCAAAGAAATGTTGAGAGCTTTGCACAAGGATCTCCAGAATCTAGACACGAATTGTGAGCCACGGTCAGAGACGATCTCGACAGGAAACCCATGGAGACGAAAAATATGTTGGATGAAAAGCTTGGAAAGTTCAGGAGCAGAGGTAAGTTTGTGGAGGGGAATGAAATGAGCCATCTTGCTGAACCTGTCAACGACAACCCAGATGACAGTGTGACCGGAGGAGACAGGCAGATCCACAATAAAATCCATGGCAAGATGAGTCCAAGGACGAGATGGAATGGGTAATGGAAGAAGGAGTCCTTTGGGGGGAGAATGTCCAGACTTGGAAATGGCACAGATGGTGCAAGCAGAAACAAAGTCTTTGACGTCCTTCCTCATGGATGGCCACCACACCAGGCGAGAAAGGAGTTCGGTAGTCTTCTCCACTCCGGGATGGCCGGCCTGTTTAGAACTGTGAGCCTGAGATAGAATAGACTGGCGACAATCAGGTGGAACAAAGGCAACCCCTAGAGGAATATTGTCAGGAGCAGAAGCTTGAGCGGAAAGGATTTGTGAAGCCAAGGAGGGAAATAGGGCAGCGACGATCTTAGAGGGAGGGACAGTGGGTTCAGGATCTTCGGAGCAGGGAACTTCAGGAACAAAACTTCTTGACAAAGCATCAGCCTTTCTATTTCTAGAGCCAGGACGAAAGGTAATGATGAAGTTAAAACGGGAAAAGAATAGTGACCATCTGGCTTGTCGGGGATTCAAGCGTTTGAGGGACTGGACAAATTCAAGGTTCTTATGGTCTGTAAAGATGGTCACGGGGATGGAGGATCCTTCCAGTAAATGTCTCCACTCCTCCAGGGCGAGTTTCACTGCCAATAACTCACGATTCCCCACATCGTAGTTCTGCTCGGAGGAGGAAAATTTCTTAGAGAAGAATGCACAGGGATGTAACTTTCCATCCGAGGATGATCTCTGTGACAAGACAGCTCCAGCTCCCACATCTGAGGCGTCGACTTCGAGGAAGAAGGGAAGAAGGAGTTCGGGGTGTCTGAGAATAGGTGCAGAAGAAAAGGCAGTTTTCAAGGATTCAAAGGCTTCCAAGGCTAGAGGAGGCCAATGCTGTGGTTTACCCCCTTTGCAGATAAGGGCGAGGATAGGAGAGATCTTGGAAGAGAAACCTTTAATAAATTGTCTGTAATAGTTGGCAAAGCCAATAAATCTCTGGATAGCCTTGACACTTGTGGGGAGGGGCCAATCAAGAATTGCTGAAACCTTGGCTGGATCCATCTTGAAACCCTGCTGGGAGATGATGTATCCAAGAAAAGGGATGGAGGACACTTCAAACGAACATTTTTCCAATTTAGCGAAGAGACTATTCTTTCTTAGGCGAAGAAGAACTTCTTTCACTTGGGAGCGATGCTCGTGGAGATTTTTGGAAAAGACAAGAATGTCATCCAGATAGACGACAACACTTTGCCCCAACAAGTCTCTGAATATATCATTTACGAACTCCTGGAAGACAGCGGGGGCATTACAGAGTCCAAATGGCATGACTAGATATTCGTAATGCCCGTCTCGGGTATTGAAGGCGGTCTTCCATTCGTCCCCTTCACGAACTCTAATGAGGTTATAGGCACCCCGAAGATCCAGCTTGGTGAAGATCTTGGCCCCTCTTAACTGATCGAAGAGTTCGGAGATTAGGGGAGAGGGTAACGGTTTTTAATGGTGATTTTGTTTAACCCCCTATAGTCGATGCATGGTCGCAGACCTCCGTCCTTCTTTTCGACAAAGAAAAATCCAGCACCAGCAGGGGAGGAAGAAGGGCGGATGAAAGCCTCTTTGGAGATTCTCCTGAATGTAGGTCTTCATGGCAGCCGTCTCAGAGGGGGAAAGAGGATAGGTGCGACCCCGGGGAGGCATGGAACCAGGAAGAAGTTCGACCGGACAGTCATAGGGTCGGTGAGGAGGAAGAGTCTCTGCAGAGCCCTTATTGAAGACATCAGCAAAATCTTGATAGACGGATGGAAGGAACAAATTGGAAGAAACAGAAGAAACCTTGATAAGGGGTGCGGCAGGTAAACAGTTCTGTTGGCAATAGGGGCTCCAGCGGGAGACTTGAGTGGAGGACCAGTCAATGACTGGATTATGGGAGCACAGCCAGGGGAGCCCCAAAACGAGTGGAGTTGAAGGGCAGTCGATGAGTAGAAAGGCCAATCTCTCCAGATGCATGGTGCCCACTCTAAGAGAAAGTTCAGCGGTGGTTTGAGAAATAATGGCCGAAGACAGAGGGCGGTCATCAATAGCCAACACTCGCAGAGGAGAGGCCAAGGGTTGTAGGGGAACCGCATGACGAGCAGCAAAAACTCTGTCCATGAAATTTCCAGCAGCACCAGAGTCCAGGAAAGCTTGCACTGGGATTTTCTGGGAACCGAATTGGATCTGTGCTGGAAGAAGGAAGCGTTGAGTAGAGGGTTGGGGAGAATAACAAACACCACCCAGATAGGTCTCCCCAAACCTACCTAGGTGTTGGCGTTTCCCGGCTTCACAGGGCACTCATGGGCGAAGTGCGATTTGCCCCCACAATACAGGCATAGGCCGGCAGCCCTTCTCCGTAGCTTCTCCTGTTCGGAAAGACGAGCCCGTCCGATCTGCATGGGTTCCTCAGTAGATGGAGCAGAGGAAGCAGAAGCCGCAGGAGTAGGAGAGGGGAAAGCAGTAGCCGGATTGAAGAGTAGGGGTCTCTGGAAACGGGGAGCCAGGGTGGATTGGAACCGGGGATACTTCTTCGAACGCTCTCTGTCGAGCTCGACTTGAAATTCCCTCTGTCGGGTGTCAACCTTTATAGCCAGCGCCACCAGATCCTCCCACTGAGAAGGAATTTCCCGGGAGACCAAGTCGTTCTTAATACGCATGGCTAGGCCGTTGTAGAAGGCGGCATGGTACCCATCATTGTTCCAGGTGGTCTCCGCCACTAGGGTGCGGAACTCGATAGCGTACTCTGGAACAGAGCGAGTGCCTTGCTGGATCTGGAACAGGCGAGCCGAGGATGCCATAGCTCGACCAGGGGCATCAAAGACGATCCAAAGTTCACGGATGAAGGCTCTGGCGTTGTCAATCAAAGGGTCCCCCTTCTCCCACAGAGGTGATGCCCACTCCAAAGCCTTCCCCTGCAGGCGAGTAATCATGTACCCCACTTTAGCTCGTTCGGATACAAACTGACCTGGCAGCAGGGCGAACTGGATCTCGCACTGGTTGATGAAACCTCTGCATGCATCAGGATCGCCGCTGTAGAGGGGAGGCGCAGGAATGCGAGGTTCCGAAGGCTGGAGTGGGCTTGCAGGAACGGCCACAGGGACCGGGGCCACAGGTGACAATGCCGACAACTTGTCCAGAATAGCTTCTAGAGCCTGACCGAAGTGAGACTGCTGGGCTTCGTATGACTGCATGCGGGAAGCCAAACCGCGGATAGCGCCACCGACATCAGGTGGAGCTGGGGTCTCCTCCGAAGGGTCCATGGCCCAACTATACTGTAATGGGCCCGAAGGCACAGTAATAGTGTAGACCAAAGAGGAGACCAGACCAGGTTCGAGGTACAAGAGGGTTTATCCAAAGAATCGTCAAAATACAGGCAAATAGGTCAGACCAGGCAGAAGACAAGCAGAATCGAAAAACAGGCAGAAATCGGTACACAAGAATCAATATAGAAGATAACACCCAGGAACTCTATAGCAGGAACCTATAGTTGGGCAAGGACTGGAAGGGGAAGTGCGTTTAAGTAGTCCCTGGGTTGGCGCCAATTTTGACGCGCTTGCTTCAGACGCAGACGCCAGCGTCCTCACGCTGGCGTCTCGACGCCGGCGCCTGATTCTGACGCCGGCGTCCGTTCCGTCGCCGACGACCAATCCTGGAGTGGGAAAAAGGTGAGGTCATAGACCTGTGCCCAGCAGGAGCCATGTGGTGAGGCAGGCAGTCGCCATCTTGGACGCCATCTTGAGAACATGAGATAGATTCCATTACAGTAGCAAAGTAGCAGGTATTGGAGCACCATGATACACCAATGTATTCTACCACATAGGTAGAAGCCTGCAAGTTAACTTTCATAGTGCTATAATACATAGGAAATAGTCCAAGAACTTTGTATTGCTTCGAAATCTGAGTCTTGTAAAAATATGGCGCCTGAAGAGACTTTTACTCATTCACATGGCTCGGTTTTAGAGAGAACATTTCAGTTGTGTATCTATATTTGGCAAGGATGATTTGGTTTCTAATTTGTAGCATTGCTTATAGTGCTATGTTTATTCTTTCTTTGCAGGTGCCAATGGAGACCATGTCTTTACTCACTGTTACGCTGCTGAACGTCAGGATTTTGCGGATGCAACAAAATTAAATACCTGGGTTTTTGAGCACTTCAAGGTAATAAGGGTGTCATATTTTTTAAACCGCCTTTAAATTTGTATTTAGATTAGAAACAGTAATAATGTCATGTGTCACTGCCATCCTCACTGTCTATAACTGTGCAACCTGTGTATGGGCATTAGCATTAGGTCTCCACATTCTGGCACACGAACAATATTTTGGCATGACTCAAATCTTGCTTTAAAGTAAAACTATACACCCAAAATGAATACTTAAGCAACAGATAGGTTATATCATATTAAGTGGCATATTAAAGAATCTTACCAAACTGGAATATATATTTAAGTAAACATTGCCCTTTTACATCTCTTGCCTTGGACCCCCATTTTGTGATGGTCTGTGTGCTGCCTCAGAGATCACCTGACCAGAAATACTACAACTCTAACTGTAACAGGAAGAAGTGTTGAAGCAAAAGACACAACTCTGTCTGTTAATTGGCTTATTTTTTGGCTTATTGGTTTTTTAGTTTGTTTGTGTGCACAGTGAGAGCGTAAGATCCCAGGGGACCGCCCTTATTTTTTAAAATGGCAATTTTCTTTTTATGATTACCCAATGGCACATACTACTAGAAAAGTATATAGTGTGTTATGCAATATCTTTTTATAGAGTCCTTCATTGTTTGGGGGGGGGTATAGATTTCCTTTAATAAGAGTGAACACAAAATTAGACCTGCCTGCTTGCCGTGATTGTGAATTCCAAGACTAAAGGAAACAAGACTGAAATCATTTATATACAAATTATTTATAGATTACAGATTATTTTTCTTAAATAACCTAAAAGAAAATGAATTGTAATTATTTCTTAGGGTGACAGGTCCCCTTTAATGCACAGTAATGTACAGTAGCTTATTTAGTAACTTTTTTTCACTAAAGGGGATAGTGGCCTATTTTAAAAAGCCATATGTCAACCCATAGGACCTGATTTCCTGGGGATAATGTTTTTCAAATGGTTCAATTTTCACCAGTATAGTCACAAAGTCCTCATGAAGTAGCACTTAGGAAGTTGGTTGGCAAAAAAATTTGTCATCCCTGGGAATTTTTTTTTTTTTTAAATGCCTTTGCGTATTAAGTCATATTTGTGGGTGCATATGAAGTGTTATTAAATTATTACTTTGTAGGGATGCAAAGAATCCACTATTTGGGATTCGGCCGAATCCCCAAATCCTTTGTGAAAGATTCGGCCGGGGAAGGAAAGGAAAAAGTCTTCTTTTGTGACAAAAAATCACGTGATTTCCCTATCTGTTCCTAATTTACATATGCAAATTAGGATTCGGATTTGGTTCTGCCAGGCACAAGGATTTGGCCAAATCCGAATCCTGCTGAAAAAGGCTGAATCCTGGCCGAATCCCGAATCGAATCCTGGATTCGGTGCATCCCTAATACTTTGTGTAGTTATCTTGGTTTTCTAATAAGATAGGTTAGCAATGTGTGGGATAAAACAGCAATATAACAGTTTTTAAAAAAACTATTTATTCTTTCAGTTTCCATGATATTACTTTTTTCACTTAAGGAACTGTACAGTACAGGAAAATGTTAAACTCATATCCCTCTAACCCATTTTCTGATAAAGGTGACTGCTGTGTAGCTGAAGTTTTAATGTTCCTAGAAGATCCAGAAAGTATTAACAAGAGACCTAAAAAATGGAGCCAAATGTTTTGAGTATGTTTTACCCCCCCCCCTTATCCAAGTGCTCAAATAACTTAATTGTATGGATGCACGGAATCCCAGACTTGGTTCGGGATTCGACTAAGATTCTGCCTTTTTCAGTAGGATTCAGATTTGGCTGAATCCAAGTGTCTGGCTGAACCATATCTGAATCCAAAAAGTCACAAGGCTTTTCGTCGCACAAACAAGAAAATCAAAAATGTTTTAATTTTCTTTCCCCCTTAATTCCCTAATTTACATACGCAAATTAGAGTTCAGATTTGGTTCGGTATTCGGGCAAATCTGTCACAAAGGATTCGGTGTTCGGCAGATACAGTATGTGATAGAGGCTTCCTTCCTGTCCCTGATTTAAATTTTTTGTTTGCAAAATATCACTTTATTTTCCTATGATGCCCAAGGTGGAGGCTACAATTAATTTGCACATGCATGAAAACTATGAAATGTGCTTGGTTTCTCACAGTGCTGCAGAAAAGAGGCAGGAGAGGGAGGAGGACACCTGCTTTCAGACCGCAGCAACCTGATGCCATGGTTAACTATTGGTGAGAGTGAAAAGATGGTGGGTCTTCGGGGGGGGGGGTCACTGTGGATGTGCACTTGGAGTTAAAGGTTGCTCTTGATTAAGTATAGTGCACATGTGACACTTCCTGGTCCAGGCTATTGCCCAGAATCACAGTCTTGGTCAGAGTGGAGGAGCAATGTATTCTGGAAAATTGGCACAGCTCAACACTTGCAAACTGATGTTCATCAGCACTACCAGTGGTGTAACTGCAGAGGAATCAGAGGCTCAGGTCTGCTTCCTCTGTAGGGGTATAACAAACAAGGGAAAGTTTTGCTCACCACAAGTTTTTAAAACCATTAGGCGGGGGTGCAATGAGGCTGTGCCCACAAAATACATATAGACAAATACACAAGAGTCCTCTGCACTCAACCCATTATCACTATATTTAAGACAGAGAAAGAAATTTTGTGCATACTGCTACTGAAAAATGCCTTACCCTTTAAACAAAACAGGGATTGTTTGTCCATATATTACAATATATTTAAGCTGGCCAACTACGTCAAAGTCATCCCATATCTGGCCAGTCCTATGCTCAATTTTCATCTGATTCATTAAGAATTCTATTGTTATTGAAGAGGATATGATGTTTCAATTTTGGATTTTGTATAGACGTATGTGTCAATTGCTCTTTCTAGCAAAGATACTAAGTTTCTTTTTAGGTATAACAGAACTTACAATTAAACGTAACTGCAGTTATTTTTGAATGTGCTCTTTGAATCATAATGGGACTTTGAATATGGACAATTTTATGCGGAAAAAGGACTGATAAAGTTTGTTCGATCGTGGGTAAATAAAAAGCGGAGATCAAGAGTATACGTCATCGCTCTGGAAGAAGCCGACACAGGTGAAACGCGTTAGTGAGGACAAAGCATAGACTTGAGGAGTGCGGAAGCTTGCCAGGGATATGCGCAGTACATCGTAAGAGACGATAAGATAAGCAGCTGGACACGGGAACTCCCAATGTTGATTTTATATGAGAATTTTACAAATATGTTTGTGTGCAATTTAATTATTTATTAAAGTTGTTTTAAGTGATTTTGCACATGCCGCTTTTCTTTTTACCCAAAGCAAGGATATCGGACGTTTTGAAACAAAGTCACCAATTAACCAAACCAATGCCTGCATTTTCCTCCGTCTTGTGAGTACGATATACCACTGGGAGGAATACAATCTTTCTTTTTTTCTCTCTGAAATAGCTATATAGCTAATATAAGACATTACCTGCATCTTCATCCGTCGTTTTATTCTTATTCCCTTAACTATTACATTTATTTCTCATTTTTATTTATTTATTTATTTTTTTATTTATTTGATTTTTCAGATTTTTATATTTATATATTTTCCTTATTTTTTCCTCAATCTTGTTTATTCTATTTCTCCTTTTTTCGGTTTTTAACATTTCTCTTTCATTAGTTGGGTGCAACCAATTTCTGTGAATCTTTACTTTCCTTCGTTCCTGGAATCACAATTTTTTACTTATTTTATTCACTTCGTTGTCATTTAACATTACTTATATGAATACACGTGGTATAAGAGAAAGCACAGCCTCTTCGACACATATGGTTATATTTTTAATTGATGCACTAAGGGTGTAAATATTGAATTTGAAAAAATACTACACTATGGGGCCCATTTACTCGAGTGAAGGAATAGAATAAAAAAAATTTCTAATGATTTTTTTGGCTACTTCGACCCTCGACTATGACTTTGACTCGAACGATTGGAACTAAAAATCGTTTGACTATTCGACCATTCGATAGTCGAAGTACTGTCTCTTTAAAAAAACTTTGACCCCCAACTTCGCCACCTAAAACCTACCGAAGTGCAATGTTAGCCTATGGGGAAGGTCCCCATAGGCTTTCTAATGTTTTTTAGGTCGAAGAAAAATCGTTTGATTGATGGATTAAAATCCTTCGAATCGAAGGATTTAATTGTTCGATCAAACTATTTGTGGTAAATCCTTCGACTTTGATATTCGAAGTCGAAGGATTTAACTTTGATGGTCGAATATCGAGGGTTAATTAACCCTCGCTATTCGGCCCATAGTAAATGTGCCGCTAAGTTTCCGCATTTTATCGATGAGAATATTTTTTTAACGCCAGAATATTCGCAGCGACTAAGTTTACTAAACAGCGATTCGCTCAGAAGTCGAAGGATTTACATTCGGCAGTCGAATATCGAGGGTTTATTAACCCTTGTTGTTCGACCCCATGTAAATCTGCCCCTATATTATCATTCTGTTTTTTGTTTCCCCTCATTAATCTTTGATTGTGACGCACACAGCAATTTACATTGGCCAATATATTTTAACAGGCGGTGGAGGGCCCATCTAATTGCTGGACTGGGAACCATACCGCCTCCTGGGGACGCAAACGTGTAACTAAATTCTAATTGTAGATTTAATATCACTATAACCTTGGATATTATGCTTGTCCAAGAAAACATCCAAGCCCCTCTTAAAAGCATTAACAGAATCAGCCATCACAACATCACCCGGCAGTGCATTCCACAACCTCACTGAAAAACCACCCACACTAAGTTTTTTTTACTCTAGTTAAAATGGGTGACCTCTAGTGTGGTGATCCTCTTTATGGGAAAAAAGGTCCCATGCTATTTGTCTATAATGTCCTCAAATGTACTCCTAAAGAGTCATCATGTCCCCTCGCTACCATAACAGTCTACCCATCTTCCATCCCTTTAATCAGTTTAGTTGCACGGCTCTGCACTCTATCCAGCTCATTTATATTGCTCTTAAAGACTGAATTCCAAACTGTACTGCAAATTATATTTTCATCCCTTGACTTAATGACCTTTTTTATGCAAGATAGTACTTTATTTGCTTTAGTAGCCACAGAATGACACTGCCTGGAATTAGACAAATTGTTATCTACAAAAAACACCCAGATCTTTCTCAATTAAGGTAACCCCCCAACACATTGTCATTTAGTTTATAAATTGCATTTATATTATTTCTGCCAAAGTACATAACCTTGCATTTATCAACATTGAACCCCATTTTACAGTTTACTGCCCAGTTTTCCAATTTACAAATCACTCTGAAAAGTTATTGTCACGTACGGCTCCCTGTGCTAAGTGCTAAGCTCCCTGGTCACGGTTCAATCTTTGGCCTGTAGCAGCCGCCTTTGGCCTCGGGAGGAGCCCTCAGCTACTCAGATGCAGCTAGGTCTTAACTTGAGAGGCGGAAAGCAAGTGTTCTAAACGAGCAATGGGGCATGTGCATTTCCAAGGTTTTGGACAGAAGGCAACAGTTCAGGGAATAGATGAAAAGCGTAGTCAGACAGGCCGGGGTCGGTACAGGCAGAGTTCAAGCAGGGCCAGACAGGCAGTGTCGGTACAGGTGGAGTTCAAGCAAGGTCAATCAGGCCGGGTCGGTACAGGCAGCGTTCAAAGGGTAGTCAGGCAGGCAAGGGTCAATACTGGTAGAGTTCAGAATAATCAGGCAGGCAAGGGTCAGGTCAAAATAGTCAGATAGGCAAGGATCAAAACCGGAATCAAAACAAAACAGAATTACACCCAGATACTAATGAATTAGACCTAACAACGGGCAACGATTACTGGCCTGAAGCCCCTTTAAATAAATTCAAATTTCATGCCACAGTGTGATGATGTGTGATGAAGTGAGTGGCCTTACACGCCTTAGAGATACCGGCGTCAAAATAAATAGGACTAGGGCTGTGGGAGTCCCCGTGGGGCCCTAGTCCCCGCTAGACCACCAGGGTATGTTATAGGCAGCACCTTGCATGGAACTTATAGTTCCGCACTAAAGAGCATCATCAACAAAAATAGAAACAGTACTCATAAATAAACAAGTTGAAAAGCAAAGGACCAAGTACAGACCTTTGCAGTACTCCATTAACAACACTGGTTTAATTAGAAAATGTTCCATTTACTACAACTCTTTTCCATTTACCGCCACTCTGTCTAAAAGCTATCTTTTAGCCGGTTCTCTATCCAAGTACAAATGCTATGTTCCAGGCCAACATTTTTTAATTTAACCAATGACCTTCTGTGTGGTACTGTATCAAATGCTTTACACAGCCATCCTAGAGTCGAGGTCCCTACTCACCTTTTCATAAAAAGAAATTAAATTAGTCTAGCAAGATCTATTATGCATAAAACTATGTCAGACTAACTGGTCTATAGTTTTGAGGCTGAGAACGGGATCCCTTTTTGAATACAGGCACCGCAATTTGCCTATATCTCTGCACCATGCCAAGTGGCTTGGCAATCACAGAGCTAAGCTGGTTTAGTACCCTGGGATAAATATCATCCAGTCCTGGACCTTTGTTTATCTTAATATGTTCTTTTGCATTTCCTCTTGCATGAACCATGCATCATTTGTTGTATTACTAGAATTGGGACTTTTAAGAAGGAAACCTTCATTAGTTGGTTCCTCATTTGTGTAGACAGATGAAAAATAACAGTTCAGAATCTCTGCTTTTTCTTTGTTCTCGTCAATTAAATGACCCCCTCTGACATTAAGGGTCCCACCCCATCCTGCATAAATGTTTTACTATTTACATATTTAAGAATTCATTTTGAATTATTTTTACTCCTTGCTGCAATACCCTTTTCCATTTCAATTCTAGCTTGTCTGCTTGGCTTCTTTGCGATTTATTGACCTCCTTGTACCTGACAAATGTTTTGACTGTCTCAGTTAACTTGAATGTCCTAATAGGCTTTTCTTGTCCTTTAAGTCATTTTGGAGAATATTCACTACATTTCTTACTATCTTTTAAAAGGCTGAGGAAGGAAATAGTTTGCCACTTTTTCGCATATGTATTTGTAATTGAACAGCAATATGTAGAACACATTTTTCTTTTTGTCTTTAAGGCTGTTTTAAGATTTTCTCACAGTACTGTTTAAGAAACCAAATGAAGAAAAGATAGTATTCTTCCTTCATCTACTTGGATTGGATACAAATGGCCACACTCACAAACCTAGTTCCAGGTGTATAGATTTCTGAGCACAAACAGTAATATATTATAGCTACTATTTAGTCCTTGGGCTTTCTCTTTTCTGTTGTTTTACAAGCCACTAATCAGGAATTATTATAGTATACTAAGCTTTGGGCTTCAGTGCTGTTTTTAGGATTTAACACGCACAGGTATCTTAATATAAATATAATACCATTAAATGATGCCTGGTTCCCTCTGCCCTACTGAGACTAGAGTAGCAGTAGTTTATTGGATGTAATGAGAGGGTTTTGCAGAGAATTATTAAAGGATAAGCCTGGCACAGCAGTAATCCAACTAAGGCTCCCTTTCTCCAATCCGTTTTGAGACAACATAGAGTGCTTTTATGGATGGAAACATGTTATTTACAAGGATTCTTCTTCAGATCTGCTTCAGATCTTAACACATTTTTTTTTGCATTATAAATCACAATATGCTTTGTTAAGGGGGTGTATCCGTTATCGCTGTTTATGCCGATGTTCGATACTTAACTCCACCTATTTATTCCTTAAAGAACTACTCTTAATTGGCCTTTCACTATGTACGCTATATACTGTACTGTACTAACTATCTGCGTGCGATTACTACTCTACTTACCATAATAACAAACACAACACAGAAGTTACAAATAACACAATATATTTAATACGACACTCAACAATAAAAACAGTAACTACCTCTAATGCAGATATACCAATTACACAACATAAAACAACTAAATGAAACAATCCTCATTTACACTAACAATCCCCAAAATTCACCCACAATCTAACTACACATACACAATCACACACGATATAATTGCCCGCCCTTCCTGGTGCTAAACTTTCCCTGAACCAACAAAAGGGAGTTGGGGTACAGGGGATAGGGATCGTTGGTGGGATAATAGGGGTTTGATCAGTAGGGGTTAATGGAGTAGGGGTTTGATGGGAATGGAGTAGGGGTTTGATAGGAATGGGAGTTAGTGGGATCGTTGGTGGGATAGCAGTAGGGGTTAATGGGATTCGTTGGTGGGATATTAGGGGTTGATATACTCAGCCAGGTTTAAATGCTCGTTGTCCAGGGGGGTGATGTTCTCCGGGCGATGCACACAAGAAGAAGAGACCGAGTGCAGCTGCGCCGGGCCTTTTAAACCCTGCTCAGTCCTGCCCAGCAGCGTGCACACACGCCCCTCCTCCGACACACACACTACTCTAACATGTGGCCAGGCACGGTGATAGGAGGATCAAAGCAGATCCTCGGGCCGGACCGTGCCTGGCTTTCCCTCCCTGCTGGGAGGCAGGGAGGGGTTGGGGGGGGATGGGACCCATCCTTCCCTTACAATCCCCCTGTTGTCGGGAATACGACAATTAACTTTGGCGGGAAGGATGGATATGTATTTGCCCCTCTCTACCCCACTCTTGGTGACAGTTCAGGAAGGACTGAAGTATACTATGGTCCTTAGGTACCTAGACATCACCCACTGCGACTATCTCTGACTTGACGTTCACCGTAACCTTAGTCTCCATCCTCAGAGTATCCGTCTTCTTTTCTCTGCATCTTGGTCTTTCTTTCACCGTCTTTGAGTCAATTTCCGTAGACTGGCCTTTCTTTCTGTAACCAGCTGCAGTCTATGGTGGTCTTTGAGGTTTCAGCTGCTCACGCTATCGTCTTTTAGGGGCCATACTTTCTGGAATGGCTTCACCTTCATAGTTTTTAGGCCAATCCAGGTTACAATCTTGGACTGGGGGTTTTTTTTTTTTTGGTTTTTTTTTTTTACAATCTTCAGGAGTCGGCCACCCCCAATGAACCTGGAGTAGTCTCGCACACTGGCCTTTCTGTTCTCTGTTAGAACCGGACTTTCGTAGGCAAGACTCCCATCAGACATGTTTCTCTTTATCTTGATTGCAGAGGGGGTTCTCCCATGGACGGATAGATAGGTCTTTACGAGGCAGATCAGACTTGGAGTCAGAGGTGATACCAGGGTACCTAAATTCTAACTGTGGGAAAGAACACCGCACTTATCTGACATTCAGTTCAAACTTGACTGCTCCTGGGGCGAGATTGGCAAATACACTTGGTTTAGGAGGGGACCTGTCCCTAATAAACCCTGTTCTAGTCCCCATTCACACTCACAATCCCATAATTACACACCCAACACCCACCCCTCTCAAAAAAAAAAAAAACAAACAAAAAAACAATAATATATAAACACCATACCATGGGGCTTCAGGATAACAAAAGATCTGCACAGTGGCGTAACTAGTCCCCTAAGGGCCCTGGTGCATACATTTACAACTGGGCCCCCCTACCCCCCCCACGTGACGCTCCCCCCCACGTGCTTTGGGCTAGAACACAGCATTACTGACCTAATGTCATAGGAGCAGTTAATCTGTTCCAGTAAAGCTAACATTAATATGATATATGATAATATGGTTGCTTATCACATACATACATCACAACATTACTCCTATGAAAATAATGCAGCTTTGGACAGTAAATAGTGGCACCCATGGATGGCACAATGATATTTCTGCCTATAATATATATGAATAATGCTGCTGGTTTATAGGGACAGAGAAAAATAAATCAATCTGAGAAAGACAACTAGTACAGGTATGGGATCCGAAACCTGTTATCCAGAAAGCTTTGAATTATGAAAAGGTTGTCTCCTATAGGCTCCATTATAATCAAAAATAAACTTTTTAAAAATTATTTCCCTTTTCTGTGTAATAATAAAACAGTAACTTGTACTTGATCCCAACTAAGATATAATTAATCCTTATTGGAAGCAAAACCAGCATATTGGGTTTATTTAATGTTTTAATGATTTTCTAGAAGACCTTAAGTCTGAAGAATCAAATTACTGAAAGAGCCGTTATCTGGAAACCCCCAGGTCCTGAGCATTCTGGATAACAGGTCCCATACCTGTCCTCAAAGGATCTAAGCATGAAAGTCTGAAATACATTTTTTACTGCGTTAATAACAAGGGTTAATCAGTGCAGCATTAAAGAGGTCCTTCACCTGTACATTAACTTTAATATGGTGCAGAGAGGGATATTCAAAGAAACTTTGCAATTGCTTTTTTTATTTTATTTGCGGTTTGCGTTATTTAGCTTTTTATTCAGCAGCTCTCCAGTTTGCAATTTGAGCAGTCTGTTTGTTAGGGTCCAAATTACCCTAGCAACTATAAATTGATTTGAAGGAAAGACTGGGATATGAATTTCAGAGAGCCTGAATAAAAAAAAGTAGCAATAAATGTACAGCCTTGCAAGGCATTGTGGAAGAAGGTATGGTGGCAATTCCATGTATAAATACCTCAGAACTCTGACATTGTGGCAGATCCATAGCTAATAACCAATGAATGCAGTTGTTTGTTTAAAAACCTAAGCATATATATTAAAATGAATAACAAACTTCCAGAGGTCAAAAATTAAAATGTGCCAGCTAGTAAAAAAAAAAACAGTCCAAGTCTTTACCAGTAATCTCCCTGTGCTGAGACAGATGGGGGGTGGGATGGGGTTCACTGAGCCACCAACTTGCCTTTTAGCAAGTCCATAGCCCAGTGTTACAGAAAACTCTTTCTGGTCCCTCATGAAGAGAAGCCAGTGTGTGGGCGGGAAATTCAAATCAGCAGCAGCCAGCAAGTCTGTCATGTGATCACTGCAGGTCTGTAGCACTTGTCTCTTCTGCTGATCGTGTTGCTAACCCCCCCCCCCCCCCCCCCTGCTCTCCCCAATGCAGCCTGGACAAGTTACACACAAAGTTACACAGGCAGGAGACTGAGATCCCAGACCAGCATTATCAATCACTGTGGGCTGCTGCTTCATTACTTCTCTTTCATGTAGCCTTCCCCCCCCCTCCATGTTACTCTCTCACTGCTGTTCCCTCAGCGTCTCTGTCCATGCAGCTTTCCCCCTCCCCTTGTTCTTGTCACACAGCCCTTTCATGTAGCCTTACCCCTCCGTGTTCCTCTCACTGCCAGTCCTTCACCCAGGCCCAGCCTTTTCTTTTCCTGAGTGTCTGCTTTTAATGCAGCCTTCCCCCTCTCACCGCTGTTCCCTCATCCAGCCTTCTCCTTTCCTTAGCGTTCAATGCAGCCGCCTCTCCCTACGTGTACCTCTCAGTCTCACCGTCGCTGCTCTGACTCTTTCCACAAATCCGTGCCTGGTCTCTGCCGTTCACTCCCCTCACCAGGCCAGCATTGCCGTTACTGACGTCACACGCAATGTGCTGTAGATAACGGCGCACTCAAAAACAATTAGCTTATCTTCAGGGACGCGGGCCCCGTCGGGGGTGCAGGGGGCAGGGCCATGGTACACTTGCACCCCCTGCACCCCCGGTAGTTCCGCCACTGGATCTGCATCCAGAAACCTCATAGAGAAATATATATACATTTCCAAGAATTGGGAATTTAGGGTAGCTTTGCCTGGAGTCTCTCGATAAATCAAGAACTTTATAAACTTGTTAATTTAAGTACTCTGTCAAGGCTGCGCCCTGAGTCTCCTACGGGTGGCTTCGTGGAATTCTGTCTGATTCCGATTTAATTTTTCTGCAAGTCTCTTGACTCTCCGATATATCAGCCACAATCCCATGTACATAATGAAGACCAGAACCAGAAGGATTATCACAGGATGGATCAATAGATTGAAAAAGGAGGTCGCCTTTGGGCTGTAACCAAACAAACTTTCCCACCAGGAAACCTTGGCGTCTTTATCTAAGGAAGTGGCAATTGCTTTTATCTTGTTCTGGTCGTGGACAAGTTGGATGGTGGCCTGCTTCTCGGACTCATGGAGTTTCTGAAGTATTTCTTCCTCTCGATTAAAATTCAGAAGGAGATTTTTCAGTTCTTTGCCGAAACCCAGAGGAATCTTTTGGAGTCTCACAGGAACGTCCGGGCGGATGTCAAGCCTCTTTTCGGGGGTGATCGGTGTTCTTCCTTGTTGCTCTGCGACATCTAATCCTAAAACGGGACTAAGAGTACAATACACATAGTAACATAGTAACATAGTAAGTAAGGTTGAAAAAAGACACATGTCCATCGAGTTCAACCTTTTTTTTGTTTTGTTTATTAACTACCTATCTGCCAGTTGATCCAGAGGAAGGCAAAAAACCCATCTGAAGCCTCTCCAATTTGCCTTAGAGGGGGAAAAATTCCTTCCTGACTCCAAAATGGCAATCGGACTAGTCCCTGGATCAACTTGGACTATGAGCTATTTCCCATAACCCTGTATTCCCTTACTTGCTAAAAAGCCATCCAACCCCTTCTTAAAGCTATCTAATGTATCAGCCTGTACAACTGATTCAGGGAGAGAATTCCACATCTTCACAGCTCTCACTGTAAAAAACCCCTTCCGAATATTTAGGCGGAACCTCTTTTCTTCTAATCGGAATGGGTGACCTCGTGTCAGCTGGAAAGACCTACTGGTAAATAAAGCATTAGAGAGATTGTTATATGATCCCCTTATATATTTATACATAGTCATCATATCACCCCTTAAGTGCCTCTTCTCCAGCGTGAACATCCCCAATTTGGCCAGTCTTTCCTCATAGCTAAGATTTTCAATACCTTTTACCAGCTTAGTTGCCCTTCTCTGTACCCTCTCTAATACAATAATGTCCTGTTTGAGTGATGGAGACCAAAACTGTACGGCATATTCTAGATGGGGCCTTACAAGTGCTCTATACAGTGGAAGAATGACCCCCTCCTCCCGTGACTCTATGCCCCTTTTAATACAGCTCAAGACCTTATTTGCCCTTGATGCTGCTGACTGGCATTGCTTGCTACAGCCAAGTTTCTCATCTACAAGGACTCCAAGGTCCTTTTCCATAATGGATTTGCCTAGTGCAGTCCCATTAAGGGTATAAGTGGCTTGGATATTTTTACATCCCAGGTGCATGACTTTACATTTATCAACATTGAATCTCATTTGCCACTTAGCTGCCCAGATTGCCAGTTTGTCAAGATCCTGTTGCAAGGATGCCACATCCTGGATGGAATTAATTGGGCTGGATAATTTTGTGTCATCTGCAAACACTGATACATTACTTACAACACCCTCCCCTAAGTCATTAATGAACAAGTTAAATAAAAGTGGACCCAATACTGAGCCCTGGGGGACCCCACTAAGAACCTTACTCCAAGTAGAGAATGTCCCATTAACAACCACCCTCTGTACCCGATCCTGTAGCCAGTTTCCTATCCATGTGCAAACGACTTCATTAAGCCCAACAGACCTTAGTTTAGAAAGCAGTCATTTGTGGGGCACAGTATCAAACGCTTTGGCAAAATCCAAATAGATCACATCTACTGCCCCCCCACTATCCAGAATCTTACTTACCACATCATAAAATGCAATCAAATTCGTCTGACATGACCTATCCTTCATAAAGCCATGCTGATTGTTGCTCATAATGCCATTCATTAGGACAAAATTTTGAATGTGATCCCTTAACAAGCCTTCAAATAATTTGCCCACCACAGATGTCAAGCTTACTGGCCTATAATTGCCAGGCTGAGATCGTAATCCCTTTTTAAATATTGGAATAACATCAGCTTTTCTCCAATCCATAGGCACCATACCAGATGACAGTGAATCTGAGAAAATCAGAAATAAGGGCTGGTCTAAAACTGAACTAAGCTCTCTTAGAACCCGGGGGTGTATGCCATCAGGCCCTGGAGCCTTGTTTACATTAATTTGTATTAAAGCTTTTTGAATCATATCCTGAGTCAGCCACTGACTAGATTGAGCTGAACCATTCGTGCAGGTATTAAGTGAGCCTGTGAACCCAGACTCCTCTATTGTATACACTGAAGAAAAGAACTGATTTAACACATTTGCCTTATCTGTATCTGTTACAACCATACTGGTACCATTATTTAATGGAGCAACACTCTCAACCTGCATCTTTTTACTATTAATATATATATATATATATATATATGTAGCACACCCGTGAGTGTGTTATGAAATTGTGCTATTGGGTATGATCTTGCAAAGTATACTGGTGACACCCCAGATCCAGTGAACAGACAAACAAGAATGGCAATGCAACAGACACAGCCTTATTTTATTTAACAGCAGAAGCTGTAAGAAAAGAGATTAGTTACTTAGAATAGTAGTAAATAACAATAATATAACAACAATAACAGCTGTAAGAATAGCCCAGTGTAACCCTGGTGTGCACACCTAAGTCTCTCCCAACAAGTTGCCAGCTGGATATAGTGTGTGTACCGGTGGGGGCCCCTTGTGATGAATGCAATGCTGTCAGCCTTACTTATAATCCTTGCAGGTTGATGAGGTGACTATGCAATCCCTGAAATCACCTTCAGTAACTTACTGGTTCACTGCAACTCTCTCAGCTGATGATTGTAATAACAAAAAGGAGGCACATCTGAACACATGTGAGAACATCCAGCAACTTAGGGGCTTCTCTGTCCGTAGAAACCGCACAGTCTCACAGATAGAATAAGGCTGAATATTAATCTTCCAAACTGGCAGGGCAGGGGTTAATGGTGACTCACAGTTTATCAGGAACTCTGCTTCTCCTCTCACTGGATTTTCCTCCTGATCAAAAATGGCTGGAAGGCCACAACCCAGGATCACACTGGCTACTGGGACCTTGTGCACTTTCCCTCCAGGGAATAACAGGAACCAACTTTCAGCAAAACTGCAGTGTCTTCCTCTGCAGATTAGTGACAGTTTCTCTTTCTGACTAATCACTAATCCTGGCTGCAACACAACTGCCCCAGTCACTAAGTCTTCCAGCACAGCACAGTCCTCCTTGCTGGTTAATTCCCCCTCCCCTTCCGGTTCCTGGGTTGGGCTCCTATTGGCTGTCTCCATGCACTTCCTGTAGCAAGGGCTTGTTGGAAATGTAGTTCTTAACCCCAAGCAATAGTTCTGCCTCCAGAAATATCAAACGTTTGCAGTCTCTGTTTTATCACATCAGGGAGCAATTTAGTAATCCATTGTCCATTAATACTAATTATAGTCCCGCATTATAATGTTCAAACAGTCTGCACACATAATAGGGTGCTACATTTAAAAAACTTTTTAGGGTTAGTTTTCACCTCCACCGCAATTAACTCTTCATTTCTTTTCTTAGCCTTCCGGATTGCTGATTTACAACATTTATTACAGTGTTTATATTCATTAAATGCAGCTTCTGTCCCTACAGATTTGTAGTTTTTAAATGCCTTTCTCTTCTTTCCCATTAACATCTTTACCTCTGTATTAAGCCACACAGGATGATTCTTAGAGCTTCTACGTTTAGTCCTTAAGGGAATAAATTGAGAACAGTAATGATTTAATATCATTTTAAAGGACAACCATTTCTGTTCTGTGTTTTTAGCTGAAAACCTAATGCCCCAATCAATGCTCTGTAGGGCAGCCCTCAAGGCACTAAAATTAGCTTTGGCAAAATTCATGGTTTTTGTTGCCCCAGTATATTTTTGTTTTTTGCACCAGACATTAAAAGATATAACATTATGGTCACTATTACCCAGGGGTTCAATGACTTGCACATTTGCTATAAGTTCTGGGTCATTTGAGATCACTAAATCAAGAATAGCATTTTTTCTGGTAGGCTCCTCAACAACCTGTGCTAAAAAATTGTCGTGCAATAAGTTTATAAACTTGTTCCCATTAACTGATCTAGCAGTACCGTTGCTCCAGTCAATATCTGGGTAATTAAAATCCCCCATTATCATTACTTTACCTAAACTAGCAGCCTTTTCTATTTGCATTAGGAGCTTTGTCTCTTCCTCCTCACTTACATTAGGGGGTTTATAGCATACTCCTACAATTAATTTGCTGGATTCTTTACAATTGGTGAAGAACTCCACCCATAAGACTTCTGGCCCCTCATTTTCTAACATAACCTCCTCCTTTATATGAGCTTTTAAATCCTGCCTAACATACAGACATACCCCTCCTCCTTTTCTATTGCCTCTGTCCCTCCGAAACAAAGTATAGCCACTGATATTTACTGCCCAGTCATGCGACTCATTCAGCCATGTTTCGGCCACACCAATCACATCATATTTTCCTTCCATCACCAGCAGCTCCAGCTCTCCCATTTTACCAGTCAGACTTCTTGCATTTGTAAACATACATTTAATACTGGCACCATATTGAACATATGACATGTGGTCCTCCCTATCCTTAACAGTTTCCCTAGCCAAATCTCCTCCCCCATTTTCCCTTTCTTTGCCCACTATCTCATCTAACCTGTCTACCACTGAATCTTTTACTGAACCCTCCCCCCCACACCTAGTTTAAAATCTCCTCCAACCCTCTAGCCATCTTCTCTCCCAAAACAGCTGCCCCATCATCATTGAGGTGCAGCCCATCCCTAGCAAAGAGCCTGTAGCCGACTGAAAAATCAGCCCAGTTCTCCAAAAACCCAAAACCCTCCTCCCTACACCAATCTTTTAGCCACGCATTAATCTCCCTACGCTCCCGCTGTCTCCTTAGCGTTGCTTGTGGCTCAGGTAATATCTCTGAGAAAATTACCTTGGAAGTCCTCGCCCTCAACTTTGAACCTAGTTTTTTAAAATCATTTTTGAGGACTTCACCACCTCCTCTAACTTTGTCATTGGTACCTATGTGTACAAAGACCGCTGGGTCTTCCCCAGCCCCTCCCAATAATCTGTCAACTCGTTCCACCACATGCCGAACCCTAGCACCAGGCAAGCAGCAGACTGTTCGGCATGTGGGGGCCTTGCGACAGATTACCCTATCCACCTTTCTAATAATTGAATCCCCTATAACTAGAACCTGCCTTTCCTTCCTTGCACTCCCCCCACCACCCGTATTAGAGCCACTGCCTCCCGGGGTGCTCCGAGAGTCAGCCTGCTCCATACACGCCAGTTCGGAGTTTTCCTCCCCAGCATCTTCAGCCAAAACGGCGAATTTGCTGTTTTGGACAAACTGTGGACCAGCCCCCCTACTCTTCTGTCCCCTACTTCCCCTCTTGACTGTCACAAACCTTCCTCCCTCATTAGCCTCCACTGCCCCTTCTCCTCCCCCCACTCCACTAGCCCCTGCCAGTGGTTGCTCTGCGAGCCTCCTTTCCTCCCCCTCGTTTGCCGATGCTCTCAGTGCTGCAAGTTCACCCCTTAGAGTCTGCAGCTCAGATTCCAAGATGAAAACCCACCGACATCTCTCACATGTAAATACTGCATGGAACTGCTGCTCCAACACCACATACATGTGACAAGACACACACTGAGTAATACCAGCAAACCCACTCATATTTACACTGGGTACTTACAGTCTCCCAAATGTAATTCCTCACCAACACCTTTTCAGTTTTAAACGCCTTAAGGTTTTTAACGCTGCTTAACACTTAATTCACATGCAACACTCGCTAAGCAGCTCCCACACTCGGTTTGCCTTCACAAGTGTAAGGTTTCAACCAGAGCACTCAAAGCCTGTTCAGAATTTACCTGATTAACCCCTCCCCCTTAATTAGAAGAAAGAGGGAAAGGAGAAAAAAAAAATGCTATTTGCTACCAGCAGTAAATAAAAACCCTTATTAACTTTTTTTTTTTTATCTTCCCCTTAGACCTCTAAAGCTAAAACACAAAAAGAAAGTAAATGCACTTAATGTATCAACTAGTTTACCCCAAAGAGAGAAAAGAAAAAGCTGTTTGTCTCAGTCAGATAACTCACATAACACACAGCAGTCAGTTATTTGCACTTACTCCCTCCTTGCACCCAGCACTCCCAGCATGCACAGCAAACACCAACGCCTTAAGGTTTTTAACGCTGCTTAACACTTAATTCACATGCAACACTTCGATCACATGCAACACTCGCTAAGCAGCTCCCACACTCGCTTTGCCTTCACAAGTGTAAGGTTTCAACCAGAGCACTCAAAGCCTGTTCAGAATTTACCTGATTAACCCCTCCCCCTTAATTAGAAGAAAGAGGGAAAGGAGAAAAAAAAATGCTATTTGCTACCAGCAGTAAATAAAAACCCTTATTAACTTTTTTTTTTTTATCTTCCCCTTAGACCTCTAAAGCTAAAACACAAAAAGAAAGTAAATGCACTTAATGTATCAACTAGTTTACCCCAAAGAGAGAAAAGAAAAAGCTGTTTGTCTCAGTCAGATAACTCACATAACACACAGCAGTCAGTTATTTGCACTTACTCCCTCCTTGCACCCAGCACTCCCAGCATGCACAGCAAACACCAACGCCTTAAGGTTTTTAACGCTGCTTAACACTTAATTCACATGCAACACTTCGATCACATGCAACACTCGCTAAGCAGCTCCCACACTCGCTTTGCCTTCACAAGTGTAAGGTTTCAACCAGAGCACTCAAAGCCTGTTCAGAATTTACCTGATTAACCCCTCCCCCTTAATTAGAAGAAAGAGGGAAAGGAGAAAAAAAAAATGCTATTTGCTACCAGCAGTAAATAAAAACCCTTATTAACTTTTTTTTTTTTTATCTTCCCCTTAGACCTCTAAAGCTAAAACACAAAAAGAAAGTAAATGCACTTAATGTATCAACTAGTTTACCCCAAAGAGAGAAAAGAAAAAGCTGTTTGTCTCAGTCAGATAACTCACATAACACACAGCAGTCAGTTATTTGCACTTACTCCCTCCTTGCACCAAGCACTCCCAGCATGCACAGCAAACACCAACGCCTTAAGGTTTTTAACGCTGCTTAACACTTAATTCACATGCAACACTTCGATCACATGCAACACTCGCTAAGCAGCTCCCACACTCGCTTTGCCTTCACACAGGAGGAAGTTCTCCCCTCGCAGTACAGTTAGTACCATAAATGATAAAGGTTGCCCTTGGTACCAACACCAATATCCCTGCCCTAAGTATACCAAATGAGAGGACGGCATTGGGTTAGTCTTCATCTCACAGGACCCCTCAGAGTTCCAACACTGGTGTCGAAGCACCCGATCCTGATTACCCTGACCGAGGATCCCATCCTCTTTCCTCCAGCATCCCTCCACATTAACTAGATAGGGATGACCTCTCTCATACAGTAAGTGAGGACTTCCAAGGGGAGCTGAGGATGAAACACTGTTTTATTACCTACAACCACCCCTAGGTTGACGGCACTGTATCCCTGTAATAACTGACCAGATACAGGTGCCAATGACGAGGCGGTACAAGTGAGGTTCCGACACCCGTGCCATTGGACCACCCACCAATTCGTGTGATTGAGTGCAAATTGGGAAATAAATGGACTTACCCGTTGGCGGAGGTTGAATGGGAAGTGGCCTCCGTGCAAAGATGATACAATATGTTTAAGGTTATCCGAGAGCTAACCTTGGACCTGCGTACATGCCAGAGCCAGCTGTACTCTATCCTGTACCTCCAAAAGCCCCATGGATACCAAATCTCTCTTCCTCCTGAATTTCCTGCGTCGAGGGTCGTCTTTCCTAACCTCTTGCCCCGCCTCTATCCATCCTTTCATCATATCAATTTGGTTCTGAATAAACTCCCCACATCTGTGATCCCAATGATCCACTCTGAAAACCTCCAGGTGAAAAGAATGAACTTTGCCCCTGTGATGATTTTCCATGGAGATGACAGTTGAGGGGCTACTGGATCGGCCAATTGATGGATAGGGGCGTTGCAAGAGTCTGAATGCGGTTTAATTAGAGACAAGGTATTAAATATTATGGATTCCACATCGACCCCCCCAACCCTCCCCCTTTTTCACCCAACTCTTAGTGTCTTTATGTTATTGAGTTGGGGAGGCTCGGATGGCCTTGGCCTGGTCGATGTGGACCCACAAAATCTCCTGACTTCTACGCGACTTTTTCTTATTAGTCATTGGCCTTTGTACCTTTAACATGGTATTGCCCATTACTTCTAGGACCCGATAGGGACCTTCCCAGTTTGCGTCCCACGGACCAACATGCCGGAAGACCTTTACCATCACCATTTCTCCTACAGAGGGGATTGGCGTTTCCCCCTGTAGATACGGTTTGTGCAACCGTATTGCTGCGTAAGGCAGTAACTCCTTCAGGTTCTGCTGAACCTGTTGGAGAAACAGGTCTCTGGCGATGGCATTTTTTATAGGTTCATAAACCAAGGGTTCATTAGGTAGGCATAAGGGCATTTTACGTCCGGTCATTATTTCAAACGGGGTTATACTGGTACTGGTGGCTTCAGTGGCTCGGATGCCCATTAGTACTGCTGGAAGAGAGGTTACCCAGGAGGAACCTTTCTCCACTAGTGCCAGCCATGTCTTTATGGTCCGATTCATCCGTTCCACAATTCCCGCTGACTGAGGATGGTAAGGCACATGAAATCTCTGTTTTATGTCTAAAAGACCACAGAGCGCCTTCATTACCTTACCCGTGAAATGAGTTCCTCTGTCTGATTCTATCACTCTGGGGATACCCCATCGTGATAGAACCTGCTCCCAAAGGACACGGGCAGTGGTTGCCGCCGAATCATTGGTCGTGGGAATGGCTTCTACCCATTTGGAGAAGACATCCACTACCACCAGTGCGTAGCGACAATTGCGACTACCGGCTGGTAAAGGTCCAATAAAATCGATTTGGATTGCGGACCATGGACCATCTGCAGGCGGGACCCGCTGCAACACTGGCTTCAGAGCTGGGGCCCTGGGGTTAACCTGAGCAGACACTGCTGAGTAACTTCCTCTACCGTATTGGACATCCCCGGCCAGTATAATTTATCTTTCAAAAAAGACAGGAGCTTATTCCGGCCGAGATGTCCAAAGAGTTGGTGGTTCAATCTGGTCAGTTCTGCTTGTAGATGTTGTGGAACCACTGGAAGAGGAAGCTGCTGGGTACCGGTATCATAACACAAAATACCCTGTTGCAATGACCAAGGATGTTGAGGTGTTTTGAGGTGTGTCATTAGAAGAGGATCTTTGGCTTGTTCCTCTTCAAATGACACTGGACCATCCTTCAGATGAGATCTTGTTGCAAACCAGTGTGTGGGTAACTGTTCAGTGTCTGGTTCCCGAAGGGTCCCAGACACTGCCGCTAATTTTGCCATCTCATCTACCTTGTTATTCCCCACTATCAACCAATCAACAAAGATGACCCTATCTTCTGGATGTCGATTGGTCCTGAACATCTGTGGTACACTGGTTTGCATTGGTTGGCCACAGTCATGTTCGGTTCCAGTGGTGTTCAGTAACTGGGACAGAACATATTTAGCTTTGTGGTTCACCTGCAGATTCCGGCCACTAAGATCCATAATCCACCTACCGAATCTCTGTTGAGAGACTCCAGGTAGTGTATCACGGAGCAAAAGGGCCAATGGAGAATGTGGAGTCTGCAAGGTGAGTGGCCTGAAACCTACAATATGCTCAGTGGTCTTAACAGCATAATGTATGGCTGCCAGTTGTTTGGCACACTCATCGAACCCCCGTTCGACAGGCGAAAGCAACCTGGAGAAGTATCCCAGCGGTCTGGTTTCATACCCTACCTTCTGTAGAAGGACCACTGCGATAGACTCCGTCCCCGCATGTGCCTGTACGGCCATTTCCCCATCGGGATGTGGAGTAGCCAGTACAGGTGCCGAGGAGAGGTCTCTTTTCAAAACAGAAAAAGCCTCTTCCTGCGCATCGGACCAACCTTCGATTGAGGGTTCTTCTCCTCGTAAGAGTTCATAGAGAGGTCTTGCTTTAGCAGCGAAATCCTCTATGAACTCCCTCATGAAATTGGCTACCCCCAGAAATTTTCTCAAATCCTGAAGAGTGCCTGGCCTAGGTAACTTTACCATGGCGTCCACACGGGCTGCCATGATTCCTTTGGCTCCAAAAGAAATTTGGACCCCTAAGAAAGTCACCTCTGCTCTAGCCAAATTTGCCTTGTGGGGGCTCAATTTGAGTCCTGACTTGGCCAGAAGTCCCAATAGCTCCCTCAGCAGAACCAAGTGTTCCTCCATGGTTTCCGTATGCAGGAGCAAGTCGTCCACATATTGTAACAGACATTCGGGCCACGAAAACACACTCAGCACCGCTGCCAATGCCTGGTGAAAATATGTGGGACTGCTATGAAACCCCTGAGGAAGTACAGCAAACATGTACTGTTTGTCTCCCACCGTGAGGGCAAATTTGTATCTGCAATGCTCGGTTAATTCGATAGAGAAGAACCCATTGGCAACATCTAAGGTCGAGAACACACGGCTTTTGCCACTTATTCTGGCCATGATGTCGGGAGTCTGTGCCACTACAGGGGCTGACATAGGGGTGTACTTATTAAGGACCCGGAGGTCTATGGTAAGCCTCCATGTGTTTGTGTCCTTCTTCTTAACTGTAAAGAAAAAGCTGGCTCTCGCACACCCAGAGTAGAGATGCGAAGTCTGGTGCTCAGTGGTAGAGGTTCGGCCACCTCACAGTAGAATCCAATAGGAAAGAAATCCACGGCACACAGGCTACTGCAAGCAAGGAACCCCTTGCACGTTTAATGCGGAAGTGAGCAACGTTTCGGGGTCACGCCCCTTTGTCAAGCCTACGGTAATTAGTGCATACAAACATAAATAGCCATACAAAGGCCATGATTGGTGCAGTAATCAGATCATGTGATAACAGTGCTAAGTGCATTTAGAAAACATTATTCCAATAAAAATACAAACATTCTCATACAAGATAGAAAAACATATTTTTGTAAACATTCTTATAAAAATTTTTTTTAAAAAAGACAATTTTTTTAAAATTGAAAAAATTGAAAAAAATTGAAAAAAAATCAAAGTCCAATAGTGATACCAACCTAACTAAAGTCCATAAAATATCAAAAAATTATCAAATAAGTAAATATTAGCGCACAAAAATACAATTAGTGTATAATAATATAAGATATATTAATTTTAATCAGAACATCTTACCCTACCAGATGATGAGCAGCAGGTTACAGTACCTGTCCCTGTCATATATTATGGGAAAATTATCTGTAAAAAAAGAACAAACGTTACTTATAAAAAGCATGCCAAATTGTACTCTTCGTTCAAACCCTTAGGTTGCTTAGATTGCAAGCGCCAAATCCAAAAGCATTCTCTTTGGTGTAACAGTTTTTTTATATCCTGCCCAGGCCTAGAAATCACCCGCTCCAATATTTGCCAGCGCAATTGCGCCACCCGGTGGCCATGGGAAAAAAAATGTCTTGCCAACAGCATTTCTTTCTTCTCTTTTTTATCTTTTCTATCCTTTATCTCCCCATCAAGAATACCATCGACCGGTCGTAACGACCCAGTGGGTGGTTTGTAATTCCTTATAATAGATTTATGCTCATTGAGCCGTGTCTTGATAGGTCTAGTGGTTTGGCCTACATAGGCCATCCCACATGGGCATTTTATACAATAAATCACATTTGAAGTGTCACATGTAAAGAAACCTTTTAACTTATGTTTCGTGCCGAGTGATGGATGCATTACCACATCCCCAGGAATTATGCCACTGCAATGCCCGCAATTTCTGCAGGGGAAAGTACCACTAGACTTAACCGCATGATGGACATCCATTTTACCCTTAGGTTTGGGTTTGATTAAGTCCCCTATATTTCTGCCCCTTCTATATGAAAAGAGAGGTGGCGATTGAAACAGATGTCCATATTTCGGATCAGCCTTCAAGATGCCCCAATATTTTAGAATGACATTTCTACATAATTTAGAATTAGAATCATATGAGGAAATAAAAGGTATGCGTGTAGACACAGTTTCTTACCAGACTAGGCAATGTAGAAATACCCATGGAACCTTTCTTCCTGTGTTCTTTAGATGTGAAGGATCTCTTCACCTCAATACCACATGATGAGGGCATCGAATGTGTGCGGACGTACCTTTCTAAGGGAATGTTACCTACATATATGGTTAATTTTTTGTGTACGTTGCTGGAGTGTGTACTCACAAAAAATTATTTTCAATTCAAAAGCGATTTTTTCCTACAACAGCAGGGCTGCGCCATGGGGGCCAACATGGCTCCCGCCTATGCTAATATTTTTATGGATTTTTTTGAAAAAACCTTCATCTTTTCTAATGTTGAATTTTCTGGACACATACAATCTTACATGAGGTATGTGGACGACACCTTTTTTATCTGGACAGGTTCCCTTACCAAATTACATGATTTTGTCACGTATTTGAACAGCACTCATGGCACCATTAAATTCACCTTTGAGGCTAGTCCTTGTGAGTTACACTTTCTGGATGTGTGGATTAAGTATACAGGTAATTCTTTTTCTACGTCCCTGTATACGAAACCTACCGATAAGAACAATCTGGTTAGGTTTTCAAGTTTTCATCCACCAGGGTTGTTGAAAGGTTTACCTAGGAGTCAACTGTTACGTGTTAAGCGCATTACATCCACCGAGGAATTATTTGAGGAAGAATCTATAAATATCATGCAAAAATTTGCCGATAAAGGGTATGACACTAAGGAGTTAACTTTGGCCAAAGAGGCCGTTAAGGCAATCCCTAGAAATGAAACATTGAAACGTAAGGTTTCTAGTAGCACTGTGTCTACACGCATACCTTTTATTTCCTCATATGATTCTAATTCTAAATTATGTAGAAATGTCATTCTAAAATATTGGGGCATCTTGAAGGCTGATCCGAAATATGGACATCTGTTTCAATCGCCACCTCTCTTTTCATATAGAAGGGGCAGAAATATAGGGGACTTAATCAAACCCAAACCTAAGGGTAAAATGGATGTCCATCATGCGGTTAAGTCTAGTGGTACTTTCCCCTGCAGAAATTGCGGGCATTGCAGTGGCATAATTCCTGGGGATGTGGTAATGCATCCATCACTCGGCACGAAACATAAGTTAAAAGGTTTCTTTACATGTGACACTTCAAATGTGATTTATTGTATAAAATGCCCATGTGGGATGGCCTATGTAGGCCAAACCACTAGACCTATCAAGACACGGCTCAATGAGCATAAATCTATTATAAGGAATTACAAACCACCCACTGGGTCGTTACGACCGGTCGATGGTATTCTTGATGGGGAGATAAAGGATAGAAAAGATAAAAAAGAGAAGAAAGAAATGCTGTTAGCAAGACATTTTTTTTTCCCATGGCCACCGGGTGGCGCAATTGCGCTGGCAAATATTGGAGCGGGTGATTTCTAGGCCTGGGCAGGATATAAAAAAACTGTTACACCAAAGAGAATGCTTTTGGATTTGGCGCTTGCAATCTAAGCAACCTAAGGGTTTGAACGAAGAGTACAATTTGGCATGCTTTTTATAAGTAACGTTTGTTCTTTTTTTACAGATAATTTTCCCATAATATATGACAGGGACAGGTACTGTAACCTGCTGCTCATCATCTGGTAGGGTAAGATGTTCTGATTAAAATTAATATATCTTATATTATTATACACTAATTGTATTTTTGTGCGCTAATATTTACTTATTTGATAATTTTTTGATATTTTATGGACTTTAGTTAGGTTGGTATCACTATTGGACTTTGATTTTTTTTCAATTTTTTTCAATTTTTTCAATTTTAAAAAAATTGTCTTTTTTAAAAAAAATTTTTATAAGAATGTTTACAAAAATATGTTTTTCTATCTTGTATGAGAATGTTTGTATTTTTATTGGAATAATGTTTTCTAAATGCACTTAGCACTGTTATCACATGATCTGATTACTGCACCAATCATGGCCTTTGTATGGCTATTTATGTTTGTATGCACTAATTACCGTAGGCTTGACAAAGGGGCGTGACCCCGAAACGTTGCTCACTTCCGCATTAAACGTGCAAGGGGTTCCTTGCTTGCAGTAGCCTGTGTGCCGTGGATTTCTTTCCTATTGGCTTCTTCTTAACTGGCCAGAGGGGATTATTGCATTTTGAATTTCCTTCAATGACCACACCCCTAATCTTCAGTTCCTGAACTGTGTCCATGATCGAATGAGTGGCTTCTGATGGAAATCTGTATTGGCGTTGAGGTGGAGGGTCTGGACCTTGTATGTCCACCTGAACGCCAACCAGTCTACCACAGTCATTTTTGCTCTGGGCCCACAGATCGGGATTCTCATATACAATAGGCTCCAGGTCCGCGTTATGCGAGACATCCAGCCATTTGTGTTCGAGTATATCAGTTCCCTTATCTACTGCTGGCAAGGGTGGTCCCAAACACTGGCGTTGTATTACAAACACCTTGGATCGTTTGGGGCCCTTCCATACCATACAGTTTACCAGATCCAGGATCCACCCATTCTGTGTCATCATGTCCGTTCCGATGATGTTATCAGAGCCGGGGTAGTACCACATTGGGATCTTAAGAGTCATGTATCTGGCAATCTGAATGGTTACTTCATCAATTCTGTGGGCCCTCACCCCCCCTTGTTGGTGATCAAATCCGATCACCACACACTGAGGGCTATTGGGGTGTAAATCATGTTTGACATTGGTAATGGAAATTTCCGCACCAGTCTCCAGCATGATTTTTGTGTCCTGATCTTTTATGGTCGCTGTAATGTGGGGTCTCCCTGAAGAATCCAGTATAATAGGACATACTGGAGCCAGCTCTTTAGGGAGCCCTAACCTTCAATCGATATCTACCAGACTCCCAGTAGGTACCTGTGAGGTACATACTGCTACTTGTGAGTTCTTGCTCTGATCTTTCGGTATGGATTCATTTGATTCCATAACCTCTGGGGTATTCACAATAGCCACACGTTTTGGTGATTGGCTATGTAAATATCCCAGGTCTGTATCCACATGTTCCTCCAATGAGTTGTAATAATTAGGTTTCAGCTTGAAACCATTATTATTGCCCGTTTTCTCAGGGATAGAGCGGCTCCTTAGCCATTGCGGACAATTCCTTTTCATATGTCCGGTTTGTAGACAGAAAAAGCAACGAATGCTCCCTGTCCGTTGAAATGGCGGGGCCGTGGGGCGAGCATTTGAGGTGAATTTGTTGTGCGGTACCCGTTCATCTTGCGATTTAACGTGTACTGGCACACGCTCCCTAACTTTAACAAATTTCTTATTGTGCAGTATATCCTGTCTGTACTGCTCAATAATTATGGCCGCATCCGCAAGGGAAGTTTCCCTGGCTGCGCTTAACCTGATTGCAGTATCAAGATATGGGAACTTTTCCACAAACATGCGGACCATGCCTTGTGGGATTCCCATACCCTGATCTTTAGTAACCCTCCTGTACATCGCTTCAAACCGACTACACAGAGACAAAGGTTCGTCCTGTATAGTGGGCTTGAATTTCGACAGAATATCTGGAGTGACGTCCCAATGCCCTGTTGCCAGTTTCATGAGAATGGAGAGTCTTTCCTCCTTATCATAATACTGTCCATTCATTGGTTGTGTCCTCCATGTTACCTCATACCTTTGGTTAAAGTGTGTAGGTAACCAAAGTTTAAACAACTCCATGCGATATTCAGGAGCCACTGAATACTTGTTACAATGACCCTCAAAAAGATCACATGAAGTAAACAGATCCACATTAGGATCATATTTTGGGATCTCCTTGCAGATCCGCAACAGGAAATTTATCCTTTCCATACTGGAATGGTTAGGATATACCTCTTCCTGTCTATCCGGACGAGTTGGCGGATTGGAAGTGGAAAATGGCCATCCACTCTCCTGTCCTCAACTGTTGTCCTGTTCCTGGAAGTGGCTGTTCCATCTGTTCTCCCCGGGTGTCGGAGTGAACTGTAGCGACCGTTCCACCTGTCCCCTAGTGTCTATTGCCTTGGATCTTTGATCATTGGGAGACCTTGGCGCTATCGCCGCTGTCTCCCCCTGTGTCGTTCCCGAAACACAAACCTGTTTCGTGGGCACTGTGCTATTAGCACCAGGCCGTGACAGATTGACAATTACCTGCTGCAAATCCGCAATGATTTGTGTTTTTGCAGCCAGATACTCTCGCAACTGAACAATCACAGCATCCGTAGATACTGCATTGTTCCTCAACTGATTGACTTCAGTGTACAGTCCGAGCAATTCTTTGTTTATGTCAGAGTAGAGGCTCTCTTTGTCCGAGAGCCTAGACTCCAACACACAAATCTCCCTGCCCCTCTCCACTGTACACTGAACTTTCTCTTGCACCTGCGTCTCTAGCGCATGTATTTTTGCTATATTTTCTACACAACAATTGCAGTGAAAGTTTAATGCATTTGAAACCTCCCCTGCCTTTCTAGTGCTAGCTAGTGTCTCCATGTGTTCTGGCTTCCAAATGATATCCTCAAAGGTGTAAACCAATTTAGCTAACATTTGGAGGCGTTTGTTAGTTTTATTAAAGACACCCCTACTGATACAATTCTTATCATGAGCATATGCCTGGTCCAACAAATGGGACCATAGCAGCTCAGTAGATTTGTATGCGTTGGGTATTATGGGATTAAAAGTGCTGTGTTTACTCAAGTGTTGAATTGTGGAAAAAGTCATACTCACTTTTGGTTGAGATGTCATCATTCAATCGGTGCTAACCTTTGTCCTTGCTGCTTGTAGAAGGTCCTTTAACTTCCGGAACGCCTTTCTCCCTACCAGACTAGACTTTTATCCTGCTCCGATAACGATGGATCTCTTCTCGTGACGTGATTTTTCTTTTCAGCAATGCGTACACGTCGTGACCGTGAAAGGTAATCAAAAATAAATAAAATTTTTTAGTAACAGATAGATTATAGATTCTCTGCTTAAGCGTGATTTACGTTTGGTACTACACTATAACTCGCGTTACCTGTCCGAATTATCAGGGCAGACATTCAACCTTGTCTCTACCGCCTGATAATCACAGTATAACCGATCCCTAGCCTCAAAACCGAACGCAGAAATAACGCTATATGCCGGGGCCGCTGGCTCGCCAATGTTAAGGGGGTGTATCCGTTATCGCTGTTTATGCCGATGTTCGATACTTAACTCCGCCTATTTATTCCTTAAAGAACTACTCTTAATTGGCCTTTCACTATGTACGCTATATACTGTACTGTACTAACTATCTGTGTGCGATTACTACTCTACTTACCATAATAACAAACACAACACAGAAGTTACAAATAACACAATATATTTAATACGACACTCAACAATAAAAACTACCTCTAATGCAGATATACCAATTACACAACATAAAACAACTAAATAAAACAATCCTCATTTACACTAACAATCCCCAAAATTCACCCACAATCTAACTACACATACACAATCACACACAATATAATTGCCCGCCCTTCCTGGTGCTAAACTTTCCGTGAACCAACAAAAGGGAGTTGGGGTACAGGGGATAGGGATCGTTGGTGGGATAATAGGGGTTTGATCAGTAGGGGTTAATGGAGTAGGGGTTTGATGGGAATGGAGTAGGGGTTTGATGGGAATGGGAGTTAGTGGGATCGTTGGTGGGATAGCAGTAGGGGTTAATGGGATTCGTTGGAGGGATAGTAGGGGTTGATATACTCAGCCAGGTTTAAATGCTCGTTGTCCAGGGGGGTGATGTTCTCCGGGCGATGCACACAAGAAGAAGAGACCGAGTGCAGCTGTGCCGGGCCTTTTAAACCCTGCTCAGTCCTGCCCAGCAGCGTGCACACACGCCCCTCCTCCGACACACACACTACTCTAACATGTGGCCAGGCACGGTGATAGGAGGATCAAAGCAGATCCTCGGGCCGGACCGTGCCTGGCTTTCCCTCCCTGCTGGGAGGTTGGGGGGGGATGGGACCCATCCTTCCCATACATGCTTCATATTACAGATACGTTAAAAAATTACAAAATCAGTGTATTAGTTTTGCCGTTTTTAATTAGATACTGCAGGTCTTTAACAGTTGCACAGTGCAGGAGCTCTTCATCCTGGGTTATTGTTTTTCAGTAGGCCAAATACAAGTTTTCACTCTGTATCAGTTCTTGCTAGCCATTATTAATACATGTTGAATTTCTCCAAGGTTCTTTAGATCTACATCATCTAGATTTTATTTTGAGGGGTATTTATGGAAAGTTTACTGTAACATTTTTTTTTAGTTTATTGCCCTTGCATTTATTGTCAATGTTATAATTATTATGTATATTTATACTTGTAAATTTACTATTTGTTATCTTAATTTTTTTTATTAGAAAAAAAAAAAAACTTTTACCCTAGTTTGTACACACACATGTATTTTTAACGTGCCAACTTATTTCACAGTGCTGTACTATGATTGGATTTATACACTGAACATACATAATTGCATACAAAGCAGCCAACAATCAATATAAAAGGTGAAGAGGGCCCTGCCCAAAAGAGATTACAGTCTATAGGCTAATGCTTCTAGGCTGTTTTGATTAATAAGCTGTGCATTGACAAAAAAAAATTTCTATAATTTTAGATATTTAAGATCTAAAATCTCTCAAATCTTGTCATTTTGCCTTTCAAAACTGTAAATACATTGTTCATTTTGCTGTGCATTTAAACACTTTCCTAAAAAAAAAATGGCAGTGGTAATTATTATTTCCGAAATGTATTTTATTAGGTGTCACTGCAGATTATGCCTGTTAGACTATAGTTATTCACTTACTCAGGATGCAAGTGCTAGAGCTCTAAGGGGTGTGCCACTTAGTGCTTACTTAAGAAGCACTTGTGCCCAGGGAGAAGCTGTGCTCTGCTCCTCATGTCTACATGCCTCCCAGCTCTCCCCTCTTGGGACATACTGCAGGTCTCTACTCTGTATGATGTGCAGGCTAATTAGACTTGCCTATTTACAGACAGAACCATGGCAAAGTATACATCTTGTTAGCTCTTTATTTCTACACTCCTTTTCGCAGAGTAGTCATGCGCCAATCACTTAATGTTTTCAGTTGTGCATGTGATTGTCAGAGAGGCGTTGGACATGCATTATTGTGTCCACAGCCTTATGCGTTTTGTTTTACAAACACATAGGGGCAGATTTATCAAGGGTCGAAGTGAATTCAAGGGAATTTTCGAAGTAAAAAAATTCGAAATTCGAAGTAATTTTTTGGATACTTTGACCATTGAATATGAAACTACGACTTCAAATTTACTTAGACTTCGATTCAAAGTAAAAATCGTTCGAATATTCGACCATTCGATAATCGAAGTACTGTCTCTTTAAAAAAACGTCAACTTCAATACTTCGCCAAATTAAACCTGCCCAATTGCTATGTTAGCCTATGGGGACCTTCTACAAACATTTTTAAAGTCTTTACACATCTCAATTTGAAGTTTTTGTGGTTTTCAAAGTTTTCGAAGTTTAGCCTGAAAATCCAACCTTTTATGGTTTTTCGGCAAAAAAAAATCTGAGTGACTCCGTTTTTTTCTCTAGCTTTTATGGCGTTTTTCCGCTTTCCGATTAATTTTGGTTATTTTATTCATAAATAAGGTCAAATCGAGCATGGGAGTTTGGTTGTGGTTGTTTTTTAATGAAATATTAGATAAATTCAGATTTTAGTAACCCCTTAATATTGTATTTCAACACACAACTGACTCCTTTGCTTATATCCTTTGAGTAAAATAAATCATTTTAACATATTTCCCTGATTTTACATTTTCATAGATTTTACATTTTTTGTCTGGACCCCTGAATTGTAAAATTTAAAAAAAGAATTGTAAAATTGGGGTTCTACTGTAGAAACAAAATAGCAGAGGTCAGTTCTCCTCTGTGTCTGTTATAAGCTCGCTTCAGATACAGAGTCATAGCCAGGAGTGGAGAATATAAATCAGCCAAATAATGCTTTCAGTATCAATTACATTTACAACTAACTTGAAATTATTGAACATTTTTAACTTTGCTTAGAACTATATTTTCTTTCATAATGCAAAAACTATTTTTGGGTTTGAGGATCCCCAATAAACCATTAGATAAATGATTTTGAGCATATAAATCCTGTTTTCAGTTTAGAAATATTTTTTTGTGTATACTTCACTGGCCCTTTTGCACAGTGTCTCTAAATAAAATGGAATCACTTGCATGTTGTTTAGACACTCAAGTTTAGTGCATTTTAAAGTTGTAATTTTCCTATGTTTAGCAATTAACTACGGTTCTGTGTCATTCTACATTCATACTGTAATCCACAGGTCATTCTAACAAATTCCATATTAAGGATGTATTTGTTCCTTTGATCTTATACTGTGCAGCTGTCTAAATTGTGTTTTTATGCAAATTAGGACCCAACATATTTGTGTAGGTAATTTTGTAGAGGTATTTGGTAGGTAAATAGGTTTCTCAGTACAATAGTAGCTATTTTAAACATAAATCCTCTAACGAATTGACTTTATATTTCTGTTACAGATCCATCTTAGGGTAACACGTAACAGCTTCTATTATTATACAGAGAAGATATGTTGTTTGCTATAAAAATTATTTGCCACAATATATACTCTCAAAATGCAATGATTAGAATACAAGAGAAAAAACTGGCAAGACTTAACTGAAAAGTGCATGTAGATCTGATAGGACGAAGCGTGTGAAAGGATGCCATGCTGACGTATAGGTATAGTTATGTAGCTGCAAAAAACATTACAATAATACTATTAAATTCTGCCTCATAATACATACTGTACATCTAGAACACAACTTATATATCATATTTGTAATATGAGGCATATTTGCCTCTAAAGGGTTAATTGTGCTAACATAGTAAAAAAATTTTTTTACAAAAAAATAGTCTCAAGTGAATAGATGTTATATGAAGGTCACACTTGCATATAAACATTTCTCCAAGGGGTGGACAATTTATATCAAGGATCCCACATGAAAGTTTGGTAATTTGCACTATGCCTTTTTGCTTATTTCAGTCAGTAATTTTCTAATTAATTCTTATAAAGAGTACAAAGAAAATGTGAAAAAAGTTGATGAAGGTATCCAGAAAGTGGCTTTACTGTTGGAAGACTTTTATGGAAATGATGATAAAACTTGTGTATATTCTCACCTCTGACCATGGGATGACAGACTGGGGTAAGGGCATTCAGTATTTATTATTCTTCTTCACTTTCCATCATATTTTTTGCATATTTGATTTTTCCTATTGTGCTCTTTTTTAATATGTTGTAAAAATAGAATCTAAAGAAAATTCATATTCAAATATTCGACTGTGTAGCAGATTTACTAAAGGGTGAAAATTCGCCAAAGTTACTAACAGTCGCTGGCGTAACTTTGCTAGCGAAGGAGATAGACTCTAGCGATACTTCGCTCCCTAACGCCTGCGTGTTTGCGCTCTGGTGAAGGGACGTAACTACGCTAATTCACTAAGATGTGGATTTTACTGAATGTTACCTCTTGCGGCAGACTTGCCTTCGCCACCCCAGATCAGGCGAAGTGCAATAGAGTAGATAGGACTTCCTCAAAAATGTTTTCATTTTTCAGGGTGATAGGCTGCAAAAGATCGTAAATTTTTTCTGGGGTACCCCCCTTCCCCCCCTACATTTACTAACATATGGCACATAAACCATACACCGGGGCCGCTGGCTCGCCAATGTTAAGGGGGTGTATCCGTTATCGCTGTTTATGCCGATGTTCGATACTTAACTCCGCCTATTTATTCCTTAAAGAACTACTCTTAATTGGCCTTTCACTATGTACGCTATATACTGTACTGTACTAACTATCTGTGTGCGATTACTACTCTACTTACCATAATAACAAACACAACACAGAAGTTACAAATAACACAATATATTTAATACGACACTCAACAATAAAAACTACCTCTAATGCAGATATACCAATTACACAAGATAAAACAACTAAATAAAACAATCCTCATTTACACTAACAATCCCCAAAATTCACCCACAATCTAACTACACATACACAATCACACACAATATAATTGCCCGCCCTTCCTGGTGCTAAACTTTCCGTGAACCAACAAAAGGGAGTTGGGGTACAGGGGATAGGGATCGTTGGTGGGATAATAGGGGTTTGATCAGTAGGGGTTAATGGAGTAGGGGTTTGATGGGAATGGAGTAGGGGTTTGATGGGAATGGGAGTTAGTGGGATCGTTGGTGGGATAGCAGTAGGGGTTAATGGGATTCGTTGGAGGGATAGTAGGGGTTGATATACTCAGCCAGGTTTAAATGCTCGTTGTCCAGGGGGTGATGTTCTCCGGGCGATGCACACAAGAAGAAGAGACCGAGTGCAGCTGTGCCGGGCCTTTTAAACCCTGCTCAGTCCTGCCCAGCAGCGTGCACACACGCCCCTCCTCCGACACACACACTACTCTAACATGTGGCCAGGCACGGTGATAGGAGGATCAAAGCAGATCCTCGGGCCGGACCGTGCCTGGCTTTCCCTCCCTGCTGGGAGGTTGGGGGGGGATGGGACCCATCCTTCCCATACATGCTTCATATTACAGATACGTTAAAAAATTACAAAATCAGTGTATTAGTTTTGCCGTTTTTAATTAGATACTGCAGGTCTTTAACAGTTGCACAGTGCAGGAGCTCTTCATCCTGGGTTATTGTTTTTCAGTAGGCCAAATACAAGTTTTCACTCTGTATCAGTTCTTGCTAGCCATTATTAATACATGTTGAATTTCTCCAAGGTTCTTTAGATCTACATCATCTAGATTTTATTTTGAGGGGTATTTATGGAAAGTTTACTGTAACATTTTTTTTTAGTTTATTGCCCTTGCATTTATTGTCAATGTTATAATTATTATGTATATTTATACTTGTAAATTTACTATTTGTTATCTTAATTTTTTTTATTAGAAAAAAAAAAAAACTTTTACCCTAGTTTGTACACACACATGTATTTTTAACGTGCCAACTTATTTCACAGTGCTGTACTATGATTGGATTTATACACTGAACATACATAATTGCATACAAAGCAGCCAACAATCAATATAAAAGGTGAAGAGGCCCTGCCCAAAAGAGATTACAGTCTATAGGCTAATGCTTCTAGGCTGTTTTGATTAATAAGCTGTGCATTGACAAAAAAAAATTTCTATAATTTTAGATATTTAAGATCTAAAATCTCTCAAATCTTGTCATTTTGCCTTTCAAAACTGTAAATACATTGTTCATTTTGCTGTGCATTTAAACACTTTCCTAAAAAAAAAAATGGCAGTGGTAATTATTATTTCCGAAATGTATTTTATTAGGTGTCACTGCAGATTATGCCTGTTAGACTATAGTTATTCACTTACTCAGGATGCAAGTGCTAGAGCTCTAAGGGGTGTGCCACTTAGTGCTTACTTAAGAAGCACTTGTGCCCAGGGAGAAGCTGTGCTCTGCTCCTCATGTCTACATGCCTCCCAGCTCTCCCCTCTTGGGACATACTGCAGGTCTCTACTCTGTATGATGTGCAGGCTAATTAGACTTGCCTATTTACAGACAGAACCATGGCAAAGTATACATCTTGTTAGCTCTTTATTTCTACACTCCTTTTCGCAGAGTAGTCATGCGCCAATCACTTAATGTTTTCAGTTGTGCATGTGATTGTCAGAGAGGCGTTGGACATGCATTATTGTGTCCACAGCCTTATGCGTTTTGTTTTACAAACACATAGGGGCAGATTTATCAAGGGTCGAAGTGAATTCAAGGGAATTTTCGAAGTAAAAAAATTCGAAATTCGAAGTAATTTTTTGGATACTTTGACCATTGAATATGAAACTACGACTTCAAATTTACTTAGACTTCGATTCAAAGTAAAAATCGTTCGAATATTCGACCATTCGATAATCGAAGTACTGTCTCTTTAAAAAAACGTCAACTTCAATACTTCGCCAAATTAAACCTGCCCAATTGCTATGTTAGCCTATGGGACCTTCTACAAACATTTTTAAAGTCTTTACACATCTCAATTTGAAGTTTTTGTGGTTTTCAAAGTTTTCGAAGTTTAGCCTGAAAATCCAACCTTTTATGGTTTTTCGGCAAAAAAAAATCTGAGTGACTCCGTTTTTTTCTCTAGCTTTTATGGCGTTTTTTCCGCTTTCCGATTAATTTTGGTTATTTTATTCATAAATAAGGTCAAATCGAGCATGGGAGTTTGGTTGTGGTTGTTTTTTAATGAAATATTAGATAAATTCAGATTTTAGTAACCCTTAATATTGTATTTCAACACACAACTGACTCCTTTGCTTATATCCTTTGAGTAAAATAAATCATTTTAACATATTTCCCTGATTTTACATTTTCATAGATTTTACATTTTTTGTCTGGACCCCTGAATTGTAAAATTTAAAAAAAGAATTGTAAAATTGGGGTTCTACTGTAGAAACAAAATAGCAGAGGTCAGTTCTCCTCTGTGTCTGTTATAAGCTCGCTTCAGATACAGAGTCATAGCCAGGAGTGGAGAATATAAATCAGCCAAATAATGCTTTCAGTATCAATTACATTTACAACTAACTTGAAATTATTGAACATTTTTAACTTTGCTTAGAACTATATTTTCTTTCATAATGCAAAAACTATTTTTGGGTTTGAGGATCCCCAATAAACCATTAGATAAATGATTTTGAGCATATAAATCCTGTTTTCAGTTTAGAAATATTTTTTTGTGTATACTTCACTGGCCCTTTTGCACAGTGTCTCTAAATAAAATGGAATCACTTGCATGTTGTTTAGACACTCAAGTTTAGTGCATTTTAAAGTTGTAATTTTCCTATGTTTAGCAATTAACTACGGTTCTGTGTCATTCTACATTCATACTGTAATCCACAGGTCATTCTAACAAATTCCATATTAAGGATGTATTTGTTCCTTTGATCTTATACTGTGCAGCTGTCTAAATTGTGTTTTTATGCAAATTAGGACCCAACATATTTGTGTAGGTAATTTTGTAGAGGTATTTGGTAGGTAAATAGGTTTCTCAGTACAATAGTAGCTATTTTAAACATAAATCCTCTAACGAATTGACTTTATATTTCTGTTACAGATCCATCTTAGGGTAACACGTAACAGCTTCTATTATTATACAGAGAAGATATGTTGTTTGCTATAAAAATTATTTGCCACAATATATACTCTCAAAATGCAATGATTAGAATACAAGAGAAAAAACTGGCAAGACTTAACTGAAAAGTGCATGTAGATCTGATAGGACGAAGCGTGTGAAAGGATGCCATGCTGACGTATAGGTATAGTTATGTAGCTGCAAAAAACATTACAATAATACTATTAAATTCTGCCTCATAATACATACTGTACATCTAGAACACAACTTATATATCATATTTGTAATATGAGGCATATTTGCCTCTAAAGGGTTAATTGTGCTAACATAGTAAAAAAATTTTTTTACAAAAAAATAGTCTCAAGTGAATAGATGTTATATGAAGGTCACACTTGCATATAAACATTTCTCCAAGGGGTGGACAATTTATATCAAGGATCCCACATGAAAGTTTGGTAATTTGCACTATGCCTTTTTGCTTATTTCAGTCAGTAATTTTCTAATTAATTCTTATAAAGAGTACAAAGAAAATGTGAAAAAAGTTGATGAAGGTATCCAGAAAGTGGCTTTACTGTTGGAAGACTTTTATGGAAATGATGATAAAACTTGTGTATATTCTCACCTCTGACCATGGGATGACAGACTGGGGTAAGGGCATTCAGTATTTATTATTCTTCTTCACTTTCCATCATATTTTTTGCATATTTGATTTTTCCTATTGTGCTCTTTTTTAATATGTTGTAAAAATAGAATCTAAAGAAAATTCATATTCAAATATTCGACTGTGTAGCAGATTTACTAAAGGGTGAAAATTCGCCAAAGTTACTAACAGTCGCTGGCGTAACTTTGCTAGCGAAGGAGATAGACTCTAGCGATACTTCGCTCCCTAACGCCTGCGTGTTTGCGCTCTGGTGAAGGGACGTAACTACGCTAATTCACTAAGATGTGGATTTTACTGAATGTTACCTCTTGCGGCAGACTTGCCTTCGCCACCCCAGATCAGGCGAAGTGCAATAGAGTAGATAGGACTTCCTCAAAAATGTTTTCATTTTTCAGGGTGATAGGCTGCAAAAGATCGTAAATTTTTTCTGGGGTACCCCCCTTCCCCCCCTACATTTACTAACATATGGCACATAAACCATACACTGGGTTCATGTGTATTGCAATATAACAACTCTATTTTATATTATTAAGCTTCCCTGGGCTTGTGTAGTGTAATGTATTTGCTGCAACATATACATCCATTGAAATTTAACTTCCCATCGTATGCAAATGAGGGAAAGCTAGCGCAACTTCGCCAGCGTTCGGCGCCCTGGACGCAACTTTGGATTTTAGTATATTAGCGTTGTCCTGGCGAATCTACGCCTGGCGAAGTGTTGTGATGTGAGAGAAGCCGTCGCTGGAGGTTAGTAAATTTGCCCCCTAGTCTGTAGTGGCCTTGATTGATGTATATTTTGTAGTGGGGAAAAAAATGATAGGACGTGAACACAGACATCATGTGGCTGAAACTTATCTGCTTCCTCTCTCATTAGTCTACAACAATTTTTAGTAATGTCTGGATCCAACATGGCAAATACATATTAAATATCCTTGGTGTTCTATTAAATCCTATATTTTAAGATAGACTTATTTGCAACACCCATACTCTAGCATAAAATAGTGGATTTATTTAAATCTATTGCTTAAATACTGCCCATTACATATACACAAACCTTTATTGTAAGCCAGTCAACCAAGTGGGTATGGTACATAAATCAAAATATGGATGTAGTTGTTTGATCAAGTTGGATATGGCTTTAATACACTGCATTTGTGCCATTGTAGTCTCTCCCAGTGTATTGCCCGCCTTCTCTTGTATCATTCTCCTAAAGTACACTATAATATGGTGGTAATGGCATCTTTCTACAAGGAACCACTCTCTTTACAGGGTGTAATTACCTGCAGGTTGATTAAAAATACATGAACGTTACATTGCACAGTGAGAGGGAAATCTTTGTCTCTAACACCTCAACCATGTAACATGTGAGCTTTATAACATAAAAAGGCTTGTTAAACAAAAACTTTGTTACGGGGGCATATGAAAGACTACTAGCAAAGTGTACAGAGGTCAGCTGAAGACAGAGAGTATGAAGAACTTCATGCTTTTATTGAAGGAACTCCAAAAAATATGCAATATGGAGAATAATGCTTTATGTTGGGTGATAGGTTTTAACAGTACACCACTGAAGCCTTAGTGGCTACTGGGCATTAAGCAAGTCATGGTGTAATATGCATGTTGAAGTTGTTATAGGTAGTTGCAAGTGAAGGCAATCCTAACTATGGTAATGATTTATCATTGCTCTCATTTTGTTTCTGATATATTTGTATTCACAGATCATTGCTGGAGAAGCTTATATTGATAGTTCTATTTAACAAATAAAAAGATAAAACTTATCTTATTATTTTAAAAATAAAAATTATTTGTAGTATATTGGTATTTTTTTGTTTTCAGGATCTCATGGAGCTGGACACCCATCTGAGACTTTGACACCTCTGGTTGCTTGGGGAGCTGGGGTATATTACCCTAGGAAAGTTCAAGAACAATCTGAACAAGATTCTAAAGGTAAGTGTCAGGCTTACCGTCTGATCCAACGAAGAAGGAGCAGGATTTAGCAGAATGCGAACCCACAAGCGCCTCGCACAACACTAACCCACCTGGAGTGGAACAGGGAGAAGTGAAGTGACGAGTAGCCAGTGAGACTGACCAAGCGAAGTACAGAGGGTTCAGGCAGAAGCGAAGTCAAACAGGCCGAAGTCGTGGGCAGGCAGCGAAGTATCGTAATCGTAGTCAGGCAAGAAGGTCAGGTCAGGCGGCAATAAGACAATCCGGAAACAGGCTGAGGTCAAACACAGAAGATCAATAGTATATAATGCTAGGGGTTCAGTCAAATAACCTAATAACCAGGCAAGGAGTCAGAGTACAGATTGAGACTAAATAGAGCTATTTGGCGCCAAACTAGCGTCATCACGCTGGCGTCGCACAGCTGACGTCAGTGCGTCCGTCATTGGCGTCCGTCGCCGGCGCCCATGCGTCCGCGACCGTCGCCGGCGCCCAACACCGCGCGCCGACGCGCATCGGTTCCCCGATGAGCGCGCCTGCGCCTGTGCCGGAAGGAACGCGAAGGCGAATCCTTACATTGCCCCCCATCAAGGAGCGGCCTCAGGACGCAACTGGCAGAAGGTTTATCAGGGTAGCTCTTGTGAAAATCCTTCAACAGCTCCGCGGCATGGATATTAGAAACAGGCTCCCAAGAATCCTCTTCCGGACCAAAGCCTTTCCAGCTGACCAGATATTGGAGATGCTTGCCTCTAACACGGGAATCCAGGATCTTCTCAACCTCGAACTCTTCTTGCCCGTCTACTACAACAGGAGGTGGAGGAGAAGCTGTACGGCCAGGAAAATGAAATGCGGAGGCTGGTTTCAGTAGAGCAGCATGAAACACAGGATGAATACGCCAGGTAGCCGGAAGCTTAAGTTGGAAAGCCACAGGATTAATCTGCCGAGTAATAAGAAAAGGACCCAGGAACCGTTGACCCAACTTCTTACTGGGGCAGGACAATTTGAGGTTAGCAGTGGATAACCAAACGCGGTCCCCCACCTTAAACTCTGGATCACCTCTTCGTTTCTTGTCTGCATATATCTTAAAGTTCTGTTGTGCTTTTCTCATGTTCTTCTGGAGTTTCAGAAAATTATCAGCCAAAAAGGTTAACCGGTCCTTGACTGCAGGAACAAGAATATCTGAAACAATGGAGGAAGGGAAGGTTACAGGATGTAGGCCATAATTTGCAAAGAAGGGGGACTGGTTAATAGAAGAATGTTGGGCGTTATTATAAGCGAACTCCGCCAGAGGAAGGAGATTAACCCAGTCATCCTGGAGATAAGAGGAGTAACATCTCAAATACTGCTCAAGGGTCTGATTAGTTCGCTCCGTCTGGCCATTGGTTTGAGGATGAAAGGCTGATGAAAGTGACACAGAAATCTTAAGAGCACCACATAAGGCTTTCCAGAACTGAGATGTAAACTGTGGACCAAGATCGGATACTACCTCATCGGGAAGGCCGTGAAGTCTTACTACTTCCTTGATGAAACAATCCGCCGTCTCAGAGGCAGAAGGAAGTCCAGGCAAAGATTTAAAATGAGCCATCTTGGTCAAGCGGTCAATGAAGACAACAATAGTGGAGCAATCACAGGAGAGTGGTAAGTCAGAAATGAAGTCCATAGACACCGAACCCCAAGGGCGAGAAGGAACTGGAAGGGGTTGGAGAAGGCCAATAGGACGAACATGAGAATCCTTGAATCTGGTACAAACTTCACACGAAGAGACAAATTTCAAACAGTCCTTAGTCATCCCAGGCCACCAAAATAGCCTTTTAGCAGAAACAATAGTTTTCTTAATACCTGGATGACCCGCCAGTTTAGCGTCATGAATGTTTTTGAGAACTTCCAAACGCATTTGTTCAGGAACAAAGATTTTCCCCTCATGAAGAAGAAACCCTTCTTTGGGCACTAAAGAAGGTTCACAAACGGTTTTAGATGCATCCTTAATTTGATTCACCAGAACAGACTGCAACAAAAGAAAGTTATTTGAATTTAGAATTGTCTCGGGAGAAGAGAGAGTCTCATCCTCAGAGGAAAACATGCGGGATAGGGCATCCGCCTTGACATTCTTGGATCCAGGCCGGTAAGTCAGGTGAAAATTAAATCGCATGAAGAAAAGGGCCCACCTTGCTTGTCTAGGTCTTAATCTCTTGGCGGAACGTAGGTATTCCAAATTCCTATGATCAGTGAAAATGAGAATTGGGTGTTTGGAACCTTCGAGGAGATACCTCCACTCTTCTAATGCTAATTTAATAGCGAGTAGTTCACGATCCGCCACGTCGTAGTTACATTCGCACTTGGCTAATTTACGTGAAAAGAAGGCGACTGGATGGAGTTCTTCTTGAATTCCAGACCTTTGTGATAAAACAGCGCCCACAGCATTTTCTGAAGCGTCGACCTCTAACGTAAATGGAAGAGCCAAGTCTGGATGGCGAAGAATTGGAGCCGACGTAAAGAGTTTCTTCAACTTCTCAAAAGCTATCTGAGCCTGTGGTGACCAAGAAAATTTTTGATTACAGCGTGTGAGTTCAGTTATCGGTAAAATAATTTGAGAGAAATTCTTTATAAATTTTCTATAGAAATTTGCGAATCCAATGAAACGTTGAACCGCTTTCTTAGAAGAGGGAACAGGCCAATCAATAATTGCGGAGATCTTCTTGGAATCCATTTGAATTCCTACAGGAGAAATAAAAAACCCAAAAAGTCTACAGATGTCTGTTCGAATACGCACTTCTCAACCTTGGCATAGAGCTGATGAGTACGGAGACGGGCAAGAACTTTCTTAACATGCATTCTATGCTCTTCCAAAGAACTAGAGAAAATTAAAATATCGTCCAAATAAATGATGACGAAAATATCAAGAAAGTCTCGAAAAACATCGTTGACAAAATGCTGAAACGTAGCGGGAGCATTACAAAGTCCGAACGGCATAACGAGATATTCAAAATGACCATAACGGGTACGGAATGCCGTCTTCCATTCATCCCCTTCCCGAATTCTAACCAAGTTATAAGCCCCTCGTAGATCAAGTTTAGAGAAAATCTTGGCCTCCTTAAATCGTTGGAATAGCTCCGGAATGAGAGGAAGAGGGTAACGATTTTTGACCGTGATCTTATTTAAGTCTCTATAATCAATACAAGGTCTCAAGGAATGGTCTTTTTTTTCAACGAAGAAAATCCCGGCTCCGGCAGGAGAAGAAGATTGTCGGATAAATCCCTTGGCAAGGTTTTCATCCAAATAAGTGCGTAACTCCAGGAGTTCAGGCTCTGTTAAAGGATAAATGCGTCCGAAAGGAATTTGAGCTCCTGGGAGAAGATTAATGGGACAATCATAGATTCGATGGGGAGGTAGCCTATCGGCTCCTTTCTTGTTGAAAACATCAGCAAATTCCCAATACGCCAGAGGGAGTAGATCAAGAATTTCAGAAGAAGGAGAAAGGGAACATACTTTAATTGAAGAAGACGAATTCTCAAGTAAACATTTAGAAAGGCAAAATTTCGAAGAAAATGTTACACCACCAGTGGCCCAATTGATAGAAGGATTATGTCTCTGTAACCAGGGTAACCCCAAAATGATAGGGAATAAAGGAGACGAAACCACATCGAAATTCATTATTTCCGCATGAATTTTATTAATCACCACAAACAGTGCAGCAGTCTCTTGAACCACAGGACCCGAAGTGATTAGGGAACCATCCGCCACACGAAGTGCTATAGGGTTTTTCTTCGATTGAAGAGGGATTTGGAACTGAAGGGCAACTTCGCGGTCCAAGAAGCACCCACTTGCCCCGGAGTCAAGTATTGCTTGTAGTTCCACCACCTTGTCTCCCCACTGCAAGGATAGAGAGATTGTCAGTAAGGACACAGAAAAGTTGCAACCATTAAAGTCTCTTCCAAAAGTCTCCTTACCCAAGGGACGGGTTGGACAATTCCGAAGAAGATGACCCGCTTGACCACAGTACAAGCAAAGATTAAGCCTGCGACGTCTGAGGCGCTCTTCAGGGGTTAATGCGGACTTAATGGCTCCAATCTGCATCGGCTCTGGGGCAGTACTGATAGTAGCAGTAGGAACTGTAGATGTCATCATAGGAGGCATACGGATAGGAGGTGGAGCAGAAGGTAAGAGCCAGGTAGGAGATACAAGACCAGCCTTTTCAGCCTTTTCCTCCTCCCTACGTTCTCTGAGTCTTTGATCCAACTGAATGGAGGTATGGATAAGTTCCTCCAAAGTGTCAGGGATGCCTGTACGGGCCAACTCATTTTTCAGCTCAGCCGAAAGACCCAGGTGGTAGCGGTTCTTCAGAGCTGCGGGATTCCATTCAGTATCCTCTGCCCACTGACGAAACTCCAAAGTATAGTCCTCGACAGGACGAGTACCTTGTCTCAAGGCATGCAGGGCGGCTTCGGCAGTGGAGGTTCGGTGTGGATCATCATAAACCACGGCCATGGCATCAAAGAACGAGTCCACTGTGGCCAAAACAGGACTTTGCCGATCCAACAGACGGAAGGCCCAAGTCTGGGGCTCACCGGTCAGGAAGGAGATAACAACCCCCACTCGTGTCTGTTCATTCGGATAGGTGTGAGGCTTAAGAGAAAAATAGTAGTTTGCAGCTGCTTCTAAAGTTGCGAAATAATTTCCGGTCACCAGCAAACTTCTCAGGGAAGGCAACTTTCGGCTCCGAAATCTCAGAAGTGATTACTTGTACTTCGGCTGGAGCGGAGGAAGAAGATGCTGTAGCGGAGGAAGGATTAACAGCCGGAGGATGTACTCTGATGTGCTCCTGTATCTGAGCGTAACCGCTCTGAAGCTCTCGAACGGCTTGGGTCAAGGACGACAGCTGTTGCGTCAGGACAGCAAATGGGGAAGCCCCTTCGGTTGGATCCATGGCCTGGTTATACTGTCAGGCTTACCGTCTGATCCATCGAAGAAGGAGCAGGATTTAGCAGAATGCGAACCCACAAGCGCCTCGCACAACACTAACCCACCTGGAGTGGAACAGGGAGAAGTGAAGTGACGAGTAGCCAGTGAGACTGACCAAGCGAAGTACAGAGGGTTCAGGCAGAAGCGAAGTCAAACAGGCCGAAGTCGTGGGCAGGCAGCGAAGTATCGTAATCGTAGTCAGGCAAGAAGGTCAGGTCAGGCGGCAATAAGACAATCCGGAAACAGGCTGAGGTCAAACACAGAAGATCAATAGTATATAATGCTAGGGGTTCAGTCAAATAACCTAATAACCAGGCAAGGAGTCAGAGTACAGATTGAGACTAAATAGAGCTATTTGGCGCCAAACTATCGTCATCACGCTGGCGTCGCACAGCTGACGTCAGTGCGTCCGTCATTGGCGTCCGTCGCCGGCGCCCATGCGTCCGCGACCGTCGCCGGCGTCCAACACCACGCGCCGACGCGCATCGGTTCCCCGATGAGCGCGCCCGCGCCTGTGCCGGAAGGAACGCGAAGGCGAATCCTTACAGGTAAGTAGCTACTCAGCTTTAACAGGTAACAAAACACAAAGCAAACTTTTGACATAAGATGTTAAATAAGTAGTTACAATAACTCACAAAATTTGAAACATTTCATAACAGTTCTGTTGTAAAATAAACAGGTATAACACCAGATTTTAATACGTTTTTTTTAGCTCATTGACTTGTTTATTTCCAACATCCTATAAGTTTAGGAAATAGGGCATATTAACTTGCAAAGTAGTAGTTAAAAATGATTATTTTTTATCCAAATAGCTGTCTTTTATTTATTCTGATTATTCCTTTAACCAAAGGCAATACAGTATTTCTGGAAAATATTCAAATCATTGATGCTATGCACAATGCCATTAAGCATTTTCTCTAAAAGCTTAGCAGTAAGAAGTGGTCTTACCAAAGTAATGCCTGGGCATGCAAATTACAACACCAGTGCACACTACCAGTTTTGAATAGCAGAATTGGAAAGATTAAGGGGGTTATTTATCAATGGTCAAATTCTAGAGCTTTGTGAGTTTTTTTAGACCTTGAATGAACTCACAACTCAAATGCGTTTTAAAAAAATATAAAAAAAACTTGAACGTAAAAAACTCTGATCGGTGTAGTCTACATGAAAACCTCGAATACTCAAATTGATCAAGTTTTTGGCGAAATATGTATCCAATTTTCTGAGCGGAACCCACCGAAAAGCTTGAATATCATGAAGGCTACTAACATCTTCACATGGTTCAAATAAACCCCTGCCTTTGACTTTTACATGACATTGAAAGGTTTTAGATGGTGTATTTTGGATTCAAGCTATTTCCAGCTTGGGGTATAATAAATCTTTGGTTTTTATTTTAAACCATAAAATTTGAGTTTTTACTGAAAAATACTCTTGAAAACTTAAATTATTATCAAGGCTGGTATCTGGTAGGAACAACTTTGCAAAAGCTGCATTATCTGGGCCTCAGCATAAGTACCTGTGGACAGAGGCTTCTTCTGCTCCAGGATGACAACCATCTGTTCTTTTATCTTTTAGCTGCAGGAGCATATGATATCACTTTTTTGTATGTGTACATGTGACCGTAGTAGCAGTTGTTGGGGGAGAGTTGCTTGTTGATTTTTTAGAGAGGTTCTGATTTCGTTTTAACGGGCCCCAAAAAATCTTCCCAATGAATTACATCATGTTGTAAAAAAAGATTGTTTTATAAGATGTCCATTTATCCAAAGTACAGATACATTATTTAAAACTTTAAATGATAGCAAGTACCTCAAACAGGACCTCAAAAATTATAACTCTTTGAAAATATATGGGAATATATTATATGCTTAGCTATCAAAATCAGATTTTAAAATTATGTAATTAAGGGTGAAGTACTAGATTGGATCATACCTCATTCCATCCTGACTCTTCGGTAACAAATGGATATTTTTCCTTTATGTGACTGTAGTTTCCCAATGCCTTAATTATCTCCTATTACCTGTACATTCTGCCATTTAAGGACTCCTCCTTATCTGTATTTACCCATCACCCATGCCTCAACCCTCGCATTTGTGCTTATTAGCAGCTTGCAGATGTGTCTTCAACTATTCTTGAAAAGCATTTATCATTAATCAGCATAACAGTTTTATTTTTTTAAACCTTTGTTCACTGGGCACCAGTTTGCCTGTATAGAACCTTTTGTTTCAGGCCAGGGTGCTGCAGCTTGATTATAAATAGACTCTCTTGATTTGTCTATAATACCTAAAGTAACCTCTGATATCAGGTGGTCTGTTTCAGCCTTACCATAGAGTTTGTTTTCTATGATTTCCTACGCATACAGTTTATAGTTGCTTGTCTTTATGGCTAAGCTCCTTAATGTGACCCAGTACATTGGTGTCCACATAATGTAGATATTTGGTAATGGAGTAATAGTAATTGCAGTGATGACCTGCTAAATATACTATAGATAACATTCTTGATTTATAAATCATACCAATGACTACCTTAATGATGGGTTGCTACAGTATGTATTGCTAAACATTCTCTCCTACTTGTTATATTTCAGCATGGAAGCTAGAACATTTGAAGATATTATTATGTTAACCAGGTACGTTGAGTTAGTAGAAATTATTTGTATGCACTTTACCAAGTCAGGCGTACTAAATAACAGGTTTCCCCAGTATGCATCTACAGTATGTAGTTACTGTTGATGCTAGCATCCTGATAAAATGCTGTAGAATGTCAAATTCAACATTTTTATGTAGATAATCTATTTTATCACATCAAAAAGCATTGTGTGAAATATGATAAGAAACAGTCCACAGGCATTGGTGCAAGCCATGTAAATGACGGGGTTATACTGTTGTTTTACATAACAATTGATGCATATGCTGTAATATTTTTTATTGCAACAACATTTTTATTTTATCCTGGAAAAGAAATCTGCGCTGAACCATTTTTTGGTAGTTCATACTACCTACACTGAATAGCATTTTATTACACAAAGATAATTAAGGCTGAAAAGATTCTTAGAATTGTAACTGAATAATTCTAAGTACAACGTTGTGCAATTCCTACAAATGCCCATAGAGTAGAATTAAACAATCTATTCATCATTAGAGCTACAACGTAAAGTAGTAGGGCTTTGTCCCCAGTATACATAGTCACCCTACAACCAATATTATAATGCCAAAATTCTCATTCACTTTCTCATACTCCTCAGAAATCCTGTCCTAACCAAACTTGTCCTGGGGTCATGATACTTTAGGACAAGTCTAGGGGGATGTAAAGAGGATGCAACTGTTACAGTATGTGTTATTGGACAGAATACATGGTAGCCACAATGCATATAGACAAATACAAGAGTCCTCTGCACTAAACCCATTATCAATATATTTAAGACAGAGACATTTTGTGCATACTGCTACTAAAACATGCCTTGCGCTTTAAACAAAACAGGGATTGTTTGTCCATATATTGCAATATATTTAAGCTGGCCAACTACGTCAAAGTCATCCCATATCTGGCCAGTCCTATGCTCAATTTTCATCTGATTCATTAAGAATTCTATTGCTTCATTATACATTTTACAAAGGGACTACGTTTTACCTGCAACTTACTAGCTGCTTTCAAAAACTTGGCTGCCCTTTTATTAGACACCAGTGGGATCACCTGACTATAGTTGGGAAGGGTGGGAGCTACAACATGGAGCTGGTCACTGCTCCTGTATAACTATAACAAACAAAAAAAAAAGTTGTGCTCACCACTAATTTTTAAAAACATTAGGCGGGGATGCAATGAGGCTGTGACCACAAAATACATATAGACAAATACAAGAGTCCTCTGCACTCAACCCATTATCAATATATTTAAGACAGAGATGCAGTTGGTGTGATCACCAGCGTAAAAGAGTGAGTGGCACTTGCCATGTTGGGCAAAGGGAAAAAATTTGTAAATGTTGGAAAATTTTCCAGGGGGGCAAGAGGGGGGGGGCAAGAGTCTGCTAAAACTTTTACCCTATTACAATTGAATTTTTAAATAACAATTTGTGCCTTCAAGAAAATTCCATTCTGCTTCTCCATGGCCATATGATCACAATCACTAAAACTGGGCAATGCAGAGACATGGCACATCCACTGGCACTAAGTGGTAGGGCTAGGGTAGGGTTAGAGTGTAGTGGTAGTATTTATGTGTTTGGTACTTAAATTATCTTAATAGGGTAATATACCACATTTGACATGAACATATTCACTTGCAAAAACAATTATATATATTTTTGAAATTCAGATACACCTGATGTTAAAAAGGAGGGGGTATTTTCCTTTTAGTAATTAAAATCGAATTCAGATAGATATAGAATATATTTTGTATGTCTGTCTTTAAACTGACAGTACTGTATCACATTAGGGGGTAGATTTATTAAGGTTCGAGTTGTGTTTTCCATGAAAGTTTGAGTTTTTGTCAAAATTAATATTTATTTTTCTAGATTTATTATACCCTGAACTTAAAAATAGATTGAATCCGAAAATACACCATCCATAACCTGTGAAGGTCATGTGGGAGTCAATGGCTGAGGTCCCTTGAAGATATTAATAGCCTTCATGATGTTCAAGTTTTTTTCTGAGGGTTTTTACTCAATTAATACGAGTTTCTTGTTGTTAACCACAAACTCGCTGAATCAAGTTTTTTTCCATTCAAGTTTTTTTAATTAGATATCATAGGAGCTATAAGTTTATTCAAGGTATATAAAACTCTGAAATCTGACCTTTGATAGATAACTGTCATTTTCGGCACCCTATATCCAGAACCCAAGCTAAGCTCCCTGGTCACGGCTCTCACTTCTGCCTATAACCGCTGCCTTTCACCTCGGGAGGAGCCCTTGGCTAATTGGATGCCGCCAGGTCTTATTTGAGAGAGGAGCAAAGCTAACGGTTCTGGACGAGCAAAGGGCATGATCGTCTCACCAGAATACTGGAAGGAAGAACACCACCAGGAACAGGCAGGCTGGGACAGCACAAGTCGAGAATCGTCAGACAGGCCAGAATCAGGATAGGATAATGTAGAATAATCAGTGGACAGGCAAAGGTCAGATTGACGAGGTCTGAGTACTCACAAGCAGGCAGGAACAGGATTGAAGAGGTCGGAGAAATCAGTTAGGCAAAGGTCCGCCCACTAGAGCACCACGGAGAGCCACAAGACCACCAGGGTAAAGTCTATTCCTTGCAATAACTCCCTTAATCATGTTTACAAAGATTAGCATAATTTTGTCTCTAGAAGTAAATAAGCTATATAATAATAATAATAATAATAATAATAGATTTGGCAGAATCAGTACTGTTGTCCTGCTTCTTTTCATTACAGAACAAAACTCAACACATCATTAACTGATGTCATCACCCGATATGTCCTTGCTGTTCCAATGTCTTTGCTAATAAGAAAACCTTGCCAGCGGTGTGTAGTAATCATAAGGAACAAGGGCAGCTGTTACATGCTAACACAGACAACCCACTCACCTGCAAGCATCAGTTTGCTTTTTAACTTTTACCATTTCAGGGGCTTTTATGACTTAATTTTGTGGGAAGATTGTGTTTGCTGTCATTTATTTTATACAGCCTTTTTTTAATTTTTGGTATAGTCTTTGTAACCGAGATTCATGCCATTTTTCTAAATAGTTGTCTGGTTTTAATTAAAGGCGCATCATGATGAAAACAGTGAGTAATGTATTGTGTAGAGATGATAGAAATATTCATTTGTTTCTGCTAACAATATATGCCCAGCAGTCATGAAACAGTCTTCTTGTTACTGTAGAAATAGCATTTCTGCTTTTACTTATAACAAGGAATTCTAGGGATCTTGACAATAGGGAATCATAGAGAAATTGTGACAAGAATAATGATCCTTTACTAGTAACACTTGAAATGTTTGTGGTTTAAACTACAAAAAAATAAAGAGACCAAATGATTTGAGCTACATTTTTAAATGGGGTTTGCATCTTTTAGACATGAATGCCTGTGATGTCTTCAGTCAAGGTAACTGCAGTAAAACATGATATAATGTGTGCCCTTGGGACTAATAAATGCATACCTCCCAACTGTCCTGCTTTTCGATGCACAGTCCCTGTTGGCTCTCTGCTCTTCAGAAAAAACAGAACACCATAACAGTACACCACTTATCTCTTGAGGCCAGTAATCAAACTGGGACATCTGGGGTGTGTTTTGGTAAAATAGGTGTGGTATTAAGAGGCATAGTCAAATACATTTCATCATGAGTAGCCAGGTTACTAATCAATAGATCATTTGTTTTGTTAAAATTACCTACTAAGTGTTACATTTTTGAATACACTGTATATCCACAACAATCCACACTATACTTTTTGGGGGATAGCTCAGCCTCCTGGCTTTTCTAATTCCTCAGTCATTCAGGTGCTTCCTGTGCACATTGTAGTGAGAAACAGCACCCCAAGCCCCTCTGAGAGTTCCTTTCTGTCCTGTGTCCTCCTCAAATAGACTTTACACATGTTCACCCTGCAATTAAATACCTTTACACAAGACAGCCTTCCTATGAACAGTCTTCTCCAATATGTGAGCTGCATTCGTTGAATGGAGTGCCTGGCCTTCCTGCTCCTTCCAGAATGCTCCAGCTTCTAGCACCATACAACAATATCTCCTCCTCCTTGATGTTTACATCTCCTTCTATTAAAGGGAAAACTGACATAATGATTTAATTATTTAGTCATTTTCTCACAACATATACAGTATATATACATTCAAAATATTAAAAACTATTCAAAATAGAACCTGTCATATTAAGTACACAGAAGCCCTCCACTGGTCCAATAAATAATGTCAATATAAGGCTGTGCATTTGACTCTGTGGGTAATATTTTACATTTTTACTTTTGTTTTTGCAGGCTGATGTGGCACCATTGATGGCATCATTTATTGGAATTCCTTACCCTATGAATTCTGTGGTAATGTTTTGCATGACATTCTGTTATTAACAAGCTAGGTAAATAGGAAATGCAACAATTACTCTAATCTAAATGGAATGACTGGGCTTTTCCATGTGTTGCCCACTTGTGACTTCATGCTGCAACAACAACTTACTAAATGACATTAACATTATACATTAACGAAAAGACACATAGGATTGAAATAATGTTGGGTTAAAGTGGTCCATAAATTGTTTCATGTTACTGATCCCATAGTGTTATACTGAGAATGTGTAAAGTAATAACAGGCACATGAGAAGGTCATTTAATTTCATTAAAGTACAGGGATGATTCTTTTAACTATATGTGACATCCCCCGCCAGGCTGCATATACTTTCTGGCACACATATGTGATGATATGCACAGTAGGTATGTATTGTACTCTTTTACAGAATTGTAGAAAAGCATGCAATTTGATGTATATTGTGCAATATTTATAAATACCCAAATTCATCAATATATTGTAACATTTGAAAGTACGATAGAACCCCTATTTTACAATTTCAGGGGACCAGAAATAGTGTAAATGGTGTAAAATCCAGGAAAATTTTAAATCAGGGAAATGTATTATGCATAATATATACAGTCATATAAAAAGGTCTGCGAACCCCTCTTAATTCTTTGAAGTTTTGTTTATCATTGGCTGAGCTTTCAAAGTAGCAACTTCCTTTTAATAAATAACATGCCTTATAGAAACGGTAGTATTTCAGCAGTGACATACAGTTTATTGGATTAACAGAAACTATGCAATATGCATCATAACAAAATTAGACAGGTGCATAAAGTTTGACACCCCAACAGAGATATTACATCAATACTTAGTTGATCCTCCTTTTGCAAATTTAACAGGCTCTAGATGCCTTCTATAACCTTTTATGAGTGTCTGGATTCTTGATTGCAGTATCTTTGACCAGTTCAGTTAAATTTGATGGCTGCCGGGGCATGGACAGCATGCTTAAAATGATCCCATAGATTTTCCATGATATTCAAGTCGGGGGGGACTGTGACAGCCATTCCAGAATATTGTTTTTCTCTCATAAATGCCTTTGTAAATGCCTTTGTAAATGCCTAGTGTGTTAAGGGTCATTGTCTTGTTGGAATATCCAACCCCTGTGTAACTTCAACTTTGTGACTGATGCTTGAACATTATCCTGAAGAAAACAGCATGATGAAACCTCCATCAAATTTGACAGTAGGTAGCAGATGTTTTTCTTGGAATTTGGTGTTCTTCTTCCGCCATGCAAAGCGTTTTTTGTTATGACCAAATAACTAAATTTTTGTCTCATCACTCCAGAGCACTTTGTTCCAAAATGACTCTGTTTGTTGTGATGTGAGTGCAGAAAGGGCTTCTTTCTCATCACCCTGCCATATAGATGTTCTTTGTGCAAATTTCGCTGAATTGAAGAATAATGTACAGATACACCATCTGCAGCAAGATGTTCTTGCAGGTCTTTGGATGTGATCTTTGGGTTGACTTTAACCATTCTCACAATCCTCCACATATGCCACCCCTCTGGGGTTTACATAGTTACATTGTTACATAGTTAAATTGGGTTCCAAAAGACAAAGTCCATCAAGTCCAACCCCTCCAAATGAAAACCCAGCATCCATACACACACCCCTCCCTACTTTCACACAAATTATATATACCCATACCTATACTAAATATAGAGTTTAGTATCACAATAGCCTTGTCCAAAAAAATCATCCAAGCCATTCTTAAAGGCATTAACTGAATCAGCCATCACAACATCACCTAGCCGTGCATTCCACAACCTCACTGTCCTGACTGTGAAGAACGCCCTACGTTGCTTCAAATGAAAGTTCTTTTCTTCTAGTCTGAAAAGGCCTCTGGTACGGTGATCCTCTTTATGGGTAAAAAGGTCCCCTGCTATTTCTTTATAATGTCCTCTAATGTACTTGTTAAGTGTAATCATGTCCCCTCGCAAGCGCCTTATTTCCAGAGAAAACAACCCCAACCTTGACAGTCTACCCTCATAATTTAAGTCTTCCATCACTCTAACCAATTTAGTTGCACGTCTCTGCACTCTCTCCAGCTCATTTATATCCCTCTTAAGGACTGGAGTCCAAAACTGCACTGCATACTCCAGATGAGGCCTCACCAGGGACCTATAAAGAGGCATAATTATGTTTTCTTCCCTTGAGTTAATGCCCTTTTTTATGCAAGACAGAACTTTATTTGCTTTAGTAGCCACAGAATGACACTGCCCAGAATTAGACAACTTGTTATCTACAAAAAAACCCTAGATCCTTCTCATTTAAGGAAACTCCCAACACACTGCCATTTAGTGTATAACTTGCATTTATATTATTTTTGCCAAAGTGCATAACCCTGCATTTATCAACATTGAACCTCATTTTCCAGTTTGCTACCAACTTAGACAAATCACTCTGCAAAGTGGCAGCATCCTGCATGGAACCTATAGTTCTGCACAATTTAGTATCATCTGCAAAAATAGAAACAGTACTTTCAATGCCCACCTCCAGGTCATTAAAGGGCATGTAAAGGCAAAAATATAAAATCCCATTTTTACTTTCTTTAATGAAAAAGAAATCTATCTCCAATATACTTTAATTAAAAGATGTCTACAGTTTTTATCATAAACCTGACTGTATGCAGTGCAATTCCCTCTTCTTTTACTGCTGTGGATAGGAATTGTCAGATGGTCCCCAACTGCTGTGCAGGTAAACGATCATACTTTCAAATGGCAGGGGGAGCCCCCCCACCTTACTTCCCAGAACTTGAGCAGCATTGTTGGATTCCCTGTAGAGATTTGTATCCAGAGACGCAGTGCAGTCTCTATATTATGATTATTAATCAGTCTTGCTGTATTGGCTTCTATGGCAGATATTATTTGACTTGTGCTGTTTTGATAATTTATGACGATCCCTAAGCTTAACCTCCCAACTGAAGCCCATACCACACTGAGTCTTGATATTGCAGAAATGTCTAACAAAGTTACAAGATGACAGCCCCCTGTGCCAACTTTGAAAGCATAAATCATTTGTCTTATTAGGCTGCTGGTGCAGTAAGTTCATGTTTATATTTAGTATACATAATACAGCATTTCTAACATTATTCTATTTTAGACTTTAGTTGCCCTTTAATAAACACGTTGAAAAGCAAGTGACCTAGTACAGAGCCCTGGGGTACTCCACTAACAACACTGGTCCAATTAGAAAATGTTCCATTTACCACCACTCTTTGTAGTCTATCTTTTAGCCAGTTCTCTATCCAGGTACAAATACTATGTTCCAGGCCAACATTCCTTAATTTAACCAGTAACCTTTTGTGTGGCACTGTATCAAATGCTTTAGCAAAGTCTAAGTAAATCACCTCCACTGCCATCCCAGAATCGAGGTCCCTGCTTACCTTCTCATAAAAAGAAATTAAGTTAGTCTGGCAAGATCTATTACGCATAAAACCATTCTGGCATACACTCATAGCATCATGATTTGCTATAAAGTCCAGTATCTTATCCTTTAACAACCCTTCGAAAAGCTTTCCTACTACTGACGTCAGACTAACTGGCCTATAATTTTGAGGCTGAGAACGGGATCCTTTTTTGAATAGAGGCACCACATTAGCAATTCGCCAGTCTCTCGGCACTATGCCAGACCTCAATGAATCCTGAAAAATTAAGTAAAGAGGTTTGGCAATCACAGAGCTAAGCTCGCTAAGTACCCTGGGATGAATACCATTTACAGCAGCTGTGCCTGTGGCCTTCAAATTCCTGATTACATTCCTTACAGTTGAAACTGACAGTTTAAACCTCTGAGATAGCTTTTTGTAACCTATGATACTGAACAATCTTTGTTTTCAGATCTTTTGAGAGATGCTTTGAGGATCTCATGCTGTCACTCTTCAGAGGAGAGTCAAACAGAAGTACAACTTGCAATTGGCCAGCTTAAAAACCTTTTCTCATGATTGGGCACACCTGCCTATGAAGTTCAAGGCTTAACAAGCTAATACAGCCAGTTTAGTGTTGCTATTTATCAGTATTGAGCAGTTACATGCATTCATATTAGCAAAACTTTTTTTAGCAAACTTTTACACAGCCAGTTTTTCACATTTGATTTAATTTCATACAACTGAATACTGCTTCACTAAAAATATTTGTTCACTAAAACAACCCACATAGCATGGCATACACAGTTGGGGGATTCATAGGTTGACTAGAGAGGTACCAGGTAAATTACATTTTGAATATATTGTTGAGATGACCTTTAACAGTTTACAAAATGGCAAAATATTCTCTTTTCTGCTGCTCTTGGTTAGCAATGATTACCTTTCAGCTTACATTTTCAAAATAACAAATAACAGCAGTCTGCACTCATTGGGGCAGATTTGCTAAAGGGTGAAGTGACTAATGCTGATAAATTCGCCAGATTGACGTCATTAAGGCACTTTGCCAATTTACTAAAGGGGGCAGGTATAACTTCACTAGCGAAAGAGACACAGTAGCGATCATTCGCACTCTTTTCACTCTAGCAAATGGACGTAACGCTGCAAATCCAGGTGTATTTTACTGAACTTTACCACTATTTTGTTTATTAAGTTTCCCTGTACTTGTGTAATGTAATGTATTTGCTGCAACATATACATCCATGCAGCTTTATAATTTCCCGCCGTATCCAAATTAGCCAACACTAGCAAAACTTCATTTTGATTGTTGAAGTGACGCTAGCGAAACTTCACCAGCGTTCGGCTCCCTGGACGCAACTTCGCATTTTAATGAATTAGCGATGTCCTACTGAATTTACGCCTGGCAGAGTGTTGTAATCACTGCGGATCGGTTGCTGCCGATTTTTTGCTGGTTAGTGAATTTGCCCCATTGTTCTTATCTGTGTTCAACAAATGCCTAGTTTTCTTTACCCTTTATATTTTATACTGTAATTAATGTTTGCTTCTGTAGGTGCCATGGATTGTATTTTCATGCAGGGTTGTTTCCTTACATATCATGTTTTAAAACTGCTGGTAGCTATATAAGAAAACTAGTCTGTAAGACTTGGGGATATTGCACATGGGGTGCTTTGTCACCTAAGGTAAATCTCCTCTCCTGTGGACAGCCTTTGTCATTCTCTGGAGAGAGGACTACCCCAGGTGAAAAGCACCTCATGTGCCATCTCCCTTAAGGGCAATACCATGTTAGAATTAGCTGGGCATTGCACTAATGGTAAGAATACTTTTATTTAACTGAATGTGATACATGCTGTTTTTTTTTAAAAAAAAAATATTAAAACATGTGTTCTGTTTAAACACAGTTAAAGATGGCACAGAAAAAAGAAACCACTCTTTCCCTTCTTTTTTCCACATTTAAGAATGCAAAGTTTTTTTTCATTGCAAGGGATTTTTATTTTTACCATTAACAGAATTGATAAATGTTTGTTGGTTATAGCCAAAGTCTCAGCTCTCTAATGTAATAATGTTAGATGATCAGACCTATGGACCCTTATAAAAATTCAACAGGTAGAGCTAAACTGGTTTGTTGCAGGCCAGGGAAATGATGGTGACCTACACTGAAATAAGGTCTGACCACCTTGACCAAAAATGTCACATGTGAAAGCAGTTTGGACAATCCCTATACTTGTATATAATAAAATGTCAGAAAATTATCCATTCAGATTGACAGGGATCTGCCTCTGGATCATATACATTCTTTGAAATAGACCAAGTTTCAACATCTGATGGTTCTGCTCATGATATGTAATAATAATAATAATAATAATAATCATTTGTATTCGTCCTGGGGCTCATTCTCTAGAAGTAAAGCACAGTTACCCAATGATGTTGTACAGGTATGGGACCTGTTATCCAGACCTGGGGTTTTCCGGATAATGGATATTTCTGTAGTTTGGATCTTCATACTCATAAGTCTACAAAAAAAAACCATTTAAATAGACATGTTTTGCCTCTTATAAGGATTAATGATATATTTGTTTGGATCAAGCACAAGATAATGTTTTATAATTACAGAGAAAAGGAAATCATTTTTTAAAATTTTAATTATTTGGATAAAATAGAGTCTATGGGAAACAGCCTTCCCATAATTCGGAACATTCTGGATAACAGGTTTATAGAAAATGGATCCCATACCTGTAATATTTATAATATGGGAGATATTAATGTGCATATACACACGGGTATTGAGCCACAGTAAATGAGAAACATGCATTTTATGACGTCTGATATATGTACCACATTTATCCATGTTCATCATACATTTTATGAAACAAAACAACAACAACATGTATACACATTCTCTGAATGGCATCAATAGTGGCTTCATTAGCTGCCAAATGGTCAAGAATCAATCTTTCTTAGACATGCTACATTTCACTTTCAGGCACTATACATTTTTTCCTTTGTCAGAAATGTAACTATACAGGGCAGGTAACTATAAATAATTTTTTAATATAATTTTCTAGCAATTCTCAATTGGTAATGGCAACATCTTTTCCTTTTCCCAAATTACAGCAGTAATTTAAACTGCTGATTCTAACTCCGATTTAACTCCGTATCTGCCATATATTGTGTGTTTCTCTCTAAGAAATGCAATCTAATCAAGACTTCCTCCAATAGGAAATGGCATATGGGGTTCTTGTCTGGCACAGTGATTTCCTGGCAAGTCTGGGGAAAATTAGTGGGATTTAGCTTCGCATTTTGGGGTACGTAAAAATGCTGCTTTCAGTGTACCTTAAAGAGCCCATGTGCTATTACCCTTAAAGTTTGTAACAAGATTAATAATTAAACCAAAAGACTGTAGTTTATGTAATATGATACAAACTGTATGTTGCTGTTTAAAAATGTCCTGTTAATTAAATAGGAACAGAGCTAAATTACATTGTTAAATGAAAAAAATACTAACATATGCTCCTCCACGTGAAAAGTTGCTTAAAATTTGCTCAGCAGCAACCAATCTAGAACCCCTCCATATATTTTAGCCAATAAATAACATTTAGATTTTGCTGACATTTTATTATAGACAAGTATATGGATTTATTACAATGAATATCATTTGAAACAGAAACATTAAACATCAGGAGGAAAAAATCACTAGTGGACCATATTCTTCTATTCTACTTTTAAATGACTTTAAATTGTTTAGACCTTGAAAGTAATCCTTCAGCTTCCAGGCAGCAAGTTCAATTTTAAGAGTGCATGCCTGACTGACTCTATTACTTTTAAGCTGTTGGTTGGCCACACTGTGCATCATTTGCTAAGATAAGTTATAACCAAGACTTCCCTGGAGTTCAATGAAACAGCTGAGCCTGGAAAACTTGCCTGTCACTCTATTATAAGGAAACTTTAATGAAGATTTGGGAAATACTGAGACAGATCGTGTAGTTGCTTCGTTTTTTATGGTCAGTGTACCACAATATGTTTAGTTCATTTGTGCAATTGTAAAAATTGCACAGAAAAATGTTGATCTTTAACAGCATCGGACTGGGGTGCCTGGGGCACACCAGGAAACCTCATCTCAAGCGCCCACAGCCACCCCTGTACAAGATAGCGTCTAAAAACAAATATCAAAAATAACATGTTTTATTTAAACAAAATGAAACTTAAAAGGAATTGAATATTAAATTAAAATATCTTGTACAATTCTGCAGTATGTAATTTCAGCACTGATCTGGTTGCTAGGGTCTTAATTACCCTAACAACCAGCAGTGGTTTGATTTAGAAGACGAGGGGAAATCATTTGAAAACTATACAAAATAAAAAATGAAGCCCATTTGAAAAGTTGCTAAGAATTGGCCATTCTATAACATAATAAAAGTTAACTTAAAAGTATACTACTCCTTAAGAGGTTAAAAAACAATAATGTTGAGATACAGTATCTAGTAGAATTAAGTCAAAGGCAACTGGACTTTTAAAGTTTGCCAACAGTTTACTGAAGTTCAATGGAACCATTGTGATTGCTGTGACTTTACTACCCTCATGGGTATAAATGCAGAGGAATTCCCTACCAATTCATTTAAACTGAAGAAGCCACTCGGATGAGTGACGAAAAGTTTTAAATATCCTGTTGCCTTTGACTATGCTAGACACTATTTATCATGAACTGGTTAAATGAGAATGTTCAAGACAACAATGTTGAGATACAATATATATTGGACAACTTGTTTTCTGCTTATCCCCTACCTAGTATCAGTGACACAAAGAACATTTACACACATTTTTTAATAACTTTTATTTTTGGTTTTTATATAAAAACTTCTCTTTAGCAAAAATAAAATGTGTTAACAATCAGTGGTATAAGGAGAAGTTACAGGGCCGCCTTCAAAATAGATTTGTGGGCCCCCCTTTCCCCCAGTGCCCTCGTGCAAATCAAATGATTTATTTGAGTTCCATTCTGTCAGAAGACAACTATTTTAGTCTTACAAAAACAAATATAATTTGTATATCATTTATACAATATAATTGCTAAACCAAGATCATAGCAAATATCAAAAGAGCACAAAAGATGTAAACCTGAATAAAATATGCAGACAGCTTACAAATGATATCAAATAGAATCTTTCACAGAATGCTCTGTTAGACAGTTAGAATCTCAGCTGCCATAAAGCAAGGCAGGACTGCTGCTTACAATGGGGATCAGATATGATCTGTGCAGCCACTGGGACAGAATAGTCTGTTATACAGATAGCTGGAATCTCAGCCATAAAACAGGACAGGACTGCTGCTTCCAATGGGGATTAGATAGGATCTGTGCAGCCACTGGGACAGCATGCTCTGTTATACAGATAGCTAGAATCTCAGCTGCCATAAAGCAGGGCAGGACTGCTGCTTACAATGGGGATCAGATAGGATCTGTGCAGCCACTGGGACAGAATGCTCTGTTATACAGATAGCTAGAATCTCAGCTGCCATAAAGCAGGACAGGACTGCTGCTTACGATGGGGATCAGATATGATCTGTGCAGCCACTGGGACAGAATAGTCTGTTATACAGATAGCTGGAATATCAGCCATAAAGCAGGACAGGACTGCTGCTTCCAATGGGGATTAGATAGGATCTGTGCAGCCACTGGGACAGCATGCTCTGTTATACAGATAGCTAGAATCTCAGCTGCCATAAAGCAGGGCAGGACTGCTGCTTACAATGGGGATCAGATAGGATCTGTGCAGCCACTGGGACAGAATGCTCTGTTATACAGATAGCTAGAATCTCAGCTGCCATAAAGCAGGACAGGACTGCTGCTTACGATGGGGATCAGATAGGATCTGTGCAGCCACTGGGACAGAATGCTCTGTTATACAGATAGCTAGAATCTCAGCCATCAAGTAGAAAGGGCATCAGATAATATCTGATAGGTATCATTACTTAATTTCAGAGCCGGGCCACACTGGGCAGGCGCCCTAGGCAACCTGGGCCGTCGCGGCGCCGGCTGAGTGTGCGCATGCGCAAGTTGACGGCAGCGCGCATGTGCAAGTTGAGGCTGGCACGCATACGCGTGTTAACGCCGGTGCGCATACGCAGAAGCGTCAATTGGCGTGCGCACATGCGCAGAAGCATCAATCGGCGTGCAGGAAGACGGTTAGTGAGAGGACCGGACATGGGGTAGGCGACAGAGCAGGTAAGTGCCTGGCGCCCCCGCAGCTTTGCACCCTAGGCACGTGCCTACTCTGCCTACCCCTAGTTCCGACTTTACTTAGGCAGCATTCGGTAGTGTCCGATCTGCCTTCTATATAATACTGCCTAAGTAAAGTCACGGAAAGCTGATGGGAGATTTGTAAAAGCTTACGAGGTTGCCATAGCAACCCATTGCGCCAAACCCGGATATGACATATAGACTAGTGGAACGCATGTAGTAGCGTACCGGAAGGGGTCCCATGACAACCAAGGAGGACGAGCCCTTTTAGGGGCACCTCGCTACAGACACTTTATGCCTCTGAGGAAGCCGATTGGGTCGGTGAAACGCATAAGGCGGAAGTGAGGTCACAGGCAAGCTGCAGGGGAAACACCACGAGCGAGAGAGACGACGGCAAAAACCTCCTCCTTTGATTTTCAACTGGTGACACCGCTAAAGGACTTACCTATATGTGACTTAAACTATACCAACAAATGTGAGTGTAACATTTTTTAAATGTTTTAAACTTTTTAATAAAACGGTATTATACTATGCACAATTTGTATCCTTACCTTGGAGCCAAACAGTGGCTGGAAAAGGAGAGGAAGACACTGGGATCTGTTACTACATGTGATATAAACATACACCATCTTGTAAGTAGGCATTTTTACCAAAATCTGGTGAAGGACCCTGAAAATAATAACTATAACTGCGCACACTTTGGGGATAGGAGGAAGAAGTCTCTTCTAAAGGGGAACTTATACCACCAAATACTTACAGTACCCTTTTTTTTCATCATCAGCACAAGGGTGTTACAAGAATAACCAGAAATACTACACCATATTTTGTTTCTGTTTTTTGCTTTCTCCATTTGCTTTAGGCGCTGTCCCACAAGAAAATATTGATATCTTTGAGTATTATTGTTTCTTCCTTTTTCGTTACATTTTTTGACAGTACAGTTTGTAAGGACGGCAGGAGAGAGACATTTTCGAAAGGCTAACTATTTCTATACTTGTACTCTATACTTGTACTCTATACTTGTTACACATTCTTATATTGTAAACTCTGATCAAATCTGCTCGGGTTTTCTACGCTTATTTATTATGACATTTTTCTGAAATTTTGCATTGCAGGAAAAAAAACAGATTTTCAAGATTTTTTCAGATTTTTTTCATCAGATTTTCACGAATTTCACGATTTTTTTGGAATTTTCAAAACTTCAGGGTATTACACGAGACCCAGCGCACATTAAAAATCATTGGGACCTCTCCCATTGACTTATATGCAACCTTAACAGTTCTGAGATGCTGGATTGTAAGAATCAGACTTTTCTACCCTCAGGGTTTAATAAATCATGAAAAATTTGTGATTTTTTTTAAAAAAAATCATACATTTTTCGTGATTTTTGCATTCGGAGTTTAGTAAATAACCCCCCCGTTATAACAACATGGACTTACAAACTGAAATGTTACACTGCCGTGGTTAATTGAACTTTGTTGTTTTAAACTGATAGAGTAAGTTATGTATTTACATACAGAAAATTATATCTATTTCTCAAGCCATTTCTCAGGCTTAAAAGTACACCCACCTGGAGATTTTAATTCATGTCAATGGAAGCAATGGAAGGCAGTGATGAACAAAGCTGGAAAACATACACTGAAAAGCATTGCTTCTGATGCTCTTCTTTAAGATCAATCCATAACAACCCCCCCCCCCAAAAAAAAACTTGCAACAGATATTTCAAGAATAATAAGTGAAAAATCCATCACAGGCAGCTTAAGCAAGGAGTAATTGAAAAAAAAAAAAGCATTAATCATAAAGGTATGGTGAAACAGTTTATTTAGCAATATGTAAATACAATGTTCCCATAGGAGTAGATTTATTAAAATGTGAGTTCAGAGCTTAATAAATAAAAACTCACCCACGTTCTATTCATTCCTATGGGATTTTTAGGATTGTATTTATCAAAGGGTGAAAGTTAGAACCCACAATTTGATAAATACGGTTCTAAAATTCCCATAGGAATGAATAGAATGTGTCTAATTATTAAGCTCTAAACTTACATCTTCGCCATAGAGTCCTATGGGACTGACTTTTTCTCTGTACTGTTTTTTTCATTGTACTTGATAATTTAGCTAGCAGAAATCTATTCTGATGGAAAAACTATCCTACTGGCATTTTTTAATGTGTAAATGCTTTTTAGAAATCTTAATTAACATTAAGAAAACTTACACTTAATAGAATGCCTGTACTAAATAAGAAACTGTTTACTGTTTTGTGTTGACATTATGAAATAAGGATTGAACAAGGAGGAACAAGCAACCAATTTAACAACAAAACTCGTAAGAGACTCCAGATGTAGTTAAATTAATACTAGATAGTATTTTTTATAAGAAGCTTATGTTTGGTACGTGTAATGTCAGTAGTTACTATCAGGGCCGGAACTAGGGGTAGGCAGAGTAGGCACGTGCCTAGGGAGCAAAGCTGGAGGGTTGCCAGGCACGCACTTTCTGTGCCTCTCCTACCCCCTAGTCCAGTCCCCGCTCTGGCCGACATGTGCAATCTTTTCGTGCGTGCGCGCTGGAGTTTTTTCACGGATGCGCACTGGCGTTTTTCTGCGCATGCGCACTCGCGTATTGGGCGCTTTGCCCAGCCAGGCTGCCTAGGGCGCCTGGCTGGGTTGGCTATTATGGGTTACTATTGGAGGTGTAGGTACATTGCTACCACTTTGGGAAGAAGTTCGTAAATATGTAAATTTTGACACAGGATACCGTGCTTGTGCCCATTTCATTAATATTTTCAAAGGGGTTTTATAATAATTTAGAATATAATGAGGATAACAAGAGCATGCAATCTAAAGAGTTAGGTTACATTTGAGACATAAGGAAGATGAAAACAATTGGCAATTTATGATGAGTTCATTTCTAATTACCTATATTCGAGTATAAGCCGACCCGAGTATAAGCCAAGGTACCTAATTTTACCTACAAAAACTGGGAAAATGTATTGACTCGAGTATAAGCCCAGGGTGAGAAATGCATTTTAGGACTTCTTCAGCAGAACACACACTCCTGATCCCCAAAAACCATTTTTAAAGTAGCCCAATTTGTACACCAAAAATAATCTTACTAAAATGAAGTAAAACAATAAGGTTATCAAGTCAATAAAGTGTCTGGAATTTCCCTACATTAAAAACAGGACATTTTTCCAATGTCCCTGTAAGTTGGGACAGATTTCTATATTTATATATATATATATATATATATATATATATATATATATATATATATATATATATATATATATATATATATATATATATATATATTGCTATTATTATATATATATATTGCCATAAACAGATGAGCATCCAAGTGGGTTAAAGAAAACTGGTACATTTCACAAGTCTAAGCCAAGGCAGTAGAGAATGGGTTGAAGTCTATTGTACACACACATTACACATATTTATGGTGCAAATGTGTGTTATTTCGGGCTAACAGCCCTTCATCAAATTGTTATATACAAAAATACATTGTGCAAACATTTATAGTGTACCCGGAAGTGATGTCACCTCCTCTTTGGGTGGTACTATGTGCAAATTAGCATACAAGTCCATATATTCCACAGAAAGTGTAGCTGCAAGTATCAGTCCATAGTAAATTTCACAACTCCAATAAGTGCATCTAAAATTCAAATAAAGAAAAAATAAATAATGCATCCTATTGGAACTGCCCTTACACTAGGGCCTACCACAGAACTTGATGTTACATGCAGTGAGAACAAACATAGGAAGGAATAAATGCCCAATAGTCGTAACCATTAATAACATATTAAATAAGTGATATACTCATTAATCCATGTTCATGTTATTTATGGTGCCTCAGGCGATGTATATCCATCAGTGAAGAGATAGTGTGTGCCATACAGGGGCAGCAGTAATTAGGCATGGTACACGGCTCCTAACACAAAATGGAGGCTTTAAAGGAGAAGGAAGGGCTGGATACACTTGGGGGTGCCAAACGTTAGGCACCCCAAGTGATTGTAGCGACTTAACAAAAACCCAGGGCCGGTGCTCATATCAGGAGAAATCTGCACCGGCCCAGGGTTATAGGAGTGAGCACCACGGAGAAAGCTACTTCTATCTTCGTGTAGCTGCGCATTTCCCCGGACTGACACATGCACATTTGAACGAAAAAAACGACTTTACAGTTAAAGTTCGGATTTTCGTTCTAATGTGCATGCGCAGCTGTGTGAAGACAGAAGTGCCGGTAGCTTTATCCGTAGCTTTTTATCAGTTGGCGCGCCGGTATATGCCTACTTCTAATCATATTGCCTTTTTCCCCACACAATGGCAAGCATAGAAGCAGATCAGAAGCAAGCGATATAGGTATTTGCCCGATCAACCCCATCTCACCGCTTCCGTAGTTGAGCCACTGGAAATACTAATAGAAGAGAGCGGTAAGAGATCAGGTAAACTGGCCGGATCATATAAAGACAAATCCATGGCAAGTCACCCACATAGACAGGGGGAGGATAGACTGACATTTACAACACGAACAGTGCGGGAAAAGTCAAGTCCCAGTCAGATGAGCCGAGTTACGTGACAGCTCCATACACAGTGTTACACAGCATTTGTTCTCCTGAATGCAGCTTTTCAGTTTCACGTACTGACTCGAGTATAAGCCGAGTTAGAGTTTTTCAGCACATTTTGGGTGCTGAAAAACTCAGCTTATACTTGAGTATATACGGTAATCATTTCAGATGCATTGGATTTTTAGGGAATATTTAAAGGTTTGGTGGGAAAGGGAGAGTTTGATAGCTTGTGATAAAGAGTTCCAGAGACAAGGAGAAGCCTAAGAGAATTCTTGCAGTCAGAAATAGTATGTAATAGTAAGGGATGAGAGCAGAAGCGAAGTGAAGATCAGAAAGAGAGCATAGATTGCATGAAGGAGTATATTTTGATATCAAAGTTTAAATATAGGAATTGCCTTAATTATTAAGGGCACTGAATGTTATTAATTTGTTATTGATTCGAGAACATATTGGAAGCCAGTGAAGGGAAATGCATAAGGGAGCAATGGCTGTGGAGCAATGAGATGAATAAAGTCTATCAGCATTGTGTAGAACAGACTGGATATTAGAAAGATGATTTATTCAGACTCCTGCAAAGAGTAAAGCTGGCCATAGACGCAAAGATCTGATCGGACCGTGTGTGGAAAGTCCTGACATTTTTTGTCCGGCGGAGATCGGTCGTTTCGTCAATCGGACAGGTTAAAAGATTTCTGTTGGCTGCCGATAATATCTCTGCATGTATTGCCGATCATACAATTTTCAGTGGGAGACTGTCACTAGATTTTGTCGGACATAACTTTCCTAAGATTGTTGTCAGGGGCAGAACATTGGCTGATCTGTTCTTTTCTACTTTATTTGATCTGAATGGTTAGTGTCAGGTCGGGAGATGGGGAGGTTCGATCGTACGATGATTCATACGATCGGATCTTTCGGTCTATGGCCAGCTTAAGTTAAAATTGTCAAGGTGGGAAATAAGAGACCAAATAGGTGTATTAGTTGTTTTTAAGCTGAGGTAAAGTTGTATCCGACAATTGTGCAGATAAAAGGGACAGGATTTTGTAGGTAAATATAATAGGAAGTTTTTGGAGGTAAATATAATGAATTTTGTTTTAGAGAGATTCAGTTTCAGGTGGTGCTTCGACATCCAAAATGAGCCAGCAGAAAGACAGTCTGTAACTTGGGAAAGGACAGCACGAGATTGGTCAAAGTAGACAGGCAGATTTGAGCATCAGCAAAAAGGTGATATTGCAAACCTCCCAACTGCCCTGTTTTTTGCAGTCCCGATTTATTTTGACAGTTCAGCCCACAGTCCTGGATTGTCAAATGTCCTGACTCCTGTACTGAACAGCCGTAAAAAGATAAAATGTTTCTGAAATGTAATTAAGTAAGAGGCTTCTGGCAGCATGCCTAGTTGATACAGCACCTGCACGTTGATACATTTGTAATAATTTAAGAAAAGCAAAGATACATTTGTAACTATTTAAGATAAGCAGGTCTCTTGGAAGAACAGAGACTTGCAGCTTAAATGGCAATTCACCTTTGTTAGCAAAACTGTTATAACACATAAAATATTGCCCTAAAACCCCAAGAAATGTGTTAGAATTTTCCATAACCTAAAAAATGTTTTTTAGGGGGTGTGGCCATAAAATGGGCATGGTCAAAAATTATTTTAGTCCCTCTAACAGCTTATCCATTTACAGATGAATTGCATAATAGCCCCTCATTAATGTGATTGTTCTTTGAGCACATTAAATGGTAGACATTACCTCAGAGTTATAGTGTATACCAGACGACCAGGTAATATTTACCTTTTGTTATCTGCAAGTTTATTTGTATGCTACATACTTTTTTCCCGCCATTGGTCCCTTTCTGCTTACTGGCTAATTAAACTTTCTTTTCTGCAGCTCCCATTTCACGTTCCATGTAACGTTTAATAACAATAATTACATTAGACGAAAATAAAACAGGCAATAAAAACTGGTGAAATATTTGTGGACCTTACAAAATATATTTCATATAATTAATTTTGGTTATAAAAAGGAAAAATGCCATCACTGTTATTGGCAGTCACTGTACTGCTGTGGATGTTGGATGAGCTTCAGTTCAGTGCTGTTACATTATCGGTGTGAGCTTTCCCGTGTGCTGGCCCTTTCTTTTTGCCTTTATTAATCAAAGTGGCGTATTAGGCAAGCCAGTTTGTACTTTCACTTAACCTCTTCTTTCTCTGAAAAGTGGCTAGTGCCTGGGCACTATGGACTAATGTCCATATTTAGCCACAGGCTCAACGCAAAATTACTTTTCTGTTTTTTAGTAGGGTGGCTGGTTTTAAGCCTATTTGTTTAACAGGTTCCAAACTAAAACAATCTTACTCTTAGGAGGAGAAGCAGTAAAAATATATTTTGATGTTGAGTTAATAAGACCTTTTTGTGGTTTTGTGGTTGCTTTAGAAATAAAGTGAGATAGTGTTTTCTGATGAATACTCTGCTTTAAATATGTCTATACGCCTATAAATAATGGGCTTTTATCAAATGCAAATAGACAAAAGGTTTTATTTATGATAATATCCTGCGCTGATTCAATCCACTACCCGGACCCACATCCTGCATTTTTACCAGCCTGTACCAACTACCTGACCTGACCCACAACTGTCTTACCTGCAACGAAACCTGCTACCCAATGGCCACCATTACATTTAGAAACATTATTAATTTACCTCAAATCAGTTATCTATGGCAACCAGTCAACATTAAGCTTTTATTTACATATCTAGTGCAGTTAAACTAATGAAAACAAATATCTGGTTGAATACTATAGCTACTGGGTAAGAAAAATGTTTCCTTTTGTTACTACACAGTGATAACTTGAATCAAAGTTTTTTTTAAACTGACATGTTTTCTTAACATGTAGGGGCAGATTTATCAAGGGTCGAAGTAAATTCGAGGGAATTTTCGAAGTAAAAAAATTAGAAATTCAAAGTAATTTTTTGGATACTTCGACCATTGAAAAGGATACTACGACTTCGATTCGAAGGAAAATACTTTGAATATTCGACCATTTGCTAATCGAAGTACAGTCTCTTTAAAAAAACTTCGACTTCAATACTTTGCCAAATTAAACCTGCCGAAGTGCTATATTAGCCTATGGGGACCTCTACAGCATGTTTCTAAGTTTTTTGAAGTCGAAGTAAAATCGTTCGATCGTACAATAAACCATTTTTTGAAACAAGGGATACTATTAAACCTAGCTTTCTTTAACAAGTAAAAATAATAGTTATAATCTGGTATAAACAGCAGATTGTCTTGTATCACTTCTATGCCTCTCTATCAGTTTACATCTTGGCACTCATCTTGTTCCATTTGCTCCGAGAGAGAAGCCAGCTGCTACAGATTGTTTAGCATCATTACACCTCTTTGTCATTAGCTTAAGCAGAATGTCCAGGGATTTATCTGTAACATAAGACACGTGTTTATATCTAAGCATTTGTTTTGTTTGCAGCTTTTAGTTGTTTTTGATAGAATGTGCTGCTTGAACAGAATTGTCAGGGTGCTGATTGCTTATTCTCCATTCCATTGGCTGTTGGTCAGAAAGCGACGCCTCTGGAGCTTTTTTTCTCTTTCTGGTTCATCAGTGCCCCTTGTTAATCAGACATGCTTCTATATGTTTGTCTTGAATGAGGTGGAGTAGAATAGTGTTGTTATTATGGCACCACAATGGAGAAATATTCTATTAGATTATGGAGGCTTTTGGTTGGCAATTATTTCTGTTGTTTAATGCTTAGATGTTGAGTTTTTCTTATTTCGTTGTTTTCATGAAACAAAGCATAACAAAAGCTAACTTGTATCTGCACCAGTAGAGCTATGCTGCAGAACTTTGGCTTTTGCTGTAGTCTGATTTTATCTCAGCATTACCTGTTGCTTTTTAATGTTGTACAGATAGGTGGCCTTTTTCTATTGCACTCTTTGAATGTAATAATATTAATTTGTAGTATATCACCGAGTTTCAAAATGTGATATTAGAGCTCACCATAGTAAAAATCACTCACTTTTTATTCATTTCTATGGGATTTTTAGAATTGTATGATAAATATGATTCTAAAAGTCCCATAGGAATGGATAGAAAATGAATGACTTTTTCTATAGTGAGCTATAATCTGAAATAAAAAAAGCCCCAAAGTTCTAAAGCGTTATTGGATGTTTTAGAAATAGAACAGGTGCTTCGGTATAGTTATATTTAAAAATCTGATCTCTTCTTATTTACAGAGTTTCAATAGACAATTTTTTTTACTTGGTTACTACTACTAACTTTACTACTAACGTTACTACTACTAACTTTACTTGGTTACTACTACTAACTAAAAACTACATAATAAGGATCATTAATATTATTCAAAAACAAAGGCTATCAGGGCCTAGAGCTCTAACCAACAATATATATTTGCAGAAATAAAACAAAAGATACTTGCACTTTTAATTGTAGTACTATGGCTGTTTATGAACATTTGTAAACTGTTTTTTACACTGCATCTTGGCTATTGATCTGCTTTCTTAAACCTATACCTATACTATAGATTTCAAAACAATTTGATATACAAACACCGTTTAAAGCAGTAGCTGATACTCTTTTTTTTTTTTTTTTTTTTTTTTTTTTTAGTTTAAGCCTCCTTTGGTGATCATGGACATGTCTCCTCTCAACTCATAACAAAAAAGTTGCAGATATATGACACCACTGGTAAATTATTGTCAGTTTTTTTTCTAGCAGCTTCCAAGAAAGCTTTATTTAATTCTTGGTTACTAAAAGAACCCCCTTCGTTAACAGACGTTATTTCTTTTATGAACCAGCTTAGTTGGCAAGAAGCTTTATTAACCAAAACCAAAGGAAATAATTCCATTGACTCTTTTAAACTGATTTGGTCTCCATTTTTTGAAGCTTGTCATTCTAATATAGGTGATCAAATAGGACGGTTTCAACATTTATAAGATGTGCTTTCAGACATTCCAGTCAATGAATGGACATTTTTCTTTATTTCTTTCGATATGTTTACATCCACTGGCTTAGTTAATTTTAGTTAGTTGTTGTCAGTCTCATTAAATGGTATTTAGTTTTTAATAATTTTATGCCATTGTATCGATTATAACGTGTCTTTCATCTGCATAAAATTTGCTGTCATACTGTTATCATTTGTTTAACATGAAAATCAAATAAAATATTTTCAAAATAAAATATATCTCAAATAAATAGAATTATGCCAAATATTAAGAAGACGGCTATTCAAATCTGCTCTACCAGGCTTGAATGATATCCTATCTGTCATTGTGATTGCTGTTTGTTAGAATATAGATAAGCTTTTCTAGCACCCCATATCAATACTCACAATGTTCTTATCTGCTTATATTTACAGTTTGCTTTCCGATTCTAAACAACTTGACATTTTCAGAAGAACAAGATCTCACATCCACAGAGAAAATTACAATGAAGCGGTAAGTGTATAATCAAAAAGCAGTGGCAGTTTTTTATTTGAGTAATGTCTTTTATGTGTCCTTGTGTTTCCTTTGTTGTAAAGATTGGCATTTCAATCATATGAAAACTCCTAGTGCAAATCTTTTTAGCACCAAATTACCAGAGCATTCAGAAATAGACGTAGCAATTTGTATTGCACTGGGTAAAGTGACATGTGATTTTTCTTCTTTTCCTCATTAACTGTTTGATTCTGCTTCAGCATTTTATATGGGCATATTTTTCTGCTGACTAAGTGCCTACATCAATTGGTGGTTTCACACTTCTTACTCTGAAAACATAGTGTTTTGTCTATTACTGTCAGACTGAGAGCTAGCGATGAAGAATCATCATATTCAGCTTCTTGAGAATCCAAAGGTCAGAAATACTGAACTTTAACTGTCTAGGAAGGTGATATGGTAATATTAATTGTGAAGGCATACAACATATCAAGATTTCAAAAAGATTTTGCACCATGTTTAACCTGAATTGTAGATCCAAAGATTGTGCTTGGTATATAGTTAAAAAGAGATTGTGGAAGCAAAAATGTAATACAATTTTACCAAATCATGTAAAATTTCTGCAATCACCTTTGACTCCTGCATGCAGATATCAGTTTCTAAAGGGGATCATGAATAGCAACTTTATTATTTCAGAAATTATACATACAGTAATTGATTATATTGACTTATTTTTCATGAGATGAAACGTTTAACATTTTTGCTTTCATGATAGTTCCAATTTAATCTATTATTAGGGATGTTGTAAAATGGAGAGTAGGGTGCATTTGTGGGGATTGCTTACTTGCTCTCCTAGACACTCTAGGAGAAAGACGACTGTTAGGGTGAACAGGTATTTTCTTTTCCACTGTTCCAGATTTTGCAGCTGTGGCTACATGGATGATACAGAAATGTTTTTATACATTATCAAAAGTATCTGGATCCTCTCTGCCCAACATTTCATTTTGAAACCAATGCTATTACATAAATTAGTTTGAAACAATAGGAAAAGAATTTACATATATCTTCCACCACTTTGACTTTTATTAAACTATGACATGTGCTGTGAATCTTATGTTTAGAATAGCAATGATAAATGCAATTATCTTCATACTAGTACACACACAGACAGTAGGAGAATTGTCCTTAAGGTGCAAGTACAATGAGAGTACTATAGAGACAAATAGAGATGAATTATACCTTTTCTAAAAACACTTCAGGGTGTTTTGAAAACTCGTAATTTTAACTATAAATAAGTCCAATAATAGATATCCCTAAATCAGCAGCAATCTAGCTCTCTGCAGGTCTCATTTTCAAGATAGGAATATCACAGCTGCAAACATATAGATATCCTTGCTGTAGTCACGTCCCTTTCTAAAAGTAGAAATTACAAAATATTACAAGAGATGTACATTTCAGATGTTTTCACACTTAATTTCCTGGTATGTCTGCACCATTTTTTTGATTGAGGGTTGTTAATATTGAGGGCTGTTAATAATTATAGTAATTGCAATATGTGGATTTCATACCCCCAGCATTAAAATGTTTATTGTGCTTCAGAACTCCGTAATGCCACGTGGCGTAATGAATCTAGTTGTAACTTTAGATTTTTTTTTCAAAATAAAAAACTTATTGTAGGGAAGTATGGGGCAAATTCACTAACAGACGAAAATTCGCCAGCGATGGCTTTGCGCACATTGCAACACTTCGCCAGGCATAAATTCGCCTGGACAGCGCTAATTCACGAAGATCCGAAGTTGCACACCGGATACCAAATGCCAGCGAAATTACACTCAGCAGTTCGGAGTTACGCTAGCCTGGCTAATTAGCATACGCCGTACAGTTTAAGTACAATGGCCGTATATGCTGCAGCAAAACATTACATTACACAAGGCCAGGGAACCTTAATAAAATTATATAAAAGTTGTTATAATGCCCTACACATGTGCCCACAGTATAGTTTAGGTTCAATATGTTAGCAAATGTAGGGGGGGGGAAGGTGGATACCCGAAAAAAAAAATTATGATCTTTTTCAGTCTATCACCCTTTAAATAGTAAAAAAAAAGCCAGCGTTTTTTGGGACTTAGAAAAATGTTAAACTTTTTTTTGAGGAACTCCTATCTACTCTATTGCACTTTGCCTGGTCTGAGGTGGCGAAAGCAAGTGTGGCGATAGAGGTAAGGGTCAGTAAAATAAAAACGTAGTGAATTTGCGTAGTAACGCTCTTTCGCCAGACCGTAATTTCGCCTGGCGTTAGAGTGTGAAGTTGCGCCAGAATCTATCTCCATGGCGAAATTATTAATTTACGCCAGCTACCGTTAGTGAAGTGCCGAAATGACGTCACGCTGGCGAATTTTCGCAGCTTTAGTCACTTCGCCCTTTAGTGAATCTGCCCCATAGTGAAGGCTGGGGCAAGGAGTCCAAGAGATAAAAGATAAAGTTACATAATTATATTCCTGGCTGGCCTGAAGACTTTTCTGTGCGTAGTATTATCCCTTGATACAGATTAGATATTTATTTATTAGATAGCTTGTGAGAATATTTGCAAAAAACTTCTAGAAACACAGGGTGTGAGTGTCTAGGAAATGAAAAATGTCATTATCTATGCTGGCCTGTGTATGTGTACTCAATGACATTTCATTAAGTGTACTACACATCCATGAAAAGACATGAAAGATGATATAAGATGTTGAAGTTATGTAAATATATACTTAAATGAATAAAATGAAAAAGCTATTTATTTAGGAAATAGCATGGGTCCACAGAGCTCTTCACTGATGTAAACTGATGAAATCAGAAAACACTAAAATGGTTATCAAATTATATTAAACCATACAATTCCAAGGTGGTTATTTATCCAAGTCCGAATTTATCTCAATATTTTCTGCAACAAACTCCGATCAAATCCGCTCGGGTTTTTTACGCTTATTTATTATTACATTTTCCCGAAATGTTCAAATTTTCAAGATTTTTTCAGAATTTTCTCCCGAAAACTTCAGGGTATTGCACAAAACCCAGCTCACTTCAAAAAATCATTGGGACCTCTCCCATTGACTTATATGCAACCTCGACAGGTGTGAGATGCCAGATTTTCAGATTCGGACTTTTCCATCCTCAGGGCTTAATAAATTCAGAAAAAATCAGAAAAAAATAAATTTGATTTTTGCATTCGGAGTTTGCCCTAAATGTTTCCATTTGGACCCCCTAAATGTGTTCCATTTGGAAAGAAATCTAAAAGCATTAAGGGCCACCATATTTGCTTAAAGGGAAACTATACCCTGGATAAGTTCAGGTCCCTATGAAACTGCCCATATGTGGCATATGACACACATTTAATAAAAAATACTAGTATTATGTTCAATTGTATAATCCAAAATATAAAAACCACCATTTTAAGTACTAAAGGCCACCCCTTGGCTCGTAGGACACATACAGAATATCACAAAATGGTGGCTAATGGTATAAGATGTAAAAGGGCAATATTTATATGTATACAGCAATTTGGTAAGATTTTTTTAATAGCTCACTTATTATGATGCAAGTTTTCTGTTGGTTAAGTATTTATTCTGACGTTATAGTTTTTCGACAATAACTTTGTACTGTAATCAACCTGAATCTCCACCAGTAAAACATATGAACTGCGTAATGGGATATAGCTATCCTCTCCTAGATTTTGTTTTTAAAAACATCTCTACTGCACCAATGGATGTTTTATACACACAAGCAGTAATTATCAAGGTACTGAAGCTCATTCAATTTCTCATAAAGGAGAGACAAATGCATAAACTTTCAGTAAGTTGACCTGTTTTCTGTGAGCATTAATATTAACATTTCTGATCATCTATCTATCTATCTGTCTGTCTGTCTGTCTGTCTGTCTGTCTGTCTGTCTGTCTATGCATTCTTTTAATAAAATGCAAGATTTATTTGAATGGATATTTATGAAATGTAAAACAAAAGTAATTAGGAATACATCAAGCATATGGACATGGGGGGGGAGACTGGGGCTGAAGATATGCGAAGGTCCATAGATATAACATTAGTAACACAATACTTGCTGAACTGAGGTATTACTGTATTTCTGCATCTAATGTCTGTGCAAATAATGCAGGTACTGTACCTTCAGTATTTGAAGTGAGAAATCGGATTGGGGACAAGAACTCCAGTTATTTTAACTGCTTTCAATTTTGGCTTGTGCTGAGCCTGGCTTATCAGTTTGTCCACAGACCTCCATATAAATTGCTCTACATCAGAATTTAAAAGAGACAGATTTAATGAAAAAAGAAAACAATCTAGCTGTTCCAGGTGGTGAAGGAGGTTCTAGTTTATGTACTAAATGTGCATATTCCTTTTAAAAAAAATGTAGCTAAGGGATATCTCATATATAAGAACTTGGACAACTGGACTTGCTGAGTAATTATTGAAGATGTTTCACTACTCCTCCGAGCTTCTTCAGTTCAACTGACCGGTGTGTGAAGTTTTCGACATATAGACTTTTCCGCTAATCCAATCACAACGGCACATTGTAACTCCTAGAAACAGGTGTTACTTGTGAGAGTAGCATGAATTGATGTGTGAAGTGTTCTGAAACCGCCGGGGTACAGATGTTAGAATAGCATTGTATGTAGCAGACAGGTGGGGGAACATTTACTATGTGTCGAATATCGAGGGTTAATTAACCCTCGATATTCGACCATCGAAGTTAAATCCTTCGACTTCGAATATCGAAAGTCGAAGGATTTACCGCAATTCGTTCGATTGAACGATCAATGGAAAAATTGTTCGATTGAACGATTAAATCCTTTGAATCGAACGATTCGAAGGATTTTAATCCATCGATCGAACGATTTTCCTTTGATCAGAAATTGCTAGGAAAGCCTATGGGGACCTTCCCCATAGGCTAACATTGGTGCTCGGTAGGTTTTAGGTGGCGAAGTAGGTGGTTGAAGTCTTTTTTACAGAGACAGTACTTCGTCTATGGAGTGGTCGCATAGTCGAACGATTTTTAGTTCGAATCGTTCGAGTCGAAGTTTCAAGTCTTTGTCTAAGGTCGAAGTAGCCAATTCAATGGTCGAAGTAGCCAAAAAAATACTTTAAAATTCGAGGTATTTTTCATTCTAGTCCTTCACTCGAGCTAAGTAAATGTGCCCTGTGGTGTCGAAGACCCCCGCCTCTGTTCAGGGGTGGTTTCTCCACCTTGACATGAATTGCCTCTTTCAAACTAGCGGTCTTCTTTATCCAAGATTTGGACATTGCTATCTTCAAAGGAGTGTCCCTTGTCCCTAAGTGTAGAAAGACAGCCAAGTCTTGTCCTGTAGAGTTCGCCCTCCTTTGCTGAGCCGTTTGCTTGGTGAGCAGTACTCACTCCGTATACCAAATTGCTTTGTTTTTCTTTTGGTGTTGGATCCTTTGGGTGTACGAGTTTTTGTCTCATGTATTACTAGGTTTGAAAAACACAGGGATGTGGTGTTTGCTGAAAATTCTCCTGAGTTTCTCCGACACTCCAGCTACATACGGGATGACTATGTTTCGCCTACTATGTGTCTCCGGGCGTTTATTTCTTTTGGTGTCCTGTTGGACTTGGTTGCTGCTGTTTTGACAAAGGCCCAGTCTGGGTAGCCACACACTTTCAAAGCTCCTCTGAGATGTTTATGCTCCTTTTCCTTGGACTCTGTATCAGTTGCCATACATTCCGCCCTGTGTGCAGAGTTCTAATCACACCCAGTTTGTATTCCAGCGGATGGTGGGAATCTAACTACAGATATTTATCCGTATGAGTGGGTTTCCTGTATACATCCTTTTCTGGCTGAGTTAGTACCCTATCTGATAGGTTCTTAAAGGAAAACTATACCCCCCCAAACAATGTAGGTCTGTATAAAAAGAAATTGCACAAACAGTTCATATGTAAAACCCTGCTTCATGTAAATTAACCATTTTCATAATAATATACTTTTCTAGTAGTATGTGCCATTGGATATTCATAAATAGAAAATTGCCATTTTAAAAAACAAGGGCCGCCCCCTGGGAGTGTACAGTGATTCACTGTGCACACAAACAAACCAAACAAACTATACTTCTTAGGTCACATGAGCCAAGTAACAGACAGAGTTGTGTCTTTTGCTTCAACACTTCTTCCTGTTACAGTTAGAGTTGTAGTATTTCTGGTCAGGTGATCTCTGAGGCAGCACACAGACCATCACGAAATAGGGGTTCAAGGCAAGAGATGAAAAAGGACAATATTTACTCAAATATATATTCCAGTTTTGTAAGATTTTTTAATATCCCTCTTAATATGATAGAAACAATCTGTTGCTAAAGTATTCATTTTGGGGGTTTAGTTTTCCTTTAACCCATGTGTCTTTGGTGTTTCATCTTTCTGCCTCCAGATTAGCTCTTCTGTCCTTTTCCAACTACTGCTTCAAGACAGTAAGGTGGTGAATTTGCTTATTTGTCTCTCTTTACTCTGTTTGGGCCATCTGTGTATGTTCAACAAAAACAACCACCCTATCCAGAATTACATCAGGTAGTTGTTTTGCCAGACTCTGTTTCAGATGTTCAATTTCCTGCTTAAGGGCCTCAGTGGTAAAATTGATCTGTCTGACACGTTCATTTAGTTGATGTTTTTGGGCTTTTTGTAAAATCTTGTTGGCTCTGTGACCTTTTACAGTGGAAACCAGGAGTAGGCTACAAGGGGTGATTCCCTGATGTCGGCATCTGATATTAATTGTAGATGGTTTTGATAGTCCGCCATTTTTCTTGCTGTTCTTTCATATTCCCGAACCAGTTTTAGAGTATTCTCTCCAAAATGAATGGCAATATGACTATGAAGATTTTCATTCATCCAGGTCATGGTATATCTAACACAAATCCATTCATGCAACTCTCACAAGTAACACCTGTTTCTAGGAGCTGCATGACACATTGGATAATCCTATCACAGTAACTACACAAACGGGGGAATGTAATAAAAATCCCTAACGGAAAAACTATTCGCAATGCGAAAAGTTATGCCTTTGCGCGAACAAATTTTGCTAAACTGTTTAGCGACCACTTCCGACAGTGAAAGACCGTTTGCGAATTTTATAGTTTGCACCAATGCGCAGTCAATGTAATAAAACTTCTTACTGAAAAAGTTGTTATGTTTGCTCCAAAAGATTACAACACCTTCAAGCACTTCTTATGAGTGCGCAATTAAAATTCGCAATGCGCAATTAAAATTCGCAATGCAATAACAGTTTAAGGAACAATATTACATTGCGAGATGTGGATTTTTAGTCTTATTGGTGCGAATTGTTTTGCTCTTTGCGACTTTTATTACATTCCCCTGTTTATCTCTACACCTCTGTGAATTTCAGATGTCACCTCTCTGAAGAGTTACAATGTGCTGTTGTGATTGGATTAGTGGAAGAGTCTGTATGCTGAGAACTTCCCACACCATTCAGTTGAACTGAAGAAGCTGCTCGGATGAGTAGTGAAACGTCTTCAATAATTACTCCGCAAGTCCAGTTGTTTTAGTTGTTGGTTTTTTTTAATCACTTATATTAGATATACCATGATATGGATGAATGAAAATCTTCATAGTCATTTAGCTAAGAGATGGACAGCCTGTGTCCCTTAATCTTTTTTTGAGAACTCACTTCATGCCAAGATGGTAATAGGTTAGTTAAGGGGTAGGAAATAAACCAGTATTGGGCAGGGCCAATACAGGTATGGGATCTGTTATATGGAAACCCATTATTCAGAAAGCTCCTAATTACGGAAAGGCCAACTCCCATGGACTCCATTTTATCCAAGAATAACAAGACTTGTTGGGGCAGATTTATCAAGGGTCGAATTTCGAAGTGAAAAAAACTGTGAAATTCAACCATCGAATAGGGTAGTCCGACATTCTATGTATTTTTAAGATTGTACGATCCTACTTTCGATCGTACCTCGAATCATACGATTTTACAAAAAAATCCTTCAACTTCTCAAAACTTAGCCAAATACTGGCTATAGGCTCTAGGAGGTCCCCACAGGTGAACATAGCAATTCGGCAGGTTTAAGGTGGCGAAGTGTCGATTTTCGAATGGTCGAATTAATGAAATATTTTCAATTCGAATCAGAGTCGAATTTGGCCTATTCGGTGGTCGAAGCACCCAAAACTTACTTCGAAATTCGAAGTTTTTTAATTCGAAAATTCACTTCGACCCGTTGGGAATTGGCCCTGCAGTGTATCCTTAAGAATACGGTTATGGGAGCCCTTATCCAAAAACACATTATCCAGACTGCTCTGATTTCCGAGAAAGCCATCTCTTATAGACTCAATTTTAAAGGGGTGGTTCACCTTCAGGTTAACCTGTAATATGTTATAGAATGGCCAATTGTAAGCAACTTTTCAATTGGTCTTCATTATTTATTTTTTATCGTATATTAATTATTTGCCTTCTTCTCCAGACTCTTTCCAGCTTTCAAAAGGGGGTCACTGACCCCATCTTAAAACAAATGCTCTGTAAGGCTACAAATGTATTGTTATTGCTACTTTCAATCACTCATGTTTCTGTTCCGACCCTCGCCTATCAATATTTCATATTCTCATTCAAATCAATGCATGATTGGTAAGGCAATTTGGACCCTATCTACCAGATTGCTGACTGCGAACTGGAGAGCTACTGAATAAAAAACTAAATAACTTAAAAAACACAAATGATAAAAAATGAAAACCAATTGCAAATTGTCTAAGAATACCACTCTCTTCATCATACTAAAACTTTACTCAAAGATGAACAAACCCCTTTAATCTAATAATTAAAACATTAGTTAAATTATTTCCTCTGTAATACCAAAACAGTACACTGTACATGATCCTAACTAAACTACATATATCCATATCAATGGCAAGCATTCCCGTTGACTTTATTTATAATTAAAATGTGTTTTGGCAGACTTAAGGTATGGTGATCCAAATTACTATCGACCATTTATACGGAAAACTCCAGGTATCAAGCATTCTGGATTCAATACCTAATAATTAAAATACATTACACAAAATTGAATTTGTAATACAAATACAAATATTTTTTAACATCCCCTCATCTTCTATCTCGTCTACTAGATTAATGCAGAATCAAATTACTGATCCATATCTCTTACACAAACATAATACAGTTGTGCAGTCCTTATAGCCACCAGGACATCGAGGATTCTGGGGCACAGAATCTCGAGATCTTGAGAAACTGCTATTACAAGCAAGACAGCATACTGAATTTGAAATCATCATTATTTGTTATTAGGAATGTGTAGGGTCCTTTTAATATGCCTTTAAAGGCCCCATTCATGCTTCACAAATAATTAGCATGTGTTTTTAAGATTATCCATTTACATCTATGTTTTTCTTATTTTCATTCTAGATGGCATTGTGTGAAACCCTTATTGATCTAGCATTAAGAGGACTGATATACTATCACACGTATGACAGATTCTTCCTTGGCATATGTGTTTTTGTTGGTTTTTCTGGATGGATTTCTTATGTAATTCTGGTAATTTTAAAAACAAATACTGGCATTACCAAGGAATCCTCAAAATTAAACAAAGTAAGAAAAATCTGTATATCTGAAATGTTTTCCAACATATGCATTTTATAAAGTAAATTATCACTTTTATACTATGTCTTACTTTGTTAAGTGTTGGTGGTTTTATGCTTCATTTAACAAATATAAAATGTATGTACATGTGGATAAAAAAGCTTATATAAAATAAAAATGCATGCTATATTCTGAAGATTTTAACAAGGATGTAGAATGTGGCTATTTTAATATTTATAATTTATTGTTTGGTTTAACATACTGTATATATTAAAGTAACATTAAATAGCTTGCCTAAAAAGAAAAAAAAAGTGTTTTTTATCACTTTTACCATATAGTAATAAACAGTGGGCATTGGCAGATTTTAATGAAGGCATGGAGAGGCTAAGTGGAGGGTGATTTTTCTATTTGGGAAGTCTAATATCTCAGTACTGCAAGTAAAATATATTAATAGTATAATTTTAATGACACCTATACTGTAACTCTGTGAACGGCAGCTTAGTATAGGGCTATTAACTGCTAAAAATAATAATATTAATATATTTTACTTGCAGTGCTGTTATAAGTACAGGTATGTGACCTGTTATCCAGAATGCTTGGGTCCTATGGTTTTCTGGATAATGGATCTTACGGTAATTTGGATCTTCATACCTTAAGTCTATTCATTATATCTTAGTTTGGATCAAGTGCAAGGTACAGTTTTATTATTACAGAGAAAAAGGAAATCCATTTTAAAATTTTGGACTATTTGAATAAAATGGAGTTTATGGGAGATGGCCTTTCCATAATTCTAAACTTTCTGCATAATAAAAGACCCCATAAAAAGAGATTAATTAAATAATTAATCTAGCATTGGGCTGGGACTGTTTACAGTTTGGAAGAAGGAGCTGTTTCCCTGGATTAAAGCTTTCCCAGGTGACCCTAGTTATTAAAAGGGGAGTCACCATGGATGGTGATGGGTGGATGAGTGGTGCTGGAGAGCAAAAGTAGGAGACCTCAGTAAGAGTAGCTAGTATGAGAACAAATGCTCACTGTAGGAGTGAGAGTCAGACCCTTGGTGTCACCTGCCAGCAATTACGTCACTGTTTTAGGAAACACAGCAGACATGTGACAACTACGTGTGCGCTGTTTGGCCTTTTCTCTGAGCCATCCTCTTTAACTGCTTCTATGACTTCTGTTGCATAGACTCTGCAGACGTATGTCCCTTCAGCTATCTGCGGGCCTCCAAGTAACAAATATTTACACACAGGGCACACATTTCTATGCACATAATACACATTTATGCAAACTTCACTTTTTTTCAACTTGTTTTTATGTTGCACAATTATGTACAATTTTGCACAGGTACATGCACCCTCCAACTTTTTGTTTAATTACATTTTAACATTTAACAGAAATAGTGAAGGTTCATAGTAAGAAAGAGGAGACAAAAAATTCAGGACAGATGTCTAAGACAATACTAAGTCTAGTATAGTGAATTAAAACAGCTAAACACTTAATTCTTAGCTTCGTTTAGGAGCTGAAATTTACAGAAGTTCTGTAGTCTTTGCATGAAAGTAGTATCTCTGGGGCCCTGGTGCTAGCCACCTTCCACACAAGACTACTTATCCTGGCACTTAAAAGTCATCTGTAAGATCTTACTGAGCAGTCCTGTGCAAGCTAATTTCTTGGGTATTCTGAACCAATCAAACTTCACAACTTAAACAGGCTAACTCCACTTGTACATAGGGGTTTAACAGAACAAACTGATGATCCCTCCTATATTTCCCATATGATCCTAGCCCAAACTCCCCTACTTAGATTGTTGGAAAAAAGGTTCTGAAACAGATTTGGGTGGGGTACAGTGTCTTTTGTTTAATGCAGACTGGCAGTCAAGAACTGTTATCCAGTACAGAGAAACACAGACCTAGCCAATATTCATTTTCAAGCTTTAAACGTGCAAACGCCTACTTTTGCAGTATTCATTTCATTCCAGAAAACATCAAATTTCATTGCACTACAATTATGTACCATTATATTTTCCTTCAACATCCAGGATGGCTTAGATCTAATAATTTGCATGATGGGTTTCTAGGACCTCCATCTCTGTATTACTGATTTTGGTTTGCAAACAAAACAAACAGATTATATATATTTTTCATTTCCTTGCATATGCGAATATACTTTCCTGAAACATTATAGATAAAAAGTGTATACGAGCCACAGTGTGTTCCCTGCAGCTTATAATGTATTTAAATAATGACTTTGCTCTTCAAACTACAGAATGAAATAATAAATTATATTGTCATAATGCACATCTCTTTGTCTTTCATATTCTTTTGCGTAAGCAAGAAACAGGTCATCCCATTCTGCACTTTTTGTAAATACCAAGCTGGAAGTGCACTTAAAAATAAATAGATAAATTTAAAGTTCATGTTAAGTAGTTATTTTAAATGCAGAGAGCATTTGCTAATGGATTATTTTCGTTTGCTTTATTTATAACGCATGAGCATAATTTATGGGGTATCTGACTAACATGCCAGCAATTGCAAGTTTTGATGGAGTTTTGCTTTCTATCCAAACAGAAAAGGCTATGCGGTGGCACTGCAGACATAAAACACAGACAATGTGCTTTTTTATTTTATAGTTCTGCTGTTCTGGTATCTTAAGAACATGTTTGTTTTTTGGGGGGAATTGAAACTTAATTTTAATAATTTTCCATGAAAAATGTATGCTTTTATGTTGCAGGTAAAATCATCTGTTGCAGATCATCATCATCTTTCTTATGAGCCGGTCTTGTCCTCGGACCTACTACATTTATTGCCTGTTGCCTATTCTTGTGTGGTATGCTGTTTCTAAAGAGTAGGTTATTTTTAGTAGATGTTCCTTTCATACCTCATGTATTTGTCAGCTACCCCATGCATTTCTCAGATTTTTCACATTTCTCAGAATTTACACATTTATCAGAACCTAGTTTGCATTTGATTTAAGCAATAAATGCATTGTTAAAAACTAAATGGTAACATAGGATTTTACATTTGTTCAGTGCTTGAGCTCCAGTGCCTATAGAACCTGCTAATGAGCATGTATATGCAAGCCAGGGTAACGCTGCTATGGCATGGCTTTCTAGCTTGTATGCTTTTTCTATGTTGGGTTAAGCATAGCATAGTAGAGTGTGGGTAACAAAGTGCTCATAATTGTACTCATGGTGTGAATTTAACTTTCTTCATCTCAGATTTGAAATCCAAGAGCTTCATTGGCAAACTGAAAAAGGGTTTCTTCATAGTTGGACAGTAGATATGCAAACATTATTTAAACTTCCCTAGTCCCAATATGTTGGCACATTAACCAATTTTTCTACCAGTACTGATGAAAATACATTTAGTTGATGGCATCAGAATCAACATTCTGTGAAGTATAGTTTACATTCTGCAGAGCTGCATTGTCAATTGAAATAAGGTAAGAATGAGTGCATAGGTGTGGCCCAACTGCACTGCTTGCTTTTGAACTAGGTAGTACTATGCTTTGAAAAGGTTGGAATGAAGGACAAATGTTGAAAGTAACAACATATGGTGAACAAGGTAGAAAGGTTGAAATTACCAACCCAAGAGAATTTTCCCAAACGAGCAGTGGGAAGCACTGAGTAGCAGATCTTGAGCTGGTTAAAGCGATCTGACAGCTCTCTTGGTTTACACTAACTGGTTACCCAGGTTGCCAGGCAGTAACCAATCAGAGACTTGAGGGGGCCACATGGGTCATATCTGTTGCTTTTGAATCTAAGTTGAATGGTGAGGATCAATTGCTAACTCGCTGAACAGATATGTGTGGCCCCCTTCAAGTCACTGACTAACTCAGAGATATAGAGCTGAAAAGCAGGAAGTAGTATTCTGGCTATTATGTTAGACATCCAGTCACGCCAGCCTTTATAGATTACATTTTTGTCTAACTAACTATACTAGAAACATTGTTTATTTTGCACAGCCTATCGATTGACACAGTTTTTATTTTTATACTGAATTGTTCCTTTAAGAGGTTCACTAAAAGTTAGCATGGTGGTAACCTTCAAGAAGAAAGGGGTGAAATCTGGGAGGTAAAAGTGCAACACTCATGATGGCGATAGTGTGAATTTGGAGCATTGCTTGTGTGTTAGATCAATGGATTCACTCTTGTTATTATTCATAGATTTTTGTAAAGGTGCATAGAGGTTGATTGAAAGTGGGGAAGAACTAACAGGATGAGGTGAAAAGGGTCCCTTAGTAACATTCATATATAAAATTGACAGAATTGAGTAATTATTAACTGCAACAAAGTTATTTGTGTTCCAGGCAGAAAGTAACATCAGCTGCTTTACATTATACTTTTAGAAACCACCATGTATGGCTCTTGAGATGAGATGGAAATGAGAATTTATTGAGCTTGCTAGATCATTAATCTTTTTAAACTAGATTCTAATGTAAAAACATTATCTCATGGACCTGTTATTCGTCACCATAGTCACTAGCATGGTGTAACAATTACACCACAGAATATGCTGTTTGTAAAGGAAAACATATACAGTAATTCCATGTGTTTTAAGTCACAGTGCTAATTAAACACTCTTCTAATGTGAGAAGCCATTGATGACATAACAGACATTTACAACTGTAAAACAACAGATAATTCTGTGTTTTGCTTTCCTTTGTCCAAATACACTCTTGGGCATCTAAGAGTCATACCCCCATATGCAATAAAAGGCACTAAGGGGCATGTTTACTAATATTGGAGATAAATATCTGGAGAGATTTCTGGAGATGTTGCCTATAGCAGATCTTTGCTTTTGTTTTCTAACTTATAGATGGCTGTTTAAATCTAATTGCTGCTTGGTTGCCATGAGCAAAATCTCCAGAAATCTCTCCAGATATTTATCTCCAACGTTAGTAAACATGCCCCTAAGTTTGCCCAGGAGCAGTAACCCATAGCAACCAATAAGATGTTTGCTTTTAAACAGGTGACCAGTAAATTCTTTTCACGACCGGCACCCAATACCAGAACAAGTGCCAAGCACCCTGGTCTCGGCTCGGCTTCACCAGTAGTGTGACCACAGTTGGGCTTCGGGAGGAGCCCTCAGCTTACTTGGGTGCCACCTGGACTTAACGAGAGGTACAAGGCGAGATGTTCTGGCTGGCAAAGGGGCACGGCTGTTCACACAGCAGGGTCTTTTGGGCCGAAGGTCACGGTACAAATGGATCAGGCAAGAGAATCGTCAGACAGGCTAGGTCGAGGCAGGCAGATATCAAGAATCGTCAGGCAGGCAAGGGTCAAACCGGGTTGTCAATCAAGAGGTAAAGCAGGAAGAGTTGTCGTAGGCAGGCAAGGGTCAGGATACAGAATGCAGAATAGTCAGGAACAGGCTGGGTCAAACACGGGTAATCAACAGACAGAATACGGATCAGATGCACAAGGCTCAGGAAACCACTAGAAACAAGTTCTATCACGGGCACTGGCTGGGGGTCAGAATGGGCCTTAAACACACAAAATTTTCGCGCCAAAACGTGCACCAATGCACGCTGGCGTGATTACCGTACCTTTAAGAGGCGCACAGGCGCGCCACACGCGCCTTAGAAATCAAGATGGCATGGATCCGGCGCCAAGGAACCACACGGTGGGCGTCCCCGCCGATGGCGCGGCGGGCGACCCCGCTGCACAGGTAATATTATTACAATTCTACTTGCTGATTGGTTACTATGGGTTAACCTTTTATTATATTACCCCCTTAGAGGCATATTTATAAGAATTTAAATTTGTGCAGTTTTAGAGTTTTTTTTCTATGAATGTCTTTTTATTTATAAAAATAATAAGAATACGAAAACCTTGAATCCTTGTTTTCAAGAGAATTTTTGTGATTACATACGGAAAAAAATGAAAACGTCTGAATGCTTAAAGCAAAGAAAAATTTTACTATTTGCAAAGGACACCTTCCATTGGTTTCTTTGTTTGAGTTTTTTGTGGGTTTAATAGAAAATTTTTCATGGATATTAGTAAAATACATGATTATTAATGCTAAAAATTTTGATTTAGGGAAAATAAAGCAATATAAGTGTTAGTAAATTGATGCCCTATCGTGTTTCCCCATTGTGTTCATAAAATCATGTAGAAGAATGTACCAGTAATTTCCTTTGTTATGACCCTTGGCAGCAGTGTGAGGCCAGTTATAAAGGGCTATATTAGCCTAGTATTAATCAATAGTATGAGTAAACTATGCTGTTTTTACAAGAAATCTGTAGTTTTAAATTAATTTTGTTTCAATTCAAATTAAATTAGAGTCTCCGGGTCGATTCCATTCATCCGAGTTTACAAAAATTTGATTTTATTAATAAATTTAGAATTTATGGGAGTTTAGGGGAGTCACATGAATTTGAAATTCAACCTTTGATTAATGTGCCTCTAAATATTTTAAACGATTGTGATTTTTTAAAACTATTATTCTCATCTTAGCTCTCTTGGAAATTTTTACTAGTAAAAATTTTACTAGTAAATTCTTACCATCAAAGTAGATAAAATGAAGCCTGAAAAGGCCGCCCTAATTTGGTAACGGAACTTGTTGGAGGTCTTGCTCTGTAGCCCACTTAGGACCACCATGACTGCAGTAACCGTTCAAAAATGGTGCTTAGCTGGGTAGAAATAGATGGAATGTTTAGTTGTAAAAATCCATCTATGAAAAGCTGTTCTCTGTTTATCATTTGAGTTGTGGTTTTGACCTTCTGAAGTTATTTGGAACAACAGAGCTCTGTATGAGTTATTAACTAATTGTGTCTGTGTGGCATGAGGCCAAACACTCACGGTTCTGCTTAGCTCAGCTCTGCCTGCTTATACTGTATTGCTCAGATGATTGCTGGAAGTCTCTGCAGCCAAGGAATACTGCTGCTTTTTCTCTTAGTTAAGCTGCTTGAGTATGCATGACAGCGCTTACGATTTGAATCTAAGCATTACCATTTATTTTAGCACCTGCTGTCCTGTGCATGCATCATAGGTGATGCAATAAAAAATTATAGTTTACTGATTCTTCACTGCTCCTCATATGCTGGATATGTTTTCTGTTCACATCATTTGTAATGTTATAGCATTCAAACTACAGCTACTACTTAATTCTCTGTCATGTACCTACAACCATGTTAAAAGCATGCTGCACATTTTGCATGCAAATACAGGTATAAATAGAAACTTACTGGGCCTTACAGCAAATCCTTTTACAGCCTTCTACTTGGCATACTGTAATTGCAGAATCGGGCATCACGATCATTTATCAGGATCAGAATTGTCTATCTATTTATCTATCTATCTATCGATCTATCCATCTATCGATCTGTAGATCTGATATTCATCAATATTAGCAGTAGTTTACTGACACATTGCTTGAGATTTCCACTGCTGTATAAAAGTTACTGTATGTGAAAGTGATATTTTCTTGTTAACACTCTATTTCTTCATTATCTTTCAGATGGCATATTCTGTGCAATTTTATAGATCATCTGCAATCTATTTCACCTTTACTGATTGTGGGTTTTTTACTGTTTTTGGTGAGTACTACAACACATAACAACACAAGTAGTGTTATTTTCTGTGCACTAGTTTTCTTTACTGTTTCTTCTTTTTTCCCATAAAATTGCATGGGTCCTCAGCTTTTTCTTCCGTTCAGTTCTCATGGTTGGTCTGATTGCATTTATATCCTGGCCAGTGGTTATGCAAATATGGACTTAAGCTAAGGAAGTGTGCACAGTTTGATTTATAGCTTGAGTATTATTTGTATAATACATGTTGCAGTTTGTCTAATAATCACAATAACGTTGTCGTAAAACAGCCAAATTCCTTCGCTAGGCCCCAAAAAATAAAACTTTCGGAAGTAAGCCACAAATATACAGCTGGCATGGTGGTGTGGTGTGAATCAGGGGGAATTTATGTGTGTGAATACTAGAGATGCAGACCCAGCACAATGTTTCATTAACCAATAACTTAATATGTTAGACTTGGAGTCAAACTTATTTTACATTAACCAAACACTAATCACTTATAGAATTTTTATTATTTGATTAAGAACAGGCATACAATATACAGAAAAAATGGAGTTGAACTTGTCCTTATTTTCAGAAGAATTTTAAGAAGTTAAAAGCTATTTTTCAAACTTATATATTAAAAAAAGTTTTGGAGTTGTAATTCACATCACTGGAGCATATAAGTAAAGCAGTCACATACTCATTATGCAAATGGGTGATGCAACATTGAACTAGACGGCATTGGCCATTTTTTAGTAGCATCTTCATCAGATTATTGCTATATTATCTATCTATACATATAGATAGATAAGAGGCTAGATAGATAGCCCTGATATCAAATAAATTATATCTAGAGAGATGTTAGATAGATGTTTATAGATAGACTAATGTAAGCTAGAGAAGAGGAACTAATTGTGGGCAGTGCAGAGGTTAAAAACTCTTATTGTGCTTCTAAAATGAAAACGAAGCTATGCACGGTTTTGAAATTAAGGTTTATTTTTTTGTTTGTCTGTAACCAAATAGCTTGGGGACGAGCACTATTCACAGATTAATACTCTTAGCAAGAGCATTCAATATAATGTTTGTAATAATCTTCCTCTGACCACAATCTAATTTGTCTGGAATTAAAAGTAATACACAACAATACCTGTTATACTTATATTCTGTGGGGAAATACTGAGATCTTGTACATTGTATTGCTACAAGTAATCTTGACAGTGTATAAAGAGCACATTATGAAATATGGAAGCAGTCTTGAAGTCCAGTTTCTGTGTATTTTCCCCTAAGCTTTTCAATACAATCTGTAAATTCATAACTACTTGCAGTATATACTGACTACTCCGCATGTTTAAACCCATTTTAACTATCCCTACATTACAATATGCATGTCAGCACAATCTTATATGCTTCTCTATATGTTGTAGCTTGTATGGTGCTGCAGTAGGTCTTACCTCCTGACAAGTGTGTAGGAAACAGTAGGATTGATTTAGCAGCTAAGTCAGTTCTATGTGTATAGACCGTTTCTTACTGTGCTGTTAAATATATTTACTTTTTTTTTCTATGCAGATAACAACTTTGATCTGGTTTTTCTTATGCCTGCTGCAGGCAGTTTTCCCCGTCATTGGAAAGGAACCTAACATCGCTCTTGTGTAAGATCAACATTGTCTTCCTAAAAGCTTTATAGCACATTTAGTATGTATCGATTCAGTGAGTGCTGTCGAACACATGAGCTATTGTAGCAACAGACTTAAACATCAGACACTGTGACAGGCAGCCATTTAAAAACCCCAAATAACCTCTTTTTGATGTTTATTTTAATGTACATGAGGCACAAGTTAAACTCCTACATTCTGCTTGTTCCTTATATGCCAAAATCCCCAAAGGCTTTATCTCTGAAAGTGCATTCATTGAGTCAAAATAAGTGCCATGTGTTTTTTATTTTTTTACCTCTGAAAAGTACATACAGTATATTGTTTTTCATTTGGGCTCACAGTTGGCCATAGACGTGCAGATATGATCATACAAAACAAAGATTTGTAGAGATGCAGAGATAAGCCTTAGAAAAAAATTTTTCGGACCATGTGTGGAGTGTCCCGACATTTTTCGTGCCATGGCGATCAGTAGTTCAGTCGATCGGACAGGTTAGCAGTTGGCTAACGATAATATCTCTGCATGTATTGCCAATCTGCCAATATCAGACTGTCACCAGCTTTTGTTGGACATAACTTTGGTAGGATTTCTGTCAGGGCAGAACATTGTCTGATCTGTTTTTTACTACTTTATTTAATCTAAAAGGTTAGTGGCAGGTTGGGAGATTGTGGCGGTCTATCGTTTGGCCGATAGGGATGAAAACATAATTATTCTTTATAGTTCCCTCGTAAGGCCTCATCTGGAGCATGCAGTGCAGTTTTGGACTCCAGTCCTTAAAGGGGAAGGAAACCTAGTCGGCGCAAACCCCCCATCCCCCCTCCTGTTTGTTGCCCACCCTCCCTCCTCCCCCCTGGCCTACCCGTCCCGCTGGGCAAATGCCCCTAACTTGTTACTTACCCTTCTGCGCAGGTCCAGTCCAGGGAGTTCACTGACGACATCTTCTTCCACGCGATCTTCTTCCTGCTTTGAACAGATGCGCCAAAACGCCGTTCACAGCAGGAAGAAGATCGCGTGGAAGAAGATGTCGTCGGTGAACTCCCTGGACTGGACTTGTGCAGAAGGGTAAGTAACAAGTTAGGGGCATTTGCCCAGCGGGCGGGTAGGCCAGGGGGGAGGAGGGAGGGTGGGCAACAAACGGGAGGGGGGGTGGGGGGTTTGCGCCGACTAGGTTTCCTTCCCCTTTAAGAGGGATATAAATGAGCTGGAGAGAGTGCAGAGACGTGAAACTAAACTTCCAACATGATTTAACTATGATATTGCAGGTATATCTGCACTGCTATGGCCAGCTTTATAGTTTTTTTGAGAAGTGTGACAGACCTCAGTGCAGGTAAAAATGTGATGCTTGCGGGAACTGGATTCCCCCTCCCCGCATGAACTGCTCATCTAAATATCCATGTGAATGTTTTGCATGTATTTTTTACATTTTTCCTACTTGCAACATTGCAAATTCTAGTTCAAATTATAATTCAGGACATCATTTTTATCTAACCCTTCATCTCCTGGTCATTTCTACTAAACCACAAGGTCACCTCACCTGATGTTATTTTGCACCGTTGCTTTGTAGTTAGTAAAAACCACAATCATCTTCACAAGTGTCATATTTTCTTCACACCTTTTACTATTGCATGTTGTTTCGTTTGTGTGTGTGTGTGTACATCAAGTAGCCCAACAGGAATAAGTAGAAGTATATTATAATTGCCTTGCTGCAATTTTCTCACCACATTAAAGAAAATATATGGTCTTTTTTCCTCAGTACTGAATTCTGCAGATACTGTTTTAATTCTAATCTGCTAAACTTTATATGGAACTTTAGTCACCTGAGCCTGTTGCCTCACTAAAATAAGCATATAAAATATTTCTGCCATTCTTCTGTGCCTTATTCACCAAATTTGATTCACTGTTCCGTTGTGTAAAGCCATCCACTTTCTTTCATATCCTTTAGATATCTTGCAAAGTGTTACATAATTAGTGGGTAAATTATGTTGCTTAATGCACTATAGATCTGCCATCTTAACAATCAAAACATGCAATCAATATCCGTATGCCTAACTGAAGAAAAAGATACAAAAACACGACTGGGACTGAGTACTCAACAGCTATAAAAATCATCTTGGGTAGCACAAGGGATGGATTCATACTGCAGGCAAATTAAATATGTGGTTTGAAAACAATGCTTTACTATTTTTTTTCCAACTCAAATGTGTGCAAAAACAGCCACTTGTATTATCAGAAATATGGCTTTATTAACTGTACACAATGCTGGACATAGACAATCACAGTGTTTCACTGATCCTAAAGTGTAAGGTGTTGCCAGGTCAAACAGAAATTAAACCCAGAAGTTTTGTGCCTGTAGACAGCAGCATATTGTCCTGAAAGTTTGCTACCTATAGACTGAATAGGTTTGAGAATTTCATTCATTCGTTTAAATTATTTGTCTTGTTAAATGAGATTTGTTCCTAGAGCTATATTATATCACCTAATTTTTATATCCATTGGTTACTCTTAATTTTGGTAGTTTTAATCACAAACAAATCTATGAGTTTTTTTTAAAGGAAATCTTCCAGGTTCCCTTAAATATTTGTATTTCTAATTGATTCTGCTGACCATTCACATTATGTTTCCCTAGTCAGTGGGAGGTACTTTTGATTTATTGTCTTTTGTTAACTTTTCAAATGTTTTTGTTAGCCTGGTAACCCGTTGTCAACACGTAAGGTCTTGTAATGTGTTGCAAATTACAATTTAAATGTTTTTGTCAGTTACTGACATGACTCCATATTTTACTGAAAATAAAATCCTGTTTCCAACACATTATGTTTTCATACTTAGTATCCAGGCATTCTGTTTAGAGTTTATTAAGTGCATTTTGCTCCTCGTTTGCTTGTACCTATTCTTTGTAGGAGACACCCGGGCAATTAAACTTTTGTTGAGAGTGCATCAAACTACAGTCTATCTGTATATTTTTTAATGGACTATGTGTTTCTTTTCTAATGGACTATGTGTTTCTTTTGTATTATTTTGGTTTTGCTTTTCTTTTCTCCTATCAAATGCTAAATTTCTACAGGATGTACCCAAGTGTTCTAGTGATAAATCAAATCCCCTGTTATCCTTGTGGAATCAAGTGTCATATAAGCGGGTATTTGTAGGTAATTCCCATGCCCTTGTATTTTTCCTGCTCATCTTCAGCAAATACTGTAAAGCTGTGGTGGGGCCTGCAGGATATGAAATGACACGAGATTGGCTCTTGCTTATATTTACTCTGCGTATTACTATGTCTAAGGATATAAAATGCTGTTTGATGGTCACATCAATAACCACAGAATTTTTAAAAGCAGCTCTGTAGAGGACATTTAGAGTTTTAACTATATATGCATAAATACAGAAAAACACATTTTCTTAAAGGGGAAGGAAACCTAGTCGGCGCAAACCCCCCACCCCCCTCCTCCCCCCTGGCCTACCCGTCCCGCTGGGCAAATGCCCCTAACTTGTTACTTACCCTTCTGCGCAGGTCCAGTCCAGGGAGTTCACAGACGACATCTTCTTCCATGCAATCTTCTTCCTGCTTTGAACGGCGCATGCGCAGTAGGATCATTTCGCCGGTACGATCTACTGCGCATGCGCGTGACTTTTGGCGCATGCGCAGTAGATCACAGCAGGAAGAAGATGTCGTCTGTGAACTCCCTGGACTGGACCTGCGCAGAAGGGTAACAAGTTAGGGGCATTTGCCCAGCGGGACGGGTAGGCCAGGGGGGAGGAGGGAGGATGGGCAACAAACGGGAGGGGGGGTGGGGGGGTTTGCGCTGTCTAGGTTTCCTTCCCCTTTAAAGAGATACTGACACCAGGAATTAAACCTTTTTTACATCTGTCATAATATTGTCTTTGCATGCTACCTATAATTTTGCCATAAATGTATTTGCAGGTGATTTTACATTCCCCATCTGATCCCCCATGTTCCTCTATGAGGGGGCTGCCATATTTGAGCTTCAGTAGTCTTTTAGCATTAGGTGGCCATACACAGTATCACTTTAATCGTATTAACCCATTCGCCAATGGATTTGGCTTTTTGATCAGTGCTGCACATTGCCATGTAAACAAACATATGGGATTGATCAAATTGTTCACTAGAAATGTTGCATTTCTGAAGCCAGCACAGTAGTCTCTTTATACTGGAACTGTACATTCTATAGCACTTAAATTAACTCCTAGACGCTGTCCTGAATTATTTATACGTGATTACAGAGGTGCTAATTTAAAATATTGGATATTTATATTCTGTTTCTAAATATGGTTTAACTTACATTTGTTACTGTCATCAGTAGAGTTAGAGAGCATAACATATAGGGATGCACCGAATCCACTATTTTGGATTCGCCCGAACCCCTGAATACTTTGCGAAAGATTCGGCCTAATACCAAACCAAAGCCAAATCCTAATTTGCATATGCAAATTAGTGGTCTGAAGGGGGAAACATTTGTAGGGCCCTATAGGGATACAGGCCCTATAGAGTTAATCTTTTCACCAATTCCTTGGGTTATTGGGTAGAATCCCTGTTACAAAATAACCTTTACAGTGATAATAGGTGTTACACATTTTTCACTGGAATCTTGGATTCGGTGCATCCCTAATAACATATAATGTACAAATATTCCTTGTACGAATATTCCTTGTGTGTGCATATTTGCAGTTATATATATGAGTGGGATGATCCACAATGCATGTTAGGACAAAAAGAGTAATTTATGAAACAATACTGCAGTTGTGGTTGTGCAAATGTGCCACAGTTGAAAAAGTATTTGTGTCAAAAATTCTGTAGGAAAATATCAAGGTATCTGTTCGTGAACTGCAACTCAAAAGAAAGCTGTTCATGCAGCAAAGCAGCAACCCTAAACACACAAGTTGATCCATGGGATACAGTATATATTTTCCTTGGGTTACAAGTTATATAGTCATGGTGGATTCAACCTCAATGGAGGGGGGTCCTCTGTGCTAGAGGAAAGAATGGGAGGAGTGAGAGGGGAATACAGGCTAATAGTAACTTTAGATCTAACTTTCTGTTCCATGATGTAAATTTCAGAGGGGACAGTAGTAAACTCCATTGAATGCTGGCGGATCCATGGAGTTTGTCAGGTAAAATGGGAGAGCTGGAATTAATGGAATGTGCTAAAAAGTATGATATAATTGGTATTACTGAGACCTGGTGGGGAAGGGATTAAAAAAGTGGTGGTTTGTCTTTAAATAAAGCCTGAATTAAAGCAATGTTCTAAAGAAATAACCAAAGTTAGCAGTAGGAAGGGAGCGAGGAATCCCTTTGGGTAAAGATTTTGGCTGGGCAAAAGGTTACAAAGAAAATTTGCTTATGCTACAAACCACCTTGTAAAAGTGACAGAATGAGGCCCAACTAATATTACAAATGGAGGGTGCTTCACAAATACGGCAAGTTGTTATTATGGGTGACATCAATTATTCAGACATTGACTGGGGTAATGGGGTTGCCAAGTCAGAAATGCTAGCAGGTTTGTAAATATGCTAAATGACAACTTTTTATTTCAGCTATTTCAAGAATCTACTAAGAATGACTTTCGTTTGGACCATGTAATAACTAGTAATAACTAATAATACCAAACTCATCTCAGAAACATTGAATTAATTATTTCATTTTGGTGTTTTTTGCTCCTGTTTTGTAGTTTGACCTTTATTGTTCTGTATTTTTAGCACCACAGCTGAACTGCTAGCTCCTCTGATTTCTCTTACTTATCTTTGGATCATTGATAACAGAACAAATAAATCTGCTGAAAACATGGATAAAATGGTGCATGTCTCCCAGGTAAGCAAAACTGTCTTTTTATCAACCACTGAGTAGCGACCACAGATTGAGCAAACATGGACGGAATTTTTGTATAATAATTTAAGCCCCAAATGCAGATTTAATAGTATAACCATTTATTTATATTTTTCTGACATTTAATAGTTTTGCAGTCTTTCACAGCTTTGTTAGAGCTTGCAATCTGATTTTTCTACCACAGCCAAGCACACATATAGTGGTCAGTTTTATCACAAGCCTTAAATTGTGCTTGTTTTATACAAACACTGTACGAACAGTGTACATTAGTATTGTGTTATAATATTCCATAACAGCAGCTGTAGGTTTGTTTTCCCGCATATTAATATATGATCAAGTGCAGGGAGTTTCAAGGGAATAAATGCAGCAGTTCGGGGACAATTTATGTTTAATTACAGGGAGTTACAAGGCAATAAATGCAGCTGTTTTAGGACAATTTATGACCAGGTGCTGGAAGTTGCAAGGTAAAATGCAGCTGTTCTGGAACAATTTATGGTCAGGTGCAGGGAGTGGCAAGGGAATAAATGCAGCTGTTCTGAAACAATTTATGATCAGGTGCATGGAGTTACAAGGTAAAAATGCAGCTATTATGGAACAATTTATGTTTAGGTGCAGGGAGTTGCAAGGGAATAAATTAGGGATGCACTGAATCCACTATTTTGGATTCAGCTGAACCCCCGAATCCTTTGTGATAGATTCGGCCTTATACATTTTACTTCCTTGTTTTTTGACAAAAAGTAACGCGATTTCCCTCCCCACTCCTAATATGCAAATTAGGATTCGGATTTGGTTCGGCCAGGCGGAAGGATTAGGACGAATCGGAATCCTGCTGAAAAAGGCTGAATCCTGGCCGAATCCTGAACCGAATTCTGGATTCAGTGCATCCCTAGAATAAATGCAGCTGATGTTCTGGAATTGTATAACATATAATAACAGAACAGGGAGTTACAAAGGAAAACCGAAAAGATGTTGATTGCTTTTTGTATTCAACCTAATACTGTGTAGAAAATGACTATGGTATTTATACTAACTGCTGATACACATTGCCCCCAGAAAAAAAAAAAATACTTTTAGTAGCAGATTATGTTTTATTTATACAGAGGTTTGCTTTTCTTCCACCCCCCCAAAAAAATGGCGCCTGCGATGCAGCTTGCTTTCTTTAACGCAAATAGTGACACTGGGCGAAAATTAAAAGGTATTTTGAAATATAAAGTTAGCGATTAGCAATAACAAAGGGTTCCCTATAACCCAGTAATATCCTGTAGTAAAGGGTTTCCTTTTACTTTAAGGTGACAATGGTTCTGAGATACATTTTAGATACATTTTCCCCTAACTTAAGTACCTATATACTGTTTTTGGAGTTATATATATATTTTATTTTAGTTGTCAACCATCCCAGAAGCCAGATGAGGGTTGTGATCAGGGCCACCATCAGGTGGGTATATGATGTGCAGCCAGGACCTGTGACATAGGGGGCCGCAAAGAGATGTTTGAATGCATGCCCTGTACTGGGATTTAAAATAGGATCTGGCATTAGTTACTGTCTGTGGCATCTTATAACAGCTCCTCTAGAATTTGCCAGAATCCATGGACTTGTTTGGGTGATGGGTGGGTCAGAGTTATGGTCAGGCATGCACAGGCAATTTTTTTTTCTTTGGACCCCATTCTACTTATTGACAATGACTTCCACCCAGGGTAACAGGTGAGCGGGCTGACTTGTATGTGGCCCAGTGATTCCTGACGAAGCCCTAATTGTGATTCCATCTTAGGATTTCTGCTGTACTTCCCTGGCTAAATAGTTATTGCTAGGGGTCTACTGACACATTATTTCTTTATATATCCTCCCATTGTATATGTAACATTTCAGTCCAGTGCCAGACACATGGGGGATTATTTATCAAGGTCCGAATCTATCTCAATATCGGCTGCTACAAACTCCGATCTAACCCGCTCGGGTTTTTAACGCTTATTTATTATTACATTTTCCCGAAAATTTGCTTTGCGGGAAAAGCTCAGATATTCACGATTTTTCAGTGAATTTTCCTCTAAATGTCCGAATTTTTGTAGTTTTCACCCAAAAGCTCCAAAAACATTGTGAAATTGCCCGAAACCCACGACACAACCAAAAATCAATGGAACTGTTTTCACTTGACTTTTATGCAACCTCGACAGGTTTGAGATGCCTTGTTTTTATATTTGGGCTTTTTAGCCCTCTGGGTTTAATAAATTCTCAAAAATTTGTGATTTTTTTAAAAGTCCAATTTAAAAAAAAAAAATCACAAATTTTCCAGATTTCGGGTATTCGGAGCTTAGTAAATAACCCCCATGCTGTTTGGTGGTGGGGTCCCCTAAGCAGAATTCATTAAACTATACACCACTGGACACAGGGTTAGGCTTTGTGACTGGAATAGTGAACTAAAATTGTATCATAACCATTAGCAATTCAAAGATTCAATTACAATGGGTTTTGGTGGGCCTGCTCAGATCTGCATGCTGCTTTTTTGAATAAGACTTACCAGCACAAACATCCACCGAAAAACCCTGGTATCAGTAGCTACTGTACATTAACACAACAATTTTTGTTTCATCAGTCCAAAGCATTTTGTTCCAAAATGACTGTGGCTTGTCTAAATGAGCTTTTGCATACAACAAGCGACTCTGTTTGTGGCGTGAGTGCAGAAAGGGCTTCTTTCTCATCGCCCTGCCATACTGATGTTCTTTGTGCTTATTGCGCTGAATTGTAGAACAATGTACAGATACACCATCTGCAGCAAGGTGTTCTTGCAGGTCTGTAATCATTCTCACAATCCTCTGCATTGGCCTGCCAAACCTGGCTTTTACAGCAACTGTGCTTGTGGCCTTCCATTTCCTGATTATATTCCTTACCTCTGAGATAGCTTTGTGTAGCCTTCCCCTAAACCATGATACTGAACAATCTTTGTTTTCAGAGCTTTTGAGAGTTGCTTTGAGGATTTCATGCTGTTACTCTTCAGAGGAGAGTCAAACAGAAGCACAACTTGCAATTGGCCACCTGAAATATCTTTCGATTGGACACACCTGCCTATGAAGTTCAAGGCTTAACGAGCTAATTCAGCCAATTTGGTGTTGCCAGTAATCAGAATTGAGCAGTTACATGCATTCAAATTAGCAAAATTACACAGCACAACCAGTTTTTCACATTTGATTATACATACAACTGATTACTGCTTTATTAGAAATCTTTGTTCAGAAAACACACCAGTAGATGTTCCTATGAAATGAAAGACTGTTATCTTTTTTGTTGAAAATGGAGTAAATTATTATGCAGGGTGAGAGGGGTTCCCAATGTTTTCATATGACTGCTATATATATATATATATATATATACTATACCGTGTATATATATATATATATATATATATATATATATATATATATATATATATATATATATATATATATATATATATATATATATGTTATATATGTATAATGTCTAGATCACTCTGCACAACTTGCTAGCTTGCACAACTTGCCAAATGCTGAAGCAGCTGTTGAAGGTTGGGAACTGATGAATTGCATTTTCGAAGACAAGAACATAAGGAGCAGATGACTTGATGATGAAATATTGGCAAGAAATCTCACTGAAGACACCTTTGACCTTCAGTCACTTTTTTCCCAATTATTATAATATACAGTTGCCTAGTAATCTTGTTTCCACAGTCTGCCCATTCTTACAAAAAACCCCAAATAATATTTGAGTAGGAGCAAACAAAACATAAAAAAGCACAGAATTAAAAAGCCTTTACATTATTAAGTAAAACATTACACAAATAGCACATCTATCTTTCCTGCAAGGGTATTCAGGCAATGTTGAGTTTTAGAGCTTAGAATTTAATGGTAGAATTATTCATTCAACAAAATTAGGGCATTGACCATTGGGCAGATTTATTAAAGGTTGAATTTCGAATTCGAATTTCGATTTTTTTTTTTTACTCTTATAAGTTTGAATATACTCACAACTTGAATGGGAGGTTATATAAGAAAAAATTTGAACTTCTAATTTCTAATAGTTGATTGAACAGTCCCATCCCGAATATTCAAATCGAGTTTTCCCTCGAATATTAGGAAGGCAATTAACATATTCAAATGGTTCAACTGACCTCTGCCATTGACTTGTAAATGAACTTGGCAGGTTTTAGGTGGCCAACTGTTTCCATGGTTGAAGTGTGATAAATCTCACTTTGGAATTGGCAGATTAAAATTGGAAAGTGTGAAAAAAAATTGAAAATTTAAATTTACTATTAGACCCTAAATAAATCTGCACTCAAGTGTATGAATAGTTTTCCAATGCAAAAACATATCAATGCGACTAGGATTAAAAAATACCTCTACTAATCACTAATCACTAATAAACCAGTTCCCCAATTAATAAATCACCATAAAAAACTGCAGAATGGTTGACCTTAACAAGCAATGCACTGATCTGTATATTTGTTGTACTTGAGACTTATATAGTTCAAAGTCAACCAAGTGTACTTCATATGGAGTAGTCGGTGCAACCCTTTGGCAACTTATTTAAAACATTTCTGTAACACAATGTATTTCTTCAGTGAAAACCTAAAAGGAAAGTACATGTTTAAAGGAAATGTCCAGTGTAAAACTAAAAAGTTGGTAAATAGATAGGCTGTGCAAATAAAAAATGTTTTCAATATAGTTAGTTAGCCAAAAATGTAATGCATAAAGGCTGGAGTGACTGGATGTCTAACATAATAGCCAGAACCCAACTTCCTGCTTTTCAGCTCTCTTGTTTTCCATCGATTGGGTACCAGGCAGTAACCAATCAGTGAATGGAGGGGGGGGGGGCAAATGGGTCATAACTGTTTTCTTTTGAATCTGAGCTATATGCTGAGGATCAATTGCAATCTCACAGAACAGTTTTCTCCCATGTGGCCCCCCTTGAAGTTGCTGGCTAACTCAGATTAAGAGAGCTGAAAAGCAGGAAGTTGGACTGTGTTCTGTTATGTTAGACATCCACTCACTCCAGCCTCTATACATTATATTTTTGGCTAACTAACTATATTAGAAACATTTTTTATTTTGCTCAGCCTATTCATTTACCCAGTTTTTATTTTTACACCGAACTGTTCCTGCTGGTAGAGACAACATAAATCAACCATACATAAAATATACCCAAAAATATTAACTCCACATTGGTATCAAAAGCCTGCATGGTAGTAGGTATAGATTGAAATGAAAATAGGAGGGATAATATGGATTACTGAACTGAACAAATATTTGCGTTAATCGGTGGTCCATAACAAGGAGACAGTGAATAATAACTGACCTTTTCTTAAGTACTGGCACTGACATTTTGACCATTGCCTTGGTAACAGAGAGGCTTAGAAGTTTAAGCACGTGCTTACCAATATTGAACTGAGAACAATAATATTATCCATTTGTTTTTAACCTCTTCTTAATGTCCCTCTTAATGTCCCTCTTCCTCTAAATTTTTACAGTATTAGTAAATTGGAACTTTCTGAACATCTCTTTTTTTACACGTCTGATTTATTTTACAGTAAACCAAATTGCAAATAGCAGATGTAAATTATCAGGATATATAAACTACAGTTTTGCTTTTTTTTCGATATGTCAAAAACCTTAGTGGTTATTTTTCTAATCTGAACAACTCTGGGTCTACATTGCAAATTTCATTCAAACTGTACTCATGCACGTTAGTCTGTAAGAGAAGTATGAATATAAAGTAACTGAATTTGTTTAAATAATTTGTATCCACTTTCCCACAGTGTGCATATACTGTAGATTTTATTTCACTGCTATGATAAGCATTCACTCACTTAACACTTTCTTTGGTTCAATTTCATTGATTCTATATATTATACACTATGGGGCAAATGGATCCACAGCATTTTGTGCCACTTCACCATATGTAAATTCGTTAACACTACGCTAATTCACTAAAATTCAAAGTTACGTCTCTCTAGCTGAACGCTGGCGAAGATTCGCTAACGTTTCGCTAACGTTCATTTCTGCCTAGCAAAACTTTTAGTACACTTACGTTTAGGTCCATTTAAATAGTACATATGTCATATAGATGTCTTTATTAGAGATGTTGGTGCAAATGCTTAAAGTGGCCACTTATTATTACACATGTCCAAGGAAGCATAATAAAGACAATCCTCCTCTAATGCCCTAGACATGAGTCCACACTAAAACAAATGTGGAAAATGGTTGGAAAAAAAAATGTTAACACAAAAATCTTTAATAGTTTTGAATGCTTCAAAATATGAAAAAAACGCCAGCGTTTTTTAGAACTTTTATGACTCTCCGGCATAATGGATATGATGTCACTGACATAAGATTGAGGAGGATGTAGCTTCATCATATCAGTTTGCCAGGTCTAAGGTGGCGAAGGAAACTCTGGCAAAAGAGGTAAGGTTCTGTAAAATTCGCACTTAAAGGGGTGGTTCACCTTCCAAACACTTTTTTCAATTCAGTTGTTTTTAGATTGTTTCCCAGAAATAAAGATTTTTTTCAATTACTTTCCATTATTTATTTTTTAAGGTTTTTCCAAAATCTACGTTTAAAGTTGAATGTCCCTGTCTCTGGTGTTTGAGTCTGGCAGCTCAGTAATACAGGCGCAGACTCTAAACTGTTACAATTTTGCAACATTGAGTTGATACATTTCTCAGCAGTATCTCTGGAGTATTGGCAACTATTGTATCAATTCTAACAGCTGCCTGTAATGAAACCCAGAGATTCTGCTCAGCAGGGACAAAGATAAGAAATGTATCAACTAAATGTATCTATTTAGAACAGTTCACAGGGTGGCGACCCCCTCCCAGAGCTGCTTCAGAAGGTGAAAAATTACACTTTACACTTCAATATTAGAAAAACGGTGACACATAGAAAATAGAAAGTCATTGGAAAAAGTCATTATTTCTGGTGATCTATCTGAAACCAACTTTACCCTATAGTAAATCTGCACCTATGTATTAATATGTGAGTAGCTTTTAATATTTGTACTTTATCCAGCAGAACCAGTGAAGCTTGCATGTTTGTTCCTTAATCAAAGTCTAGAATTAGGTACATGGTAGTGTTAACTTTATTGGCATTATGCTTTTATATTGTGGCTTCCATACCTGTCCTTTGGTCACAGTTTGGCCAACAGTAAGGGGCACATTTACTATTGGTCGAATATCGAGGGTTAACCCTCGATATTCGACCATCGAAGTAAATTCCTTCGACATCGAAGTCGAAGGATTTTCCGCATTATGTTCGATCAAACATTCGAAGGAAAAATCGTTCGAACGATTTTAATCCATCAGAAATTACTTAGAAAGCCTATGGGGACCTTCCCCTTATGCTAACATTGGTGCTCGGTAGGTTTTAGGTGGCAAAGTAGGTGGTTGAAGTTTTTTTTTAAAGAGACAGTACTTCGACTATCGAATGGTCGAATAGTCGAACGATTTTTAGTTTGAGTCATAGTCAAAGGTCGAAGTAGCCAATTCGATGGTCGAAGTAGCGTCCTTGATAAAGGCCCTAATGTGGGTCGAAACGTTGGATGCACAAGTTTGAAAAATAAAGACATTTTTGGTTCACTAACCAAGGAGTGCGGGTCCTCTTGAACTTTACATAAATACTTTGATCCTGCACCAACGTTTATGGAAGACTGGTTCAGAGTGCAAGCGTCTGATTCAGGATATATATATATATATATATATATATATATATATATATATATATATATATATATATATTTCCTATATGGAAAGACATCTTGAGAAAGGTTCAAGTCCAGGAACCGAAACGTTGATGTTTGTGCATCAAGTATGCTAAATAAATAAGTATTTTTACTCCTTGAAACGGTGTGCGTGGAACTTTGGATCCGTATACAAGACAATCTACACACTGCACCCGCATGAGTTATTTATCGACGTGTGCGAGCTTATTGGGAGGCTATATATATATATATATATATATATATATATATATATATATATATATATATATATATATATATATATTAGTTCTATTTAAGTGATCACTTTTTATTTTTACAATAGTTTTTTCAGGATTTTCAAAGAAATCGCTTCAGCATAATTCTTTTGCAATGTTGGCATAATATTCTCAGGCTGAACCACACCTTAGCATCAAATCTCATTGCTGGTCTTGACTAAACTGATCCTCTTGCTCATAAGTATTGTGGACTTTGTTAGCACAGACTGGGTTAAAATCAAGCAGAAATAGCTTAACAGAATGATGTATCATCAGAAATTGTGTCATTTATATGCCTTTGAGAAATGGCAAGCATACATTTTATTAATTGGTTTTAAACTCAAACAGGGGCTTTAAAGGTTCCCATGAAATCAAACAAGAAATAGATTTGCTTCTGTAAAAACCCTCTGTGGACTTGTCCTGAAAATTCTATTTTTACCACACAATGGTCAATTTTCAGCCAGAGGCCATGTCTGTTTTTTGTAAATTCGTGTTCTGCGTGGGCAAATCCAAAAATCTTGTTGTTTCTATAAATAAGGAAAGCAAGGATTACTGTACTAATTTCTTGTGTTGAAGTAGGTGTAGGTAAATCTTCCTTGTGTATAAATTATACAAATCACACACACATAACACACACATATGAATATATAAATATTCTATATAAACATGATTTTTAATACCATGGAACCCATTAGATCACAGGACCCCGTTATGGTTTTAAAGGGGTGGTTCACGTTGAAGTTAACCTTTACAATGTTATAATATGACCAGGTCTATTCAGGCACTCTCCTATTTATTTTCTAATCTCTTATTTAAATCAGTGCATGGTTGCTAGGGTAATTTGAACCCTGGCATTAGCCTAGCAACCAAATTGTGGAAATTGCAAACTGGAGAGCTGCTGATTAAACATTTAAATACCCCACAGCCCACTAATAATAAAAAATGAAAAACAACTGCAAATTGTCTCAGGATATCACTATTCTAAATCATACTAAAACTTAATTTAAAGGTGAACAATCCCTTTAACCTACAGTATATGGCTTTGCCTCTATTGTTAACATACTGTAACTGATTCAGGCAAGTGTACATCATTTGTTGGTTTAATGTGTAAGGGTTTCATTGTGAAGATTGATGAAATGCTGATGATTCTCAAAAATGTCATGCTTCCAGCGTGATCTAGTCAAAGCAGTTTTAATTCAGATCACCTTCATCTATTGAAGTTCTTCAAGGCTCCATTATAGCAACAAAGTGACACTGACACCTTTGTACTAAATGCCTCCATCCTCAAAGCAGATATAATTTTTTGACCACGGATGTATTCCATACTTAATTAGTTTTGGGATGTGGCATAAATCGATGTAGTGACAAGTTCTCCTTGCGTATGATCGCCATGCCTGAATAAGTATGTGAAAAGGAAAAATAGTTTGCAGCAATTGGACCCAAATAATTTCCCCCTCCTAGTATTTTGTTGCCAGAAATAAAGTAGATCCAGTGTGCTGTGTTCCTTAAACATTCAAGTAGAGAACATAAACATATACTGTATTTCTTTTCTTATCTTTTAATTAAACTACCCTACACAAAATTACACATTGTTTTCAGGTGATATAAAACATTATCAGATTGTTGAAAGTATCCCCTTAAGTGAAAATGGCATGAAGACTACCAGTCAATCTGCATTTTTAATAATTTGTATGCATACCTTTTTAGCCAGATACAATTTCTGTCTTTGGTGTATGGCTCTGGCTTGTCTTGGAGAAGCAACCTCTATCACTAACCCTTCAGACTCCCACAGACATCAAATCTTGATGAAATAGAGATAGATTGCATATTTTTCCTGCATTGTTAAAGGGTTCACCTATATGTGACTTTTCATTATACTCTCTTTGCTTTGCAGATGCTGATACTCGCCTTAGCAATTTACATTGTGAATACTACCCATTCCAGTCTAGCAGTCAAGCAAGGGCTACCTTTAATTAACCAAATTGTTAGCTGGACAACTCTAGGTATGTTAATCTTTCTCACCATATGTACAGTATAATATAGACTTTTACTGACATAGTATGATATTGAATTATGCTGCGCCTATGGGCCATGAATTAAAATGTTATTATTAATATATAATATAAGGTAAGAAAGAGATTTTACCCATATGCATTAAGGCACAGCACAGGATGGTAAGTAAAATATCTTCTTATGAGTGCTAGAAAATATTCTGGTATACTGTTTTTAATATATACTGTATACACAGATTTTTTTTTTCTTTTAAAGCACACAACATATTTTCATTTTGATTTGTTTATAAATGACTGAACAAGCGGCTCTTGGATGAGTGTTTGCCTGAAGGTGTAACAGACTGGGCAAGTCTCATTGCATTGTTAGTCCCTTTGCATCTGGATAGCTTGCAGTACAAATGCTGTGTTATTGAAGCAAGCTGAGGCTGCAAAAATAATCACAACACAACAGTATTTTCTTAACAATTATGTTTTATTTTCCAGTGGCATATTATAATTTTACCTAGGACATGATAATAAAGCGGACTGTAGAAAGTGTATATTTATGATATATTATATGGAGAATAACTGTCCTGATAGTTTACTGCTAGTGAAATTTTGTTACTGGAGAGCAGCTGCCTTCAGTCGGTTTCATATCAATATTTGTGTTTTACGAGAAGATGACCTAAAGACAGAGGACTGAAGATTAAGGGGAAGAAAAATAAGGGCAATATTTAGGAAGACAAAGTTAATAGTGGAATAGAGGCATGATTGAAACAATCCAGGCTTTCATTCATACCAAATTACTTACTGTAATATGTTTTTGAAATGTATGAGTGCAATCCAGGCTTTTATTCATATCAAATTATTTACAATGGTAAGTATTTGACATGTGTGAAAACAGCCTGTTTACAGTTTATTATTTTTAGATTTTGTTTAAAAAAATATAGTGAATAGGTATAGTACATGACCTAATAAAGTGTAAAGTCTATTTTTTGTCTAGTTTGTTCAGATATTATTAATCAGTTGTGTTTCCATAAAAAGTAGGGCCTTGTATCAAACCCAAAATTCACAATACCCTCTTAACAATGATGATTATTGATTATTTTTTTTAAATCTTAGTTTAGCTGCAAATGGGTACACATAGTTGTCTCAAATTATTTATTTTAAGGAGAAGGAAAGCTACAGAGGCATTTTATTGCCAATATATTAGCTGCAATAGTGCAAGCTAGAATGCTATATGTATTCTTTAGAATGTTTTATCATACCTGAGTAAAAAGTGCCACAAGCTCTCTGTTTGTTTAGCATAGCAGCTGCTATGTTAGCTTGGTGTGACATCACTTCCTGCCTGAGTGTCTCCCTGCTCACTTATAGCTCTGGTCTCAGATTACAGCAGAGAAGGGGGGGGGGGAAGAAGAGCAAACTGAGCATGCTCTTGCCCCAGGCAAGGAGGTTTAAGCTGAAGGCAGGAAGTCTGATACAGAAGCCCATGTGTACACAATAGAAGGAAAGAAATGTAGTGTTTCTTTTGAGCAGCATTACTTTTAGGGTTTACTGGTATATTTAGGTGGACCTTTCTGAGAAGGCTTACTAAATTTTAACCTTTCATTCTCCTTTAACATAAAGCTAGCCTCAGATATATAATTCTGATTGATTGCTATTCTATTTCACAGGAATTCTAAAATTCTAGCTAAAGATGGATTGCTGCTAATAGTTTGGCACACAATATTTTTTCTGCTTTGAGAAAACAGACAAAACTTATAATTTTTTGTTGCTGCTTCATTTACACACCACAGCATAAAATCACATTCATAAATACAAGACTGGTAATGATGGTCAAAGAAAGTGTGCACTAAGGGGTTTGTTTATCAAAGGTTGAGTTTATGAGGTTTATTCTGTGTTGAATAAACTCACAACTCGAATGTTTGTTTATTTATGAAAAAACCAAATGTAAAAAACTTGATTGAATGCAATTGGGGAAAAACTTGAATACCCAATTGCCGGTTAGTTTGTGCCAGCATGGTTTTATGTGTAATAGATCTTGCCAGACTAACTTAATTTCTTTTAATGAGAAGGTACGTAGAGACCTCGATTCTGGGATGGCAGTGGATGTAATTTACTTAGACTTTGCTAAAGCATTTGATACAGTGCCACACAAAAGGTTACTGGTTAAATTAAGGAATTTTGACCTGGAACATAGTATTTGTACCTGGATAGAGAACTGGCTAAAAGATAGACTACAAAGAGTGGTGGTAAATGGAACATTTTCTAATTGGACCAGTGTTGTTAGTGGAGTACCGCAGGGCTCTGTGCTAGGTCCCTTGATTTCCAACTTGTTTATTAATGACCTGGAGGTGCGTATTGAAAGTACTGTTTCTATTTTTGCAGATGATACTAAATTGTGCAGAACTATAGGTTCCATGCAGGATGCTGCCACTTTGCAGAGTGATTTGTCTAAGTTGGAAAACTGGGCAGCAAACTGGAAAATGAGGTTCAATGTTGAGAAATGCATGGTTATACACTAAATGGCAGTGTGTTGGGTGTGTCCTTAAATGAGAAAGATCTAGGGGTTTTTGTAGATAAAAAGTTGTCTAAACTGGGCAGTGTCATTCTGTGGCTACTAAAGCAAATAAAGTTCTGTCTTGCATAAAAAAGGGCATTAACTCAAGGGATGAAAACATAATTATGCCTCTTTATAGGTCCCTGGTGAGGCTTCATCTGGAGTATGCAGTGCAGTTTTGGACTCCAGGGATATAAATGAGCTGGAGAGAGTGCAGAGACGTGCAACTAAATTGGTTAGAGGGATGGAAGACTTAAATTATGAGGGTAGACTGTCAAGGTTGGGGTTGTTTTTTCTGAAAAAAGGCGCTTGCGAGGGGACATGAATGATTACACTTTACAAGTACATTAGAGGACATTATAGACAAATAGCAGGGGACCTTTTTACCCATAAAGAGGATCACTGTACCAAAGGCCACCCCTTCAGACTAGAAGAAAAGTACTTTCATTGTCCACAACAGTGAGGTTGTGGAATGCACTGCCGGGTGATGTTGGCTGATTCAGTTAATGCCTTTAAGAATGGCTTGGATGATTTTTTGGACAGACATAATATCAAAGGCTATTGTGATACTAAGCTCTATAGTTAGTATAGGTATGGGTATATAGAATTTATGTAGGGGTGTGTGTATGGATGCTGGGTTTTCATTTGGAGGGGTTGAACTTTTTTCAACCCAATTTTACTATGTAACCTTCAATTTATCGATTTTATAGGCTAAGATTTTCGAGCGCAAACCAGCGTAAAAAACCCAAAAATAATGAAGGTTGCAGAGCTGTTGGCTGGCACCACCCATTTCTAAATGAGTAAGCCATCAGCTTTGATTGGCCCATGTATAGCCACCTTAAGCCAACTGCTGGGCATGAGCAACTTCAATTCATTTTACCATTCACTTCTCTACAGACATACTTATTTGTGCAGTGCTAAAAGATAGATAGAGCATCGCACCCATTATGGGTTACTGGCTGACTAAAAAAACTTTATTCCTGCCAAGAAACCCAACACATGGTTGGGACAATAATGAATCCTAGTCTGCTACATGTGTTCTGGTTGTTTAACCTACAATGGAATGGCAAAGGAACAAACATTGAGGGTTGGGCTGGCCCGGCGGAACCCCAGGGAAAAATCCCAGTGGGCCCCTACCACCCCAGACCTATTCTCCCATCTGCCCGTTAAAGAGCTGAATCTGCGCTGCGGCTCTCGTGCATGTGCCTGCCGGGCCCAGAAATTGAAAGTCAGGAGGGGTCCCGGGGACTGCCTGGAGGGCCACTGATTTGCAGCCCTGATGGGCCCCCAAGGCTCCAGTCCGACCCTGCAGCCATCCACATACAGTGCACAAGTATAGCATATCATGCATTAGTTATTTTTCAGTGTGTTTAGCATGGTGTCCCTGTGGTTTGTAATATGTGGCAAAGCTTTAACAGTGTAAATGGAAAGGATGAAATTAAAATATAGGTGTTCTGCATATTGACCCTAAACACAGGGAAATCCAAACAATCTATAGCCAAACAGTTTTTAGTGGCAAAACAAACACAAAGGAAACACAATTCAGTATGAGATGCAGAGTAAACTGGTAAAAGGTTTGAGTTCTGGAAGTCCAATAACCTATTATGTTCAACAGAAGGCAGGGTTTTTAATTTTAGAATGTGTGTATTTTAAAAATTGTATTGCTTTCTGTTGGGTGTTTTGGAGTTCTTTGTCTGCATGAGCCAGCATATGAACAAATTCCTGTGCTTTTCTTTATTGTTATAGTGTTTAGAATAAACATTTTCATGGTGTTTTCTTCCAGCCTCTTATTTGATTGTTCCATTGTGTACCACTACAGTTCTGTTTATTTCACTCACGTCCACCTACCTTCTTCTCAGCACTGGGTAATTATTATTATTCTTCAAAATCTTGAAATCGTCTTACACTTGGCAGTCTCTGGAAATTTTTGCTAGCTTCATCTGGCTTTTAGAAAGCAGGCAACATACTAGATTGTCAAATGTCTGGCTGGTTGTTACTTCCATCAATCTTATCAAATCTTATCTAATCAAAGTTAGCTGGTGGCGGGTTCTTATAAGCTAGCAAATAATTCCTTGCCCCATGCCCACTTCTGAAATAAAATAGTTAAATGGATATGGCTTGTTCCTCACTTTAAAAAAAACCACATCTCTGTGACAGTATCCAGGTTACAGAGAAGCTGATAAGAAATGCGAACAATAATACAAATAATTTTAAAAACTAGTTGAAAATGTGTCTACTAGAATCAAACATAATTTATATAGTGATTTTCTTTCTTTTTTTATTAATAGACCATAAAATATGAATGAAGGCATATTTTGATGGGCCTTAAGCACACAATCTCTGCTTACATTTACATTTTTATAGACAAGACAGCCCTTGACCAGCTCCTCCCATAATCATACTACAAATAAATGGTGCTGATCTCGATCAGATCCTGATCGTGAGACCACGATCTTCTCAGAACGATCGTACGAATTTACCATCAACTTAAAAGACCAATTTGCCAGGAAAACAAATGGGAGCTGCCTGCTTGGCCCTGCAAACAGATTGCACTGGGACCGACAACATTTTTTTGACCTGGCCGATCAATTTCCTGACAGATGTCGGCCGAAAAATCGTAAGATGTACGATCGTTCGAATCCCACTAACAGCACGATAATTTCGAAGGATTGGTCGGACTTCTCTAAAATCGGTCGTTCGGCAAGAAGAATCGCCGCGTCTATGGGGAGCTTTATTGTGCTGCCTAATGCTACTGTACATCCAATCACAGATTTACATTTTGCTTACCATCTTGCACACTTGCACGGGTGGCATCAATTTCTACTAATTCTATTTTTAAAAAATCTTTCAAGATTGATCTAGTTGAATAGTAAGTTTTTCTTGTGAACCCATCCTGCTAGTGTTAGCTGAAGATGTCACTCCAAACTTTAGTCATGGGTTGGGAAAAATGAGAAGACCATGGGGCAAATTCACTAAGGCGTGAAGCGCCGAACGCTAGCGTTAATTCGCTAGCGTTTGGCATTTTCGCTACTGCGCAAATTCACTAACTTGCGCAGTGTACTGAACGCTACCTTTTACGCTAGACTTCCTTCGCCACCTCAGACCTGGCGAAGCGCAATAGAGTAGATAGGGATTGTTTCAAAAAAAGTCAATTTTATTTCTAAGTCCCAAAAAAACTATGGCGTGTTTTCTACATGATGGCTGATAGGCTGAAAAAGATCGAAAATTTTTTGGGGCTCCCCTTCCTCCCCCCTACATTTCCTGACTCATGGCAACTTACCTAGACAGTGGGCACATGTGTAGGGCAAAATAAAATTTTTATTTGCTGATTTGAAGGTTTTCTAGGCATTTGTAGTGCAGATACGTGTTCCTCCATTGAAATTTGAATTTCGCGCCGTATGCAAATTAGCCTTCGCTAGCGTAACTTCGCTTTATATAGCGAATCAACGCTAGCGCAACTTCGCAACCTTACGCTACCCCTGTGCGCAACTTCGGATTTTAGTGAATTTGCGGAGCCCTGGCGAAATTACGCCTGGCGAAGTGCGGCGAAGTTGCGCCTGGTGCAACTTCGCATCTTAGTGAATTTGCCCCCATGAGTTAAGTTACCAGATCAGCAGAGCAGCACATTAAATAAATACCAAGAATTCTGTTTCCTGACAACATGCCTCCTACAGGGGTTGGCTTCATCTGGTAGACCTGTTCCATTGCATATTTACTAGAATTTGGTTCAGGATTCTGCCAGGATTCTGCGTTTTTCAGCAGGATTTTGCTGAATCCTTCTGCCCTGGCTGAACCAAATCTTAGCATATGCAAATTCTGGGCGGGAGGGAAATCGCGTGACTTTTTGTCACAAAACAAGGAAGTAAAAATGTTTTCCCCTTCCCCCCCTAATTTGCATATGCAAATCCAAAATAGTGGATTCGGTACATCCATAATATTTACATTGGTTGGTTGGTTTGGCTAATGTGATTCTACCAGAAAGTCTACATTTACTCTTTCTCCTGACCTGCTATTTAATTATATTTAATATATTTTACCTTGCTCTGTGTGCTCTTTTATAAAACAAGTTTGTTAGCTGATTGAAATATGCTCAGAACAGAATGTGCCCATAAAATCCCAGTGAAAATTAAAGAAAATACTGAAATTAAAAAATGGTTTAAAAGTATTAAACATAACAGCAAACTATACATTTAAAATAAAACATGTATATATGGAAATTGTGATTGTTCACCCATTAAGGAGCGAGTGTTCATGCATTTTATTTTTATTGCAAGTTGAAGTTTTAGCTATTGCCTTAAAATCATACTTTTACTATCTTTAAATGGCCATCCTATAAGTGTCATTATTTTTGTTTAGAGCCAGAAATAACAGAATCCATAGATATTTCTTAATTAAAACAATAGGCAAAAGTTATGTTCAGTACAAGTCATTCAGCTAACAATGAAAAGGGCTGTATACAGTCCCTTTGAAAGGAGGCAATGGCAGAAGTCACCCATGGTTATGAGGGCTAACAATGAATTCCACAGTGGTTGATTATACATCTAGGAGACAGGGTTATTTTTGTAAATAAATATGATTTCCTAATCGGTCACATTACTGTATATTGTAAAGATATGTTTTGTATTTGTTTATTCATGGATATGGGACTCCTTGGTTCTTGTGTATAATATTCCCCACCAGATTATCCCAAGTGTAAGGGAATTTAAGTGTCTGTCACTTATGACCATATTATTGGTTACCATAAATAGACTCCAAAATGTAAACCAAAATATAATTTGCAGGCTTCTCGGAAGGCAAAAAAACTACAGTTTCCACTGAACCTTTCAGGAAATGGGAGTACCTGAGTACCTGATGCAACCAAAATGTCACATTTGCTGTACATGCATTTTTTAAAATACATAAGCAGATGATACTCTGTTTTGATGTATCACCTCTTCAGATGCTTAGCTCAAATTAAGCAGAGAGTACTATTTAATTGTCATCATACAAGATACTGTATAGACTAGAATTCAGCAAAATGAAATCATAATTATTAAGGGCTGAGACACTGCTTTTTACTAACAGAGCAGCAGTAGGAATGATTATCGTGATTTTCATTTCTAGGAAATCCAATACATCAGTTTACTTTTCGGGTGAGATTATTAAATTCCCTAGACAGTAAATGTCAAGTCTATTACTATGGCATAGAATAGTAATGTAATAGTGACTTTGTTCCTGTAGTTCTCTCTCACTCTCACTCTCTTTCTCTCTCTCTTTTTTCTCTCTATATGGCTCCTGAAGGACCAGTGTGTTTTCAGCTGAATGGCTTTAATAAGCTGTTGCGCCATCCTTGTTCTTAATTGAAAGACCAATGTCTTCTAGTATGAATATGGAAACTTTTTTTCTTCCATTTATAAGCCTAGTACATAGAATCCCAAGGAATTAAATTACCAATTAGAACTTTTCCTGGAAGCATGAACTTTCTGTTTTTTTCTAAACAAGTCAGATTTGAGCAGACAAATATACATAAATTTATGATATAGCTGTGATCCTGCTGATATAGTATTCACAAACTACCTTTATGGTAGACATGATAAATATTTGTTTTTAATTTACTATTTTTGAATGAATGCCATAAATATATTCTAGAAATCATTACAGTGGTGCTACATTGAATCTCCAAATGAAATGAAGTGCTTTATTCAAGTCAGGGCACAGTTGGCATGGAGTTTGTAGGTTTTGATCTGGTTTTCTCCATTGAGCTGAATGGTAACTGTTTTATGTTGGGATTTATAACTTTCTGTTTTTCCGAGGAACGGGCGTAAAGGGTTATGAAGAGAAACCATTTAATTTTTATGCAGTTGGACATATTTCTTAGCAAGCTGAACAGGAGTTTTGTGGTTTGCCACAAATTGCTAAGAGCATGTATGGAAATACTTTAAGTACTTTTGTGAATAATGGGAATGTACATCTAGTTTGGCATCCATTCTAGTGCTTTGTGCTTGTATTCGTAAAGGAGCACTTTTATCTTTATTTTGCCATTGCCTCAGTAATGGTGGTCAATACACAGTAGATGCCTTTATGTGGGGAGCTCAGAGCAGCCAGATACTGGATTTAATTATATAATATCTAAACACAGCAGACATTGCCATACAGAGGGTTACTGCCAAAGTCAAACATTGTTCTGTAGCAGAGAATCATGGAAATGAGAATATTGAAGCATGCATTTATTTTCATGGCTTTCACAGCGTTTGCTAAAAAGTTTTAAAACTCATACACTGTAATAGTACATTGTAAATTCCTACAGATCAGATCAGTCTTTTGCTGACCTGAAGGTTGGATCAAGGTCTTCTGACAGTCGAGATCTGTGGTTCTGAACTGTATATTAATGCAGTGAAAAATGAATTCTTCATCTATCTGCTGTGAATTTTAAAATTCATCACACAATTTTATTATAATTATGTATTAAGGTATGAAGATCCAAATTTCAGAAAGATCCATTATCCGGAAAACTTCAGGTCTCGAGCATTCTGGATAACAGGTTCCATACCTGTACTTCAGGATGGACCAGCACACCAAATGCTTGAATCACCAATTTTTATTGAATCATCACTTGTGGATCCAACATTTCTGCTCTCTTTGGGGCCTTTATAAGTCTACTAGAAAATCATCTAAAAATTAAATAAACCCAGTAGGCTGGGGTTGCTTCTAATGAGGATTAATTATATCTTAGTTTGGATTAAACACAAGGTACTGTTTTACTATCCCAGAGAAAAAGGAAATAATTTTAAAAAGTTGGTTTATTTGGATGAAATTGGGTCTATGGGAGACAGCCTTTATTTAATTTGTAGCTTTCTGGTTAAAGGGTTTCCAGATAACAGATCCCATAACTGGGACATGCTTAAAAAATAGAGAGAACTTCCAATGGGTCCAGTAAATTAGCTGAATCCAACAATCCAGCTTGAGAACATATTTTGTTTATTTATTTCCATAACTGCTGTCAAGGAAAGAGGCTTTAAAGGGATACTGTCATGGGGAAAAAAATGTTTTCAAAATGAATCAGTTAATCGTGCTGCTCTGGCAGAATTCTGCACTGAAATCCATTTCTCAAAAGAGCAAACAGATTTTTTTGTATTCAATTTTGAAATCTGACATGGGGCTAGACATATTGTCAATTTCCCAGCTGCCCCAAGTCATGTGACTTGTGCTCTGATAAATTTCAATCACTCTTTACTGCTGTACTGCAAGTTGGAGTGATATCACCCCCTCCCTTCCCCCCCCCAGCAGCCAAACAAAAGAACAATGGGAAGGTAACCAGATAACAGCTCCCTAACACAAGATAACAGCTGCCTGGTAGATCTAAGAACAACACTCAATAGTAAAAACCCATGTCCCACTGAGACACATTCAGTTACATTGAGAAGGAAAAACCTGGCAGCCTGCCAGAAAGCATTTCTCTCCTAAAGTGCAGGCACAAGTCACATGACCAGGGGCAGCTGGGAAATTGACAAAATGTCTAGCCCCATGTCAGATTTCAAAATCGAATATAAAAAAATCTGTTTGCTCTTTTGAGAAATGGATTTCAGTAGCACTTAAAACTGATACGTTTTGAAAAAAACATCTTTTCTGATGACAGGATCCCTTTAAGTATGTTGTGTCTTGGTGCCCTTACAGACACCTGTCTATTTTTCTGCTTAATGTTTGAGAAATGCGCCATACTTTATTACAAGTGACCGTGATGACTGCTGCATTGATTTTTTCCTGTTTCCTTCACAGCTTAACTGTATTGACTTCTCCCTCAGCCCTGATATAACTCAGTCTCGACAGCTGAATCTGGATGACATTCGAAGATCTTTTTTCTTGGTATCCTTCCTATGCTGTGTTCTATGCTTTATAGCCATAGACGGATATTGTGAAAGATTCATCTTGGCAATAACCTCAGCTCCTCCGAAAAAAAGAATTGCATTGTAATCTTGAAAGTTTTAGAGGCTCAAGCAATTTGTGTAGACAAAATGTTCTTTTGTTAGTTACTTTGGCCTGCATATGTCTACTTATTTTATAGTGATGTGCAGGTATTTTGAACAACTTCCTTGGGTGCTGCTGCACCACTTTTTCTTCCAAAAATCTATTTGCAGGGTTCTAAGTATTAATCATTATTTGTTTATCACCAGCACTGTTAATTGGTGCACAAAGAGTAGAGAGACTGGTGACATTACAAATGACATCATTACATTGTATGCATTCCAGTACATGGAAAACTATTGAAACAAATGCAGGCACTAACATAAGGAATAACAATGGTCTTGTTTCTACTAATATGTAAGTCATCTAGGTCTGTATTACTTATTAGGAAGGAGTGCTTAAGAATTTCTACGAACTATTCATTTCCACTGCGATTATTTCCTTAACCATGTGCTGTTAGGTTTTCTTTATTATCACAGCCTTTTTTGGTATTGGAAATATAGCATCTATTAACAGGTGATGTTGCATCTACTGTAATAAAATGAAATTTCAGTGATTATAATGCAGGGCAAAACAAAATTTCAGCCAATAAATGGCCTGTTGCTGCCTACAAGAGCCTTGTATAAGTGAAAACTGGTTTACAGGTAACTGCAGGTAAAAAGTGCTTCTCCGAATTATATATTTAGGGATGAACAGCTAAAGAATTTGTATATTCTGTTGGTTACCTCTGTGCACAGTAGGTACAGTCTATGGTATTACCGTAATTGCCCCCTACCCAAGCTCTTCTTTTGCAGAGTCCCTTTACCATTTTAAAAGGCAAAAAATAACCATCTAACTCATCAGGTACTAATGCCCCCTCATCCCTCTTTGGCTGTCAATCATTCAGACCTTCCCTTTTTCTGGGTTGAAATGATGGATTCTGGGACTTGACGTTCCTCTGCTTTATATAGTGGACTGTACACCAAGCGGCATATTTATTATGCTGTGTAAATTTGCTGAAAAAACTGTGTGAAAATGTAAAATAAATGACAGATTTATTAAGGTGTGTTTTATTGTATGCCATGCGACGGCCAGAATTTCCGCTGTTATTTTACATTGCGTAAAAGTGTATGTCGTTTTTTACATAGTGAAGCCTGGTGATTTGTGGTGAATTATTCTGTAGTTTTTTTACACCACATAATAAATATGCCCTAATTTTTTTTTTTTTGTAAAGTACTTTTTATTTGGATTCATAAAAAAAAAAAAAAAGTGTTACTATGGCTCTCCGAACAACTCGCACAAACCAAGTTTCCTATATATGGACAATAACCTATATAGTACATGGTCAAATAAAGTAAAAGATCAAATAAAGATGATAATTTGCAAAAAAAAAATAACAATAGTACTTTACTGTGTAAAACATTCTTCACATATTACATATCAAGGTCAATTAAATTATAGCATAACTCAGATGCATTGCAAATATGAAAATAAAGGCTGCCAACGTTTATAATATTTATGGGCAGTATTTAAGGTGATATAGTACATTTGTTCAAATTCTACTTTTTATTTTAAGTTTTTGCATGACTCTTGATGATGGAATGGCATAATTTTTTCAATATTAAGCCAAAACTACCCTGGCAGCTATTAGTATATGGAAGTTGCCACCTTATATTTTAAATTAAGTTCCTCCATGCCTAGATTGAGTAAAGCTAATGCCGGGTTTGGTTTATATTCTTTCTTTAGGAACTTTGAGATCATGTTAAATAATTTAGACCAGTATATTTTAATCTTTGGACACTCCCACCATGTATAGTACATATCTGCTGAGATTCCTCATTCTCTCCAACATTTATCTGATGCATTGGGGAACATTTTATACAATCATGCATGTTTGTATATTTAAATCTAAGGGACAAATTTAATAAAAATAAATATTCAAGTAAAAAACTATGTAAAATGAATGGCAAATTTATCAAGGTGTGTGTAATTTTACACCATGCGAAGGTCAGCTTTCCCAATGTTATTTTACATTGCTTCTGAGGGAAGTTGCTCTAAGAAAACACAATTAAAAATGTTACACCTTTTTTTACCCAAGAAAGCCTGGAAATGTGTGGTGTATTATCTCGCAATACATTTACATAGGGTCGAATATCGAGGATTAATTAACCCTCGATATTCGACTATCGAAGTTAAATCCTTCGACTTCGAATATCGAAGTCAAAGGATTTACCGATATCAGCTATTCGTTCGATCAACCGATTCGAACGGAATATCTTCGATCAGAAAATTGCTAGAAAGCCTATGGGGACCTTCCCCATAGGCTAACATTGTACCTCGGTAGGTTTTAGTTGGCGAAGTAGGGGGTCGAAGTTTTTTTAAAGAGACAGTACTTTGACTATCAAATGGTCGAACGATTTTTAGTTTGAATCATTAGATTCAAAGTCGTAGTCGAAGTAGCCAATTCGATGGTCAAAGTAGCCAAAAAAAAACATTCGAAATTTTTTCTTCTATTCCTTCATTCAAGCTAAGTAAATGTGCCCCTTACTGTCCGTTAATTGTTTATAACATAATAAGATACCTTTTGGTCCTCCTGGTTGAAAAATAAATTAAAGCTCTTATTCAATAATTAGAAATTTTAGAAAAACAAAATCAAGAAGAATTCAGGAAAGCACAAATGAAAGATATTAACGAAATGAAAATAAGCTACAAACATTATGAATAGCTAAAATGTAATATTTCTTAAGAAAATTAAAGTTTAAATATTACTCACAAGGTAACAAGACTGGAAAAACTTTAGCAAATCTACTAAGGGAGCAGAAATATAAAACAAGTATTCCCGACCTTTATGACCAACATTAAAGTAAAATTACTAACCCTAAAGATCTAGCTAATCAGTTTGCTAAATTTTATGGCACCTTGTACAACTTAAAAGAGCTCCCAATATTGCAACCAGAACAACAAAGCAAATTGACTCAACCTTTCTCAATAGAGGAGTCTGCAATCAAATCTATAAAACACTATTCAGCTCCGGGACCAGATGATCTTCCAGGGATTTACTATTAAAAAAATTCTGTAAATATCTTTCACCCTATCTTTTATATTTGTTCATTGTTACCAGGAAAGGAACCCAATATACAGTATGCACAAATTTTCGACCAATCTCATTGCTCAATGCAGATGTAAAATTATATGCAAAAATAATAGCTAAAAGACTGGAAAATATTTTGCCTACAATAATAAATAATTACCAAGTTGGCTTTATCCAAAATAGACAAGCGTCTAGCGACAAGACGGTTTCTAAATACAATGCAAGCAGTGGAGGACGCCTTCTCTGCTTTTAACTCTTGAGAAGGCATTAGATTGTGCACTTTGAGGTAATTATTTGAATTTTGAGTGTTATGTCCCTCACCTAGTGAGTTACAAAATGCCTTAGTGACAAAATGATCAATATCACCCCATGTTCTATTTTCCAGAGAGTCTGTACTGTATGTATTGCTACAGATGTTTTAAAAAAAATTTATTTTTGCAGTTCATAAGATCAAAAGTTAAAGAAAAATACTACTATCATTACAGACTACTCATGGGATTTTTTAAATGATTGGGGCTATGTTATCAAACTTAAATTGCTTGATAATCCTGGAATTGCAGGACCATTATTTTACTGGTTATTTTTTTTAAAGAGATGTGCATTTACCGGAACCAGTTATATGAATTAGGTGCAGACAGTGCTTTGTAGAGCAAGGCCTTTTATTGCTCACACCGCACATCCACAAAGACTAGCATTTGTTACCTGCTGTACACAGTTGGAGATCAGGAAAATGGATCAGTGACATTTCCAAGAAACAAACGGACTTAGAATAAGAGTATGACAGAAGGGTTACTGTTAGAACAAATAATATTGCAGTGTGATTATGATGAAAGATCTGATGACACCATTGGATATAACACTCTGTTGAACTAATAACCATTTTACTTTGAGCATTGGTGATTTGAAAATGTTGTGCTCTTTTCATAGAAAAGGAAGTTCTTTCCCCCTAGAAGGCACAGTTGCACTAAAACAAAATTAGGTTTTGCTAGTGCTTGGATCTGTTTCTACAGAAGTTTAAAGATTTTTCATTAAACAAAATGTGAGGCTAATACTATTTGCATGGTAAGTAAATATGGGTGAGTTCTAAAGCATTTGTCGTCAATTGTAAAAGTTTGGTAAATAAAACCAGTAAAAATGTCTTTATATAGTGACATTAACCCAACATTGTAATTGTGGTGTTTGGACTGGTCTAATCCAGTCCAAGCCCAATTAACTAAAAAATTATATGATATTTGAGGTCTACGGGCATCGCTCAGATGTATAAGGCTTGTATATTTTCCCCCCTAATTATATACTACCAAAGATGTCTGTGTAGAATATTACTATGTGGGTACTGGAAAAACAGACTATGGGGCCCATTTATATACTGTGTAACACAATTTATAACAACATAAAGTGTAAAAAATGTAGGGTTGTTTCCCTATGGCCTGAAAATCCCCACATGGTTGGAAATCCACTGGTGTGGCCAGCTAAGTGTTGGACCTAAATTGGATTTGGGAGGGAAAGTCCTTTCCCTCAGTTAAGTGTGCCCTGGCAGATTCCAGATATGGCCATAAGGTGTCACTGCTGCACAATTTCTTTATAAAGCAGAGCTGCCATGTGGGCAGCGTCTCTTTACCTTTTCACTCCAGAATGGAGTGATTTTGCTGCCTGGGGCTTCTGCAGGATATGCCCAAGTAATGGAGAGAGCCCAAGGGTGGACTGGTCCTTGGTGTGTTTGGGGTATGGGGCCCCAAGCATTGTGGAGCGCCACCATGAAGGGTCTAGAGCTTGAGGCAGTGGAGAACCCTATGGGAGCTGCCTGTGGATGGATTCCAGTGAAAGAGGGCTTTGGTGTGCTCCCAATTGGGATAAGTGTTGAGAGTTTGCCCTGAAGATTTAAAGTGGCTTTGCGTGCTCGGCTTGCAAAGCTTGGGAGCCCTGCTTAAGGTTTTGAGATGCTGTGGATGCCTGTACCAGCTATGTGTGAGTCCTTGTGAGTGTTTTGCCCGAGGGAGGATATTGGAAGGCTCCAGCATGTGTCCTCCTGTGAGGAGAGGTGTTGTCTGTGTGCCTGCTACAGGGTAGAATCTTCCTCTGTCCAACAGGAGAGGTATTTGGGCAGGTAGCACTACCTGGGGAAAGTTAAAGAGACTTGGGACTGTGACTGTGTTTGTCCACCAGGAGTAGAGTGTGGGACTGTGCCTGGTAAAGACTGTGCCAGGGTTGGACATATCACATGGGTTCCCCAGGGCAGGAGTGTTATTACTATTGATATGCAATTGTGTTTTATATTTATTCAAGTTATATTTGTTATTGCACTTGTATGTTTTATTATTGTTCCTAATTGGGCCACCCGTATGCAGTCCACAGATCCCAATAGCTAGAGGCACTTTGCATTAAAAATTCCCAGTATCTGTAACATAGCAAAGGGAAAGGGAAGGGAAATTTATTTTTTTAAGATCCTAGAATACACAAGGCGTTACAGGGTTTTGTAAGTTTTGCAACATAAATGCATAATTTATCAAGTCGTGCGCTTTCTTTGAAACAAACACACGTAAAAGGCATCAAACTTCGCAAGTGGACGAACTCACCAAATAGAATAGGTGGCCCAGTTGCTCAAGCCCTCAGCCCAAGGGAGCGGATAAACCATATGTAAGAAAACCAGACGTTGGAGCAAGGAACTTGAATAGGTCACCTATTCATAGGACACTACCTGAACGCTGCATTTGACACCATTATTTGGAAAAATTTAAATCTAAAATAGGCTCCGGCAAAAGTAGTAAAACGTGTAAAAAAAAAAAAAAAAAAGTGATGAATGAGTACTGTAGTGTAATATAGCATTTTCAAGCAACAGCTTACAGATACCAGTACATGGTTGCTGAAAATCAGTACAGAACTTGAAGGATATGCTGTTTTTTTATGCAGCAATACCTGGTGATCTTTGTTTGCCTTTTTTACACAGTAGATGTGTCTAACATAAAATAACTTCATTAATTTTAAAACAATTACTTTTGTAACTTTTGAATAAAAATCTCACAAAGAACAAAATGTCATTGTAGGATTTGTTTTTCAGCAAAATGAGGGATTTGATCAAGGGTTTAAATTTAATTGACTGTATTTGGCACAACATTTGAATGAAGAAAAGTAATGTGCAGTAAATCAAACTGTTTGCATAGTTCTTCTTTCTTGCCATGGATTATCTAGATACGCAAATGTTTGAACAGACTGATGTTTCTATAATGCATTTCAAGGCCCTCACTCACATCAGTACAGCAGTAGCAGCTAGTAAGGGCATTATTGGTGCTGCAACTAATTTCCTCCACCAGCTGAATTTTTGTTTTTAGCCATGCACAGAAACAGTTCAATGCCATACTGCATTGTGAGAGCTTCACAAATAGGTGGACAGACGTGCAGGCTGGAAGAGATTACAGTATAGAAATCTCACGACCGACATGTGGGGTAATGGCACCTCTACAACAGGGGGTACCTTATATTGCATCACTAAGCAGTTTCTAAGTATATGTTTTATGTAAAAGCTGCTGAAGTTTTTCTCCGTTCCAAATTTTTTTTTCCCCAAAATATTTTTTTGGCATGCAACCCTGTGTAATTAGTAAACTTATGTGGGGTTTTGCATAAATTGACCCTGCAGTATTAAAAGTTTGCTTTGATTAATGTGTCCGTCAGTACAAATGTGTTCAGCTGCTTAAAGCAGTCCTCCATTTTGTATTATGGGTTTTTATAGGGGTTGTAAGAGATCTGTGGCAGTCCTGAGCTTTGGCACCCAAACAAAACATAATGGGGCAGATTTACTAAAGGGCGAATTGTCACCTGCAAACGCTTCACACACATCGCACCACTTCGCCATGTGCAAATTCGCTTCCACTATGCTAAGTCACTAATAAGCGAAGTTGCGCCCTGGGCACCGAATGCTGGTGGCTTTTTGCTAGCGTTACTTTGTCAGTGTGAGCATTTCATAGGGAAGATGTGCTAGCGTTCGTTTGTGCCTAGCAAAAATTCACTAGTGATCTTGCGCTTAGGTCAATTTGCATACATGGAGGTCTTTAATATAAATGTTCGTGCAAATGCTTGAAGTTATCACTTTTTCTTACAAATGTCCAGGGAACCTTAATAAAGACACAAGAGTTAATATAATGCCCTACACATGAGCCCACTGTAAAATGAATGTTCCATATGTTATGAAATGTCTGGAGAAAACCGGTTACCCAAAAAAAGTTTGTCAGGACTTTTGCAGGCAATTTCGCTTCAGAAAAGGTAAGGTCACCAGCGTTTTTGGAACTTTAATGCATTTTTGGCACACAGGATATGATGTAAGTGACAAAAGATTGAGGAAGATCTAGCTTCTATTAAGCGCTTTGCCTGGTCTGAGGTGGCAAAGTCAACTCTGGCAAAAGAGGCAACGTTCAGTAAAATCCGCACTTTAGTGAATTTGCGGCGTAGCGCCCGTTCACCAGAGGAAAAATACACCTGGTGATACGGGCCGAAACTGCGCTAGCGACGGTCTGGGTCACTAACGAATTGGTGCTTGCTTAGCATTAGCCATTTCGCTCTCTCGTAAATCTGTCCAAATGCCTCAGGAAATGAATGAGCACCAAGTTAAAATTAATACAATGGAAAGTAATAAATAATTATCTTCTTCTGTGCTATTATTCATTTACTATTCATGCCAGAAAATGATAAATAAATGAAAGCTGCTCATAAAATGAGTGACATCAAATTTGGTCCATATTGTTTAAAACAGTTAGCTGTCACTATTAATAATGAAATATATTTCGTTAAGATAAATTTGTTTTGAGGTATTGCTAAAGGTCCAATCTGACCAACAAAAATAATTTCTGCTTATTGGAGAAGGAAACACATACTGCACTTGGAGGTGCCAAATGTTAGGCACCCCCAAGTGATTGTATTGACTTAACCTGAAACCCTGGGCTAGTGCTCCTATCAACAGAAATCTGCACCAAACCGGGGTTATTACTGTGAGAACCACAGAGCGCTTCTCTTCCATCTTCCGATTTCTTTGCGTGTTGGAGCATGTGCAGTAGAACGAAAAGCCGAACTTAAACTAAAAAGTTTCATTAAACTGCTCATGCTTTTGCCCTGGGAAATTCAAAGCAAGAAAAAGCCAGAAGAGGATCGCCTAATATTTGTCACCCCCAAGTGCAGGATGCCTTTCCTTCTCCTTTAGTGGATAGTATTTTATTGTATTCTGTGAGATCTATACATGTGAACATATGGTCATCCACTTGTATGGCCACCTCACACTAATTATATATTATATATACTAACCATTATATATTCATTTGTTCATCAATAAATCTTAAATATCCTTTAACATATAATGTAACTGTTTTTTATAATCTTTTTGTAAACTCCCATATGGAAGTCATGACATATATCAGAATACCTTTGAATTATGTATTTAGTGTGAAAGAAACCTTCTCTGTGTACAGACTGCTTGCTTTGCTCACTAACATATTCTGTTTTCTTTCCTCAGTTTTTTATTTATTTATTTAGCCCCTTTGTGATGGGTAGTCTGATGATGTGGAAGGTGAGAACATGTAGTACAACAAAGACAATTAGATTTCTCAGTCAGCACCTATGCCTCACAATTCTTAAGACCTGATGCACGTCCAACGGTTTCCACCATGTGTCCATTCACTCGCAATTTACAGATGTCGACAGCACCAGCAATAGATCACTTTGTTTAAAATGCCTTTATTGAGACATGGGTTTCTGACCCCAATACACTTGGCAACGTTTCAGACCGCCATCGGTCTTTTATCAAGCCCTGATAAAAGACCGATGGCGGTCCGAAACGTCGCCAAGTGTATTGGGGTCAGAAACCCATGTCTCAATAAAGGCATTTTAAACAAAGTGATCTATGGCTGGTGCTATCGACATCTGTAAATTGTGAGTACAACAAAGACAACCACAGCCAGGTCTTATTATGATTAAAGTTATGGTTATGATTGATGCAACGTGAAGGTCAGTATTGCACAGAAATGTGTTTTTCTTTTGCCATTCTTTATTTTGAGAGGAACATTGTAGGATCACACCTCTTTACACTGGGTACTTTTTTGCCATTCTTGATAAAACTGGCAACCTACCTGTTTATGGCCGCCAAATTATGCCCACCCTAATTAGTAGCTGATTGATTTTCAGTCAGATATTTGGAATATGGTCCTTGGCTAAAGAGATTGTATTGGCCCTCTATATCATCTGATTGTTGGCTTCAAAGTTAATACTCAGATCAGCCTAATTTGGTTCAGCACTTTGGTGGCAAATTCAGCCATAGCTCTTGGCCATACAAGCAGATGTCAGGCTTTACTTTACTACCTGTTTTTTAGCTGCTTGACATGTCATCTCTCTATTGGCAATACAGGGTGTCTGTTTCAAATATCTGCTGTACCAGCTCATTATGTGGTGTGGGACACAGGACAAATGCATTACATCCCTGTAGCACAAGAGAGAGAGACTTCTTGTTCAACATATTGACATTAAGGATTCAGGTACACTGTCACTATTCTAAATAAATATAGTATGTATCATACAAATGTATAATAGTCACAGGAACATTATTACAAATCCAAAGTAATGCATAAATATTTGACGTTACGTTCTTCTCCATCAGTCCATTTCAGTGTTCTCTATTGTCATGTTTTAGCAACAAATCATGGGGACAATTTATGAACTTTGTTCACTGAAGCCTTTAAAGTACCAACTCCATTTATTTTGCTTTCAGGATTATTCTGTCATAAATAGTTTGCAATTCTGTAATAATACCTAAGGAATGTATATCTGCCTATAATTTTCAACTGCACAAATAAAGACCAAACACGAGGCACCACGGGGAAATGTGACTTTGTTGTACAACAACGTAAAAATTAATGGAACAGATAGATATATAGATAGATATATACTGTATATACAATAGTAAGAAGGTTGCAGCATGCTCCTGACGAAGATCCCTGTGGGGGACCGAAAGGTTGAGCTCAATAAACTATTCTTTTTTTGAACTTCAAACCCTGTGAGTGCCACAACCTGCTTACTATTGTGTGTGTGTATATGTGTATATACATAAGTACATATACAGTATGCATATGATATGCTCCTTATATGCCCAGTAGATTTCAGGTAAGTTGTATGGAGTATAGAGCAGTTAATGGAACATAACCTGATTTCCCGCTAGTATAACTGGGGATTGACAGTGGATGATATATTCATGGCTCACTGCAAAAAAACGTGCAGCCAAGCATTTTATTTGCAGTTTCTGGGCAAAGAGCTATCTATAAACGTTTATACTGGCCTTTTAGCCACAGATTTCATTAGCTGTGTATTTTAAGGATTTTTTTTACATAACATCTAATAAAACAGCTGCTATCTGCACCACTTTGCAACACTGGTAGAGCTTGTTTTGCTACCATTACAGGCAACAATCATTTAAAGCATTTGCTCTTTCTGCTGGGTATCTCTAAATAAGCCCATGCCGGTATGAAACCTGCATACAGAAATCTGTTTTGGAATTACCACAAGAATCAAATACATTTTTCCTTGGAATATTTTCTTATTTCATGAATCTAATCAAAGTGGATGCAGTCTGAATTATTGGGAACATCGGCAAAAGTACAAACTCTGTAAAAAAGCGCAGCCTGAAAAGCTTACCTTGTTAGGGGTGCATTGCTGTTAGACTGCAACCCAACCCCTGAAAGAAGCAATCATTGCCTGGGGAAAGTAACATTCACGTGTGAGTTATTCTGTAATACATCCATTTATATATTTCTAACCTTCTATTGTATCTTCATACACCTCAATCAGTGCATCTAAATTGCCTGCAGGCATTTTGGTAACAAGTTAACTTAGGAATTCATTGAAGAATGGCAGCAGTCTTGTAAAATCCTTGTGAAGGCAATAAATGTTGTAAGAGAATAACAGGAAAAAGCACATTTTGCAGAGGAAGGCTTCTCAGTACAGGGCAAGTGAAATATTGCTTTACCTAAAAATTGTGTGCTAAGCATTAGTTTTTTTTTCTTTTACAGATTCTTATTCCTTTCATTTTGGTGATGTGTACATTTGAAACAGTTCAGATTTCAATCCAGATATCCTCATATTGAGTGAACTTTGTTGCAATTAGGGTGCTTGGGTTTGGAATTATGAAACTATAAACCTCATTAGTTGAAATGAAAAATGCCATATTTACGTTGCTTCAAATGAAAGTTCTTTTCTTCTAGTCTAAAGAGATGGCCTCTGGTACGGTGATCCACTTTATGGGTAAAAATTATGTAACTGTTATTGGCATACTTTTAGTTAGGGTCACAGGGTGAGAAGGGCTAAGAGTCCTTCATAATGCAAGTCATGTGGTGTAAAGCTTTCTGAAAACAGGAGGTCACATGCCTCATGCTACACTTAGCACTGCCTTAAAATCAAAAAATAAGAGGTTTAACTCTCATATATGGAATCATGGCTTCAGTCTATCCACATACAGAACCATATTTATCTACATATTTGTGTTTATAGATGTGCTTTGGTGAAGTCATGATTGGTCTGATAAGGAAACCCTAGTTCAAAGAGCCTTTGATGGTCCAACGGCTTTTCCCAAATTTGGTATTAGCCTAGTTTACCAGTATATTGTTTAGTAAGTTCATTATTAGCCTGTACAATGCCCCTTTATAGTAGCAGTAGCAATTTTTTCACCCTTATTAACTTTTTTACTAATGATCTTGGAGTGGAAATAGCTTGGTATATCAGAAAGCAGACTTTAACACAAAACATTTATTTTGTAAGATTTGTTAATTTGTACATTAGCTGCTGAGTGTTATTTGTGGTATTGTTAAATAATGTAACAAATCATAACATTTTGGAGTGTTGCTTTGCAGGTTTACTGCTTCTGGAAAACATGAATGGGGTGGAAAACTTTACTAAGGGGCAGATTAATTAAGTATTAATCTGAGTCCTAAAGGAAACGTTTTCCATCTGTCAGGAATGTTTTTATGAAATAGAAACATTTATCAAATGATATAGCTGTTAGTGTTCAACTGATACAAGCAGCCAAGCTCATGCTTTCGTGGGCTGACAGCACAGAGCAATTCAGCACATGCTTCAGTATTGTAATTATGACATGTTCAATGTATTGGGATTAGTCCATTTGTCCAACCTTGGCATTGTGTGGTGGAGTGTAGAAAACATCCTTTAATTCCCACCGGCAAAATAGTTTGACACCAGCTTCAACCAGTCAGAGCACTAGTAACATTAAACAAGCTTGAACATTAAAATTAACCAAGTTAACTAAAGTAGAAAGATTTGAAATCTCTGTATGAAAAGTTTATATACCTAGGGGCTGTTTTTACCTCCCTCTATTTAGAAACTTGACATTTCAATTAAAAGATATTTTCTCTGAAATGATTTCTAAGCAAGAGTAGCTTTTAGTGCAGCACATCGATTTATAAGGGAAAGTTATAGCTGTTTCTTCACCATACCATGGCACTGTCATACTAAAAGCTGTGATCACTGAAAGCTTCAATTAAACATTGCAACAATATAATGGACTTTGAAGGATTCAAACCTATCTCCTCAATCTACTGTGGCAGGGCAGTGTTCACAGAGCAAGCTAAGCAGATGGTTAGTTGATTTTGCTCTCTACATTACATTTCCACCACGACTACAACATGACCTGCTGACAACAGCAGGGAGTCTCCAGATGAAAATCACCTTTATCTGTGTTACAGATGAATGCCTGCCCCAGCCTTTTCCTTTTTTTCATTTATTTTCTGACACCAGTCATGGCAAGGTACATAACAGCATGATGCTTTGATTGGTATTTAAATTATATTTGGTTTGTGCAACATCTGATCCTGGTCTAAACTGTCCACTCATCCACTGAGATTCATTGATCAGATAGCCAGTCCGCTGGTGATGCTGGGTACTGTAGTTAAGTAAGCAGTGCCTGCAGAGCTACAGGTTAATTGAATCTGACCTTTTCACATTTCACAAGTGCTTTTTTTTTCACAACTGCCCCCTTAAAGGACATTTAGAATTGTGTTTGTGAATAATTTGGAACTGACCTGATACAGTTTTTATAAAAAGGAATAACAATAGCAGCATCTAGATACATGTTTTTTTCTCTTGTATATCAGGGCCTGCATAAATAATATCAGAACTAAAAAAAGATTATAGCTATAAAATGCTGTACTGTGTATACTGGATCTACTATACCAGCACAGAGGTAGCTGTAACAGTAATGTTCCATGCATTCAAAGCTGTCCTTGACCGCTCTCAATCTTTGAACTTGATAGGCTGCCTGTTGCACTAGGTAGAATTAAGCTAGAAGCTAAACTTTAGGGATGTGTTTAAAATTATTAAAAATGAGCAAAATTGAGGTTTTGCACAATAATACAATCTAGATTATGCAATCATTGTAGTCATTAATCTTTGTTACTTTTTCCACATCTTTATGTCTTTGACAGGTGGTATCTGTTGAACTCACCTTAACAATTACAATATGCCATCAAGTTATCTCATTTATGTTTATGCATTTTAATACAATGTTTATTTCATTAACAGGGATGCCTCTAGATATTAAGAAGTTTTCAGACTCTACTTAATCATTATGCATGCAGCATTTTCAGTGACTTAAGGCATTACTTTTCATGCATAAATTGCCTGTGCTTACCTGAAAACAAAAATCTTATTGGAAATTACCTACAAATCTCAAATTAGAGGGACAAACTTTTATAAACAAATATTCTGATATTCCAAATGGACTTTTAAACAAAAAATATGTTTCTATTTGAACAATACCCCTGGTCAGATTTCAAACCATTAGTATTTAAGCTTCAGACAAATTCAACAGTAAGTTTCAACAGTAACTAGTGCTTTTCAATTGTTAAATGTTATGAGTTTGACCACCAGTTTGAATCCTTGGTCCTCAATCTAAATCACATTTGGGGAGAAATGATTTAAACAATTATTTATTTCAGCATGGAAAATAACATTTTTATTTTATATATTTTTATATTTATAATATTATTAATTTATTATTATTGTATGGTTTTATGGGGGGTATTTTAAAACTATCTGCTACAGGCAACTCTCTCCTTCAGCTGGAGAGAGCCACATATATATATATACTTTGGTTCACTTTCAGTCATTCCATTTTCCGATACAATCCAGTTAGGGTTAAGCAGAAAGAATACTTTTACACAGTAGTATTTTTAGCTTTTGTAAAATATTAAGCATTAAACCATACACATTATATTTATTGGTACAATGCAACACTTCGCTCTAAATAAACAACAAGGGAATTTTTATTTTGTATGGTATCATAATGTATTAGTGTCATTTTCTGACTTCTCATTTGGTTTACAGCAACAGCCATATAATAAATAAGAGACAACTAGGTTTTGTAACTGGATAAATAAATGCATATATTTGTTTTTCTCTTTCAGCCTTTTTCTCATTGTTCTGGTGATAACGGACATTATGGGGCACATTTACTAAGGGTCGAATATCAAGGGTTAATAAACCCTCGAATTCGACCCTCGAATTTAAATCCTTCGAATTCGAATATCGAATTTGAAGGATTTACCGCAAATCCTTCGATCGATCGGTCAAAGTAAAAATCGTTCGACTGAACGATAAAATCCTTCGAATCGAACGATTCAAACTATTTTAAGTGATTTTTCTTCGATCAAAAAAAGCTTAGAAAAGTGATGGGGAAGGTCCCCATAGGCTAACATTGTACCTCGGTAGGTTTAAACTGCCAAAGTATGTAGTCTAAGTTTTTTTTAAAGAGACAGTACTTCGACTATCAAATGGTCGAATAGTCAAACGATTTTTACTTCGAATCGAAGTCGAAGGTCGTAGTAGCCTATTCGATGGTCGAAGTACCCAAAAAAATACTTATAAAAAATAGCTTTTTTCATTCGAATCATTCACTCAAGTTTAGTAAATGTGCCCCTATGTCTCTGGTAGGTCAAATTCTGATAAACAACTTGACATTTTACCAATAAGTCATTTTGCAAGTTTCTTAATATTACAACACTGAGGGGCTTTTGTTTGTTTTGCAAAATTGGACAGGTCTGAGCAATAAGTGTTTCAACATATTCTCATTCTGTAGTAATTTTCAAGCTATAAACATTATATTTCTGGTAGAGAGGGTTCAAGAGGGCACCTGAACTCTATTTCTAGTTCATTGTCTTCAGAACAACTTTCAAGACCCTAATCTGTGCACTCATATTTTATTTTCTTTATATTAAAATCTTAAACTGCTTTGTCCTTGATGTTTTGGAAAGTAAATTAGGTTACAAGGGTGTTGTCATAAAAGACTAAGATTTCACTTATCTGTTCAAAAAAGAAATTTAAATTGTATATTTTGTTACAAAAATGTCAACTTTAATCATCTTGCATTCAGCTTCATGCAGAAAGAGAGTACACAATTTTTTCTGTACATTTTTACAAATGAATAAATATCCCCTGTGTTTATACTGACTTGCTACACATTTGGGGTTTCAAAATGGAAAGAGAACTGGTCATATACATAGATTCTTTATTACCTGCTCTTTAGTTGCTCTAAATGGTATATTTATCAAAGAGTGAAGTTAAAGATCACTACAGTCCGCTAGACTGAAATTTCGCCACTCTCCACCAGATGCCACCCCTTCAGACTAGAGGAAAATAACTTTCATTTAAAGCAGCTTAGGTGATTCTTCACAGTGAGGGCACGGAAATTTTATTGTCAACTGTATGTCCAATACATACAGAGAAAGATTTCATAGTAAGGTGAAGTGAGGGAATGATCTAGTTTGACACCTTCTTTGGGAAAAAAGGTAGATGTAGAGTGGTGATAAATGGAGGGAGGAGGGAGGTTCCTGCTGGAATATGAGCAGAATTTGGCCTTGGACATATTTCAGGTGGTGAGCATCCATCTAAGATACCACAGAGAGGCATTGGGTAATTTTAGCCCAAATACTTACCTTCTGGATCTAATTTTGATATTGAAACTAAATTGATGGTACTTATCTATGTACTTAAATTACTACTGAACTATTGCAGGAGTCAATTTAAAAGAAGTAACAAGATTTTCCTCTTATGGGCTTTAGTTACATTAAATTACTAGGCAACCTTGATGTATTTTCTGCAATACAGCGAAACATGTGACTATTATAATAGTTTTATTTTAGTTTGATAATGCCACTCCTGGAATGTGATATGGAGTGCTGTTAAATCTGTGAAACACATGAAATGTTAAATATGGAGGAATCCTGTTTACAGTCTAGTATGTTGGCCTTTGCACCACCCATCGCATGTTGTGAATGATGTAACTTTCTCTGGCAACTTGAGCTATTTTCAAATGCTGCTTTTTACTGTAAACAGGATGTCAGTGATTAGGTACTTTATGAGCATCGAGCAAACAGCTAAACTGAGAGCATATTGATACTCTTGAATCCAGGAAACAAAATAACCATAAAGCTTAAAAAGACAGATTTTTCAATGATGTTTTTATAAAATGTTACTTGTTTATAACACATTTGTTATGTAGTTTTATGTTGTGCACATGGTATCCCATTATATTGTGCGTTCTTGATTGATTCAGGACTGTATAAAGTCTTTTTTGGAGAGAAATTAAATACCTGATACACAGCGCTTACTCTACCAGCCCAGAAGTTCAATAGCTTTTAATTTACAGGCAATAATTTAAAGGAGAACTATACCCCCAAAATGAATACTTAAGCAACAGATAGTTTATATCAAATGAATTGACATATTAAAAAATCTTAGCTAACTGGAATATATATTTAAGAAAATACTGCCTTTTTACATCTCTTGCCATTTTGTGATGGTCTGAGTGCTGCCTCAGAGATCACCTGACCAAAAATACTCCAGATCTAACTGTAAAAGGAAGTAGTGTGGAACCAAAGACAGAACTCTGTCTGTTAATTAGCTCATGTGACCTAACATGTATGGTTTGTTTGGTTTTTTTATGTGCACAGTGAATCCTACCATACCAGGGGGCGGCCCTTGTTTTTTACTAAATTACAAAATTACTAAAAAAGTATATTATTATGAAAATGGTATATTTACATGAAGCAGGGTTTTACACATAAGCTGTTTTATGCAATATCTTTTTATAGAGACCTACATTGTTCGGGGAGGTATAGTTTTCCTTTAACAATGAAATAATATTTAAGTACATTTTTAGCCAACACTTGATTATAGATCAAGGAACATTATATCTATCTATCTATCTATCTATCTATCTATCTATCTATCTATCTATCTATCTATCTATCTATCTATCTATAAGCACCTCAGCACATACACAGCCCAAAGTCCTGGTGTTCAGCGGCCATAAGTGATGCTGTCATGTCCCCCAAAATCATAGATCTATTTCCAGAAAGACAGACGTTATAACTAGGGTAATGGCACACATGGGAATTTACCCATATTTTTTTGTAACCTACGAGGTGGAAACTGCGATTGCCATAAAGTGAGAATGATAAAAATTTTGATTTTGTCTATGCAGCACACAAGGTACCTTAAATTGCACTATGTGCAATTTTCTTAGTGCACAATTACTTTTTAGCTTCAATAACAGATGAATATTATCATTTGCATCACTGTGTTTTCATTATCCTTTTTACTGTACAGATACAGTTGTACAGAAGCATATGTAGTTCCACCATTTTTAGCTGTTGAATAGATGTTCAGTGTAGCCCAGAGTTATTGATAGGCTTTTGAACTGATCCTTTCTGTAGGGTGGAATTATAGTTTTAGCTGCATTTTTGTTTATGCATTATACTGCTTATTTGACCTTCTCATGTAGTTAATATTTCTTCTTTTAACAGCATTTTTTCTTCCTGGTTAAAGATTATGAAAGTTGGGTGGACATTGGCACATGGTACAGTACAGATTACTTTTTATATTCCAGTAGGTATTTACAGATTAATAAAAAAGTACAGAAAAAAATAAAAGAAAAATACATAATATGAATAATAATATGAAAAATGTTAATGGGTTCATCCATGACTTCTGAATTATTGTATAATAGAGCTAAACATTGAAACTGAAAAGAGGTTTAAGACGTGGCATACATTCAAAACAACCTATTTCCTATATGGATATAGCTAGACCAGAATTAGTTTGCTGCTGTTTCACACTTTTCCATTCTCTTCTTTACATTTGATGCTGTTTATACTTTGTTTGTTTTTTCAGTATGGCTACATTATGTGGGAATTAATTTATCCATAATGACTTTGCTAAAAGCAAAGTAGCCTTGAAGAGAATTATACTGCCAGTGTGCTTGGGGTTTATGAAACTGCTCTAGTTGTTAAACTAAACATGTTGACTAAAGATTTAGTTTGGTGCTTTTTAGCACATAATATAACAATATTATGCAGAAATCACTTAAAAAGGCTTAATTCAAGAAACGGACAACAATCTTTCAAGCTAAACACAGGTTTTTATTAAGCTAGATAATGAGCATTCTGTGACATGAAATGTTGACATTGTTCCATTTGGTAAAAGATTTGTAAGTGAATGTGGAGTGATGCTTTTTTTATAGTAGTGATTTAATTAATCTTGGGGATTATGAGGGATGTGCACCCATCAAATGTGAAATATCACCCAAAGTGAGTGCTGCCTAATAGATTGTGAACATGTTTACTTTTCATAAAACAGGCAAAACCTTACACTTTAATTCGGGGTTTAGTGGTAATCTGATGTGGAGCATATAATTTCCCTTTAATTGAGATTGCCGTAATATTTCCATAAATTGTCACATATGTTTTAAAAAATCTTCATAATGTAAGTTCATATTTATTTTATATTTATGCCATTTTTTCAAACACTGTCGGCTTTGGTACGAGTACAAAATCAACCATCTATGCAAAATGCTAATTATGTTATGCATTACTTTTGCATCTCGCAAATGGAAAGTGGTTAAACTGCTGGTTTTTATTGTAAAGAAGAAGTTCGATCTTTCTATAACAGCTAATGGAGGCTGAAAAATGAACTGTCCCTTTTGTCGCTACAACACCATTTAAATGTACAAAGAAGCAATTATGGCTCACAAGCACAAAAACAGACCCAATTTAATAAACAACTTTGTCCTTATAGCCATCTTAAATAGAACTCTTTTTTTGGACAATAGAACAATTTAACATCCAAGATTTGCTACATGGAGAATAATTTTGATTTGGGACAAAATTAATTAAAGTATCACAGCTACAAAAGACAGCACATCTGCCAGTTTAAGATTGGTTTGTGTCCTCCATTATCAAAAATTTTTTGTAATGGTATTTTCCTTTTGATCAAACTTGTGACCAGTTGGATATTTGTGTATCAGAAAGATAAAATCATACAAATAATCACTTGAGAGGGATATTTTTGTTGCAATGGGTGCAGGAATTTCACTAGAGGAGGTCTGAAATTTTTAGAAAAATTTTGAAATTTATACTGTATAAATTCACTATGGGCCGAAATTGCGATAGCGATGGCTTTGCCACACCGCCATACTTCGCCAGGCTTAGTTTCGCCAGGGCTGCTCAAATTCACTAAAATCCGAAGTTGCGCTCAGGGAGACGAAAGGTAGCGAAGTTGCACTACGGTTAATCCGTCAAGCAAAGCGAAGTTACGCTAGTGATACCTAATTTGCATACGGCGCCAAGTTAAAGTACAATAGACATATATGTACCAGCAAATACATTACACTACACAAGCCTGGGAAAGCTTTATAAAATAAAATAGAGTTGTTATTTTGCCCTATACATGTGCCCACTGTATATTTTAGGTGCCATATGTTAGGAAATGCAGGGGGGAAAATTTACTATCTTTCTCAGCCGATAACCCTTAAAAAAGTTAAAGACCCCAGCATTTTTTGGGACTTAGAAAAAATTTAAACTTTTTTTGAAGCAAGTCCTATCAACTCTATTGCACTGGTCTGAGGTGGTGAAGGCAAGTCTGGCGCAAGAGGTAACGTTCAGTAAAATCCGCAACTTAGTGAATTAGTGTAGTTATGTACCTTCGCCTGAGCGCAACTTCACCTGTCGTTAGGGTGCGAAGTAGCGCTAGATTATGTCTACTAAAATTTGCCCCTTGGTCCAAATATGGACTAGAAAGTGAAGAGTACGATTCTAAATCTATGGTGGTTAGACTTGTTAGACTGTATGGCAACTTAAATGCTTAAGAGGTGCATGATTATGCACAATTTACATTGCATATTATTAGAATGTACTCTACAGAATGTGTAGAATGATAGAATGATTAAAGAGAGACTTTTTAGGACACACAAATTACATCTATAATTAAAATGTAATGGTTTAAATGGAGAGCATAGGAATTGGATTACAACTTAATTGATGCTTTGATCTTATTGGTGCACATATGTTTAAATACTAACATTTGGCTCTGCACATTTAGCCTATGACTAAGGGGCAGATTTATCAAAGGTCGAGGTCAATTTTCGAATTGAAAAAAATCTAATTTCGAGCTATTTTTGTGTACTTCGACTAGGGAATAGTGCAAATTCGATTCAAATTTGGAAGAAAAAATTTGAATATCGAAATTTATCATGTACTGTTTCTTTAAAAATTCAACTTCGACCATTCGTCATCTAAAACCTGCCGAATTGCTGTTTTAGCCTATGGGGGACCTACTAGAATCTATTTGGAGTCAATTGGTGGACTGTGAAAAATCAAAGTTTTTTGGGGAATTGAATTCGATCGAACGCGCTATTCCTTTGATTTCAATGATTTGAATTCAGCCGAATCTGTACCTATTCGATCGAAAACTGACCTATTGGACCCAAAAAACTTTGACTCAATTTTGGTTGGTCTTTTTGAATTCAAATTGCAAATTCTTTTCAATTCAAAATTCAACCCTTAATAAATATGCCCCCAAGTGTTTATAACACGAAACGCATAAGGCTGTGGACACAATATATCTTTCTACTTTGTTTGAAAAAAGATTGCCTTTATTCTGAGTGACTGCTCCATGGAAATTTTCGGTCTGTCCGCTCCCCTCGCTGAGGGCTCAGGGCGGTGAACCTGGGCCGCTTCCCAAATGTGGTGAGCGATAATATGTTGTTTTGGAGACCCCTACTTCAGTTCATCAATTTAAGTAACTTATGCAGAAACTTACATACTGTAACATCAGTATCAAGCAATGGGGCAGGCAAGAGTGTATGGTTAAACTTAGCTGATCCCCCGTGAACTGACTGACTTATTAGCACATTATTTAAATTATTTATATGAACTAGTTATTATAAAGTAACATCACATGTTTATATTGGGATCTATTTACTGAATTAGAGGAGCTATCTCCTCAGCAGTGGAATGACTAGTTATTGGGTCCCACAACAAGATCATTGGTCCCCCTAAAATTTGGTAACGACATTTTCTTAAAAGCCTATATTGCAGCTAATTATCAGACAGTTCTGCTGGCCTATGAACTATAAGAAGCACAGCAGTCCTGCTGGGATTCCTAGACCCCCCAGCTGTTCTACCTAAAATTACAACTTATAAGTTTATAGCTTGTGGTTGGAAAAAAAATCTAGCAAAAGTAACTGCTAGTTGATCATTTGTGTAGCACATACAAGGGTTGTGGCCAAAAATTGTTGCGTTCATGGGGAGACCATATAACTTGTATGTGGCCCAAAAAGTTTTCGATGGCACTTTGCAGGCATGCACCATATGGTGGCATGCACAATATATTAGGGTACAAGTGGACGATCACTAACAGCAACAGCATGCCCCATAGTGATCATGAAGATAGCACTTGCTCCTAGGGGTCTTCTGCTTTTTCATCCAGGACTCATTGCTGGATACAACTCAGTCCTGTCCTCTGAATGATGCGCAAGGTATAGGGCAGTTAGGGGATGGGAGGGGGGCAGTCTATGCACCCCCACCTGCTCCTCTTGAATTAAGCGCTGCCTAATGCAGACAGTGCTTGAGTCATGGCGCATTCCGCAGGTCTCTGTTCTCCAATTGCTACCTTTGCATACTGTGTGGGCTCTTTTCATGAGCGATGTGCCCCCCTTTCAACCCACTCTGATGCAAGAAATCTGGGAGGGGTGGGATCAATGCTGAATCAGTCCTGTTTAAATGAATGCATGTGGATTTTTTTTTATACAATTTTCTTTATAGCTATGTATAGAACAATATTATCCAAACAGCATTTATCCTTTATCATTAACTAACTGTGTCCACACCGGTATATGTATACAATACTATAAATAGATTTCTACTTTCTATTTACTTTCAACATGTGGTCTGAAGTCTTTTCTCATTGGCCATAATCATATCTTATAAACAGATTATTTGCATCTGCGTTTGAGTCAAAGCCTTTATTTACATTGTCTGGACAAATCACCCTGTTTCTCGTTTATATCAGTTTGCCTAGTAATTTAGTTTGCATTTTGTTTTTTACTTGTTAAGTAAAAAATTTGCCTGGAGAGTCATGCAGCTAATGTCTTTCTTCATTTCATGGAAAACTTCTAACTGATCACAGAATGGAAACCAGATACAGTGTATAATCTTGGACAGATGTGCTGTGATAAGTCAACAGTGTAAACGGTTTACTTTTTGTTTATAGCTCTTTATATTGTAATGAATTCTGTGCCAGTCAGCTCGGCTCTACTCAAAGCTATCTGGATAATACAGCCACAAAACAGCTGTATCTAATGAAATGAGTGATCCACCTATAATTAAAAATACGGTACACATAAAACATGCAACCATTTGTTAGTGCTATACATATGCCATTGTGCTATGCACTAACTAAGTCCTCCATAGCATATAGCCACTCTAAGAGCTTGAATGTCCCTTGGGACTATATTTTTGAAATTACCACAAACCATAGTATGTCAGACTCTAAGAACCAGAATATTTTTCTCAGTGATGCATTGCAGTATTACAAATGGTTTGTGTTCCATTGTATGCACACTGGTTCTACAAGGAGTGTTGGAATTACTTCATGGGACATTGGAGCACTGACGTAGAGGAAGAAAACGGGGGAGATCCTACTTTCTTCTTACTAGACAGGACACACTCAATATATATTTATCTGCCCAGAGACTTATATTGTCTTAAATGATATTTGATAGGTAAATCTGTCATAAGTTATGGTGCTTATAGAGGTTATGTGTTCATACTGATTAAAGCAAAACAATACCAATATTCTCCACAAGATGTCTGCATTGTAAAAGTGTAACCATGCCGAATGTTTTTTGCCAGATTTCATAATGAGACCCAACATGTAACCTTTTGTTTTTTTTAATATTATAATTACATTTTTCAATGGCAATAATTCCAAATAACACTGTCTGGTTTGAATTAAGTACTGTACTTTGCATTTGTATACGTCTATTTGTTTTTGACTTTCTCTTTTTGATTGTCTAAAGGCTTATTACTTGGGTAATTAGAATTTTATACTATCTAACACCCATGGATAACCTTTAAAATGTATACTTATGACTGGTGCTTAGTGATGTCATCAATTAGAAACAGAATTTATTGATGTTGCGTGACTCTTGTGTATTATACAAAGTAATGAACCCACACTCAGCCTACAACCTTGTGCCCTTTATGTTAACAGATCTCCTTCTAGTGACTTCTTGTCTAGTAAGTGGCATATTATTCCCTTTATATTTATCTGTAAATTGAAATGACTATAATTAATATGTACTTGAATACTTTCTTCCATGCCCAATAACATTATTCAACATCTAGCAGCAACTTTTTTACAATGTGTCAACAACTTTTAAAATGAGGAGTATACTAAGGGGGTTCTTTACTAAACTCCAAATGTAATTTATTAAATCCCGAGGACGGAAAAGTCCAAATCTGAAAATCCGGTATCACAGACTTGTCGAGGTTGCATATAAGTCAATGGGAGAAGACCCAATGATTTTTTGATGTGCACTGGGTTTTGTGCAATACCAAGAAGTTTTCAGGTGGAAATTCCAGAAAAATATTGAAAATCAGATGAGAAATCTGAAAAATCATGAAAATTGGATTAAAAATCTAAAAAAATTGTGAAAATAAGATTTTTTTCCCGCAAAGCAAATTTTCAGGAAAATTTAATAATAAATAAGCGTAAAAACACCAGAGCGGACTTGATCTGAGTTTGTAGCAGAAAATATTGAGATAAATTCGGACTTTGATAAATACCCCCCTTAATGTATTGACCTCTGCGACTCCATTTTGCTTTACTACTGTATCTGCTGTAAGATGTAATGTAGAGAAACTCACCTTTCTGTCACTCTGTGTTGCGATTCATTGGAGATTTATATTTCTTTATCTTGGAGCCCTTGTATTTATATGGCTTCACTACTCACCTGGATGAACATTTATAAGTTAAGGGCTGACCGCTGTTCTGTAAGATTTCCTTGTATATAATACTCATGATAGCTCCCTTGAAGAATTGTGCAGGGCGTACTAAATGCAAGTACAAATGCTATTTTTACTTTTTGCATTTATGCTTTCAGAAAAAAACACATTCCCATGTGGTATTAATCTGCCAACAAACAGCTGTTTTTCTTGTTGCAAGGATGCCCTGTTAACTCAACTATTGGATGGGGGTTAGCTGCCCACAGGGTACAATGATTTATGAATCTCCCATTATGCCATAAACATAATATTCCCATGATAAGCCAATCGAATGCTTAGAGTTAGAAGACTTGACACAGAGCAACATGCTTTAATATACCTTTTGACCTGCAAAGTAGGCTGTTTGTAATGGAAAAATTATTTTTCACAATTCAAAAAGAAATTTAGCAAAGCGAGTTTCAGGTGTATGACAGATCTCCTAACAATATAGCAGTTCAAATGTGAAACTAAAGAACTGCACAAGAAAAAACATCCAATCACATTTCCTAGAATACCTCTGTCTATATCTTATTAATAAAGTTCCTCTCAAACACTGCAATATACTACAAATCATCAGTTACTTCCTTCAAAGGAATCCAAGTTTTAAAGGGGAAGTTGACACCATTTTTATTGAATCAGAAGTATTTTTGTTATTTAATTTAATTTCTTATTTAACTGTTTTTCTGTCCTCCCCTGATAGGGGTTCAAATGTTTGTTTAAAAAATGTGTTTCAATTTGGACAACTGTCTGAAGGTGAATATACCTTTTAAGGGGGAGATATGATACTATTAATACATATATAGGGGGACTATATAATAACCTTTCTGATGCATTATTCTTCCAGCTGGCACAAGATAATCCAATGAGATTAAAAGAAATGGGGGGTTCCTTTTAAGGTGCAAAAAGGGTATATTTTATACAGTATAGTGCATATACTTTTAGCTTTAGTTAGGAAGGCAGGTTTCTGTTAGACATAAACTTCATAGAGCTGTGTCATTTCTCAACCTACAGTAAATTGCTATGGTTACATTTCTACATAGTTGCATGCCACAGATGACATGACAGACAGTGCTAAGTGCCTCCAGCTACAAAAGATAATATTCTGGAGTAGGCAGGGCATAACTTCTTGAGAGAGTGTTCTACATCTAATTGTACTACAGAGAAATAGACCTTGTGCTATCAGTTCACAACCAATTACATAATAGGCCTATGATCTAGAAATTAATTTTTTTGTCCAAAGACTCACAGGGTTTGACATCACCTGTGAAATATTTCTGGAACAGAAGAATAGTATTCTATGTGAAAATGTAGCACACAGTGTTTTTATTGCAACAAAATAAAATCCTGGAGAGGAGAGTTAAAAGATATAAAACACACAAAAAGTTAAAGTGCATAGTAATGTTTTAAGGCAACTGCCAGATGTTTAAAGTCAGGTAAAGGATTATTCCTCAGTTGTTACGCTAGGCTTTGCTGGTATGTTTTATAAGGTTTACTGACACAATATGACTTATTTACAACAAGGGTTCAGTGCTCAAACAGGCTCAGTGTGTAATTTTTTTGCTCACCATGCACCTTGCCACTTTTTTACATGTACATGTTCCCTTAAGCAAGAAATGTGGTACAGGGTTCCCTTTGAGCTCAAAGTGCTGCACAATGCCCCAGATGCAAAATGGCAACTCCTAAAATAATACAGAGCTCGGCAGCTTGACTGGACAATTTGCATGCAATTTTGCAGCCATAAGTGGCGATGGGCATAGCACGTCTCCTAGATAGTGGTAATGAAGCCATGATGTATGCTTGCATGTATATATTTGGATCTACTTAATGTGTAGTGCTGTACATTTTGCAATACAGACACAGTAAAATGAATCCAAAATGTAATATTCAGTTACAAAGAGACTGGAGAAGATTTATTGCTTACTATTTAAGTGAGAGGGTAAGATTTTAGATTTGTGCCAGTATAATTGCTTTTAGTTTAATAATGGTTACTCCATTTGCTGTTTTTCTCATAAATAATTATTCACGCTTCTAATTTTAAAAGGATATTCAACCAAAAAAGTTATTGTCGTTGTCGTTAATATAGAAAGGATATCTAAGCTATGGCAGAGAGAGCTACATGGCATATGGCTTTACAGTCTATACCAATTACATTGTTAGCAGAGGTACAGTAGCTGTGCAGTGTTAGATAATTCTAACTGGTTTATTATAATTCTAAATGGATAGATACAGTTTAACCAGGCAGATCATTGTGCAGTTTGGCTAAAAACATTGGTAGCCATGCTGGCCAGTTGTTGGATCATTGGTTTCGCTAGTAATTCATAAGCAGAATGGATTTACAAACATGCCATACAGATTGCAACTGGAATTTTGCATGGATAGGCAAATATCAGCCAGGTTGGTTAATGAGCCCCTATAACATGAATACAGAAAAAGTTTGATTTGCAGCTTTGACATTCCCATCAGTTATAATATTTTGGTTTGTGAACCCCCTTTCTGTCGTTTATGCAAGGACAGGCCACTACTTTTTATATTCTGATATAGTAACATTTCTGGACAGGAATGTTAATATATTTCTGCCTCGAAATGCTTTCTAATCAAGGAAAGTAAACATACATACATTCACTTTTCATAAGTGCTTCCATTTATTAACATTCCATTAGCATTAAAAAGCCATTTGGCTTTATTAAACATGTCCCTTGCTCTTATATAACATTAATTACAGTCCAGGATTGCACAGAGTATGCTATTTACACAATACAAACCCATGGCCTTACTAATGGAAGGATATCACAATGTTTATGACCTTTAGTTTCTGAACAGTTTTTCACTCCCAAGAGGGCAAGCTAATTGTCAGTCATTTTCTGTCTATGTGATTAGTCATCCCTTGTTGTGTTGTCTTATAATACGGAAATGATTATACCGAAAACCACTGATGCACAGAAAATTCCACTTAGTATCCTGACAAAACTGAAATTTCGGTGGGCGCACCCTCAGGTTTAAAAACTATGTAGAGGATTACTAAAGAACTGGACAAGGAATACCCTTATGGAGGCTTTTAAGAGTATACTGATACAAAAGGCACACTTTGTTACATGATTAGCACTAGTATGGGATCCTTTATCTGAAAACCCATTATCCAGTTCTGAAATACGTGAAGGGAATCTGAATTTTTATTAAATAATTTAAAATTTTAAAAATTATTTTCTTAATAATAATAGTTCTTTGTACTTGATCCCAACTAAGATACAATTTATCCTTATTGGATGAAAAACATGCTTTTGCATTTATTTAATATTTAAATGATTCTTTTAGTTAATTTAAAGTATAAATATCCAAATTACATAAATACTTCTGTAGGGACCTATAGAATCTACATTCCCTATAGAGTTAATCCCCTACCTTTTCTATGTAGTTCTCTTATCCTTTGTTATTGGGCACAAGCCCTTGCAACAGTTTAAGTGTAACCACCTCACCTATTGAACAAAGAGTGTAATGACACTCCCCTGCCACACTGCTATATAGTGCTGTGTAGGGAGTGGCCTCTTCCTCTTTGGCTCCTGATCCTGTGCTTCTAGGTTATTCCCATTGAGCCTGGGATCACCATAGGCCCAGTAAAGCCATTTACCCCAAAGGGACCTGTACCTTTGGAGATCTAAGTCAGGACCAGGCAACCCGTGAAAGAGGAACAGCTAGCATAGTAAGCTCCTGTAATAGACTCTCTAGGAGAGTGAGACAGAGAGGTGTAGCTGTAAGAGCAGTTGTTGCTCCAACAAGGATTTGTAGAAGGGAGTAGCTTCCCACAAGGCCTGTTTGCCGTTAGAGCAGGGAACTCAGTTGATAGGCTATATAAATAAATGATGATGATGATGATAGGCATCTAGGTTAGCAAAGGACTGCCTGTAAACTACCTGATTGATCCCGATCCCCTCACTGGCAACGTTAAAGGAGAAGCTATTACCCCTGTCTGCTGATATTTTATGCTCTGATCTGACTGTGTGGGCCACTCTGTCCACTGTGGTTCCATCTGCTGTATCCTACAAGTATTTGTGAGTAAACATGATGTAATTTGCCACTGGCATAATAAATCTGTACACCTGTTTTACCATCCAAGAAGCTCCTGGCTTCCAATCTATCTTTTAATAGCACTTAACCTGCCTGTGTTGTGTAGTTCTACTACCTCTTAAAGGGCGAGCTTCCACTTAGCGAAGGCCCTGCCCTGGAGTGCAAGTTGCATGTAACCCATGCTCATACCTTAGCCTGAACCTCTTTAACTATTTGTGTGATATACAGCCAAATAGGTGTTACATTTCTTATCTAGAAACCCAGGTCCCAAGCATTCTGGATAACAGGTCCCATACCTGTATTAAAATGCATAACATACAATTAAAAAGTACATGCAAAAATAGCCATTCACATATGGGTATCAATTATCTCAAATGTCCATGTATTCGGCTACAGGGGCAGTCAGTGATTGCCCTATTTAAACAATAGGCATATAACTGGTTATCACAGCATAAGCATAATAAATATCTAACTACTATAATTAATACTATCAAAATTTTGCATAGAAGGAATTGGTAAAAACATTTACATAGAAGAAAAGGTAACCATTCACCAGGCACCATATAACACAAAAAAAGCTGGTATGAATCTCACAAATATGTGCTGAGTTTACAAGGAAAATTGTTACAAGGAAGTGTTCCTTTAAAAGGTGCATAGTATAGGCTGTAGAGGTTTGCCTAATGGTAAAAAGGTTAATTTTTCCCTCTCAGACAGGTAAAGTGGTAGCTGCAGCATCAGAAGGCGGAGGTAGCTCCAGGTTTCCCACAATTGGCTGTATAAATGGGTGCATTGTACTTTTGCCTAAAGAACATAATTTTGATGCTGAGCTCAAATTATGATTTTGAAAATTTTAATTTAGTTGCGTCCAATTCATCAAAACATCAGGTGGAATTCTATCAAATATAATAATACAGTTCAGGCATAAAAGGATATAATATATATACATAGCATTTTGCTAAAAAAACCAAATCCATGCATACTAACAAATTAATACAGTATAGAAATACATCACAATATAACAAAATCATTTTTGGATTATTACGTATTATAAAAGTACTGCTTTCTGGATATTACATGCTATATTCTTTTTTATAATAATGCAAGGCTATCTTTTTGAAGATCTGCACATTTATTTAATTGAATTAGTAGTGCAAACAGGGCCAGCAATAAAAGTATTACTTAGTTTTACAATGTTTTTGTATAAAATGCTAGACAAATAATGGCAAGTAGGACTTATAACTGAAGCATTCGTGGGCAGCTGTCAGTTAATGTACACAAAGTACAAGACCAATACTATATGTGCAATATATTTTTTTTGCTGTAGCACAGCTCGTGAAATTGTATGAATGATGTACAGCAATGCAAACATCATATATAAAAAAAATGAACACAGTGGTGGATTTTTTTTCCATTTTCCTAATCATTTCCTAGAACAGAGGAAAACATTATAAAACCTCTTTTAAAGCCTGAGTGTATCTGTACTAGTTATAAGCAAAGCACTTCAATAAAGAAAGGACAAGTGGATATAATACAGTCATCACTATTCCCAGAAATGTATCGCACAAAGCACAAGAAAATAAGTAAGTGTACCAGAAATGATAAATACAAAACTGGAAGCATAAACAGTTGCTTCTTCTAACTGTTGTATATAAGGTAGCTGAGAAAAGTAGTGCTTTGTTTAGTGCTTGGGCATTATTGCAAAAAGTTTGTATGTCCTATCTGTGTCTGTGGGTTTCCTTCCACACTCCAAAAACAAGCAGGCTGGTTAATTCCTTTCTGATTTAATTGACCTTACTGTGCATGCATGTGATGGGACCATAGATTGTAGCAGGGCTGGGAATGATGTGACTGATGTATAATCTCTGTAACGTGCTGTGTCAACACCATATAAAGGAGAATAAAAGAATACATATCTGGAAAACAGAATTATAACAGTGAATTATAACAGTAAACAAAAGAACAAATGGCGAGTGCTAATAATGTAGATTATAAAAACATTTTTAAAAAAGTTTTTTATTCATTAAAACACTACTCACAAGAGTGATTTTAAAAGAGAATATCAGACAAATAGCCTTTTCCCCAGTGTACAGAAAACAAGCTGCTGGATCGGGTTATGGTGCATGTGGACATTAATTAGCATACTTATCAGCATTCATCTTGAGTCCTGCAAATCTAGCCAATATGTAAGCCTTTCTCCTCCACTGTGCACCTGTACTTTTCAGCTCCTACATTCCTACAGGTCTGTTGGTTAGGGGAATCATAGTTTTCACTAATATTATCAGCAAGCAGTGAGGGGATTGTAAGGCCAGCGTATTCCTGCTCCCTGGGTGAATTCCTGTAGCATCTGCCTACAGGTTTAACATTCGCTCCCTAAACTCCCCTTCCTTTTAAAGGCATAGTTACACCAATTAAAGGCATTGTGACAAGTTACAAACATATTAGCACAAATAAAAGGCATAGTGACACAAGTCAGAGGTATTGGGGCATAGATTAAAAGTGTTGTAGCACAAATTAAAGGTATAATAGCACAAATTAATCCCAAACAGTATTCCTAATAAACATATGAGCCATTCCTAGTTAAACAGACACAGCCTTGGTGGCCTTTCCACAAATCCGGGCCTGACACAATAATCCGCAGTTCCGGGACAACTGTCCCCCCTGCACTCCCCTTATGTCAGCCCTGTCGCTGTTTACGGACATAGTATTTACAGCGGGTTAGCAGTTACAGCTTATTCTACAGCTTATTCTATATAAAGTGTTTGCATTGTATCCATACACAGAACTCATATTGTTTATGAGTGGCTTATTTGCATTAGAAGAAACTACAAGCAGTTTTCTTAATGGAATAATTTACCAGAAACAATACAGGTTCAAAGAGTATTCCACTAGATGATGTAACAAGGACATTTTGCAATACGATCAGCTAGATCAGTGTTGACAGGAGCGATACAGTATGACAATAAGATGTTTCTGCAACATCCTGGCATGTTTTTTACCTTTTTCTAAAACCTCAGCTTGCTCCTTTCTTTAGCCTGGATATTTAAAATAATACAGAAGCATACAGATATGTTCGGCACTAGTTGGTGCTTATATAATATTTGCATTTTCCATATGCACTAATCTCTTTTTTTCTGATCAGCCACTTTGTCATTGTGATGAGTATGACCATCTTCCTGATGTTACTGAGTGGATTGGTGCACTACATTACTACAAAGAAAATAATTTTTTGGAGAAAGCAGAAGCACCATTCAATTTGAAGCTTTAAATGACTATTTTCGATATAAATGGTAGCCAAGAACCTCAGCCAAGGAAATCTGTTGGATGTGCAAGTCTGAAGAGACACTTCGGTATACCTTGTTCATTGCCCCTTGTGTATTTGCTATTTTTGGCTGTGAAACAAAGTATACACTACTGAATCACTACTGTTATTTCCAAAGGTGACCAAATCTGCCTCTCTTTGTTCATGAGATAACATAACACACGTAGGAAAAAGGGGCAAGGTTAAATGTTTAACTGTGGTTTATCCAGTAACTCCAGTAGTCAATGACTTGGCTTTTACCAGTGTTTTGCATTGGACACAAGTAGTTATTTGACTGTGGCAACCTTTTCTTTGTTTTTGCATAACCACTTTATGTCATATACACATAGCTGTTTGGTGCTTCTGCCTAAAAGGTTTGTAAAGAAGCGCAAAATTTGCCCTTTGTACACTCCATCATTCACCGTTGGCTGATCCTGAACATAGTTACTGTTTGATGCAACGTAGTCATATCTCATTATTTTTACATGATTTGTTTTATATATTTATTTTTAAGAAGGGAATAAAACCAAATGTTTCTGATTAGTGAATTTATTGCTCTGAATACTAATATGGCTTTAAGAATTGTTGCTCTGACTCTAAGGGGGTTATTTATCAAAGTCCGAATTTATCTCAATATTTTCTGAAAAAAAAACTCCCACCAAATCTGCATGCTTGTTTTTTGGCTTATTTATTAATACACTTTCCTGAAAATTTTGTTTGCGGGAAAAAAAAACGATTTTTCACCCCTTCGGGGTATTGCCAAAAACCCAGCACACATAAAATCCTTGGGACTTTTTCCATTGACTTTTATATACAACCTTGACAGGTCTGAGATGCCGGATTTTTAGATTCGGATTTTTCCATCCTCTGGGTTTAATAAATTCCGAAAAAATTAGTGATTTTTTTTAAAAGTCAGATTTTTTCATGATTTTTGCATTCGGAGTTTAGTAAATAACTCCCTATATGTACACCTACAGTAGACATCTATCATAAAACAAGGCTGGACATCTCCATGTACAAACAGTGGCTATAACACATGTTAAAGGGGTTGTTCAGCTATAAATTAACTTTTAGCCTGATGTAGAGTGTGATGTGAGACAATTTCAGCAATCTGGTTGCTAGGGTCCAAATTACCCTAGCAGTCATGCATTGATTTGAATAAGAGACTGGAATATGAATAGGAGAGGACCTGACTAGAAGAATGAGTAAAAAAAGTGTAGCCTTACAGAGGATTTGTTTATTTTTAGATGGGGTTAGTGACTGCCTTATAAAAGCTGATAGTTGGAAGAAGAAGGCAAATAATTCAAAAACTATATAAAAAAAGGAAAAATTAAGGCCAAATGAAAAGTTGCTTAGAATTGACCATTCTATAACATACCAAAAGTCAAATTTAAGATGAACCACCCATTTAAAGAAGTCCTTAACTTCAGAACTACATACTGTACATAGAGAATATATATATATATATTAGTTCTATTTAAGTGATCACTTTTTATTTTTACAATAGTTTTTTCAGGATTTTCAAAGAAAGCAGCCAGCACAAAAATGATAACCCAACCAGTCAGGTTAATGATGACAAAGTCAGTCCTTGAAGAGAACAGCACTTGGAACTATTGTTTTATATTTTAAATTGCAGTTAGAAGCCAGTGTAAAGTCTATTTTCCTTTTACAGTTAAACTGTGCTAGCTGGCAGAAAGTGCTCTGGCGTTACATTTTACCCACACATAACGCTATTAAAATGCCTTTTTTTTATTGATCATGAGTTATTATGCAATAAAGCCCCATAAAGCTTGAGTGACATCCAAGAATTGGCTCTTTACATTCCAGTGTATGATAAATGCATATTTTGTTCATCTTACTGCACAAGCGTCAGTGTTTTGAAGGGTAAAAAAAATCCATAAATATTTTATTTCAGGCTCTTGCAAAAATTAGCATCAAAGGGCTTCGATAAAAACCTGCCTAGTTTATTGGACAAAGGAATCCCAATATATTATTTCAATACGAGCAACAAGTATTAATTGGGTCCACTGGGTACATGCTACAGGCAAATTTCTCATTTGTATTACATTGTGCTCAAACAATCTTCTATGCCATCATGCCCCTAACATAATTAGTTCTAGTAAAACCAAAGAGCAATTAACAAATGTAGGTGGCTCAATGCGGAATGAAAGGATTACATTACCTAATGAGTATGCACATATTTCAACTCCAATAACATTTGTTTGTCGAGATTTGTACTATATTTCAATTAGCCAGCCTTAATGTAACAAAAATAGAGCCACGAGCAAAGACTGAATATATAGTTTGGCAGTTACCAAAATTTGTGTTCATCTTGTGTCTGACACCATATCCTTACAATTTAAAAGTGTATGATATAATTTTAATAATAATACAGGTATAGGATCTGTTACCCGGAAACCTGTTATCCAGAAATTACAGGAAGCCCATCTCCCATAGACTCTATTTTAATCCAATAATTACATTTTTAAAAACATATTTTCTTTTTCTACTTCACAGAGGAATGCTTCTTCTAATCTGTGCCATTATAAATAGGCAGGGGCATAACTATAGAGGAAGCAGACCCTGCAGCTGCAGGGGGCCCAGGTCCTAGTTCATATACAATTTAAATAAATATTGGTGCAACTGGTCAACCTGGGGGAATGCAAAATAATCTGCTGTGGGGCCCAGTAATTACGCCACTGTAACAAGGGATGCAGTGCACTGAATCCCAGATTTGGTTCAGGAATAGGCCACATTCTAGACTATTTAACTTTAGGATTTAGAATCAGCCGAGCCCCAATGCCTCAGGCCAAGCCAAATCTGAACCCTCAAAGTCACATCACTTTTGATAACTGGATAACTAAAGGTGACAATTCTTTTATATGCTGCTATTTTGGGGGGAATTTTGCTCATTTGTATCCTACATGCAAATTAGGGTTTGTGTTCGGTACAGGATTCAGCCAACAAGTTTGGGATGGATTTGGAATTTGGCCAAATCCTATAATTGTGGATTTGGTGCATTCCTTATAGTAATACACTCAATGGCACATATTTTTCATATGCTGCAATTTTGGGGGGAATTTGCTCATATGCACATGCAAATTAGGGGTTGTGTTCAGTACATGATTCAGCCAACAAGTTTGGGATGGCTTTGGAATTCGGCCACTTTCTAAAATTGTGGATTTTGTGCATCCCTATTAATAAAAAAAAAACCTCCTATTGACTTCTGTCTCTCTCATTCTGCATCTCAACAGAATAATACAGGGATTTATTTACCTTGTTCTGTTATGTACTATGAGATAAGAAACATATGTACCAAACTTTCCATGTTCAGTAGAAAGCATTTAGGGCAGCCAATAGATAGATTGGTAGATTAGATCATGGATACTCCCCATAATTGCTCTAGACATCACATAATGGCTTTGTGGAAACCAGTCACCGCCTAGCTCTGCACTGCTGACTATAACTAACAATGAGATCTTCGTATTTATCTACCAGTGTTTGCACCTGTATGTCCTAAAACATGTTTGACTATATGACTAGAGTGTACCAGGCTTGCACATGAAGGACCATAGCTGCTAAATCCCATGAGCATCATCTATTAAAAAAAAGCCCAATAGATAATAAAATTGCCGTATAAGATGATAAATATGAAACATACATTTTAGTCTGATAATAACTGGTATAATCATGACTCTTTAATGTGAAGCTGACACGGCTAAAGCTTGCACACCATCATATGAATCCTTGTAAATTGCCTGGATGCTGTGCTGTTAGTTTTCTCTGAGGGGTTTCTCTATTTTTTTTATTTTATGTGATGGATGACATACAGCTTCTCCTTCAATTTATCTAGGTCATACCATAGTGGGGAAGTCTGTAACAAAGAAATGCACCTTGGGTAAGGAAACTGCAACAAAGGCAGTTATATAGTGGTAAATAAATGGTTGCTGTTTTCCTACTGACATCTAATAAGGTTGAAATGTATGTTTTCAAGGTATTTTAGAGCTTCCCTAAAGCATTTCTACCTGTAGGCCAAAGTAATGATTATACCAGATTGACAAAAAAGGACATTCAAAATTAAATTTGAATTAACTGTTAGTATGATGTAGCGAGTGGTATTCTGAGACAATTTGCATTATTTGTGGTTTTTGAGCTATTTAGCTTTTTTCAGCAGCTCTTGAGTTTACAATTTCAGTAATATGGTTGCTAGGGCTCAAATTACCCTAGCAACTATGCACTGATTTTCATGGGAGATTGCAAAATTCATTGTAGAGGGCCTGAATAAAAAGATGAGTAATAAAAAGTAGCTATAACTACACATCATTTTTTGAAAGTTGGAAAGAGTCAAAGGAAGAAGGCAAATAATTCAAAAACTATAAAAATGAGAAAATGATGGCCAGTTGAAAAGTTGCTTAGAATATCAATTAACAAAGCAATCATGCATTGATATAAATAAGATTAATATCAATAGAAGAGGTTCTGGATAGTAAGATAAGATACATTTGTAGTCTTTCAGAGCATTTGTTTTTCAGATGGGGTCATTGACCCCATTTGAAAGTTGGAAAGAGTCAGAATTAGAAGGACAAGTAATAAAAACACTCCAAAAAAGAAATAATGGAGACAAATGAAAAGTTGCTTAGAATTGGCCAATCTATAACATATTAAAAGTAGGTGAACCACCCCTTTAAAGTATTAAAGAAAAAGAAATAAAGTTTATTTGTTAATCCAACTTTAAGGTCTTCCTTGAGACCATTGTCAAGGTTCCAATAAATTCTTTTTACTATGCTTTAAAGTCCTGTGAGTAAATCAGTACATTTCTATAGTTCAAAGTTGCTTTGGTAGGTAAAGCTCCATTGTGGATGTAAGTGCAAGGCTTTGAAGTTGTACTGAGACTAGGTACAGAGTGTGTAGCCATTGCGTGTTTGTTTTTCATACTATTTTGCAATGCACAGTGCAGGAGCACAAAAAACTGTGCATTCTTTTAGTATTTCAATCAATCTCAATCATTTTTTAAGTAACAATGAAATCCATGAAGCACAAAAACAACTGACATTTATGCACTGCCATAATTTAATGATCATACTAAATTTCTAATTAATGAACCAAAATTTAATGGGTCTTTGGGCAAAAATGAATAATATGCATACATAACAGTATGGCACACCAATGGGTTTTCTCCTAATTAAAAAAACATCTGTTTGTTTCATCTCTCTCTGCTGAAAGAACATAAACATTATTGCAATGGTTAAAATACATATTTTTAAGTAAACTAGTGATCTGTATTGGAAATATGAATGAAAAATATATTTGATAAATGCTGGGTTACTAGCTCTGCAGCTTTTAAATGATCTAGAGGTCATTCTACAGGTATGTGACACTCGCTGAAACATGTATAAACCTTGCTATGCAAAATGTGTGTTGTTTTTTTTTTTTAAATCTTACCTCCCTTGTCTAAAGTACAGACACTCCATAGATGGAGTAATGTAAGGCTACCAGGGCTCATATTTATAGTTTTGTGGAAGTGTTTAAGTTCAGTAAAGCCTAAATGGTTTTCATTTGTCTAGTTACTTAATTGTTCTGACAAATGCCCTTGTATTATTATGTATTAGTGTAAAGGAGCAGTAATGCCCCCCCCCCACTTGTCAACACGAGTTTAATGAATTGGGTTTCAGCTAAGAACACTTTTTGCCTATTATTTTAATCAGAACAGATTTATGGGTTTTGCTATTTCTTGAGCTAAACAGGACCAAAAGGGAAAATGTACTCTGTGTTTGAACCTTAGATAATTAGATTACCAGTACACAGATAATCTCCCTGCATAATGGACTCTATCTGTTCTATCCTATTAAGGGAGGGGATAATATACTGGTAATTATTTACCTACAAGGACCAACATGGAGTGTCTTCAATATCTCTATTTGCCCAGTTTAGCTGAAGAAATAACAATAACCTTAGATTTTTCATACTTAAAATAGCAAGCAAAATACTGAGCACAAGCCCAGTTAAATGCATTCAAATTGAAAAAGGAAGGATATTACACCCTTTAAGCACAAGACTAATAATTATAATAACCCCCAGGAACAATTGATTACAGAGTTAGGGATCATGGCATAGGTAGTAGGAAACTGGATGACTCAAAAATAGATAGTTATATATATATAGACAAAAAAAGATATAGTTATGCAAATAGGCATTTTAAAATACATCCATCCCAACTTGACAAAAAGGGATTGGATTGTTTTAAAGGGTTTGTCCTCTACTATAGACCTAATCATTAAGCAGCCTAGTATGAGGGTAGTGTATCCAAAATAAAAATATATTTCAGAGAAGCAAATCACCTTCTTTACTTATTGCAAATTGTGACAGGACAGGTCTAGTATAGAACCTGGGGACTTTTGTTGACAGCCCAGTGATTCTCCTGCTTCTGTTTTATATTTATCACTCCTGTAAACTCATGGGGCAAATTCACTTAAGGGAAAGTTTTCTCCAGCAACTGCTTCGCTACACTTCGCCAGGTGCAAATTCATTACCACCAGAGCCGTGCCAACCCCACGGTGTCAGCTGAGTGTGCATCGATTGCTCCAGAGCGCATGCGTGAAACAGTGTGCCTGCATGTGCAGAAGCGCATTTACACAAAAAATACCAGCAGCGGTCGGGGAAAAACAGGACCGGACATGAAGTAGGTGTCAGGAGCTACCTGGGATCGAACTCTGAACTTTACACTTACAAGCTCCTGCATTTTCTCATTGAGCCACTGGAGACCTTTGGATTCTTATTCTACTGGTATGACGAAAGACGTTCTACCTTTTACGTTTGCTCACCTCCTCCTCCTCCTTCTTGCTCTACCAGGTGTTGGTAATATGTTAATTAAGGGCCTTTATAAGCCTGTTACTAATGTTACTCCGGTGCTTGACCATTGAAGCTCCCAAGCTAGATCCTGCGTACTCCTTGTTCCTGTGACTCCTGATTCCTGCTTTTGTTCCTGAGATTCCTGCTTTTGTTCCTGAGATTCCTGCTTGTCCTGAGATTCCTGCCTTGTTCCCTGTGCCTTTGTTCTCTGCTACATTCCCCCTTACCTGCTCTCTGTTGGACCTCCTGGTAATTGACCTCGGCTTGTTTACTGGACTATCCTCTGCCTATCAGCCTGCCTCCGACCTCGGCCTGCCATACGGACTTGTTTTGCCATCAGCCTGCCCCCGACCTCAGCCTGTTTCTCGGACTTGCTTTATTGTTGCCTGCCCTTGACCACCAACCGGTGTAAGAACTTATATTATTTATCTTTTGTTCATCAGTTATATTGCCATACTTTTCATTATTAAAATACTATTCTGCATAACATGTTTCCGGCCTATCAAAACCTCAAATACCCGCTGTACTCGTGTTATACAGCACCAAGGCTCCTAACTACCAGCCACTCACCTGTGGCCAAGCCTGACAGAATGATCAAGCCATTTAATCAGGAGCCTGCTGGTGACACCTCTGCTGTACAGTCCGAACTACAACAATCTGCAGAATGGCTTTCCTCCATTAAAAGGAATGAGGGTGAAGATGATTCCTTTCATGATCTACTTGATTTGTGCAAGAAGTTTTCTATGGTTCCATTTGTCAAAGAAGCCCCTGATAATATGATAAGCAAGTTAATTATTCTGTTTCTTTTGGGAGGTAAGGCCTTGGAGTGGGCTGAGGCATGTATTGATGAAGAAGCTCATTTTTTAGAGGACCCCTGTTCCTTTCTATCTTTTCTAAAGGCAACATTCACAGGAGATTTGTTGCCAGTTGCTTCAAATTTATTTTCTTCCAAGGATTCTTCTTCTGTTAAACAAACCAAGCCTTTCCAGCTCACCCCTCCTGTTCCAAGGTTTTATAATTTTTGCTCCAAGTTACAAAGACCAAGTACCTGTCAACCTGTTACTACCTTTTCCTATGAAGATTCAGAGGTAGATGATTCTTTCCAAGTTGATTGGGGGAATATATCGGATGAGGAAGATTTGGAGAATTTCTCTATTGAAGAGGACTGTACAGATTTTTCTGATGAGGAAGATTGGGAAGATGTGGAATCGGATGAGGATGAAATACCTACCGCATTTACCACTAGGTTCAAGGGCCGATTAGTCTCCCAGTGTCAGCCTCTCTTCCACTCTCTACCTACTCCTCAGTCTGCTACCATGTCTGTTACCGATCCTGTATCAGCCTCTCTTGAGTCTCAGGCCTGAACCTCAATTTGTTTATTTTTCTAATATAACTGTGCCAGCTCCCCAGTCTTTTCCAGCCTTTGTGCCTGCATCCCAACGGCTGCCTCAACCTGCGCCACTGCCTGTTCCTGTGCCGGCTCCCCGAAAGCTGCCTGTTCCTGTGCCAGCTCCCCGAAAGCTGCCTGTTCCTGTGCCGGCTCCCCGAAAGCTGCCTGTTCCCGTGCCAGCTCCCCGAAAGCTGCCTCTGTCCATTCTCGTGCCAGCCCTCCAGTCTGCAGCCCCGGTGCCAGCCCTCCAGTCTGCAGCCCCGGTGCCAGCCCTCCAGTCTGCAGCCCCGGTGCCAGCCCTCCAGTCTGCAGCCCCGGTGCCAGCCCTCCAGTCTGCAGCCCCGGTGCCAGCCCTCCAGTCTGCAGCCCCGGTGCCAGCCCTCCAGTCTGCAGCCCCGGTGCCAGCCCTCCAGTCTGCAGCCCCGGTGCCAGCCCTCCAGTCTGCAGCCCCGGTGCCAGCCCTCCAGTCTGCAGCCCCGGTGCCAGCCCTCCAGTCTGCAGCCCCGGTGCCAGCCCTCCCGTCTGCAGCCCCGGTGCCAGCCCTCCCGTCTGCAGCCCCGGTGCCAGCCCTCCCGTCTGCAGCTCCGGTGCCAGCGGTCCCGTCTGCAGCTCCTGTGCCAGCGGTCCCGTCTGCAGCTCCTGTGCCAGCGGTCCCGTCTGCAGCTCCTGTGCCAGCGGTCCCGTCTGCAGCTCCTGTGCCAGCGGTCCCGTCTGCAGCTCCTGTGCCAGCGGTCCCGTCTGCAGCTCCTGTGCCAGTACTTCAGCTTCCAGCTCCTGTGCCAGTACTTCAGCTTCCAGCCTCCGAGCCAGCAGCCTTGCCGCTTCCAGCCTCCGAGCCAGCAGCCTTGCCGCTTCCAGCCTCCGAGCCAGCAGCCTTGCCGCTTCCAGCCTCCGAGCCAGCAGCCTTGCCGCTTCCAGCCTCCGAGCCAGCAGCCTTGCCGCTTCCAGCCTCCGAGCCAGCAGCCTTGCCGGCTTCAGTCTGTGAGGACCTGTGTACTGTGGCCTCTGGGCCCAAGGACAAATCCACTTCTAGACCTGCCGTACCTGCTACGGGATCTGATAGTTCTGGTGCTCCAGAGTCTACCAGTCTTGTTGCTGTTCATGATGGTCTTCCTGTTGTCCTGGGCAAGCCACCACCTGTAATGGGTGCCTCTGCTGGTCCGCCACCTGTAATGGGTGCCTCTGCTGGTCCGCCACCTGTAATGGGTGCCTCTGCTGGTCCGCCACCTGTAATGGGTGCCTCTGCTGGTCCGCCACCTGTAATGGGTGCCTCTGCTGGTCCGCCACCTGTAATGGGTGCCTCTGCTGGTCCGCCACCTGTAATGGGTGCCTCTGCTGGTCCGCCACCTGTAATGGGTGCCTCTGCTGGTCCGCCACCTGTAATGGGTGCCTCTGCTGGTCCGCCACCTGTAATGGGTGCCTCTGCTGGTCCGCCACCTGTAATGGGTGCCTCTGCTGGTCCGCCACCTGTAATGGGTGCCTCTGCTGGTCCGCCACCTGTAATGGGTGCCTCTGCTGGTCTGCCACCTGTAATGGGTGCCTTGGCTGATTCTTCTGCTCTGCTGGCTGACTTTGGCGACTCTTCTGATTTGGCTTCCGACCCTGGCGACTCTTCTGATGTGGCTTCCGACCCTGGCGACTCTTCTGATTTGGCTTCCGACCCTGGCGACTCTTCTGATTTGGCTTCCGACCCTGTCGACTCTTCTGATGTGGCTTCCGACCCTGGCGACTCTTCTGATTTGGCTTCCGACCCTGGCGACTCTTCTGATTTGGCTTCCGACCCTGGCGACTCTTCTGATTTGGCTTCCGACCCTGGCGACTCTTCTGATTTGGCTTCCGACCCTGGCGACTCTTCTGATTTGGCTTCCGACCCTGGCGACTCTTCTGATTTGGCTTCCGACCCTGGCAACTCTTCTGTTACAGCTTCCAACCTGGCTGATGTTCCTGCTCTGGCTCCCATTTCTGGTAATTTATTTATCCTGTCTCCTGGCTCTGTCCATCCGTTGCTGTGGTACCAGTACCTGGCAACTCTGCCACTCTGGCTCATGTTCCTGTCAGCCCATCTGTTTTGTTTCCTTTTCTTGGTAGCGGTTCAAGTTCCTGGCAACTGTCCTGCAGTGGCTCATGTTTCTGCCATTCTACCGGTCCTGGCCCCTGATTTTGATGTTCCATAAGTTTTGCCATTTCCTCCACTTGGGTTATTTTTGGAGCAACTCTTTCTTTTGTCTGTTTTGTTCTAAGATTGAGTTTTTTCATATGTGCTTTTTCTTTATTTCAATTTATCCACATGCCACAATGTTCATGTTTCCTTGCCTTATTCACTATGTACTTTGCTAATCTTAACTATAATATTCTGTTGGACAATATGTGGACTATAATCAAGAACTCTGCTATAAGGGAGGTTCCACCAGATCCTGGGATCGCCCGGTGGTCGATCCTTGAGGGGGGGGTAATGTCAGGAGCTACCTGGGATCGAACTCTGAACTTTACACTTACAAGCTCCTGCATTTTCTCATTGAGCCACTGGAGACCTTTGGATTCTGATTCTACTGGTATGATGAAAGACGTTCTACCTTTTACATTTGCTCACCACCTCCTCCTTCTTCTTGCTCTACCAGGTGTTGGTAATATGTTAATTAAGGGCCTTTATAAGCCTGTTACTAATGTTACTCCGGTGCTTGATCATTGAAGCTCCCAAGCTAGATCCTGCGTACTCCTTGTTCCTGTGACTCCTGATTCCTGCTTTTGTTCCTGAGATTCCTGCTTGTCCTGAGATTCCTGCCTTGTTCCCTGTGCCTTTGTTCTCTGCTACAGTTCCCCCTTACCTGCTCTCTGTTGGACCTCCTGGTAATTGACCTCGGCTTGTTTACTGGACTATCCTCTGCCTATCAGCCTGCCTCCGACCTCGGCCTGCCATACGGACTTGTTTTGCCATCAGCCTGCCCCCGACCTCAGCCTGTTTCTCGGACTTGCTTTATTGTTGCCTGCCCTTGACCACCGACCGGTGTAAGAACTTATATTATTTATCTTTTGTTCATCAGTTATATTGCCATACTTTTCATTATTAAAATACTATTCTGCATAACATGTTTCCGGCCTATCAAAACCTCAAATACCCGCTGTACTCGTGTTATACAGCACCAAGGCTCCTAACTACCAGCCACTCGCCTGTGGCCAAGCCTGACAGTAGGCGACAGAGCAGGTACGTGCCTGGCGCCCCCAGCTTTGCACCCTAGGCACGTGCCTATTCTGCCTACCCCTAGTTCCAGACCTGTTTACCACAATGCTAATTCACTAATATGCAAAGTTGTGTCTTGGCAGCCGAACGCTGGCGAATTTTCACTAGCGCTACTTCGGCTGGGCAAGCATTTCATAGCAAATTTTCACTAGTGTTCATTTCTGCCTAGTGAAACTTCGCTAGCGCTCTTGCCCTTAGGTTAATTTGAATAGGGCGGTTACCTAAAAGTCGTATGGACGTCTTTAATAGTAATGTTGTTGCAAATGATTGAAGTGGACACTTTTATAAGCAATTGTCCAATGAGCCATAATAAAGACAGAGGAGATCTTCTAATGCCCTAGACATGAGCGCACCCTTAAACAAATGTTGAAAGCCCCTCAAATTAGTTTTTAAAAAATTGTCGATGTCCCTGCGTATGAGATTTCTGGCAAATATTCGCTAGCTTCGGCCACTTCGCCGATCTATTGAGTTCATCCGCAGGTAGGTTTGCCACCCGGCCGGTATTTTACCCGCCTAACCGGCAAAACACCTGCCAAGGGCAGGCCCGGTATTACAAATTTATCGGCAATGTAGCTGCCGGTAAATAAAACTCTTTAAAAGGACCCCTCGGCCTGCCCCCAATCCCCTGTAACTTAACTTTTGTCCTCTGTCTTCCGTTCTCCGCGTCGTGGCCCCTTTTTGCATCACGGCTCGGCCCCTTTTAGGAAAAGTTGGCAACTCTATCTGCAGGTAATTCCCTATGTAATTAAATATTTGGACCATTGAGTTTCCTCTCTGTGATTTAGTCATTTTACCAGATCTTTCTTAATCTTGGTTCCTATGCCAATTATTCAGTGCTATTGTATGTGAGCAAATTCCTATCCCAGTTCTTATTCTGTATCTACTGATCTGGTTTTGACCATTTGTGCATGTTTCTTGCTGTCTGTCGCCTGCACTGACCTCTAGCCTGTTTTAAAACTGACTATTTTGACTACAGACATGTGGAGAGGGGACAAACTGCTACCGCACTGTTATTATGTTCCCTGTTTCTGTGTCCTGAGCTAAGGCCTGGGGAGCAACCCTCCTGTCCCCTGTCTGTAATAGCTCCACCAAACCCACGTCCGTGATGCTGTTTACATCTGTATAAAGACTGGAGTGCCTACTTTGGAGAGACAGTGAGGAAGAAGAGCAACTCAAGCTGCTTTTAGCCATGCCTTACTTCAGTATCCTTCTGCCAAACTACGGGAGTTAAACAACTGTTCACCAGGTGTGCATGCTTTGAAATCATCAATAATACAGCTTATATGTAATATACTGCACACAGGCTTCTATGCATCACTGCTAATATGTTATTGACTCCAATGGGAAACTCCTGCCACTGTACACATGGGGAGGACTTGTCCTCAAAATGCTTAATACCAAGGCTATGGACACACATGCGGATATGTGAAGCATTTTTGACACTGTTCACACCGCTGCTGACCGTAGTGTAAATACGTTATGGTAGTGTGCCATTGCAAAGTTTGAAACTGCTAGCGTATTTACACAGCGGTCAGCTTTTTTTTAAAAACCGTGGCTCGGACCGTCCATAGCCTGAATCTTTCACAAAGTATTTGCCCAAATCCTGAACTGGATCTGGACTTTAATTTGCATATGGAAATTGGTTAGTGAGAAAAAAGATTACCTTCTGTTCTCACGTGGTTTAAAGTCACGTTATTAAATTTGGCTGTATCCGGGATTCGGTGCATCCTTAAAAAAAATGTAAAAGTATTATAATGCATGTGAAAATGTTTTGCTTAATAAGGGATCTTTATGAAATTGTTTACAGTGGAACATACAAAGGAAAAAAAAAACTTCGGTTCATTAAGCCTGCTGAAACAGTGAACTGTACTGCTGGTTCATTTTAATGCAAATATACTTCCTGAATACCTTTAGGGACTATTTTCTAGGGCTGAAATAGCTATCGCAATTGCTTACCATGCTCAATTGTTAGGAGGAAAGAACATATGGGAGACAGAAGTTTTGCCCCAGGTCATTCAGTTAGTCTTCTGGACCTAGATTTCATATCCTTGTGAAATAATGCTATTGAGTACACAAGTTATTTTTAAAGTGTGCAGTCTTTTTTACTGACTCACTAACCTGCAATTTTGTAAAATAACCAATCAGGAATCGAAATATAAGAAGTGGTTTTCTTGTTATATGTGCAGTATTTAGATATAATGACTATTATTTATTAATTGCTGGTATATATTTAGAACACATTTTTTGCAAACTGATTTCCCCTGCACAGTGAAAACCACCTGTTTGGAATCACACCAACAAGTGGTAGAACTAAGGGTAATGATCTAATGACCTTTAACAGTAATTTCCACTAACACATCAGCCTTTTTTGTCCAGCCCCAACCATTCAAAAATAATGTATACCAGTCAGGCCTCCAGAAAGTGTATCACATCTGAATACATTTACCAAAACCTTAAGATATATACTGTATATCACATACAAACCTGGTCCCCACAATAAATTGTGCCCATTTTGGATATATGAGAAGTCTATGTCTATAAGAATATAACTCAGATATTATTGTTTGATTAAAGAATTGCGCAAAAAAACATACCTAAAGGAATATCAAATTACCGCATATACTAACAATACTAAACCGAAACCCTGCTAGGCCAACAGACAACTTTGTAATGGATAAATCGGTGAGAAAAAAGATCCTTTGTACTTTTTCATCCTTATTCTGTATAAAGATATGTAAAGGTGCTTTATTTACATGTATATTCCGTTGTTATTACTGAAGGCTCTTTCACATCACTACAATTTTATAAGTGCCACTGTGCTTTTAAAACAGAACTAAATCACTCTGTATAAAATAAGCTTTGGGGTTGACATATTCAGCTTTAGAAACTGATAGTAGACTGTGGTAATTACCGTCCTATTTCAATTCTAAATAATGATGTTAAAATTTTAGGGAAAATATTGGCCACTCGTTTGAATTCATTTTTAGCAACCCTCATTCACCCTGATCAAGTAGGGTTTGTCCCCAACAGAGATGGCGGAGAAAATATAAGGCGTCTGCTACAATTAATATATACTCTTAATTCCTCAAAATCTTCAGCGTTAGTGTTGGCTTTAGATATTCAAAAAGCATTTGACTCAGTCACCTGGGATTATCTATACTATGTGTTAAAAAAATGGAACTTTGGAGACAAATTTCTCTCATCTATCCAAGCTTTATATGACACCCCACAAGCTTTTCTAAAATGGGGTCCTTTTGCCTCTGAGACAATTACCTTACATAGGGGGACGAGGCAGGGGTGCCCCCTCTCGCCATTGTTATTTGTTCTAGCGATCGAGCCTTTAGCAATATTGGTCAGACAAGACCCAAATATAACTGGGATAACAATAGGTCAACAGATTCATAAACAAATGTTATTCGCTGATGATATATTATTGACGGTAACAAAACCGCTTACATCTTTACCACACTTGTTTAATAACCTTTCTCAATTTGGGCTCATATCTGGGCTGAAGATTAACCCTACGAAATCTGAAATCTTATCTCTAAACATTTCCCAATCTCAGAAAAAATTGATTCAAATTAATTTTGACTTGCAATGGAGAGATAATTGCTTACATTACCTGGGGGTAGAAATAACTCCTACTCTTGAAGGTCTATACCAAGCCAACTACCCACGGCTATGGGCGGAAATTGAGAAGTCGCTCAGGGCGTGGTCGAAACTGCTATATCCTGGTTCGGTAGGATAAATGCAATTAAGATGGTTCTATTGCCTAAAATATTGTATTTTTTCCGAGTCTTACCGATAGAAATAGCACGGACTTGTTTAAATAAAATGCAATCAAAATTTATGACATTTATTTGGGGGGGTAAAAAAGCAAGACTATCCCAGAAAACGATGATACTACCCAGAAATAAAGGCGGCCTGAATGTTCCCAACCTACTTTACTATTACCAGGCTGCGCAAATTATGCCGATAATCCATTTTTATAGACCCAATCTCCCCCTATGGGCTCAGATTGAAATAGAGTGTTCGAAACCAATAAATCCTGCTGTGTTGCCGTGGATTCCTAAGCAGGAAAGACCTACTGCTTCCACTCCCGTGCTCAAAATGGCACTATCAGTTTGGGATCAAACCATACAAAAAACACCTTTGATGTCTCCTCATTGCCCAGCCATGCCTGTATTTGGTAATCCTATTTTTAAACCAGGGCTACAGGACAGGGACTTTTGTGGGTGGAAATCCCACAATATGATGTATGTCGCTCATTTTCTTGGCTTGCAAGGCCTTAAGAAATGGTCTACTATAGTTGAGCAGAATAGTCCCCCGTCATCAGAGTGTTTTCGGTATATCCAATTACAACATTTTCTTCAGATAGTGATTAAAGAATGTACTAATACTTTGACCTCTTCTGCCTGGGAACAAATGTGTGTTAAATTCCCTTGTAGTGGAGGAATAATATCCATCCTGTATAAAGAAATTTTGAATTCTGCGATTCCATCTTACTCTAAGCAATGGGATAGAGAATTGGGCACTATAGTAGGTGAATCTACATGGCAACAAACTTGGACGAATACGGCTAAGATTTCAATAAATATTTTGGCTCAAGAAACATTGTATAAGGTAATATCTGGATGGTATACGGTTCCCATGAAATTACATAAATTCTATCCCACTTCCAGCCCACTCTGCTTTCGTAACTGCGGCATGGACGGCTCTATGCTACATATTTGGTGGCAATGTAGGCAGGCGTTCAGGTTTTGGTCCAGAATATTTACATTAATTGATTCAATTATGGGAATCAGACTTCGAAAAGATCCTATGATGGTATTACTTAAAACGACTATTCCAGTCCCGAACAAATATCAGTGCAAACTCATACAATTTATCTTTACGGCAGCGAAACAGACTATTGCTACCTCCTGGAAAAAATGTTTAATTCCTATCATTCTGTTCAGACTCAAAATGAACTGGATTATGGTGAATGAGAGACTGTTGAGTATTTCTACTGATAAATATAATGTTTACACCAAAATCTGGACGCCTTGGATAACATATACCAGGTTACGATAAAGATATTGGATGGGAACTTTATGGTTTAAATTTCTATACTTGAATGAGTGTAGCAACTGGTGAGGTTAGATAGAGTTGATACCTGCAGGATGGAACTTTGCATGGTTATGAACACTGCATTAGGAGCAATGTTGTAACTTCATATTGAACACTGACACGGAAACGGATGTTTAAGTTTATTAGTTTAACTTTTGTTAATACGCAATTTCCAATGCTAAAACGTTTGATTTATGCTATGTAGCTGTGAGACATGATGGATACAAGAGTTTTTCTTGACCCTCAGGGTAATTGCATATGGTGACAATGTCCTCCTCTGCGTAGGAGAGTATCCATTTTCTGAAAGTGAAAACGTATGAAAATTAGCTATGACGAAAGTAAATGCTGTAATGTTTTCTAATAAAAAAAGTTTTGAAAGAAACTGATAGTAATTAGCTACTAATGACTTATTACTCTCATAGGATAGGATTTCTCGTTGGTCGAAAATTTTGTGCACTCCATTTTTTTAATTATTGTTCTTTCTATTTTCAGTGACACTAGTGAACAGTACCTCATAATAACATTTCATCTAGTTATATCACTGATGACTGGCCCTTTCCAAAATGTTCAGGACAGAAAGGTAACAATATGTGAGTTTGAAGCTGACAGCCTCTTTTATTAAACTGACATTGAAGTGGACCGTAGTTGACAAAATAGCCGAGGATGCAGTTTTTTTTCCTTTAAGGAATTATAAAGCCATCATAGATGTGTAGAGAGCAATAAACCAGCACACTTTTTTATTATTTCATAAAAAACATTTCCCTACAATTACATGAGAAGTAAAGGTCATGCGACTTGTGAGAAGTGGATGCATGCTGCGTATTGCACATCTGAAATTGTGCTTTTTTCAAATGCATTTGTATCCACGCAACACAAACACACGATATAGAATATTTCAAAATATATATCTGCCTCACCAATACTGTATAGGGTGACAAGAAATATGCAGTATTCTAAATATATAATTTGACACTGTACAATCTTATACTGTATTGACAAGATAAAAAACATTAGACAAAAAAAATTATTGCGAAAACAACACAGGGGCATAACTGTAGAGAAAGCAGTTACTATCAGTGTCGGATTGGGCTAGTGGGACCCTGGGAAAAATCCTGGTGCCCCATGGCCTAGACATTTTTGTGCAATCTTTTTGTTCAACCCACTGAATGAAAGCTGAAAGTCTATGGTGCAACTGCATCAACTGCAAAAGATTCGGCCGAATACTGAATCGAATCCTAATTTATATATGCAAATTAGGGGTGGGAAGGGGAAGACATTTTTTACTTCCTTGTTTTGTGATGAAAAGTCACATGATATCCCTCCCCACCCCTAATTTGAATTTGCAAATTAGGATTCGGATTTGGTTCGGCCGGGCAGAAGAATTCGGCCGAATCTGAATCCTGCTACAAAAAAAGGCCAAATCCTGGCCGAATCCTGAAACGGATCCTGGATTCGTGCATCCCTAGAAATTGATATCTGTGATGCATTTAAGGAATTAGTAAAGCTTTTCTAAAATTTACTTTGAACAAATCTGCACAGGTTATTTCCCCTTATTTATTAATGCATTTTCCAGAAAAAATCCAGTTTGGAAAAAATCTCTTGAAAATCATCTGAAAATTTGAATCATATGGGTTTTTCAGATTTCTGCCACTGACTTATATACAACATCAGCAGGTCTGAGATGCAGGATATTTGGATTCAGACTTTGTCCATCCTTGGGGTATAATAAATCCCGAAACACAGGAGTTTTGTTTTTTCACAAAATATTTGGATTTTATAGTAAAAACTCATTGGCATTTATTAATAAATAACCCCCTAAATATACGATATATACCGACTTATTGAAATGTATATAAGCGGATCTTGTTCAAATACAAATGAACAAACTAAAAGCTGAAATCGCTTAGTAAATTTAAAAGAATGGAAAACCCCTTTACTTGTAATATTGCATAGGAATCGGTAGGTAAGTATTAGAAGTATAAGGGACATATTTATCAAGGGTCGAATTTAGAATTGTAAAAACTTCGAAATTCGAATTCAAAAAGACCAACCGAAATGAAGTCGAAGTTTTTTTTTGGTCGAATATGTCCTTTTTCGATCGAATAGGTCTGTATTTGGCCGAATTCAAATCGTACGAATCGAAGGAATAGCGTATTCGATCGAATTCAATTTGAAGTTTTTCCCCAAAAAAACTTTGATTTTTCAAAGTCCAACAATTGACTCCAAACAGGTTTTAGGAGGCTAAAACAGCAATTCGGTAGGTTTTAGCTGGCGAATAGTCGAAGTCGAATTTTTTAAGAGACAGTACATGATAAATTTCCATAGGGATGCACTGAATCCAGGATTCGGTTCGGGATTCGGCCAGGATTCTGCCTTTTTCAGCAGGATTGGGATTCGGCCGAATCCTTCTGCCCAGCCGAAATGATTCCGAATCCTAATTTGCATATGCAAATTAGGGGCGGGAGGGAAATTGCGTGACTTTTTGTCAAAAAAACAAGGAAGTAAAAAATGTTTTCCCCTTCCCACCCCTAATTTGCATATGCAAATTAGGGTTTGGATTTGGTTCGGCATTCGGCCGAATCTTTAGCAAAGGATTCGGGGGTTTGGCCGAATCCAAAATAGTGGATTCGGTGCATCCCTAAATTTCGATGTTCGAAAGATAAAGGTTTTACTTAGTAAGAGGACTTAAAAATAAGTAAACAATATAGTAAAGTAAAAAAAGTAAAAACAATTGATGTGTTGATAATAAAGGTAGACTATTTTTTAAAGATTAAGATTGTCCTGATACTTTACATGTCACTGGGAAAACATGAAAGAAAAACATTACATAAACAGAAGCTTCAGTATCCAGAGAAGGGCAGCTGTGATGATACATGCTCTCCATTAACCATAACAGCTATAATAAAAATATATATATTGTAGAAACATACAAATATTTTACACATGGGTATATGTGTTTTATGTTTAGTAAAATTTTGTCTGAAAGTAGAAGATTGTCAGGACTAGACACTACATAACATAAGAAGGAGGAAACTGAAAGGGAAACCCATCTTTCAAAACAATGATGGATGGACTGCTATATCCTTAGTCCTCTGAATGCTGATAATGGAGAAACTACCTTAACTAGGCCATCCATGTACATCTCCTTCACTTGTTTCTCATTCAGATCATGCCCCTATGCATCTATAACCAATTTAATATCAATAACATAAATATATACAATGTGATTGACACTCCACCACAATTGATTTTGAAAATGCTTGATGTGTCTCACAGGCAAAACAAGCACTAACTCTTCTCACACATCTAAACAAATAAAGATTTGATACAGGGGTATCAGATCCCCTGTAACCCATTGAACATTTTTTAAGTATTGTTAAAATCATGTATAAACTTTTTGGTCTCTTTGATTGCTGCTTAGCTAAATTATATTTTTTTAATTCTGTCCAACCTACTTGAAATGTGTTTAATGGGTTTTCCATTCAAAAATAGGGATATCAAGAGATTTAATTAAAAAAAAAAACCGTATGAATGTACACGACTGAATTCTAATACAGATATGGGACTCCAGAATGTTATCCAGAATGCTTGGGATCTAGGGTTTTCCAGATAACAGATTTGCTTCCAATAAGGATTAATTATATCTTAGTTTGGATCAAGGTACTGTTTTATTATTACTGAGAAAAAATAAATAATTTTTAAAAATTTAGATTTTTTTGTATATAATTGAGTGTATGGGAGACTGCCTTTCCGTAATTCAGAGCTTTCGGGATAACGGATCCTATACCCGTATTCTTTTTCATATATAGACCTAGGGGCCGATTCACTAAGCTCGAGTGAAGGATTCGAATGAAAAATACTTTGAATTTCGAAGTATTTTTTGGGTACTTCGACCATCGAATGGGCTACTTCGACCTTCGACTACGACCTTCGACTTCGATTCGATTGATTCGAACGAAAAATCGTTCGACTATTCGACCATTCGATAGTCGAAGTACTTTCCCTTTAAAAAAAACTTCGACCCCCTACTTAGGCAGATAAAACCTACCGAAGTCAATGTTAGCCTATGGGGAAGGTCCCCATAGGCTTGCTAAACTTTTTTTGATCGAAGGATTTTCCTTCGATCGTTGGATTAAAATCCTTCGAATCGTTCGATTCGAAGGATTTAATCGTTCGATCGAACGAAAAATCCTTCGATCGATCGAACGAACGTTTAGCGCTAAATCCTTCGACTTCGATATTCGAAGTCGAAGGATTTCAATTTGAGGGTCGAATTTCGAAGTATTTTTTACTTTGAAATTCGACCCTTAGTGAATCTGCCCCTAAATGTCAGCACTTGAATTTATACAGATCCCCAACTGCTGATTTAGTTTTGTATGGAAATATAGGTATAGGATTTGTTATCCGGAAACCAATTATCCAATAAACTTATATTGCAAGAATTCCATAGAATCTATTTTAATCAAGTAATGAACATTTTTTAATATGAAACAGTACCTTGTCCTTGATCCTAACTAAGATACTGAAGTTATGGTAATCCAAATTACGGAAATATCTGGATAACAGGTCCCATACCTGTATACAAATCAAAATGTATGATATTCTTTTTTTCATTAATGGGATCCTGTCATCAGAAAACATGTTTTTTTCAAAATGCATCAGTTAATAGTGCTACTCCAGCAGACTTCTGCACTGAAATCCATTTCTCAAAAGAGCAAACAGATTTTTTTATATTCAATTTTGAAATCTGACACGGGGCTAGACATTTTGTCAATTTCCCAGCTGCCCTGGTCATGTGACTTGTGCCTGCACTTTAGGAGAGCAATGCTTTTTGGCAGGCTGCTGTTTTTCCTTCTCAATGTAACTGAATGTGTCTCAGTGGGACATGGGTTTTTACTATTGAGTTTTATTCTTAGATCTACCAGGCAGTTGTTATCTTGTGTTAGGGAGCTGCTATCTGGTTACCTTCCCATTGTTCTTTTGTTTGGCTGCTGGGGGGGGAAGGGAGGGGGGTGATATCACTCCAACTTGTAGTACAGCAGTAAATAGTGATTGAAGTTTATCAGAGCACAAGTCACATGACTTGGGGCAGCTGGGAAATTGACAATATGTCTAGCCCCATGTCAGATTTCAAAATTGAATATAAAAAAAATCTGTTTGCTCTTTTGAGAAATGGATTTCAGTGCAGCATTCTGCCGGAGCAGATCTATTAACTGATTCATTTTGAAAAAAAATTATTTTCCCATGACAGTATCCCTTTAATGCTTATCCCATTGAACGTCAGATATGGCCTTTGTGTTAGTAGGAACGTGTTATTTATCATCTCACTATTATTAACTTACTTTTATATCAATACAATTATTCATGCTTTAATAGACTTCTAAAAATGTATTTAAATCTTTTAATATTCTCTATATAATGCTAAGAATTGTTCAAGCTGAATTCCTATCTCTCTTGGGAAAGCTAAAACTGCTAAGCAAATATTTCCAATTATGAAGTGTTCTACTACTTACATATCTTGTATGGCATGTATCAAAAAAGTTGCATAAATAAAGTGTGCTATAAATATGAACATATTCTTGCAAGCACTTAAAAGCCGATTTCTGTCAAATGTTCACAAGCTATGTATGTGGGAAAAGTCTGCAGCATCCCTGCATCCCATTTAAAAATGGGAATTCATTGCATTTATGGTAGTGACAGTTAATAATACATTAAGCGGGTTATTTATTAAAGGTCGAGTTGATTTTTAGCGATTTGTCACAGTTTGTATCTCTATGGGAGGGAACCAAAGTGCTGATGGTTTCTGTAGTGTGTGCTTATTAAGAAACTATTAAATGATACATTTAAAAATTGAAATTTTGCCACAATTCATTTAAAATTTAAAGTAAATAGAAATCTTTTTATTTTTTTAAAATAAATTGATTGTTACAAAGCCAACAGTCTCTGGAAATAAATATGTTTGTGCAAATCATTCAGGGACCATGAATAATGAAACAAGATCAAGATTATTACACAGTAATTGAATTGTGATATAATGACAACTTGAATACTGAATTTGCCCCTAAGTCTTTCTTAGTTTTGTATTTGATATTACTTTAAATATTCTCTATGTAATTCATAAAAATAGGATAGACACTGAATTCAGCATCCGTATTAACTCTAAGGGGCAGATTTATCAAGGGGCCAATTGAATATTCTTATTTGAATTTTCGAGTTTTTTAAGTTCAAAACTGTCAAATTCGACTAGGGAGTTATTAAAAATTCGATTCGAGTTTTTAAAAAAATTCTAATTTTTTCTAATTCGAGATTTATCATACTCTGGCCCTTTAAGAACTCAAATTCAACTATTCGCCACCTAAAACTTGCCGAATTGCTGCTAAAGGCAACGGGAGAGACCCAGGGATCAATTTTGAGTTTTTTGCAGCCTTCCTCTGGAGAAAAAACGTTTCTGTCTCAATATATTATGAAACAACCTTCTAATAATTCTAAAACTATATGTATTTACATTATGGGTGAAATGTAATTGTTATAAAGGTATGGGATCTGTTATCTGGAAACCCGTTCTGAATTACCGAAAGGCCGTTTCCCATAAAATCCATTTTATCCAAATAATCCACATTTTTTAAAAAAATTTCTCTGTAATAATAAAACAGTACCTTGTACTTGATCTAAACTAAGATATAATTAAACTTTATTGAAAGAAAAACCAGCTGATTTGGTTTATTTAATGTTTACATGATTTTCTAGCAGACTTAAGGCGATAAGATCCAAATCACAAAAAGATCCATTATCTGGAATAAACCAGGTCCCAAGCATTCTGGATAACAGGTCCAATACCTGTATTGCGAAAATGTTTTTATACTTATTTGACAGGTGTGTTTCCTTATCTGATCAGAAAATAGGTGCAAAAGTATTCTAAAATATTTTTGTTTGCATTGTCACTTATTAATGTTAATGCTTTTTAATACATTTCCTCCTACAGTTATACATTTTAATTAAAGTAATGTAAAGTTGAGGAATTTATCTATATTTATCTAAAACTACATTAGACATTTGCATTGCAATCACAGAAGGCCGTGCTAATTAGGCTACAAATATTTTATGGCACATTTTTTTTCCTGCTTGAAACTGATTATTAACATTTTCCCAAAAACAGCACTTCAACATATGTTATGATATAATCAGCTCAGCTGTCAATCAGATCAAGCAAACAAAAAAGAAACATATGGCATGCTGCAAGCTCAGAATGTGAGGTAATGACAAGAAATAGTAGCTGAAATCTGCAGTTGAGAGTTATAAATATAAATGCTGTATATAATAAAATATGCTGGATATTGTTTAAACTGACTTTTACCTAAATAGGAACACCATATGCTTGAGAATAATAAAAAAACACATAACCATTTGAAACTGTGACAGATTTATGTTTTCTATCTCAAAAGCCAAACCATTATTGCATCTCCCACAAGTTATATAAATACACAACAATGTGGTGGTTATATATTTTAATCTCATAAGTATATTGTTGAGCTTATACAGGTATTGGATCTGTTATCCAGAATGCTCAGGACCTTGTGCTTTCCATAATTTGGATCTTCATACCTAACGTCTACTAGAAAATCATTTAAACATTAAATAAACCCAATAGGCTGATTGTACCTCCAATAAAGATTAATTATATCTTAGTTTGGCTCAAGTACAAGCTACTGTTTTATTATTACAGAGAAAAGGAAATCATTTTTTAAAATTTGGATTATTTGGATAAAATGGGAGACAACCTTTCCCTAATTCTGAGCTTTCTGGATGACTGGTTTCCGGACAACGTGGTCCCATACCTTTAAAGGGAAACGTTTTCACATGTGTTTTCAGTTAAATTATGCTTCGACTAAGTTACCAAGGCAAACACATCTATCCAATACTGTTTTTAAAATTAAAAGCATCAAAGGTACATTTACTCTGTAAGTGCTGGGCACAGCTGGCACTACATATTTCCGTGAAAATTGTTTCCTCATAGGTAACAATGGAATGCAGAAACAGAATCTATGAAGTGTGACAGTGAGGTCCTTGACACCAGCATTATAGATTGTATGTTCTGTGGCAAGTAAGTAGTTAAAAATCTTCAGTTAGTTTTTCAACCTTCTTTACAGTCAGGATTATATGTACGGTATTTAATAACTGATATGTCGTAATTGAGTCACTCCTATGAAATTAATAAGGTGCTGAAGTAGCAAAATCAATGTTTTGAAAATGATTTTCTCTAAATTTGCCTTTCAATAAAACTTCATATTTTGCAGATATGTTTCATTCTAATGCATTGATTATGATCATTTTATTTTTGCCTTACTTATAAAGAACTTTAAATTCCACCTTGACCACATTACTATTGAATCTTGCTTTCCAGCTCAGTCCTGGCAAAATCTCATTATTCTCACTCTGGGTGAGTGAAGAGGTGAAATTAAGAGTAGAAATCATAGCAGTCAAAGTTTTTTCTCACTACGTTGTATCAGATAAGCTATATTTGGAGATCAAGCACAGGTTACTCTATGGGAGAAAATCTTATCAAACAGTGCACTACAGCAAATTAAGAGTAGAAATTTCACTTTATGTCAATTTTGCCTATGTGGTTGCAACGGTATTAAAATAGTGTCAAGCAAGTAACAAAATGATGAAATGATCTGGTGCAATTGCCTTTTAGGAGACAGGAATGAATTCCTGTCTCCTACGAGTGCAGAGCAGAGCTAGACCCTGGGCAGAAGCGCTCTCTGCATGAGCACTGATGTGTGAGCTCTTGTGCCCCTGAGTTCCCTTGCAAGCACAAGGGAACTAAGGTCTTCATCAAGGTCTTAATCAAAGACCCCTTATGTATCTGTGTAATATGGAGGCTGTCTACTACAAGGTTAACTTTACTGTTTAGCTGGGGACACCTAACCAGAATGAGTTAACCTTTCTTTGTCCTTTAAGTTTACCTTACACACAATTTGTGGCCAGGTCTCAGTCACTCCATACAAATAGGATATATCATGGCCCTTCCTGATGCTTCAACAGGGTTTTGGCATGTGTGCAAGTGAGAGCAGCTGTGAGCATGATAGAACAGAACAATGGTTGCAGGTCAAACAGTCAGACAACTGGCAGGTAGGAGGTTTATAGTTACCTCCATTACTGTAGGCAGTCATTAAGTGTAGAGCTCCCTTACATTCAAAATCACTGTTCTGCATGCTTTATGTTTGATGTGCTAACAATACAACATCCAGATCAAATGCTATTTGTACTCTTGAATTGCAGAAGGTATTGGAAAAAGTGCAAGCTGTGTGGAATGCTAACAGGTGCAAATATGAACCTAGTAAGGCACATGCACCTACCCCTTAATTTATTTTCATTTTCTTACTGGCCCTTAAATAACAACTAAAGCTCAACAATGAAGTAGTCTAAACATTCTGCAATTATGTTTTGGGATTATTTACCAGCCCAAGGCACCCGCAGCCTTAGTAGTGGATATTTGTGTCTTTGAATATGCCCCTAATACTCCCCATCTTCTTTTCTGCTGATCCACAACATATTCTCTGTGCTGCTGAACTTAGGGACCAATTCAAAATATACTGGTTATAAAGAATGTAAAAGTCACAATACAAGGCTAATTAGTAATAATTCATATTCTTGTTAAATGGTAGAAATCAAAGTATTGTGCTTTGATGTTTTCCTGAACAAGCATAATATCAAAGACTATTGTGACATTAACATTTAAAATTTTTATATATATCAGTATATATATAGTTTATATATATATGTCTATATATAGACTTGACTAATTTGTTTTTAGATGGGGTCAGTGACCCCCATTTGAAAGCTGGAAATAGTCAGAATAAGAAGGCAAATAATTCAAAAACTATAAAAAAAAATCAATAATGAAGACCAATGGAAAAGTTGCTTAGAGTTAGCCATACGTACTACAAAAAATCGTAATGGTGGACAACCCCTTTAACTATGTAACTTTTTGCATCAGAATGAAATATTTATCTCAGTAGAATCTGCTTCTATGACAGATATTCAGAGATTCAGATCAACTACTTGATGACATGCAACTACTCCTAAGATAAGCTTCAGTTGCTCAGAGCTCACTGACACTAAAATGATACAGGCTCGAGAAAGGGCCCAGTGGGGCCCAAACGTTGCTTTGTATGTATCTACTTATGGAGTCATTAAAACACTTTTGAAGCATTAATACTCAAGTTGTGGTATGCTATGGTGTACCTTGTACTTTGGATGTTGCTGGACCTATGGCGGGTGGTCCTCCCACAGATAGTTTACTCTCAGGTAGAAACTTTTGATACTCGAATGGAATGACACTAAAATGATGGCCTACTAAATGCAAGATGGCAAAGCCAGGCTAAGCTGGCCGGTCACCTCGCCTCCCCCCATGTCCCCACAAAAGAGCTTGTGGAAATGTCATGTGAGGACACTAGAGTGTCCCCCCTGCAGTAGGGGGACGAGGGCCTGGACTAGGGGTACACAGACAGAAGAGGTAAGTACCCAGCACCCCCTTACCTTAGCGCCCTCTTCTGCATGCTCCTAGTTCCATCCCTGCAAGATGGTGAGCCCTTGTGCACAACTTTGAAGGCATGGATTATTATTGTTATAGAGATGCTGAATAGTATATAAATTCTTGCATTTCTAGTCCTATTGCCTATTTTTAAAGGAGAAGGAAAGGTTAAAACTAAGTAAGCCTTATCAGAAAGGTCCATCTAAATATACCAGTAAACCCCCAAAGTAATGTTGCTCTGAGTCCCCTGTCAAAAGAAACACAGCATTTCTTTCCTTCTATTGTGTACTCATGGGCTTCTGTATCAGACTTCCTGCCTTCATCTAAAACCTCATTGCCCTGGGCAAGAGCATGCTCAGTTTGCTCCGCTCCCCCCACCCCTCCCTTCTCTACTGTAATCTGAGCCCAGAGCAGGGAGAGACTCAGGCAGGAAGTGATGTCACACCACATTAATACTGCAGCTCCTATTCTAAACAAACAGAGAGTTTCTAGAGCTTTTTACTCAGGTATGGTAAAACATTCTACAGAATAAATATAGCATTCTAGCTTGCACTATTGCAGCTAATCTATTGGCAATAAAATGCCTCCGTAGCTTTCCTTCTCCTTTAAAGTTTAGTTCCCCTTTAAGAGAAATGGTAATGAAAACCCTATTACATAAATGTTTGTCCACAGATGTAATGCTGTAAGAACAGGACAGAAATATACATACAAATATATATATATATATATATATATACGCCTATATTTACAGACATGGCATAAATAGGATCTGGATCATTAATGATTTTGCAATAAAAAACACTGCATTTCATTATTATTTTTAAACTTTCTCCCACACAGCCCATGAGCCTTATTGCTTCTACAGTCCATCCGCCGTTGAGATAACTAGACTGCCAGGGAAAATACATTCCATTAATTCTGAAGCACTTGGTAACATTCATATCAGCAGAGAGTTTATAGAAAGCATTAGAGTTTTGCATTTTTTATTATGTCTATTCTCTGAACATCACTTAGCCGTAAAGCACAAGCTGACTGTTTCAGGGCAAAATGTTTTATGAGAAAATATTTTCTTTCCATAAAAGTGTAGGCTATAACTATATTTTATGAATAAACGCTCCATAAAAATGTTTGACTGTGTATGAAGATTTGCATCTTTCCCAAGGTATAAAGGGCAAGTGATACTGTATGTTTACACTCTGGAGAAAACTCCCCAATGTTGCAGGAAATGTATGTTTTGTGCTCAATTTAAACACAATTTGCATGACTGTTGCTTCAATAATATTTGTGCAGCTTTTGATTTGTATTCTGTTTGTGTGTGTGTATGTGGAAATGGGTCTTGTATGTAATTTTAACTTGTGTAAATGAAATTCAGCAATTCGTTTTGATCACTCATCTACCAGAAGTCGTTGATATGGACACCTGCACTGGTATAATTAGCATCTAATTTAGTAAATCAGTCCAGTGTGTGTGTGTGTGTGTGTAGCTGTTATTTCTAGGTTTTTGGTACTAAAATATTAGTTTTAAATAGATATTCACAATGTGTGATTATTGTTTGTAACAAACCTTCTTGCACTCTCTATTAGCAATATTTATCTGTTATATGTAGTGCCTCTGCCCAGTCTGCCCCTTATGAATACAGTGCTGTCGAAAGTAAGCAGCACTATATTCATGGAGAGAGTGCAAGTCCTTGCATTTTATTCTGGAACACAGTGACATGTGGCCACAGGCAGTCCAGGCCAAATTATACCAATGATGCGGGTGTGACATCATAACCACACCCCCAATATCACAGGTCACACTCCTAACATCAACTAGCATGCCTCCGACATGATCGTCCCACCTTCTGATGGCACAGAACAGCCCCTCTGACGTTACCAGCCCACCTCTTTGTCCAGATTTTAATACTGGAAAAGGTGGCAACCCTACCACAGGTAATCACCATGGGACAGAGTGCATAGTATGAAATACATGGTGGTTTGCTTCTTTACCCTTTTTTTACTTTAAACTTTAGGTTGATGGCACACAATAAAATTCGGGGGGAGATTAGTTTCCCAGTGACAAAACTCCTCTTCTTCGGGCAACTAATCTCCCCAAATGCCTTCCCGCCAGCAAGAATTTGAATCACTGGTGGGATGGCATACGTATCGCTTCATTTTCCAAAGTTGCCTCACAAGGAAACTTTGGACGACTTCGGAAAACCGAAGTGCTACATATGCCACCCCGTCATGCCTGTTGCACAATGATAGAGGGATTGGCATCCTCCCAATCCTGAAGACAAGCAATTCACTGGCACACACAGACTAAAGCAAGCAGGGACGAACCCTTGCGTGTTTATTGCAGCAGTGCAATGTTTTGGGGTAGAACCCCTTGACAAAATCTCATGTTAGACCACTTTCCAATAAACATATTTTGAGTTTTGATCACCTGTCTTCAAGGACATAGCAGAATTTGAGAGGAATCAGATGCAAAGAACATTACATTTTAATAAAGACAAACTGGGCTTGTTTTCAATAAAATGTTCTTATGGGTGACCAAATTAATAATATATTACAAAGTACACGAGAGGTTAATTTAAAGACTTATCTTTTGAACATTTATTCCCAAAACCTGAACATTTCTAGAATGTTTTGTCTAAGCTGTGTACTCCTGCACACGGATGGAAACAGTAGCAGGAGGGTGCATAAGAAACTGTGCAAAACACATGAAAAGTTTAATTTCAGTAGAGATATGGGACCTGTTATCCAGAATGCTTGGGACCTGGAATTTTCTGGATAACTGATCTTTCTGTATTTGAATCTCCATACCTTAAGTCTACTAGAAAATCATGTAAATATTAAATAAATAGGCTGGTTTTGCTTCCAATAAGGATTTATTATATCTTAGTTTGGACCAAGTACAATGTACTGTCTTATTATTACAGAGAAAAAGGAAATCATTTTTAATACATTAATATTAATGTGTACATTAATGTTTGCAGACAGCAGTAGAGACAATTGTAAGTTTTACTTTGTGTGTGTGTATTGGGTGATTATTTGGAAAAGTTTGTGAAAAAATATTCAGAACCCCTGCTGCAAAAGTAGTCAGACAGTTTATTTTATTTCAAATCAATGACAAAGAGCTTGACAGCCATATAAGGTTAATGGAATAAGTTTTTGCCTTTAGAGCAAAGGTGCTAGTATTGTATGTAGGATTGGCTGAACTTCACAGGCATTTGTCTTTTTAAACCTTGCCAGTTAACCCTTTAAATGCCACAGATCGTAGAATCTACGTTCTGTGGCAAAGGTACTTGAAATGCCACAGAACGTAGATTCTACGTTCTGCAGCACTTCCGGGTTCAGGAGCGGAGGAGCGTCTGTTAGAGCCGCTCGCTCCGTTCCTGCTCGATCCCCTGCCCCTAGGCAACGAGCAGAGCAGGGGATCGAGTGGCCCCTGGGGCGCGATCGCCCAGGGGCCCAAAAACAGCAGCAGGCACGTGTTACTTACGTGTCCTGCTGCTGCAGCCTGCACCGGATCGTCGATCTCCGCCCCCACAGCACACAGACAGGAACCACGAGGCAGATGTCTTCCAGGGGCTCTTCCTGATCGCCTGCAACAGTCTCCAGCAATTTTTTCAGGTTAGTGCAACAATTACACACACAAACACACCAACACACACTTATTACAGTAATACACACTTAGATTCACACTTACACACACTTACACATACATTTTTGGGGATTGGGGGGGTCACTTACACTCACTGCACTTACACACATGTGCACACGCACACACGCGCACATAACATGTAATTTACCATTTGTACACACGCACAGGCACATACATGGCATTGTGGCTTTTTTTTTTTTTTCTTATCGCATCGTCTCTTTTTTTGGCTGCAAAAAAATGTTTTATTGCCATTACGAATAGCGTATTCGCTAACCGTACTGTGCAATACCTTTTGTATGTTATTTCGGTGATTATATTGCAATTTTGGGTATTTTGGTGCATTTTTAGCCATTTTATTGAATTTTTAGCCATTTTATTGCATTTTCAGCTCTGCATATGTTGTGTTCACTTGTTTCTAGCCGTAGAACCTGTTTGGCCCAGCTAAAATATTCAAACTGTGATTCTGACAGCCGATAACACTAGTCTGGAAAAAAAAACATTGATTTTTGTGGTTTTATTGGATTTTTTTGCATTTCACTCTTTACTGCCTTATTTTGTTTTGCCTTGTAAATGTTATATACTATATATCCATTTGGGGGTCTCTGTGCACCACATAGTTTGGTATATCTATGCATATTGGGCATCAAAGTGTTCAGTAGACACCAGGTGTTCATATTTAGGATGTTTTATGCTGATACGTTACGAAATGTGGGGCATATAATGGGGTAAAAGTCAAGCTTTCTGCCAATTTTCAGAAATTTGATAAAAACCGTTATGTTCAGCATTGCTTTGCAATTTGGCAGTTTGCAGTAGAAACACATATTTACCCATATTGGATTCGTCAGAATGTGTACTTTCTGAAAATATATGGTTTTCTGGGGTCTCTGTAATGTTAGGGGGGTCTAATGTCGCATAATACATACACCAGGTGCTTATATTGCAGCAGCCAGCGCGTCACCCGTGAAAATGTATATACACTATTGTCATTTGGTGGTCTCTGTGCACCACATAGTTTGGTATATCTATGCATATTGGGCATCAAAGTGTTCAGTAGACCCTTGGCGTTCATATTTAGGATGTTTTATGCTGATACGTTACGAAATGTGGGGCATATAATGGGGTAAAATTCAAGCATTCTGCCAATTTTCAGAAATTTGATAAAAACCGTTATGTTCAGCATTGCTTTGCAGTTTGGCAGTTTGCAGTAGAAACACATATTTACCCATATTGGATTTGTCAGAATGTGTACTTTCTGAAAATATATGGTTTTCTGGGGTCTCTGTACTGTTAGGGGGGTCTAATGTTGCATAATACACACACCAGGTGCTTATATTGCAGCAGCCAGCGCGTCAGCCGTGAAAATGTATATACACTATTGTCATTTGGTGGTCTCTGTGCGCCACATAGTTTGGTATATCTATGCATATTGGGCATCAAAGTGTTCACTAGACCCTTGGCGTTCATATTTAGGATGTTTTATGCTGATACGTTACGAAATGTGGGGCATATAATGGGGTAAAATTCAATCTTTCTGACGATTTTCAGAAATTTGATAAAAACCGTTATGTTCAGCATTACTTTGCAGTTTGGCAGTTTGCAGTAGAAACACATATTTACCCATATTGGATTCGTCAGAATGTGTACTTTCTGAAAATATATGGTTTTCTGGGTCTCTGTACTGTTAGGGGGGTCTAATGTCGCATAATACACACACCAGGTGCTTATATTGCAGCAGCCAGCGCGTCAGCCGTGAAAATGTATATACACTATTGTCATTTGGTGGTCTCTGTGCGCCACATAGTTTGGTATATCTATGCATATTGGGCATCAAAGTGTTCAGTAGACCCCTGGCGTTCATATTTAGGATGTTTTATGCTGATAAGTTACGAAATGTGGGGCATATAATGGGGTAAAATTCAAGCTTTGTGACGATTTTCAGAAATTTGATAAAAACCGTTATGTTCAGCATTGCTTTGCAGTTTGGCAGTTTGCAGTATAAACACTTATTTACCCATATTGGATTCGTCAGAATGTGTACTTTCTGAAAATATATGGTTTTCTGGGGTCTCTGTACTGTTAGGGGGGTCTAATGTCGCATAATACACACACCAGGTGCTCATATTGCAGCAGCCAGCGCGTCAGCCTTGAAAATGTATATACACTATTGTCATTTGGGGGTCTCTGTGCGCCACATAGTTTGGTATATCTATGCATATTGGGCATCAAAGTGTTCAGTAGACCCCTGGCATTCATATTTAGGATGTTTTATGCTGATACGTTACAAAATGTGTGGCATATAATGGGGTAAAATTCAAGCTTTGTGACGATTTTCAGAAATTTGATAAAAACCGTTATGTTCAGCATTGCTTTGCAGTTTGGCAGTTTGCAGTAGAAACACTTATTTACCCATATTGGATTCGTCAGAATGTGTACTTTCTGAAAATATAGGGTTTTCTGGGGTCTCTGTACTGTTAGGGGGGTCTAATGTCGCATAATACACACACCAGGTGCTTATATTGCAGCAGCCAGCGCGTCAGCCGTGAAAATGTATATACACTATTGTCATTTGGTGGTCTCTGTGCGCCACATAGTTTGGTATATCTATGCATATTGGGCATCAAAGTGTTCAGTAGACCCCTGGCGTTCATATTTAGGATGTTTTATGCTGATAAGTTACGAAATGTGGGGCATATAATGGGGTAAAATTCAAGCTTTGTGACGATTTTCAGAAATTTGATAAAAACCGTTATGTTCAGCATTGCTTTGCAGTTTGGCAGTTTGCAGTATAAACACTTATTTACCCATATTGGATTCGTCAGAATGTGTACTTTCTGAAAATATATGGTTTTCTGGGGTCTCTGTACTGTTAGCGGGGTCTAATGTCGCATAATACACACACCAGGTGCTTATATTGCAGCAGCCAGCGCGTCAGCCGTGAAAATGTATATACACTATTGTCATTTGGTGGTCTCTGTGCGCCACATAGTTTGGTATATCTATGCATATTGGGCATCAAAGTGTTCAGTAGACCCCTGGCGTTCATATTTAGGATGTTTTATGCTGATAAGTTACGAAATGTGGGGCATATAATGGGGTAAAATTCAAGCTTTGTGACGATTTTCAGAAATTTGATAAAAACCGTTATGTTCAGCATTGCTTTGCAGTTTGGCAGTTTGCAGTAGAAACACATTTTTACCCATATTGGATTCGTCAGAATGTGTACTTTCTGAAAATATATGGTTTTCTGGGGTCTCTGTACTGTTAGGGGGGTCTAATGTCGCATAATACACACACCAGGTGCTTATATTGCAGCAGCCAGCGCGTCAGCCGTGAAAATGTATATACACTATTGTCATTTGGGGGTCTCTGTGCGCCACATAGTTTGGTATATCTATGCATATTGGGCATCAAAGTGTTCAGTAGACCCCTGGCATTCATATTTAGGATGTTTTATGCTGATACGTTACAAAATGTGTGGCATATAATGGGGTAAAATTCAAGCTTTGTGACGATTTTCAGAAATTTGATAAAAACCATTATGTTCAGAATTGCTTTGCAGTTTGGCAGTTTGCAGTAGAAACACATATTTACCCATATTGGATTCGTCAGAATATGTACTTTCTGAAAATATAGGGTTTTCTGGGGTCTCTGTACTGTTAGGGGGGTCTAATGTCGCATAATACACACACCAGGTGCTTATATTGCAGCAGCCAGCGCGTCAGCTGTGAAAATTTATATACACTATTGTCATTTGGGGGTCTCTGTGCGCCACATAGTTTGGTATATCTATGCATATTGGGCATCAAAGTGTTCAGTAGACACCTGGCGTTCATATTTAGGATGTTTTATGCTGATACGTTACGAAATGTGGGGCATATAATGGGGTAAAATTCAAGCTTTGTGACAATTTTCAGAAATTTGATAAAAACCGTTATGTTCAGCATTGCTTTGCAGTTTGGCAGTTTGCAGTAGGAACACATATTTACTCATATTGGATTCGTCAGAATGTGTACTTTCTGAAAATATATGGTTTTCTGGGGTCTCTGTACTGTTAGGGGGGTCTAATGTCGCATATTACACACACCAGGTGCTTATATTGCAGCAGCCAGCGCGCGTCAGCCGTGAAAATGTATATACACTATTGTCATTTGGGGGTCTCTGTGCGCCACATAGTTTGGTATATCTATGCATATTGGGCATAAAAGTGTTCAGTAGACCCCTGGCGTTCATATTTAGGATGTTTTATGCTGATAAGTTACGAAATGTGGGGCATATAATGGGGTAAAATTCAAGCTTTGTGACAATTTTCAGAAATTTGATAAAAACCGTTATGTTCAGCATTGCTTTGCAGTTTGGCAGTTTGCAGTAGAAACACTTATTTACCCATATTGGATTCGTCAGAATGTGTACTTTCTGAAAATATATGGTTTCTGGGGTCTCTGTACTGTTAGGTGGTCTAATGTCGCATAATACACACACCGGGTGGTTATATTGCAGCAGCCAGTGCGTCAGCGGTGAAAATGTCTATACATGTTGTCATTTGGGGGTCTCTGTGCGCCACATAGTTTGGTATATCTATGCACATTGGGCATCAAACTGTTTAGTAGACCCCTATGTTTATTTTTAGGATGCTTTATGCTGGTAATGATACATGGACAATACTACGATGCTGGAAAGTTGAAGCTTTGAGGCAATTTCCAGATATTTCACCCAAACCGCCAAATTTGGCAAAGCCTTGCGACTCAGTAGTTTGGAGCAGAAAGGCATGGGTACCCATTTTAGATTCTGTAGAATGTGTACTTTCCAAAAATATATGGGGTTGGGGGGTAAACATATATTTCTGTGTTTTTACCCCACAAAAATGCAGTCAATGTGTTGATTTTTCATTAGCTGAAGTTACCCACGGGACTGTTTGTATGCGCTAACTTCATTTTGGGGCCTCTAAATGCCAGATACTTTGGTAAACTTATGAACAATGGCCACCAAAATGTTCAGAGGAACCCTGGCAATCATATTTAGGGTGCTTTTTCTTAGTACGTAATGACACATGGGTGATATGGTGCTGGGAAGTTGAAGCTTTGAGGCAATTTTCAGATATTTCACCAAAACCGACAACTTTGGGAAAGCCTTGCGACTCAGTAGTTTGGAGCAATAAGGCATGGGTACCCATTTTAGATTCTGTAGAATGTGTACTTTCCAAAAATGTATGGGTTTGGGGGGTAAACATATATTTCTGTGTTTTACCCCACAAAAATGCAGTCAATGTGTTGCTCTTTCATTAGCTGAAGTTACCCACAGGACTATTTGTATGCACTAACTTCATTTTGGGGCCCCTAAATGCCAGTTACTTTGGTAAACCTATGAACAATGGCCACCAAACTGTTCGGAGGAACCCTGGCAATCATATTTAGGGTGCTTTTTCTTGGTGCATAACGATACATGGGTGATATGGTGCTGAGAAGTTGAAGCTTTGAGGCAATTTTCAGATATTTCACCAAAACCGACAATTGTGGGAAAGCCTTGCGACTCAGTAGTTTGGAGCAGAAAGGCATGGGTACCCATTTTAGATTCGGTAGAATGTGTACTTTCCAAAAATATATGGGTTTTGGGGGGTAAACATATATTTCTGTGTTTTTACCCCACAAAAATGCAGTCAATGTGTTGATTTTTCATTAGCTGAAGTTACCCACGGGACTGTTTGTATGCGCTAACTTCATTTTGGGGCCTCTAAATGCCAGCTACTTTGGTAAACTTATGAACAATGGCCACCAAAATGTTCAGAGGAACCCTGGCAATCATATTTAGGGTGCTTTTTCTTAGTACGTAATGACACATGGGTGATATGGTGCTGGGAAGTTGAAGCTTTGAGGCAATTTTCAGATATTTCACCAAAACCGACAACTTTGGGAAAGCCTTGCGACTCAGTAGTTTGGAGCAGAAAGGCATGGGTACCCATTTTAGATTCAGTAGAATGTGTACTTTCCAAAAATGTATGGGTTTGGGGGGTAAACATATATTTCTGTGTTTTTACCCCACAAAAATGCAGTCAATGTGTTGATTTTTCATTAGATGAAGTTACCCACAAGACTATTTGTATGCGCTAACTTCATTTTGGGGCCTCTAAATGCCAGATACTTTGGTAAACCTATGAACAATGGCCACCAAACTGTTTGGTGGAACCCTGGCAATCATATTTAGGGTGCTTTTTCTTAGTACATAATGACACATGGGTGATATGGTGCTGGGAAGTTGAAGCTTTGAGGCAATTTTCAGATATTTCACCAAAACCGACAACTTTGGGATAGCCTTGCGACTCAGTAGTTTGGAGCAGAAAGGCATGGGTACCCATTTTAGATTCAGTAGAATGTGTACTTTCCAAAAATATATGGGGTTGGGGGGTAAACATATATTTCTGTGTTTTTACCCCACAAAAATGCAGTCAATGTGTTGATTTTTCATTAGCTGAAGTTACCCACAGGACTATTTGTATGCACTAACTTCATTTTGGGGCCTCTAAATGCCAGATACTTTGGTAAACCTATGAACAATGGCCACCAAACTGTTTGGAGGAACCCTGGCAATCATATTTAGGGTGCTTTTTCTTAGTACGTAATGATACATGGGCGATATGGTGCTGGGAAGCTGAAGGTTTGAGGCAATTTTCAGATGTTTCACCAAAACCGACAATTTTGGGAAAGCCTTGCGACTCAGTAGTTTGGAGCAGAAAGGCATGGGTACCCATTTTAGCTTCAGTAGAATGTGTACTTTCCAAAAATATATGGGTTTTGGGGGGTAAACATATATTTCATGTGTTTTTACCCCACAAAAAATGCAGTCAATGTGTTGATTTCTCAGTAGCTGAAGTAAAGTCCTGAACAATTTGGATGTGCTAACTTCATATTGGTGTCTCTAAATGCCAGATACTTTGGTAAACCTATGCATAATGGGTATCAAACTGTTCAGTGGACCCCTGGCAATCATATTTCAGGTGCTTTTTCTTGGTACCTAATATAGTTTGGGATATGCGGAGCAGCAAAATAAAACCTTTGAAATGATTTTTCAGAATTTTGAATTTTTTTATGAAAAACCGCTATGTTCAGACAAGCTTTTATGTTTGGTAGTTGGGAGTAGAGAGACATAGTTACCCATTTTGTAATCGGCAGAATGTGTACTTTTCAAAAATGTATGGTTTTCTGGGGTAAACCTACGGTTTCAGGATTTTTTGCCTTGGAATCTAAAGCATGCCGTTTTCTGCCTTAGTGCTTTCAAAATTCGGTAATATACTGCCGGGAGTTTTTGAGGTACAGAAGTCCTAAATCTCCCTAAAACTATACATATCTGGTATTGGCACGTTCGAGAGACATAAGGCTTTCCAAATCAGTTGGATTTTCCTCCGTAAAATGAAATATTTTTCTGGTATAAATTGATATACGATGAAAAATGGTAATTTTTCATGTATATTTGGTATTTAGCACTATAAATTTTTTTGCACAGGTGGAAATACATGAAAACTCAGGCAGATTTAGAAAGCTCAGTTTCTACCGAAAAAAACAATTTATAGTTTTCCTAGATAAACTATAGGTTTCCCCTCAGAAAATGCCCCTAAAGTGAGAGAGCACAAAATGTTTCAAAAACGGCTGGCATTTCGCGTAACCAAAATGTGAAATTCTGCTGGCACTTAAAGGGTTAAGTAACTATCTAAATGTATTTACATCATATTTACTATAGTAAATAATAGTAGATCAGTAATGATAATTCAATACAAAAGCTTTGAGTTGCGCGTTAGAACTGGCCTCTGCTTTTAGTATGTTTTTTCTAGTTCAGCTGGAAAGCAGTAAAGCTACAGTGGTGTCTTATAATGTAAGCATGATTTATAGTTGTTGATGAAAGTCATGATATGATAATATTAACTTGGCTGCACTCAGTTTGGAATGAGCTGGCTCAAGTTTCTCTATAGTGTTTAAAAATAAAGCTTATTCATTAATTGAAGACCAAAGACAGGTGTTTTTATCAAGTAAAAACATCTTGCATATTTGGCACTCTGTGGACATTCATTGTGATGTGATAAATAAAATACTCAACATGTTTGATGCTATTCCTCTATTTTATCACTTTATTGGACTACATAGGTCACTGCAATATAATTCGTCACTGGGAAAGCAAGTAGGTAGGTAGGATAATTAATTCTCAGCACACAGGCAAACTGTCTGTAAAGATCACTATTGCTGCTGGAGGGTCAATCCAGACTGTACCCCCGGCTAGCAATTCTACTGCAAGCAATTTATGTCTGAAATAGAATAATGCTGGAATTAAAGATCTGCATATACAGTACAACTCCATAGCATGTATATATACAATATTATTTCACAATAAGACTGAACAGCCATTTAAAAAGGCATATTTAATAATATAACAAGACAATTTGTCAGCTTATTTTTTACTGAGCATGAGCAAATTTTTTAGCAGCTTGAAATAGAGCATCTCGTTGAAAATATCTAAATAAAATAAGCAAGAAAATATTTTGAATCTATATATAATATTTTACTGCTGTAAATATTCAGTAAGTGAACTATAATGGTACTCAATCCTAGTTTAACCTTGTGCAGGCATGTCAAAAACGGTTACTATGCAACATTTTCTCCTTGCAACATTTCCACTGCTTAAACAAGTCTGGAATCTAGCCAAATGGGGCACTTACTATTATACACCATAAAACTACTTGGTAAAACAAGGTTGCTTACAATAATTTGCAGACCTCCAGAAACAAATTCAATTTGCCAAAAGTGTCCACTACCAATACCCTACCTCTAAGGAGGCCGGCTGCAATTAAAAAAGGCTAATTAACCCACGTCCAGCTTAGGGTGGAATTTCTTTATTGTACATATCACAGATTGACTCTCCTGATGCTAAAAACTTAACAACTGTACACTGGTGGGAAAAAGACTCATGTTTTAACAGACCTAGAATGAAAATAAATCTTCTTCAATTTAACTTTTCCACAATTGGTACCTCACTCCAGATAAACTGAAACTATAAAAATGTATCCAATACCTGCTGGCCGGACTCATACCCCACTATGGAAAGCCTGGAATACCATATTCAGACTTTGTGGCATTTACAACTGACCTCTTTACACCTGAACTATTGATACCCCTAAACCATATTAAGCCATCATTCACCATGTTGTTCAGAATCAGCCTGGGCCAGCAGGACACTGGGAATAAACCTGGTAGATTTACCCCAACCCAACCCCCACCTTGTTCACTGTTGCCGTGACCTCCTCATTTGCCAATGCTCCCCTGCAGCCCTGCCCCAAACACTGCTGAAAAAGTATAAGGTATATGCATGGGGGGAAGGGGTTGGCAGTGGGTGAGCGAGCGAGTGGGGGGGGTGTGGGCATCTGGAATAGCATTTATAAGAAAGTGGGAAAATCAGCTATTCCATAAATCATGAGGGAGGTAAACTTGCACTACCAATATGAAAAAGCTGCTTGTTTATGTAAACACCAACATTATTTTATAACTGAAGTGAGAATAGAATTTATATTTAGAAACCATCACTCTGAACAGGAGTCTGAGTGCACATGCCCACTATACCTTTCCCTTCCTTGTTCCTTTTATTCTGTTGCCACTTGGTTAATTTTATTTGCAAAAATATCAATAAAATTGCAAATATAAATATATTCAGTCCATAGTTATCATTAATTGGGTTTATTTGATTGATGGGATATCAATGACTTTTCTACGGTACACTTATACACTTGAGAAGTTACGACACTGGGTTTGTATGGGATGAATTTATTGCACTGAAGAATGGTATAATGAGGGTGTCTATTTATAGTTTGTGACACATAGTATGAGATTAACAGTACAGAGCCTAAAGGTTCACGGTCCCAGTGTGTACACATGCGAAGGATTAGCCTCACATGCCCCCACATTGAAAAAGCCACAGAGCTAAAACTGAAGGGCTACACTTACATCGGGATATTGATATAAAAAGGACACACTGTGGTGAGTAAAACCCGGAAAAAGTTATTTACTTTGCAGCCGCTGGGCCGTTATCCGGTGATTAATGGATGTGAATAACTGCGAGGGCCAGTAAGCCGCAAAGTGAGCGATAGTTTTGATACCTGATAAACTAGTACAAACGATTGAATGAGTCTCTTAACAGGCCTGTTATCTTAACTCAAACTTTGGATGTTTTTTGTAACATTGTTTAATGCTGTGTTGAGGAATTATGTAGTCACAGCAATACTAATAGATTTAAACAGAGTTACATAATATCGTGCTTTTAACTGTAAAATGGATTTATTGTTTTAAACGTTGAGATTATTTATAATTGCTATTTATATATGTGTTATGCATTTTTTTTTAGATCTATATGTATGTAATGAGCGATATTTAAATGGCAGCCACGTTTCAGTGACTATGTCACTAAGTTAGATTCAATTTATCTGGTTTCCCGCCAACTCTTGTATTTAAGGCATTTTTACAATCTCTTAGACACTTTTTGAAAGGCCTCGGAGGAGGCCGAAACGTTAGTCTCGCATTTAACAATAAATAATTTTCTTTCATTTATATAAGACCTGAGAGTGTGGCTCTTTGTTGCTGGTTATATACATATATATACAGGAGCAGTTCTACAGGAGCAGTGACCAGCTCCATGTTGTAGCTCCCACCCCCTCCAACTATAGTCAGGTGATCCCACTGGTGTCTAATAAAAGGGCAGCCAAGTTTGGGAGTTTTACTTTGAAAGCAGCTAGTAAGTTGCAGGTAAAACGTATTCGTCCCTTTTATAAAATGTATAATGAAACCATAGAATTCTTAATGAATCAAATGAAAATTGAGCATAGGACTGGCCAGATATGGGATGACTTTGACGTAGTTGGCCAGCTTAAATATATTGCAATATATGGACAAACAATCCCTGTTTTGTTTAAAGGGTAAGGCATTTTTCAGTAGCAGTATGCACAAAATGCCTCTGTCTTAAATATATTGATAATGGGTTGAGTGCAGAGGAATCTTGTATTTGTCTATATGTATTTTGTGGTCACCCCCTCATTGCACCCCCGCCTAATGATTTTAAAAACTAGTGGCGAGCACAACTTTCCCTTGTTTGTTATAGTTCTACAGGAGCAGTGACCAGCTCCATGTTGTAGCTCCCACCCCCTCCAACTATAGTCAGGTGATCCCACTGGTGTCTAATAAAAGGGCAGCCAAGTTTGGGAGTTTTACTTTGAAAGCAGCTAGTAAGTTGCAGGTAAAACGTATTCGTCCCTTTTATAAAATGTATAATGAAACCATAGAATTCTTAATGAATCAAATGAAAATTGAGCATAGGACTGGCCAGATATGGGATGACTTTGACGTAGTTGGCCAGCTTAAATATATTGCAATATATGGACAAACAATCCCTGTTTTGTTTAAAGGGTAAGGCATTTTTCAGTAGCAGTATGCACAAAATGCCTCTGTCTTAAATATATTGATAATGGCTTGAGTGCAGAGGAATCTTGTATTTGTCTATATGTATTTTGTGGTCACCCCCTCATTGCACCCCCGCCTAATGATTTTAAAAACTAGTGGTGAGCACAACTTTCCCTTGTTTGTTATAGTTCTACAGGAGCAGTGACCAGCTCCATGTTGTAGCTCCCACCCCCTCCAACTATAGTCAGGTGATCCCACTGGTGTCTAATAAAAGGGCAGCCAAGTTTGGGAGTTTTACTTTGAAAGCAGCTAGTAAGTTGCAGGTAAAACGTATTCGTCCCTTTTATAAAATGTATAATGAAACCATAGAATTCTTAATGAATCAAATGAAAATTGAGCATAGGACTGGCCAGATATGGGATGACTTTGACGTAGTTGGCCAGCTTAAATATATTGCAATATATGGACAAACAATCCCTGTTTTGTTTAAAGGGTAAGGCATTTTTCAGTAGCAGTATGCACAAAATGCCTCTGTCTTAAATATATTGATAATGGGTTGAGTGCAGAGGAATCTTGTATTTGTCTATATGTATTTTGTGGTCACCCCCTCATTGCACCCCCGCCTAATGATTTTAAAAACTAGTGGTGAGCACAACTTTCCCTTGTTTGTTATAGTTCTACAGGAGCAGTGACCAGCTCCATGTTGTAGCTCCCACCCCCTCCAACTATAGTCAGGTGATCCCACTGGTGTCTAATAAAAGGGCAGCCAAGTTTGGGAGTTTTACTTTGAAAGCAGCTAGTAAGTTGCAGGTAAAACGTATTCGTCCCTTTTATAAAATGTATAATGAAACCATAGAATTCTTAATGAATCAAATGAAAATTGAGCATAGGACTGGCCAGATATGGGATGACTTTGACGTAGTTGGCCAGCTTAAATATATTGCAATATATGGACAAACAATCCCTGTTTTGTTTAAAGGGTAAGGCATTTTTCAGTAGCAGTATGCACAAAATGTCTCTGTCTTAAATATATTGATAATGGGTTGAGTGCAGAGGAATCTTGTATTTGTCTATATATATATATATATATATATATATATATATATATATATATATATATATATATATATATATATATATATAAACCACAGAAGAAAAAACCGCACTCCGTTTCGGCGCAATAACTTGGGCCGTCTTCAGGACTTCCTGGGGATTTTAGAGCTCAGACTGTCGTCCCTGGCTACAACTTCCCAATATTTAAGTATGATTTCCTTAGTGTCTTTACTCTGGGGGTTGTATTTACTTATGTAATAAAGATCATTGTTGTTATCCCTCCTTGTCTTTTGTGGTTTATTCTGCAACAATTGCTTGCGTTCAAGTGCTTGGACCGTATTAACTGTATCTGTAATTAATTGTTTAGGGTACGCCCTTTCCAGGAATTTATCTCCCATCTTTTTTAGGTCCTCTATGCATTGTTCTGGATCACTGTCTATTCTGACCACCCTTATCATTTGGGACTTTGGTAAAGAATTTAGGAGGTGCCTGGGGTGATGGCTGCTATAATGCAACAACGTGTTTCTATCTGTGGCTTTGGTATATATGCGAGTTTGTAGTCTCCCTTTGTACTTGTATATTTCAACATCCAAAAAATTGATCTGTTGCAGACTGTAGTTTAACGTTAACCTGACTGCTGTATTTAGGGTATTGAGGCTATTAATATATCCTTCCAGTGTGTCTATTGGGCCTGACCATATAAAAAAGAGGTCATCTATATAGCGTCTATAAAAACTGCCATATTTCTTGAAAAGCTCATGTCCATATATATATTGATCCTCATAAGCACTCATAAATGCGTCAGCATACACAGGAGCTACTTTCGAGCCCATTGCGATGCCCGTCCGCTGGATGTAAAAGTTGGTCTCCAACTTGAAATAATTATTTTGGAGCACAAATTCAAGTAGCTCAAGTGTGTATTCTATGCATGGACCCTTGTATGTGTATATATATATACACACACACACACACACACATCAGGTTTGGTGCACTCTGTATCCTTTAGCTACGATGCCTGTGTGCTGGTTAAAAAACAAATCATATTTCCAGCAATGAATAACTGCACCAACAGGACTTTGTGAAAAAAGTGAAAAATGTATTCAACGTTTTGGCTCGTCTACTTGAGCTGTCTTCAGGACCCTTTTTTCACTTAGGTAGGACTGATGCATGGACACTGCCTGGTGCATACGTTGTACAAACCATGTAACTAAAAGTGTCTCTTTTTACCAAATACAGACAAGTTTTCTCTAATCCAATTGTTCCTTAAAGTTGTATAATGAGAGTGCTGGGATAATTTGTTTAGTTCAGTATATGATATAAGCCAGACACCCATGCACCAGACTGATTTTAATTGCAACATATGGATGAGCTGCATTCAACGTTTTGGCTCATCTACTCGAGCCATCTTCAGGACTAGAAGACTGTGCAAACACACGTACCTATTTAAACATTTACAAATGCTGCCAAGGGATGATTGACATTGATGGTGGACATGATTTCATCCCCTTGGCTTTCACATCATTAGTGGGTAATATACCTCTAAGCATTAACATCCTTTCACCCTTGTAAGTTGTAAATCGACCAGTGCACCCAACAATGGATTAAAAACACACTCGGGCAGCTTTATTCACATTAAAAACATAGGCACCGAATGCCTCCCCTTCTCCCGGGGAAATGCAATAGATACCTGTCAAAACACACGGCTGAGCAATGATACGGCCACAGACCTTTAATAGTTTCGCTGCCAATGCAGGTACGGAGATGTGTATTAGGCATTCGTACTGGCCGTGTCAGCCCTTGTCACCACTCGATAGATGTCACTATTGATGTCCTGTACACCGAGTAGTATTTGAGAGTAGTCACATTTCCCACTGTTTCATAATCTTCGACACGTGACCAACTGCGGGGACCCTTTGCGCAAACACTCACCGGAGTTACTGAACAGCACATTTGCATCCTGCTGTCACGCCTGTCTCCCAGTGGCAGACAGCAGAGAGCTTACCTTGCGTTTTCCATGTTGGTCCCCTGTGGTCCTCGTTCAACTGCACCTCTTGTGCAGGTACTTTTAATCATATCGGTAGGTAGGGAGTTAGGTGAACTACACCTCACTGTATTTGTGTTAGACAGTTTTATTCCTTCTTGTTATTGACACTTTTTATTTTTTGTTTTGACAGATACTTTTGCACACACCCTGTTCCTGACCTGATTTTTACTATAGATTGGAGTACTGCCAGCATACCCATACAGAAATCACTGACCAACAGATTGGAGATTATCAACTCTGACCCTCACCTGCCTTTTTTGACAAAAAGAGACCCCTCCTAGCCTACAGAAGGGGACAAAATCTGATCGACCTGCTAGTAGTCTACCAGATCCAAAAAGTGGACACACCTGGCTGGGGAAGCCACTACAGAGTCTAGGAGGCTGTTTACAACTTCAGGTGTTAAATTAAGTGCAGTTGCTTATAGGAACAAATCAAATATTTGCATTCATTTTCTAACTAGTAGTAGAATGATAAAAACTAATTGCTGATTGGTTGTAGATTTACTTGCCCGAGTACACTGTTCTATTTTACTAGTCATGGTGGACAAGTGCCAAGCGCTATCTCATTGCTCAGCATTTATTTCTCTACCAAAGAGCCAAAATGTTTTCGATATGGCTTTTTGAATACACATTTGTATAAATCAAGTGATTTCTTAAAGTATAGGTATGAAAAGATAAACACTGTAAGAAAATATTTTATTTCAATACTATATAAAATTAAATGTTTTCCTGTTTTATTTTGCTTTCCTAGGTTTATTTTGTACATTAAATGGCAGACAGAGCAACCGGTATATATTCCAACTGACATTTTTTATAGGAAATGATTTGTGTAACATCCTGAATTACCGAGGTTTGGAAAGCTGAACTGATATGTAGAACTAAAAGCATTTTATAGTGACATAAAACGACTCCCATGAGATTACTTTCTAATCACTTTATTGGAATTTCAATTTTACAGAAAAAAACGCTGAAATTGATATTTTATTGTAAGCAGCAACACATTGTCAAACTAAGCTTGGCACTTGTGTAAAAACCCATATTGGATGATGAATTATATTCCACTGAACCAAAGAGAAAATATTCCCTTCATTTATAAAAAAAAGGGGTTATTTTCTATGTGTAGCGCTATAGTAAACTGACTTGTGCTAGGGCAGTTTTAGCTACTTTCCTTTGTGGGCTGAGATGAGCTCTCTTTCTCAGGGGTAAGCCCTCGCAACGCGGTGGAGGTAGGGTGTAGTGTAACTGTAACCTGGTGCGATAGCACAATGATGGGCGCCAGTAGTTCTTTAACGGTTGAACAAAGAACTGTGTTTATTGAACAATAGCACATAGATCATTTAGCACATTGATCCACAATGGAGCATAGAACATACACAGCAGCATAAAGGAAGCATATACTCACAGCACGTATAGGCTGAATCCCCACAGGCTAGGGAATATACAGCAGAGAGTAAGTTGACAGAATGTGATGGGTATTGTCCAGTTTTCAGGATATCTTCCAGTGGCAGACTAGGGGAACTCCTGACATCCCTATCTCAACACTTGGTTCCTTACTCTGGGTCAGTAATACCCTGGGATCTTTTTTTTTGTAACTTAGATTTTTATTGAGAAGAGAAAAAAAAAAAAAAACTTTTTTCCACAGATAAAGAACAGAAACACAAATATTAAAGTAATGATACACACAAAAAAAAAAAAAAAATATACAATAGAAAAATAAATCAGAAATTGAAACAAAAAGAAAAAAGAAAAAATTCGCATAATGTCTGTGAAGAGAACAAAGAAATGCAATGAAGGAAAGTTCCGCGGGGGTCCGATTCCAGCATACTACATTTAAAACAGTAAAATTGTACATTATCATGTGGAGGCAGAAAGTATCAGAGCTAGAGAGTTACACGTAAGGAGCACCCCCCACCTCCACCCATATATCTCAAGACAATAAAAGACCATTATCAAGCCGCCTTCATACATAGCATTGCATCTAGTAGTGAAATGAAAGTAGCTAGCTAGCAATTAGCCAAAATCTAAGATACCCCAGGGAGCGACAAAGGTACGCCAGCCAGTATGGCTAGTAGAAGCAAAACCCCTCAGTACCCAGGTAGACCAGATTCGGAGATGCTGGGGGGTAGTGTTTTGTAAATAGGCTATGTTCGCCTCAAATAACCTATTAGCATTCACCCGTTTAATGATCTCTTGAATGCTTGGGCAGCTAGGAGACTTCCATTTAGACGCTACAGCTATCCGGGGCGGCCGTCAGAATATGGTTGGCCAACTTTTGGCCGGAGTGTGTCATGCCAATGAACGGTCTGCCTAATAGAAAGGTAGATATATCTAAAGGGAGTTGCATTGCAAGAACCTGGTCAAGCACCTTCTTGACCTCCAGCCACATTGGTTTAATAAGTGGGCAGTCCCAAAATACATGGGGGAGGGAACCCAAGTCCCCACAGTTCCTCCAACAGAGGGGCGAGTGATCCGGGAATAGCTTATGGAGTCTGTCAGGAGTGTAATACCAAAACATCAATATCTTATAAATATGTTCTTTCTGCCGCACACAAGTGATCATTCGCCGTGCATTACACCAAATATCTGACCAATCTTTTAAGGATAGCGGATTCGAAATTATGGAATTCCATTTAATCATGTAAGTATGCTGCCGTAGGTCAGTGACAGGAGGATCATTAAGAAGCTTATAAATCTTAGAAATGAGCCCCCGTTGCGGCAAACCCTTTTTAGCCAATGTTTCAAAGGCTGTACTACCAGTCCCCTGCGCTGCAGAAAAATAAGGGTATATAAAATGACGTAGTTGGAGATATTCAAACTGATGTAAAGTAGACTGAAATGCCAAATCCCTCAATTCCTGCAGCGTGAGAGGGGCAGTAAGAGAGACATTGAGCAATTCCCTTATTGTGTAGATACCTGTCTGCCCCCAGCGTGCGCAGAAGGAAGCAGTCATCCCCGGGGGAAAATCGGGGTTACGGAAATAGCTTGTGCCCAAGGGGTATTGGGACATCAAACCTTTTTTATACCTCAATTTATACCATATGTTAAGGGTAAACTGAGTAGTAGAGAGCAAGCCACCGCCCAAGGTGCCTTTAGTGTGACCAGACCATATTCGTGAATTAATGGATAATTCCGGGGACGCCAGGCTTTCAATAGTGGCCCAGACAGTGGGAGGAAGGTGGGTCGACCAAGCCATGATTTGCCGCAATTGTGCAGCTTCGTAGTATGCCTGTAAATAGGGCACTCCCAAACCACCAGAGGCTGTGGGTGTTGTCAGTACTGACTTGGCTATTCTGTGGCTTTTTTGTCCCCAAATGAAATTGTGAAACAGTTTCTGAACCTCCCTCAATGATCGTAGGGGCACAGTAACCGGTAAGGTCTCAAACAGGTACAGGTATTTTGGGAGGATACTCATTTTAATTGCAGCTATTCTGCCAAACCATGATATCGGGAAACGCGACCACTTTGTGAGCAGGTGTTTAGTTAAAGTTATAAGGGGGATAAAATTTGCCTCATAAAGAGATTCATACTTGGTTGTAATCTGCGTGCCTAGATAAGTAAGTGAGTCATCTCTCCATCGATAGTTAAATTTAGCTTTCAAGATCTGGAGATCCGTAAGCGCTACATTAAGGGATAAAGCCTCAGATTTAGACAGGTTCAATTTGTAGCCTGAAAAAGAACTAAAGTCATTTATCAAGGCATGCAGATTAGGCAAAGATATGAGTGGTTGAGTAAGTGTTAGTATGACATCATCCGCAAAAAGAGCTATTTTAGGTTGCATAGTACTAAAGGGAACCCCAGAAATGTTTGGATTCATTCTAATCGCGGCTGCCAAAGGTTCGATGCTCAATGCATACAGCAAGGGTGAAAGCGGGCAGCCCTGCCTTGTACCATTTGTTAATACCCTGGGATCTTAATCCCTCTAATCTCCTCGGCGGAGCCTTGAGCTGCTCAACTAAATAACCTCTCTATCACTCCTAGAGTGATCTATAAAACGAGTATAGCTGTCTAATTACTAGGGCCAAGGCGCCTAGGGTCAGCACTACCCATTCCCTTCCAGCCTGCTTGGTTGGGCTAAAGCAATGGACCCAGAACACATGCGGGGGAATGTAATAAAAATCGCTAACGGAAAAACTATTCGCAATGCGAAAAGTTATGCCTTTGCGCGAACAAATTTAGCTTTGTGCGAATTTAATATAGCTTTTGCGAGCCCCAAAACTGTTTAGCGACCACTTCCGACAGTGAAAGACCGTTTGCGAATTTTATAGTCAATGTAATAAAACTTCTTACTGAAAAAGTCGTTATGTTTGCTCCAAAAGATTACGACACCTTCAAGCACTTCTTATGAGTGCGCAATTAAAATTCGCAATGCGCAATTAAAATTCGCAATGCAATAACAGTTTAAGGAACAATATTACATTGCGAGATGTGGATTTTTAGTCTTATAGGTGCGAATTGTTTTGCTCTTTGCGACTTTTATTACATTCCCCTGATGGTTCCTAAACATTTTATACTCTGGCACAGTGCCATCTGGTGTACACTGTGTGAACTACAGGGGTTACATAAGCACAAGGTCCCCATAAGGACCCACTGAGGTGTCCATATTACTAGGGATGTGACTGTAAAGTGTAAGGGTGTCTAAGATTTTCACATCCCTACATATGTATTTTCCTAAACTAGACTATGAAGAATAAAGAGCATACAGCTAATGTGAACACATTAGTAATTATTTGCTAGTACCTGAATGTTTACCCAGTAGTGAATGCTGATTTATTGCTGTTTTCTATGGCAGACTCATAAAAAATAACAGGTATGAGATCCATTATCCGGAAACCCATTATCCAGAAAGCTCAGAATTATAGGAAGACCGTCTCCCATGGACTCTATTTTATCCAAATAAACCAAATTTTTTTTAAAAAAAATTTCTTTTTCTCTGTAATAATAAAACAATATCTTGAACTTGATCCAAACTAAGATATAATTAATCCTTAATGGAAACAAAACCAGCCTATTGTGTTTATTTAATGTTGAAATGATTTTCTAGTAGAGGTAAGCTATGGAGATCCAAATTACAGAAAGATCCATTATCTACAATGCCCCAGGTCCCAAGCATTCTGCATAACAGGTCCCATACCTGTTTAATAATCTGGCACTTTGCCTTTTATTTCAAGTCACAGATTGACTTGTGCACTGAAAAGCATTATTCTGCGGGGAAAATATACTCTCCCTCAGGTTCATCTTTTTAATGCAAAGGAGGGATATTTGAAGAACATGTGCATTTACTGTCCTAGTTTAGACAAAAGGACAGCAAAGGCAAGAAAAACTCCAGTTTGCTGCCCTACACAGCCTTGGAACTTCACTGTTAATTCATCTGTAACAAACAAATATTTACTGTGAAGGTGAATGTCCCCATTGAAATGGGGTGAAACCACGTTTCATACACTTATAACCATGTTGTCACGCTCGGTTACCCAAAACCCAGAAAAAGACCCAAGGTTCCAGTCTCGGCTCATGCTTCAGCCTATAGCTGCCGCCTTTCAATTCGGGTGAAGCCTTTGCTACTCGGATGCTCCCAAGACTTATAGTGAAAGAACAAAAGCTCAGGTTCTGGGCAGGCAAGGGAACCAGAGTGTAAATCAGATGGACGAGAATCAAGCAATACGTAGTCAATGGACAGGCAAAGTCAAACAGAGAGAGCAATCCAGTACAAAATCAGGATCCGGAAACGTAGTCAAAAACAGGCAAAAGGGCCAGGACAGGCAGCAAAATATCAGAACAGACAGAAGGTCACACACAGATATCAAAATATACACCAAAATCACACCCAGGAACTACTAAACAGAACCTACGTTGGGCAACTTGCATTTAGCACCTGGGCCTTTAAATATTTGAATTTTTGTGCCTGAACGAGATGACATCACAACTCAGTGACATCATCGTTCACACGCGTCTGATTATACATACAGTACATTAGCACGATAAACAAAAATTCAAGTAATATGTTACGTGCGTGATTGAGGTTTAGCAAGAAGAAAACTGGCACTCAGAGCTCAATGCATGCGGGCAAAGCCCTGCGTGTTTATTGCAACGTTACGTTTCGGGGGCGTGCCCCTTCGTCAGGCACAAAAATTCAATAATAAGACATTTTATAGCTCATTATATCTACTTAGAGAAATATGCACATGATGTCCTTAGGTATGCCTGTTAGGCAGCAAAATGTCCTTGTAGTTTTACCAAGTCAGCAGTCATGTAATGCTTTTTTTAAAATGTAGGCAATATCTGAAGCAAGCAAGTTAATATGTGCCTTCAAACAACCTATAATTAAACTGCATTCAGTTAATCAGAATACTGGCATCAGAACACATTTTCAAAATGATTTATACATCTTGCACTGTGTTGTCAAACACCTCTAAGCTAATGGATAACTTTATTTTTTTTCTAATCTGTAGCATTTCAAAATCCAACTTTCCCACACAATGCGATAATGTCTGTTTTCATGTAGGGTTTATCTTCATGGGAATTTTTAATCCTCCTACAACTGCAAACATTTAATGTGTCAGCCTCAAAGTCCAGCTTATAAAAATGTCATTTTATTGAAGAATTTCCCTCATGTGAGGTTCAGCCTTTGACCAGTACAAATGTTGCAGACTTCACATGACTCACTAGTGTGTTCAGAAGTCAGATGTACCTGACAGGTCAGAGAAAGAAAAGTAAAAAGCCTTTATGGGCAGTCACGTTTCAACCATGGAATGATGAGAACCTTGCCTTAGACCCTTTGCCAGGGGCCATCAACTGCTAACCTACCTATATATCTAAAAAAGTATATAACCTGAATGCTGATTAATGCAGAAAACAATAACCACCGGTCAGAACCACAAATTACGAATCTTAGTTTTGTCACTGTTATTATGGGTAGCAATCAAAGTAAAGTATCATTAAAAATGATGCATTTTAAGAATGTTTTTAACTATAGAATTAGATAGTAGAAAAATTGCAATGTATTGCAAGGAGTTTAGTCTAAAATAAGTTACAGTATAAAATAACCTTAATTCTAGTTCACATAATACAAAGAATAAAGCACTTGATTAAGAATCTCATTTTATTTGCTGATTTAGAATCTGTTGCTATGTAATCCAGCACAAGAAATGAATGATAGGGAACTGATTCATAGAGTCAAAATGAAGAATAACAGAAGTGCATTAAGAAATCAATAAAAGTCCTGATTTGCTCTAAACCCTCAACAAATTCTACCTGACATCTCTGCACATCATGTTCCAACATAAATAAAATCAGAGATCTTACAAAAGAAACACAGAATCCCAGATACAAATCAGTAGCCTACTTGGACTCACATAAAGAACAGCACAACAATGTGCTTTTTATTTTGTTTCCAGGGGGTCATAAACAGATTATATCTCATACCAGAGGCATAGGCTAGTCATCAATATATTCTGCAAGAACTGCAGGGAACAAAAAACTGGACAGAACAAAGATTTTTCTAATAATATCTATAGGGCTGTCTGTCAGCTAAGAGGTGAACATTGTTTGGGGAATAAATATACCTATGTGGAATACTTAACACAATTCACATTGATAGCACCCCAAATCTCTCTAAAACTATTTCTAGTTTATTTTTTTCCCTCATAATACACCTTTGGCACTGTGATATTTATTATAATACTGAATTCTAATTCAGTAACTTGCCAAAAGTTCATAATATCTAGTTGCTTTAATGGAAGTCTGCAAATTGCATTTATTCTAGCATAATGCACTCATGTCACAGAGTACATTATTTAACATACTTGTTTAGACAAAAACCTTTCCCAGCTATATATTTCTTTAGTCAGTGCGTTAGAATATCCTCTCAGGAGTCCATCCTTTGTTGAAATGCAGATAGGCCTAGTTTGTCACAATATGTTTAATCAAGTAATGCCATTGTACAAGAGGCTACCTTGATAAATGTAGTTAAAAGTAAACTTAAATAGGATATCCTTATGCAGAAGGTCTTAGGCAGAAAGTTGAGTAATTATGAGCCTACTCTTACTTAAATGTTCAGGAAAAGCATATATTAATAAAGTATAATATGAAGGAATCCTCTCCTATTTCTCCTTACTGTGCCTTTTTGTAAAAAGGTGTTGAAAATGTTGTTAGATGTCTGTATCTTGTTTTCCTCATTCTGCATCTATACTTAATTTACAGCTGAACTATACTCCATTAAGAGGTCTGCTACGCTTTCTAGGTAAAATATGAATTATTTGGTGATTCCCTGGATTATAAGGGTACTATATCAACCACTGAATATTTTTTATAGGTATTATTTGAAAAGTAGGAAAAGAGAGAAACACAGTAAAAAAAAAATCAAAGAGTATTTTTTCATGTAAGGCCATACTTCATTTATAGTGAAAAGCAGGTTTCCCATGTGGAGACAAACAACTTATTGAATAAAAACATGTGGGGTCCATCCTCTTTGCAACTCTTTGCAACTCCTACTCTAACTTAAAAAATATTTTTTTGTGAACCTGAGTCTGCTTCACTAACTGTAACAGTGTACTGAATTACATGTATGCACAATTTTAGAATTACTTCCACCTTTTTTAACACATTTATATAGCATAATACAGAATGGTGCCCTCATCTTGCAAGCATTTGCAGTCTCAGAACTGAAGACACGCCCATACCCAGTTACAGTATAACTTTATATAAAAAATGGTTGGTTTTTTATGTGTCTTTATTTGCACCAAAAAGAAACATACAAAATTGAATGTAACATCCCATTACAGTCAAAAATAGGGTTATATATATGAATGGGAGTAGGCCTACATAACTACACTTACCTACCCCAATAATCAGAAGCATACAGTACTCATCAGAAAAAGAATACATAAGAAATTTCCTGAAATTTCTTATCTGACTTTGGAACAGAATTGTTTAATCACAGGACAAGACCATGGACAGATATGGTTAATATCTGCTTTTGGAGCCCAACCATTGAATAGGCATCAGATTTACACCATCCCACTTGTTTCCATAACTTAGGAGAAAAATAGCTGCTATGCAGTATATTCAGAAACATAACATAAAATGGCTTAAATTAATAAGTAATATTGATTTAAATGTAAGGTAATATAATTTCTCATGTAAGGTTTGGAATTTGGTGTAACTATTTCCCTATGCCTCTTTCAAACTCCTTTTCTGAGAATTTTGTATAGTAGGGAGGTGGAAAGTTGTTTTGTGACTGATTGGATGGGATCACTGCATGTGCATAATGCCTTATTTGTAAATATGAAAAGAGCCCCAAACTATTAAAGGAGTTGTTTACCTTTGAGTTAACTTTTAGTATTATGCAGAGAGTGCTATTCTGAGACAGTTTGCAATCTGGTTGCTAGGGAATATAAATAGGAGAGGACCTGAATAGACAGACAAGTAATAAAAAGAGCAATAACAATACATTTGTAGCCCTACAGAGCATTTGTTTTTTAGATGGGGTCAGTGCTCCCATTTGAAAGCTGGAAAGAGTCAATTTAAGAAGGCAAACAATTTAAAAACTATAAAAAATAAATAATGACCAATTGAAAAGTTGTTTATGATTGGTCACTCTAAAATATATTAAAAGTTGAATATAATAAAGGTGAACCACCCCTTTAAGTGAGTATCAGTGAGTAAATACAGTTTTGTGGATGTACACATTAGGCAACTCACCTGCGTAAACCCCTGTTCCGCCCGAGCGAGTAATGGATTTCCAATATAGTTATTAAAAATTGTGGGTTGCCTACAAAGGGTAGGAAGGGTGATATGGAGGGTGAAACAGAGAGTTTCATGGTGTACTGCACTTCATGCTCTAATTGTGGTATATAGTAACAGGTTGTCCCTAACTGCAGGTGAAAACTGTTTCTCATGAGAGTGCAAGAGAAAAGCTAGTGAAATAAAGTTCCCTGTTGCTAACCATTGGGTTATTTAATTATAGTTTTTAACCGCTGCAAAATGGAGGTTACAGGCCAGATTATGGGGCCGATTCATGAAGCTCGAGTGAAGGATTCGAATTAAAAAAACTTCGAATTTCGAAGTATTTTTTGGGTACTTCGACCATCGAATTGGTTAAATTCGATAGAATTCGATCGAATTCGAACGATTCGAACGATTCGAAGTAAAAATCGTTCGACTATTCGACCATTCGATAATCGAAGTACTGTCTCTTTAAAAAATACTTCGACCACCTACTTCGGTAGATAAAACCTACCGAAGTCAATGTTAGCCTATGGGGAAGGTCCCCATAGGCTTGCCTGTGATTTTTTGATCGAAGGATTTTCCTTCGATCATTGGATTAAAATCCTTCGAATCGTTCGATTCGAAGGATTTGCGCAAAATCGTTCGACTTCGATATTCGAAGTCGAATGATTTTAGTTCCCAGTCGAATATCGAGGGTTAATTAACCCTCGATATTCGACTCTTGATGAATCGGCCCCTATATGTCTAAATGTTTTTAATAGCAAATACAGTGCACAATTGTGAATAAAATGTAACTTAATATTTTATCAATAGCTACAAAATGGAATGGGGAATTAGCGTTCAACTGAATGATCACAGGTCAGTTCTGCATTTAGATACAACGCACTAAGGAAACCATGGAATCACGATCAAGTCCAGGCTTCTGTTAAATCCAACGTTCCTTTGTATACATATGCGTAATTGCATTATATTCATCAGACATGTTAAATAGACTCATTAGCCCTTGCTGAAGGATTTAAAAAAACATGTGAATAACAAAGGGAATAAAATGTTATGCCCATATTTGCATTTTGCTATTGTGATTGCATTTGTAATAAGCCTTCATATCTCTAATAAATTATATGTTTTTTGTTATTTTAAAAAAGATTATACAACTTTTATTTTTCATTTATAAGACTAAATAATGTAAACATTGATTGAGTCTGTTGAGATGTTTTAAAAATAGTATCGCAAATGTCATTTTTCATAAAGCGCTTCATCTGACTCATTTAATCATCATAATTCAATTGTAATAGCATATTTCCCAGTGGACAATATGTACTTAAAATCCTACAGTTATGTTAATATTAGCTTTATTAAAACTGGCAGTGAAAATCTGACACCTTGCTTGATGTCTCCCCACTTTCCTTGTCAAAGTGGGAAAAAACTGTAATTTTCTCTCTGCTCTTTTTCAACATATTAATTTATCTGTCTGAGAGATGTTAAAACTACCTCCTTAGATATTTTCTTCGATACGATTTGCCATCTTTTGCTCTTTCTTCTTTTATGTTAACCAGTATGTCACTGGTTAACATAATAGAAGAAAGAGCAAAAGATGGCTGTGTGTAAAATGAACAGCCCACAATGGTAGACCTGTGTTTAGCCTTGTCTAAACCCATGTTTAAAAAGGAAACCAATATCATGGATATATAGGTATGGGACCTGTTATCTAGAATGCTCGGGGCCTGGGGTTTTCCGGGTTAATAAATCTTTCTGTAATTTGGATCTTCATACCTTAAGTCTACTAGAAAATCCTGTAAGCATGAAATAAACCCAAATAGGCTAGTTTTGCTTTCAATAAGGATTATTTATATCTAAGTTGGGATCAAGTACAAGGTACTATTTTATTATTACAGAGAAAAAGAAAATCATTTTTAAAAATTTGGATTATTTGGATAAAAAAGAGTCTATGGGAGACGCGGATAACGGAAAAATCGCATCCCATATTCATAATTTTTAAATTGTTGCAGGGCTGATTTAACACTTGGGGCCTATTTACTAACATTTGTATTTCCATTTTCTTTAACGAATTTAATTTTTTCTCTAAAAATGTGTTTTATTTACATTTCTATAAAATTCTAAAATAAATAAGGGTTTATTTAGTGTCAAGAAACAAGAAAAAAATGTGAATGCAAACGTTACCAAGCACAAGCAGTTTATGTCCTATAAAAATCAATGGGAACTGCGCTCATTCTATTGGACCTTTTTTCATTCAGAGCTTTAGAGGTTTCTGGACTTTTTTCAGTATTAATTGTCCAAAGAACTAAAAATTTTAAAGGTTGTAGAGGTTTTCGTATTTTTGCACTTACGTATTTTTGCACTTACTAGAGCAGTGCCTCCACCTAGTGGGATCCGGGAATGCACCTGCGGGTGGCCCCACTAGGAATACAGTAATAAAACACACACAGTATAACTGTTCATCTAAAAGAAGTAGAAATGGCACTACTAACCAGGTGGGGATAGGGCCTCACTGACTAACTTGCATGCGCTGACTGACTACCTACCTAAAAGAAGTCCTTTAATGTCCTTCCACAAACAGTCTGTATCTTCAAGTGCTTCTTTAGGTTACTGTCCCTTTAAATAGGATACTTTCTCCAAATTCTCTTCGGATGCTTTACAGAGTTCTCTTCAGGTGAGTCCAGTACATTCAGACATACAGTGCGACTAACAGCCCTTTGGATGCTCAGATGGAAATCCCCTGCTGATGCTGGCTTCTCCAATCCTGATTTCTTTCATGCTCTCTGCCCCTCCAGGCACAGTATCTGGCTTCCCTGTGCCAGCCTGATCCAAATGAATGCTTTTGGTGGAGCCTCTCATCTCTTTGGGCCATTCAGCAGCTCTCTAGTCTCTCTCTCTGTGCGCCATGTGGTTCTCTCTGCCAGGCTTTTAGTTTCTGCCAGAATCTGTGACTTCTTCTTCCTGCCAGCCACTCACTAGCTGCTGTGTCACTTCCTGTTGCACTGAGATCACAAAACAGCTGGTTGCTAGGTAACAGCTTACAGCAAACAGACACATGATCTATGCCTGTGCCCTTACAGGAATAAGAGCAATGGTTTTGCACTACTTCCCTACATAATAAATATGCTTCTGTATGCTATATTGAATGACTGCGTCCATTTCCATTTTTTGTTTATTAGTGAAAATGTTATTCCCATGTTATGGAATATTTTGTCATAGCCTTAAATATACAGAAACACCTTTCACTGACATATACTTCTGCATTTTACTGCTGAAATCTTTAGCTTCGTCCCTTGCGGCGCATATCAGGTATTTTCAGATTCTCATGCTTAGTATTTTATGAGGCATTGCAACATTTAAGGAATGCAATGTCATGTCTCTGGAGAATACCTCTCATCACAGAGCCCTATGTTTGTTGACTGGACCTTATGGTTTCCTCTTCCATGTACATAGCTATCCATACACATTTATAATTATACTAAGCATAAAATGGAAGACATTGTTCCTTTTACTTGTACAGCTTCATGGCTTCATGCCTGAATGCACAGAGTTTTCCTAGATGGGGTTGAGCTCAGCAACTTCAAAATCCATTTGTTTATTTCTACAGAATGACAGCAACCTTAAATGTTAGTTTTACCTATTTATTTAATACCTTTCATGAAAACTTCTTTTTATGCATTTCTACAGTTAAAAAAAATATGACAGCAAATATTTATTTCTAATGCTGATAGTAAACCAGCGTATATCCCTGTAGATTTTGCAATAATCTACATAATCACAGTTTGAGGTGTATGTGGTGTTTATACAAATGGCCTGTGGTTGTCACTGTGCACAGGACTTGTACTGTGCATACACAGTGTGGTGTTTATGCAAATGGCCTGTAGATGTCACTGTGCTCATACTTATACTGTGCATACTTCCTGGAAGCTTAAAAGTGAAAGTTACTGTTGTGTAATGCCTGCATGAGAGCCTGCTAATAAAGCACTGTTATACTCTGCTCCTCCTCGGCTACCCAAAACATAACAAATGGCGACAAGGATGGCTCTTCTACCTCTGCAGCAGCCTGCACCTTTTCTTCCAAACCCTGGTGAGCCTACCATATCTTTTACTGCTTGGATCCGTATGTTTGAAAATCACATTATTGCTGCCGACCAAGGATAGATTTCTGCTGCTAGAAAGCGTGCTTTACTTATTCACTGCCTGGGAGCAGAGGGACAGCACATATTCTATACATTACCATTACCTGATGATACTTATGAAACTGCTCTTACCAAGAGTAAATGTGGTTGCTGAAAGATATAAATTCCGCCAACGTGGACAACATAATGGCGAATCCACAGAACAATTTGTAGCAGCTTTGAGAGAGCTGGTTGTTACCTGTGAGTTTGGGTCTCTAACAGATGAAATGCTAAGAAACCAAATAGTGGAAAAAACAAACTCACCTCGCATTAGAGAGAGAGACTGCTCCTAGAGCAGGATTTAACCCTTGCAAAGGCTGTTACAGTTGCTAGCCAAATTGAAACAGCAGTGGCAGAGGCTAAAACTCTCAGTCAGGGAACTGCTGGGAATGTACAGATTGTGAATTCAACACTGTGGCCTAATAATGCACAGTGGCAAAATACAGTGCTAAGGAAAGGAATTCACCTACACTGCAAAACCGTGCAGCAAATACAAATAGAAAATACGCTGTGGTTCAACACAACACACTGCAAATCATTTTACATGTCCTGCAAAAGCTATACGGTGCCGCAGATGCACAAAGGTAGGTATCTGCCATAGCTCTGCTATGTTCATGAAGTCACTACAGTATTAAGTGTAGATAAAGCTGGTACATTTATTCCTGACAAGTTTATATGCACTGTCAGTGTCAAGGACAAAGGACACTCCATTAACCTGATGCTTGATACAGGTTCATCTGTTTCTATACTACCAAAGGATATTTTCTTGAAATACTTTGCAAAAGATCTGGCCTGAAACTGGTCAGTTACTTAAAGGATCCAATCCCTATGCTTGGTTGCTTGCCAGTGACTGTACAATTTGAATCAAATACTGCAAAATGTGACTTTTACATTGTGAATAAGGGAACTGCTATACTTGGAAGGGATCTCTTTGCTGCAATAAACCTACAATTAGTTGATGGTCTCATTACTACAGCACCAGTACCTGCCACACAGCCAGTGTCTAAAATTTCACCACAAAGCAACACTTCGCTGGGCTGTGCAAAGAACTTTGTACACAAAGTGAAGTTGAGACCAGATGTTGAGGTGATTGCCCTACTCTATAAGGGAGACTGTCTCACAGGAACTAAAGAAACTGGTCGAGCAAGATGTGATTGAAAAATCAGAATCCTCTGAATGGGTTTCACCAATTGTTGTAACAATGAAGAAAACTGGATGTATTCCAGTTGTACACCAAGTTGTTTTCAAAGACTGATGTCTTCTAAACTCCATGGCTTACCTGGTGTAGAATGCTACTTGGATGATATAATTGTCTACGCTCCAACTATGGATCTTCAAGACAAGTACCTAGAAAAAGTTCTGAAATGCATTGATTCTGCAGGACTGAAACTGAACCTTTCCAAATGCCACTTCAGGCAAACTCAGCTGACATTTCTGGATCATATAATTTCACAAGATGGATTACTGCCTAATCCTGACCATGTCAACGCTGTTACCCAAGCACCTCCCCCATCTGATTTCCAGACCTTACGAGCTTTCTTAGGTTTTCACAGATCCATGCTGATCATACAGAGAAAACTGTTGCATTTGCAACCAGAACACTTACAGAGGCAGAGCGTAAGTATTCAACTGTTGAAAAAGAAGCTCTAGCATGTGTTTGGGCAACAGAATAATGGAGAATCTACCTATGGAGTAGAGAATTTACCTCATGCACTGATCATAGCCCTTTAACTACACTGCTTACAACAAAGGGACTAGGAAGAGCTGGAATGCGTATAGCTAGATGGTCAGCAAGGCTACAGAATTTCAACTACAAAATGCAATACAAACCAGGTTTAAAAATTTTTACTGCTGATTGTTTGTCATGTTTACCTTTACCTGCAGCTTCTGATACACTAGATGAGGACATATAAGTTGTAGCATTGACTGATTTACTATCATATACAGTTACAGCTGCTGATTTTAAGCAAGCTTGCCTCACATGTCCAATTCAAGTAAAACTACGGGACATCTTACAAAGCAAATGGCCAAATGCTGAGAAGAAACTCAGTCCTGATCTTCAACCTTACTACAGGATTAGACATGAACTGTCCTTAGTAGATGGCTATGTTGTCCGTGGAGCTCATCGTTTACTGGTACCAGAGACCTTGCTAGAAAAGCTCATACAACTTGCACATGAGAGTCATCAAGGAATTGTACATACAAAACAAAGACTACGAAAACTATACTGGTGGCCAGCAATGGATGCTGATGTGGTAACTGCCATTCATTCTTGTGTTACTTGTCAGAATCATGACAAAACAGCTATCCCACATACACTACCACTTCAGCCAGTACCATTCCCTGATTCAGATATAGACTATTACAGCAAATGGCCTGAAATTGCATTTGTTTCTCATCTAAAATCAGCTACAGTAATAACATTTCTGTCTACAGTCTTCAGCAGAGAAGGTAATCCAAAGGAATTAATATCAGACAACGGACCAGTTTGTCTCACGTGAGTTTGAATTCTTTCTGAGAGATTGGAATATTGTGCATAGGAAATCTTCAGTGTATTACCCACAAGCAAATGGAGAAATCGAGCGATTCAAGAGAAGTCTGAAAGAAGCACTACAGACAGCAAATCTTACTGGGAAATCTTGGAAAGTATTTGCAACAGAGTTCCTACATAACTACAGAGCAAAGCGCCATGCAAGAACTGAATCATCTCAAGCTGAATTATTACATGGCAGACAGATGCACACTAAGTTACATGTTGCAGACATCAAACTTCCACAAAATACTATACCTACAAAATCATCTACTGCTGACATTGTGAAATGTCACCAAGCCAAATGCAAGACTTATACTGACAGAAAACGTGGTGCAAGAGAAGTACACTTTCAACCTGGATCTTTAGTCAGAATTAAGTAACCAGGAATACTGAAATAAGGACAATCTAAATTTACTACACCACTTGAAGTGAGATGCCAGCGAGGACCATACACATATAAACTGTCTGATGGACGCATATGGAATGCAAGTCGTCTTGCTCCTGTTAGATATGACTTTGGAGAAGCTCCTTTTGATGAAGGACATTTTCCTACTCATGGTGTCAACTGCAATAGGCCTAAAGAAAGTGAACCTATAAGGCGTACTGAGAGAATCAGAAAACTACCTGCATGGACCCAGGACTATGTGATGTGAATAATGCATGTTATTGCTTTAACCCTTTAACTGCCAAGAACGTAGCTCCTACGTTCTTTGAAAAAAGGCTTTAAGTGCCAAGAACGTAGGAGCTACGTTCTTTACTAAAACAGCTCTCTCTCTGCACACACTGCAAAATCAGCGTGCAGAGAGGAGCAGCTAGCAGCAGAACCCCCTAGGCAACGAGCTTACCTGAAAAAGATCGGCGATCCTCCACTCCAGGGTCGCAGAGAGACGCAGCAACAGCAGCAACAGAATCAGCAGCTTCCATGTCGCAAGCATCAGCACAGCACATGTTCCTGCTCCACCCACGCACTTCCTGGTGTAGTGACTCAGCGTGTTTCAACTGAAAAGCACTGAAAAGGACTCCTCTTCATCTAGATTTGGTAAGTGCCCCTTTTTTTTTACTTATTTACAGGTATTTACAGGCATTTACAGGCATTTACATATACACAGTACACATACTAGTAAAAGTAGTTTTTTTTTTTTTGATTTTCTGATTTTTTTGATTTTTCAAACTTTTGCACATATTTACATACTCAAATACATATATGCAAATATTTATACACTTTTTAGAGCTGTACATCCATGCATACACAAACACACACTTATAGGGGTTTTTTTTTGTTTTTTTAGTTCATTTTCTAAGTTTCCCTTATGTTATTTCCCTAAAAACTTTAGATTTCACAGCATGACTACTGGATCAAGCATTCTGACCTCTAACCAGGCTGTCGGATCAGTTATTTTGTTATTTCGTTGATTTTCCTAATTGTATTTGCTTTTTTGTGATTTTTATTGCAGTTTTATGCTTGCATTGTTTTTCCTTATGTAATTTTTTAGCCTCATTTACACTTTGATAATTTGGGATAGAAACATATTTTTAGCAACTCTGTGTTCGTCAGAATGTGTACTTTCCAAAAATATATGGTTTTGGGGGGTCTTTGTACTGTTAGGGGGTCTTACGGCACATTATATGCAGTCAGAGTGCTATGTTCACAGAAGGCGAATTGACAGCTGAGAAAATTCTTATGCACTGTTTTTATTTGGGGTCCGTACGTGCCCACCTGCTTTGGTATATTTATGCATATTGGGCATCAAACTGTTCAGTAGACCCTTGGCGTCAATATTTAGGGTGTTTTCTAATTGTATGTAAGAAATTGGGTGAGATAAATGCGACCAACTGCAATATTTTTAGGCGATTTTCAGAAATATCATAAAAACCACTGCCTTTAGCGTTGCTTTGCAGTATGTACATTTGGAGCAGAAAGACAGTTTTTAGCAAATTTTTATTCGGCACAAGGCGTACTTTCCAAAAATATATGGTTTTGGGGGGTCTTTGTACTGTTAGGGGGTATTACGGCACATTATATGCAGTCAGAGTGCTATGTTCACAGGAGGCGAATTGACGGCCGAGAAAATTCTTATGCACTGTTTTTATTTGGGGTCCGCACGTGCCCACCTGCTTTGGTTTATCTATGCATATTGGGCATCAAACTGTTCAGTAGACCCTTGGCGTCAATATTTAGGGTGTTTTCTAATTGTATGTAAGAAATTGGGTGAGATGAATGCGACCAACTGCAATATTTTTAGGCGATTTTCAGAAATATCATAAAAACCACTGCCTTTAGCGTTGCTTTGCAGTATGTACATTTGGAGCAGAAAGATAATTTTAGCAAATTTTTATTCGGCACAAGGTGTACTTTCCAAAAATATATGGTTTTGGGGGGTCTTCGTACTGTTAGGGGGTCTTACGGCACATTATATGGAGTCAGAGTGCTATCTTCACAGAAGGCGAATTGACAGCGAGGAAATTCTTAAGCACTATTTTCATTTGGGGTCCGCACGTGCCCACCTGCTTTGGTTTATCTATGCATATTGGGCATCAAACTGTTCAGTAGACCCTTAGCGTCAATATTTATGGTGTTTTCTAATTGTATGTAAGAAATTGGGTGAGATAAATGCGACCAACTGCAATATTTTTAGGAGATTTTCAGAAATATCATAAAAACCACTGCCTTTAGCGTTGCTTTGCAGTATGTACGTTTGGAGTAGAAAGACAGTTTTAGCAAATTTTAATCGGCAGAAGGTGTACTTTCCAAAAATATATGGTTTTCTGGGGTGAACCTAGTTTTTTGTACCTTTGCCTGTTCCAAAATGCTGTATATGTGCTGATTATGCAGTATCTGGAATTACAGAACTCGTATGGGGTGTCTTCTTTCTGGGGCCCCTATACGCCACATACTTAGGGGTACCTATGCATATTGGGTATCAAACTGTTCAGCGTACCCCAGACTTTCATGTTTAGGGAGTTTTATATTGCTATATATTGATATGTAGGAGATACAATGCTTTAGAGTTGGAGTATTGAGGAGATTTTTGTATATGTCATAAAAATTGCGAAATGTAGGAAAGCTTTGCGGCTTGGTACTTTGGAGTAGAAAATCGTGCATTTCCAAAAACATATGGTTTTCTGGGGTGAACATAAATTTTTGTACTTTTGCCCCTTGAAAAATGCTGTAAATGTGCTGATTTTGCAGTATTAGGAATTACAGAACTGTCTTCGTTCTATGGCCCCTATACGCCATATACTTATGTGTACCTATGCATATTGGGCATCAAATTGTTCAGCAGACCCTTGGCTTTCATATTTAGGGTGCTTTTTCTTGGTATATAATGATATGTGGGAGATACGATGCTTCAGAGTTGCAATATTGAGGTGATTTTCTGTAATGTCATAAAAATTGCCAAATGTAGGAAAGCTTTACGGCTTGGTACTTTGGAGTAGAAAGATGTGCATACCCATATTAGATTCGTCAGAATGTGTACTTTCCAAAAACATATGGTTTTCTGGGGTGAACATACATTTTTGTACTTTTGCCCCTTGAAAAATGCTGTAAATGTGGTGATTTTGCAGTATTTGGAATATTATTCAAATGGCAGGTGAGTGATTGCTCACCAAAATGAATTACACCTCAAAGGAGATGTTGATGATGAATATAATAGATCTGTCACTTAAATTAAAGTGCACTTAAATATGAAGTGTGAGAGTTGTCTTAACAGAAACCAAATCTGGGGATACTGAGCAAAGCAACCCATCTATTGCCCACTGGTCAGCAAATTCACTCAACCGGCCAGTAAACACTGCCTGGGTGTACTCTGCTCGGATGCGGGAACGCACCAGCACCCGGAACAAAGCCTCTACCGGTAGAGGATTCCCACCCTCCAAACATTGCATTCTAGACTTATGAATGGCTAGTTTGGCTAAAGCTAGGAGCAAGTTGAAGAGAAGGCCTTTCTCTCGATTGTCCCGGGATACTGGGCGTCCAAAAATAAAAACGTGAGGGGAAAAATGTAACCAGAACTGCAGGTGAAGTTTCCTCAAAAGAGCCAAAAGAGGTTGCAGTCTGGCACACGAAAAATAAGCATGAAACACAGACTCCCTTTTGCCACAGAATGGGCAAGCAGCTGTGGAGTCTGTAAAATGGACCAGGTACTCTCCTGTGCTCAAAGCACCATGGAGCACTCTCCAACTCAAGTCTCCAGTGGGTCTGGGCACCAGGCTGGAATAAAGGGCTCGCCACTGGGGTTTCTCACCCTCATTAAACACCAGCCTCCAGATGGTATCATAGCGGGAGACAAGAGCAAGAAAGTGTACGGTGTGGAGCATGAGGGAGTACAATAGCTTTCTTGTCATGTCATAAAAGCACGTCGAGGTAAAATTCTCCAACTGGCTCAAGTTGGGAGAAGGAGGTGTGTCAGGGGATTGACGGGTCTTGGGTGCTATTTTTATGGCTGGAGGTGGAGAGTTCCAAGGTGGATGTGGTTCTCCACCACGTAAAACCCCATCAATAAATGAGTGAGAGTCAGGAGAGAGGTTATTCTTGATCTCCTGGAGGAGACGATGTGGAACTCTAGTGGTAAGGTACCCCATGCGTGGCATAACTGCCCGAGCTTCCACCCAATCTGACCTCTCGAAATCCAGGAAATCCCCAACTCTGGTTAGCTGAGCCCTGCAAAGGCGGTGACGGATGCTGGTGGACTCCAACATCCTAGTCTTTAAAGATGGATTGTAAAGTATGGGCTCAGTTAGAATGTCCTCCCCCTGAATGCCTCCTTGCCTTAGCACAGTTACCATGCTCCAGGTCTTTAGAGTCTCTTGGTAATAAGCCGGCAATGGTGAGAGGCTTCTTAAGAATCCTTCAGGCTCGATGACAAACAATTGCCGGTCATACCCCATGTTGCGTACCTGATGATAAAAGCTGGATGCTAGGGTACACCACTGTGGAGAAGGATCTGCATACAAATATCTCTGTATCTGCTGGAGACGGAAAGTATGTACTTGAGAGCGTATGCATACAACTCCCTGTCCTCCCTCTCTCAAGGGTAGGCTTGAAACACCTGCAGAGACCCAGTGCTTTCCCATCCAGAGAAAGTCCAGCAACCTTCTCTGAATTTTAGCAATGAATTCTTGGGTTGGGCTAAGACATGTCAGCCTATACCAGAGTTGAGAGGCTACCAGCTGGTTAATCACCAAAGCCCTCCCCCTCATAGAAAGCATTTTAGCAAGACCCTTCCACTTTCCCAGGCGGGTAAGAACATGCTCCTCAAGTTCAATAAAATTCTGTGGAACAGGACACTCTTCAGCTGACAGATAGACACCTAAATATTTGATGACTTTAGTCTCCCACGAGATGTCGCAAAAAGCAGAAGGCAAAGAATCTACATGTAGAGGACCTTCCAGAAGGCCTGAGCTCTTGGTCCAGTTGATCCGAGCTGATGAGGCAGCAGAGTAAACCTCTTGGCATTCTTGTGCTCGCTCAAGATCAACTAGGTCCTGGGCCACAAGGATGACATCATCAGCATATGCTGAAAGAACTACCCTCATGTCAGGTTCCCTGTGCACCAGTCCTGTAAGCCTCTTCCTTAGTAGACACAGGAAAGGCTCAATGGCCAGTGCATACAGCTGTCCCGACAAAGGACATCCTTGTCGAACTCCTCGTTTGAAGGCCAGAGGTGCAGTCAGAGACCAGTTGATTTTAACTAGACACTCTGCAGAGGTGTACAGTGTTTTCAGATAGCTCACAAACTGTGGGCCAAAGCTATAGGCTTGCAGAGTGCCTAAAAGATATTGGTGATCTACTCTATCAAATGCCTTCTCTTGATCCAGGGAGAGAAAAGCGAGAGATAGACCAGCCTTCCGGGCAAAATGTAGTAAATCCCGAACCAGAAAGACATTGTCAAAAATTGTCCGGCCGGGGACTGTATAGGACTGGTCAGGATGAACCACCTCTGCCAGCACAGACTTGAGCCTGAGTGATATAGCTTTGGCTACAATTTTATAGTCTGTGCTGAGCAATGAGACCGGTCGCCAATTCTTAATAAGGCGGAGATCCCCCTTCTTAGGTAGCAGTGATAACACTGCTCGACGACACGAAAGTGGCATCTCACCGGTCTTGAGGGCCTCATTTAGAACCCTATGGAAATCATGTCCCAGAGTATCCCAGAAGAACTGGAAGAACTCTACAGACAATCCATCTAGCCCTGGAGATTTATTATGGGGCATTAAGTGGAGTGCTTGAGAGAGTTCATTCAGAGTGATTGGTTTTTCCAACCTCTCTCTTCTCCCCTCGCTGACCACTGGAAGCCCATTCCATAGCTCCCTGCAGGCATCTGGAGAGATGGGATCAGGAGAAAAAAGGTTCTGATAGAAGGACCGGGCTCTGTCCCGGATAGCCTCCGGATCTTCAAGGGGGGTGCCATCCTCCGCAAGAAGGCATGTTATTTGTTTTCGATTCCCCTTCTTCTTCTCCAGAGCATAGAAGAATCGTGAGCCACGATCCATATCACAGAGTAACTGCATGCGGCTTCGTACATAAGCACCACTAGCCTGTCGATGTTCCATGTTACGCAGAGTCTCTTTCTTTTCTACATATTCACACTGTATGGCTTGGTCTTCAGAGCCTGACAGCCTTTGCTCAAGATCAAGCACCTCCCTATTCAGAGCCTCAATCTCTGCATTTTTCTGTCTGCTCAAACATTTTGTATACTCTTGACACAAGAGCTTTAGGTGAACCTTGCCTACATCCCACCATTGACTCAGTGTGGCAAATTCATCCTGATAACCCTTCCAGTCTGTCCACATTTCCCGGACTGCCTTTGCAAACCCTTCATCCTTTAATAAGCTGTTATTAAAGTGCCAATAAGCTGCTTTGGGCAGAGATGGTGCAACTGCCACTATCAAAGAAGCACAATTGTGGTCCGAGAAAGGTGCCAAGCTAATATTACTGGACCGAACTCGTGACATAATATGGCTAGATATATAAAGCCTATCAATCCGGGACTGAGACACACAGCCATCCCTCACCCTAACATAGGTGAAAGCATCGGTTTCTGGGTGTTGTTCTCTCCAGATGTCTACCAAGGAGAAATGGGCAATGAGTTCCCGCAAAGCTGACTCAGATGAATCCCTTTTCTGGGGAACATTCCGGTCCAGAGCCTCAAGGGTGTAATTGAAATCACCCCCTATAATCACGGCTTCATCTGAGTCAATTGTCTCCATATAGGCTGATAAACTTTCAAAAAAATACTTTCTCTCTGGTCCAGTAGTTGGGGCATACAAGTTTATCAGATTGTATGTTCCACTAGACTCCCGGACCCGGAGATGTAACAGACGGCCTGGGATGACAGAATTAACACTCAGTACCTCTGGCTGGAAGGATTCTGAGAACAAGGTCACCACCCCACATGACGTCCATGTGAGGTGATTAAAAAAGATTCTACCCTTCCATTCCAGATGCCAGGTCGCTTCAAGCTCCTGAGTGATATGGGTCTCTTGAAGGAAACTCACAGAGTACCCTCCTTGGCGTAGAAAGGAGAGTACCTGAAACATTCTAAAAGGCTCCCGACAGCCATTTGTATTAAGAGTGCTTATACTTTTGCCATTATTGTGTGTTAGTAAATGCTTTAGCCCTCACAGAGGCCTGGTGAGACAAACACTTTTTGTGGAACTTAACACTACGGAGATATTCTGCAGTTCCATAGTTTTTGGCCTCTTTTATGACCTTGATGTATTGTCTCACAGAACTGATCACCAAAGTCAAATCATGCCACTTCTCTAGAGCCATATGTAGCTTCTTCTCCAATTTAACACCAAGGGTGCTCTCAAGAAACATCTTGAGTTCCTCAGCTGGGATGATTGGGGTAGAAGGATTTGTCACAACTGTGTCAACCTCCTCTTCGATGTCCCCCTCATCCATGAACTCTTCTTGGCTAAGGGATTGATAATTCCCCCTCTCCACTGGAGCTTTGATAATATCTACACAAGAAGTCGCAGGAGAAGGATCAGAAGCACCTGCTATTTGGAGACCCAGCAACGGCTCAGATAATACTTGGATTTTGCTTGGAACACCACTGGAGGTGTTTGGCTCAGGGGTAGCAGATGGAATTGGCTCCTTAACAACAGGAGCTTTAGAGGCTCGATGGGCAACCTCTGCCCTTTCCACTGCCTCCTGTGCCTCCTGAATGGCAATAACATTGGGATCAGTGGAAGAGAATGGAGGAGAAATCTTAACATGCACAGTAGACCTTACAGAGTCTGTCTGGCTATCCTCCATATTTACAACTCTAGCCTCATTATCCTCCCTCGCAGCATTGTCTGCAGGATCCTGTATGGGGGTTGTCCCAATGTTCTCCATTTCTTGGAGTGAAATACCCTGAGGCACTAAACACTGAGGCTGGTTGTAGTTCCCAAAGCTCAGCACCTCAGGAACACTTACGGCCCACTCTGCAGGGGTTTCATTAGCTGTCCCTTTATACTCCAGGGGAAGATCCCCTGTTGGAGACAGATGCAGCACCCCTGACTCTGTGGGGAGACCCATAATCCCCTCCTCTTCCCCAACTGGGTCTATAGGTGCATGGTCTGGCACCAGTTGATTGCATCCAACAGTTGGACTAGACAATATCACCACATGAGGAACAGATGTTTTGCTGCCCTTTTTGCCCTTGGATGGGGGTGCTCCATCATTGACCACTGAAACCCATTCCTCAGGTATCAGCCTGTTGGATTTAAATTTCCTCTTCTTTTTCTTGTCATTTGAAGAGGAAATGCTACTCTCTGCTCCCACCACGACAGGTGTTACAACCACCGGCACCCCCACACCCTTAGGAGTGTTAATAACAGGGTTACGTTGGTTTTTGGCAAGAACAACTGCAGCACTAAGGGATGCATTGACATTCCTCCCCCCCTTCTCTTTTGCTGAACTTGAAATGCAGGCTGTAGCCTTAGATAACTTGAGTGAAGAAGGAGGAGGTTTGGAGGTTTCAGAGGTGGGTTGTGTAACAACCCCCTTGAGATTCTTTACTGAAGGGGATTTCTCCTTTGAGGAGCCTGCAGCAATAGATGTGGCAGGGTATGCTGTTGCATTAGAGGTACTGGGGGCAGGAACAGGGACTGTGGTCTTAATATGCCCTTTGGGGCAACTCTGGCGAGTGTGCCCCAGGTTCTTGCAAAGGAAGCACCTCACTTCTTCAGTGCAGTAAAAATTTTTATACAGCACCCCCTCAAATGGAACACCAAAGGACCCCTCAATAGTATCTTGACCCCGAGGCAAAAGTAATTGCACCTGCCTTTTAAAAGAGAGGATATGTCTCAATCTGCTCTCCTTGCAACCCAAGGGAAGTTTAGAAATAGTTGACTTTATTTCACCGAGGGCTTGCAGGTGGGGTAGCAATAAGTGGTCTTGCAGGAAGGGGGGCACATTAGATAAGACTATCTTTATGCCTAATCCTTCTAGGGGTTCTACAGGGATATAACCACCCCCTACTGTGATGCCTCTCTGCACTAGAGTATGCACTGCAGTTAGTGTACGGGCAAATATTATGGCTTTCCCATACATTTTACTTGCTGCCACTATTACAGATGGGCCCACCACTTCAGCTGCAGCTTTTATGTAAGCCTCTATGCCATGAGCTCCTGTCATTAGACATCTAACCCCATGCTTCCTTGTAAGCTGCTCTACCCCAGCAGTGACTTGGCTTGGGTTGTTGCCAGTAGCCACTGCCTGTGCAAAACTTTTAGCAGGGGTCACATTGGCTGCAGCAGCAGAAACAGAAGCAGTGGAGCTTTTTGACAAAGGCTGTGACTGGTGCTTTTTAGCATAGCTACAGCCAGGTTTTTCAGCTCCTTTTCCTTTAGGAGCCTGAGGTATTTTTTTATAATTTTGTTTTTATTCCCTCCCATTATTTTACAAAACAATCCACAAAAAAGTAAGCTTAATTCTATTAATCAACAAAAGTAAATGCAACAATGAGAAGCTTTAGCAGGGAGAGGGTTAATATGAGCAGGTGCCTGGGAGTTGCACTGCTACTAGAAACTGTTTTATTTTCTTAAATCCTTCTCCCTTTAGCTTTCTCTCCTTACAAAACAAGGATAAAAATAAAAGCACACACACAATCTGTGCAAATAGTGATAAATTTCAGCTGAAACTAAATACAAAAAAAAAAAAAAAAAAGTGAAACTGACACCCAGGTGTGGGGGAGGGGTAGGGGATCTGTCAGTGAGTTTGTAGCCCACAGGAAGTGAAGGGAACTGGGCTAGCAATCACTCACCTTCTGGGTCAAAATAAAAATCGATTTTAAATAAAGTAAATCAACTCAAAACTTCCCAAAATTCACACACCAAGTAGCTAACACCTTCACACACCAAATGAGAACAAAAAATCCTGCCTTAGACAGGGATTTCTCTGCTTAATTTGAAATCAAACAGAGAGCTTTCTTTTTTGTGGCTTCTGCAGTATTTGGAATTCCAGAACTGATAACTTGTATGGGGTGTCTTCGTTCTGGGGCCCCTATACGCCACATACTTAGGTGCACCTATGCATATTGGGCATCAAACTGTTCAGCGGACCCTGGGGTTTCATGTTTAGGGAGTTTTATCTTGGTATATAATGATATGTGTGAGATACGATGCTTCAGGGTTGCAATATTGAGGTGATTTTCTGTAATGTCATAAAAATTGCCAAATGTAGGAAAGCTTTACGGCTTGGTACTTTGGAGTAGAAAGATGTGCATACCCATATTAGATTCGTCGGAATGTGTACTTTCCAAAAACATATGGTTTTCTGGGGTGAACATACATTTTTGTACTTTTGCCCCTTGAAAAATGCTGTAAATGTGGTGATTTTGCAGTATTTGGAATTCCAGAACTGATAACTCGTATGGGGTATCTTCGTTCTGGGGCCCCTATACTCCACATACTTAGGTGCACCTATGCATATTGGGCATCAAACTGTTCAGCGGACCCTGGGCTTTCATATTTAGGGTGTTTTATCTTGGTATGTAATGATATGTGGGAGATACGATGCTTCAGGTTTGCAATATTGAGGTGATTTTCTGTAATGTCATAAAAATTGCCAAATGTAGGAAAGCTTTGCGGCTTGGTACTTTGGAGTAGAAAGACGTGCATACCCATATTAGATTTGTCGGAATGTGTACTTTCCAAAAGTATATGGTTTTCTGGGGTGAACATACATTTTTGTACTTTTGCCCCTTGAAAAATGATGTAAATGTGCGGATTTTGCAGTATTTGGAATTCCAGAACTGATAACTCATATGGGGTGTCTTCGTTCTGGGGCCCCTATATGCCACATACTTAGGTGCACCTATGCATATTGGGCATCAAACTGTTCAGCGGACCCTGGGCTTTCATATTTGGGGTGTTGTATCTTGGTATATAATGATATGTGGGAGATGCAATGCTGTAGACTGGACACTTTGAGGTAATTTTTCAAAAATGTAACACATTTTTATAAAAACTGCTAACTTTAGGAAAGAATTGCAACTTGGTAGTTTGGAGTACAAATATATATTTACCCATTTTGAACTCGTTAGAATCTGTTCTTTCCAATAAGGGGTAGTTTTTTAGGGTAAACCTACTGTTAGTGGAATGTTTGGCCTTGAAATCAGATGTATGCTGTTTTGTGGAGCGGTGCTTTGGAAATTTGGTAGTTTACTGCTTCGGAGTTTTCAACTATCGAAGTGAGAAATCTCCATAAAATTATATATATTTGGTATTGGTTTGTTCGGGAGACACAGAACTTTCCAAATCTGCCATGCTCTCATGCATAAAATAAATTATGCTTCTGATATATGCGTTTGTATCATGTGAAACTGTTTTTTTTTTGTTTTTTTTATACACTTAGAAGCCCATATCTTTTTACAGGACTGGAATGACAACTAAATTCTAGCATATTTTGAAAGCTTAGGTTGTCCTGAAAAAAACAATATCTTGTTTTCATGGGTAAACTAAAAGACCCCCCCAGGAAAGTCCCCTAAAGTGAAAGAGCAAAAAATGTTCAAAAACGGTCTGGCAATAGAAGTTCCAACTTGGCCAAATTGGCTGGCAGCGAAAGGATTAAAATGCATTGTTGTTGTTTATTACATTTGCCCAAATGCTTTCCTATTATAGGGGGAATATGTGGTGTTTATGCAAATGGCCTGTAGATTTCACTGTGCTCATACTTATAATGTGCTTACTTCCTGGTAGCTTAAAAGTGAAAGTTACTGTTGTGTAATGCATGCACGAGAGCCTGCTAATAAAGCACTGTTATACTCTGCTCATCCTCGGCCACCCAAAACATAACAGGATGCTATACCTGTAATATATTTTCTGTGACTGTATAATTCAATGTGTTACCATAGTCTACAATTATTCTAGTCAGTTACCATTATACAGGGAATATGGTATGTTATGCAAACCAACTTTGCATAAAACAAAGCTATTCTGTATAGGCAAGCAGGACCTCCATCGGGGGGGGGCAGGGGGAGTGGTGCACCGGACCACAAATGTTTTTTGTATGGGGGGCCCTGACCACAAATGTTTTTTTTATTAATGTGTGGGAGGCCCTGACCAACAATGTTTTTTTTATCAACAATGATAAGCTAATTCCTTCAGTACACTCAAAAATCAGACATCATTTTGTGTTTAAAGAGGTTTCCTCATAACTTAATTGCAGGATTGATGTCACCTTCAGTATGTAGTACATGCTTTAAGAGGATAATTGTGACAATGGAACACTAGCACAATAGCAGTGGGATGTCTTGCTGCCTCATTAATTAGGCACCGTTAGAACATTTAATCAGAAAATGAAAATATCAGCTTTTGAAGTTGCTCAGCAGAAGGCAAATCAAGAATAGCATGATCTTTTGAAAATAATCAATGGGATGCTACGTTTGGATCATTAATTATGAAAGCGAATAACCTACCCCCAATAAGATATAAATGGCCTGATATTTTATTTACAAGCAAGGAGGCCAACTTTCATAAATAGATTTTATTCCATAATTTATTGCAATTTATTGACCAAGATAAAACAATATTTGCCCCATTCAGCAACAGATGACCTCTTTGTGGAAGCAATCTATTACAGATTTGACTTATCACTCATACACAAACTAATATACAGCGAACATGCCGATACACAATAAATGTGCTTGTTCATCTAGGTTTTCTAAAGCCTTTTTAGTCGCAGGAGTATTTATTAATTAATAGATAGGCTTGCTTAAAGGGATATTATTTTGACCAATTAATAGATTTCCTTGTTATTTATTACTATTGGGCAGATTAATCAAATACTGAGCTAGGAATCATGTATATTTCTTGTAGAAATCCCAGCCATTTGAATTTTTCCAAAACAATAAATCCAAATGAATACATTATTATATACAAAATCCTTAATTCATCATTATATAATTTCAGGGATCTATTATCTCACACCACCGATATGGGCATAGCAAGATAAGGGGATTTTTTCACAAAAGTTATGAAAAGGTATTTATAAAGCTTCAACATGTTCTGCAGCATTGTACAAATGCAAATTACTTCAGTTCAAATATGAGTTGAGATAGGAGGCAGGCTTTGCAAGGTGATTGCTGAGAAAGAGATGGATTCAAAATTATTAATTCAAACTAGTTAGCCTTTTCCTAATAAAGAAAGCTGGTTGCTATATCCAGAAATATATATACAGGTATTGGATCTATTATCAGGAATGTGTGGGACCTGGGATTCTCCAGATAAGGGGTCTTTAGATCACCATTCTTTAAGACTACTAAAACCATATAAACATGGAAAAACAAAATAGGATTGTTCGTTACCATCAAATACAAATGATGGTATTATTATTTATATTAAATTATTATTACAGATCAACAAAAAATAAGAATTGTTTGCTTATGGTAAATGGTATTCTTGCATTCTGGTTTTCTGGATAATTGGTTTCTGGCCACTACTTTAGTTGTGCAAGTGACAGCTCAGAACCTGCATTATCCATAGGTTTGGTAGCAAAACACATTTTTAGTTCATTACCGGTCCTGAGTCTGCTCACTCTACGCCCACAACATCAAGCAAAACAGTCCCTCTACTATTCTTTCTCTGGCCAGCTTTCATTTAAATACTAGCACCCTCCTGCCCCCTATGGTGATATCAGAGATGGGTGGGTTGGGTATGTGTGGGTATCACTCAACGGCAGGTTGGTTAGGGTCTGGTTTGGGAGAGGTTAGATGACTATTGATTGAACCGCTTGTTACTATAACTGTATATTATATATCATCATGACAAATGACACAGTCATGTATGAAAACATTTTAATTATATTGGTAATTTTACATTATATGGCTCATGTGCTACCTGTCATTGGCAAGAATGGAAATCCGACAGGTGTATTTGATGCTGGTTTAAGAGACTATTTCACGGACCCATGCTGTGCACTTGGTACAAATGGCGCTGCTCCAGGTGATGCTATGAATGGGAAGCAATTTCAGTCATTTTGATTTAGTGAGAAAATGGTATAAAACAAAACAGAGCTAGCTTTAAGGGGGCCTATCACAGAACATTTGTTTCCTCAACCACAGGTGTGGGCTAACACAGCCCAACTGCATATGGGGTAAAAAAATAGCACTTTTTTTTAATAAATAGGCCATGCTGGGGCACACACATGCACATAATGAGCAATACCCTCTCTAGCTCAATTTTGGCATGATAGGAAAATTGTGATACACGAATGCACATATTGAGCAAGCTGGGACCCTCACCTATGTGCATGCACGACTATAACACTTGCCATTATATGTATGTGTGTGCCCTAGAATGGCTGCCCTCACCAAGTGGTGGCTTCTGGTTCAGAGGGCACAGCACTCAGTAGCTTATTTTTGAAAAAAAGTGTGGGCTGTGCCCACACCTCTGGTACAGAAAAACAAATTTCATGTGATAAGCGCCCCTAATCGGCAAAGAGATTAACTTCCACAATTCTAGCAGAAAGATCAAACATTTTGTTGGTTGGGTGCTATGGGGTTGGAGTTATTGACAAACTTTTAATATGATGTAGAGAGTTATATTCTAAGATCATTTGCAATTGATTTTGATTTATTATTTGTAGTTTTTGTGTTATTTAGCCGTTTTATTCAGCAGCTCTCCAGTTTGCAGTTTCAGCTCTTTGGATGCTAGGGTCCAGATCACCTTAGCAACCATGCACTGATTTGAATAAGAGACTGGAATATGAATAGGAGGGGACCTGAATAGACGAGTAACAAAAAGTAGCAATAACAATACATTTGTAACCTTACAGAGCATTCATTTTTGTTTTTTTTAGATAGGGTGACCCCATTTGAAAGCTGGAAAGAGTGAGAAAAAAATGTAAATAGTTAAAACGATAAAAAGATATAATATAGACCAAATGAAAAGCTGCTTAGAATTGGCCAATCTATAACATACTAAAGTTAACTTAAAGGTGAACCACCCCTTTAAAAGCACTGACACAGTTTAGTAAGCTGAACAAAATACTGTATCTGATGATGTTTGGCACTTACTGAACAGTATTGGACTGAATTTTATTTTGTCTTTTTGCGGTCTTCATCTTCTGGGAAAATGTCCTCGGTGACAGACACATAACAACATTCCAGTTTTCTAGCCCACCATGCAGCGCTTATAAAGAGTATGGTACGGTCTCCCAGATGGTTTTCATTATATTCTTGACAGACCGCCAGAAAGTTAGTAGCCCAAAGAAACATCTCCAGAGAGGAAAATAAAGTCTGTCCTTGACCTCCTAGCAAGAGTTGGTGGGAAATATCTGCTCAGCTGTTGTTTTTCTAGAAAGAAATTTACATCTTTCTAACAATATCTATAAATGTTTGTTTTGATGATATATACTATATCAATAATTCAACTGTTTACAGTAAAACTCATAATGTGCTATTTTGCTATTTTGACAACATTATTACCGTATTAGCAAATAAATATTTGCCAGTTTTAGACCATTGAGAATACATTGTGTGTACTGTGCTGGCAGCCTGCATAAAAAAAAAGTACAGGGATGGGATCTGTTATCCAGAATACAGTTTTCCAGAAAGCTCAGAATTACAGAAAAAGTTTTTGCTGCATACATCTATAGCTTTCATATCCGCTAAAGCAGTAATCCCCAACCAGCAGCTCTTGAGCAACATGTTGCTCACCAACATCTTCGATGTTGCTCCCAATGGCCTCAAAGCAAGTGCTTATTTTTTAATTTCTGGCTTGGAAGCAAGTTTTGATTACATAAAAACAAGAACTACTGCTAAACAGAACCTCCTGTAGGCTGCCAGTCCACATAGGGGCTACCAAGTAGTCAATCACAGCCCATATTTGGCATCCCCAGAATTTTCTTTCATGCTTGTGTTGCTCCCCAACTCTCTCTCCATTTGAATGTGACTCACAGGTATAAAAGGTTGGTGACCCCTGCGCTTAAGTGTTCCATGTACACTAGTCCCTAAATATTCTATGTTACATGTAGCAGCAGCCCAAGCCGTTTATCAGAGGCTGTACTGCACCTTACTTTAGTGCTTTAGTTCTATTCTGGAAATTTCAATTGCTAAAATAAAAATCCAATATTTTCAGTTAGTGGAAAAAGTATTTTTTGCAGGAAAATCTGTACTACTTGCGCAAATAACTACAATTATAAATATATCAGTTCAATAAAAGAGCTTTTTAATCTATGCTTCTGTGTTACGTTTGCATTCACGTCCTGTTCATTGTGGGAGGGGTATATAAATAATGAGGGTGAGTCATTTAATTTGCACGGAGCTTTGCACGGACCTCAATGCGCATGTGAAGCTGTGTTACATGGATATTCAGATATTAAAACTGGTTACGGGTTCAGTTTTCCAAATATAAACCCCACCAGCCCTAGTAACCAGATTACATCTCCCTGATCATCTCCATTGTCCCGAAGTGCTTCAAAACCACCACCATTGTCCCCGTGCTGAAGAAATCATCAGTATAATGCCTCAACGACTACCATCATGTGGTACTCACCCCCATCATAATGAAGTGTTTTGAGAAGCTTGTCAAGAAACACATTAAAACGCTGCTACCACCAGCACTGGACCCCCTACAGTTCGCATACCGTCAAAATCGCTCAACAGACAATGGAATAGCCAGCACCCTCCATCTGGCCCTCTCTCATCTGGACAAAAAAGACACCTATGTTCGAATGCTGTTCATAGACTTCAGTTCAGCATTCAACACTATCATTCCTGAACATCTGAGCCTGCTTGGACTGAACACCTCCCTCTGCAGTTGGGTTCTGGACTTCCTGACCGACAGACCTCAGTCAGTCAGGATTGGAAACATTATCTCCAGAACCACCACACTGAGCACCGGAGCCCCTCAAGGCTGTGTGCTTAGTCCTCTACTGTTCACTCTGCTGACACATGACTGTGCAGCCACGCACCGCACAAATCACATCATAAAGTTCGCTGATGACACGACCGTTGTAGGTCTCATCAGCAATAATGACGTGTCACCATACAGAGAGGAGGTGCAGCGATTAACAGACTGTTGCAGAGCCAACAATCTGTCTCTCAATATTGACAAAATAAAGGAGATGGTTGTTGACTTTAGGAAGACTAGGAGTGACCACCTATGTGGAGATCGTCAAAAGCACCAAATTCCTTGGTGTCCACCTGGCGGAGAACCTCACCTGGTCCTACAACACCAGCTACTTAGCCAAGAAAGCCCAACAGCTCCTCTACTTCCTGCGCAAGCTAAGGAAATCCCATCTCCCACCATCCATACTCAAAACCTTCTACAGAGGGACTATCGAGAGCATCCTGAGAAGTTGTATCACTGTATGGGCTGGGAACTGCACTTTCATGGAGCGCAAGACCCTACAGAGGATAGTGAAGACTGTAGAGAAGATCATAGGTGTCTCTCTTACTTCCATCACGCACATTTACACCACTCGCTGCATCCGTAATGCCACCAGCATTGTGGCTGATCCAACACACCCCTCACACTCACTGTTCACACTCCTGCCATCTGGAAAAAGGTACCAAAGCATTAGGGCCCTCACTACCAGACTGTGTAACAGTTTCTTCCCCCAAGCCATAAGGCTCCTGAATACTCAGGGACCGGACAGATCTCTCTCACACACACTCTATCTGACCTTACTATATACCACAACGTTATACAGCAAGTGTACACCATTGTATAAATAAATAGCCATTGGATACAATTGTTCTCTATGAACACATCTGCACTTTATCATGTTCTTATCATGTTCTTACTACTATCATATCACAATGATACAGCCATCATGTTTGACGTTTAGCATTATTTACGTAACATATTACATCTGCTGAGTCTGCACTGTCTTGTCCTGTCCCTGCACTATGCTGTCCTGTCTTGCAGGAGTTGCATATTATTGCACTTGCACTTTTTGTCTGTTGTCCAGTACATCTATGTTGTGTGTAGTACCATGGTCCTAGAGGAACGTTGTTTCGTTTCACTGTGTACTGTACAAACGTATATGGATGAAATTACAATAAACTCACTCTTGACTTGACTTAAATCCCCATCTGATTGCTTAAATGAATTCACAGAAACCAGATAACGGCAGACTTCTGTGTAAGAATTACAGCAGTATGGAAACTAAAAAGAAAACTAAAACTCCCTTAATTTTCTTTAGTTGTTGCACTATTAAACTGTGACATGTGTACATGTGTTTTTAAATTGTTCATTGAGCCTCAGTATTTTGAACTCCCGTATTACACCAATTGTGTTCTAAATGTTACTACATCTTTATTATGGTGTTCCTTGCATATGCCAAAAGTCCTAAAGTATACACAAAATAAACCTACTTTTGTTCCCAGACCACTGTGTCAGAAACATTTATAGCACAGAAGAACTTCAACTTACATCTGAATTTAGGAAGATACAAAGAAAATCAATTGAAGTCTGTAGAAAGGTAGAACAAGACAGAGAGAGGAAAATAAATAAAGGGAAAAAAGTATGCAGTAAAAAAAAAATATGGTGTCTGAAATCTTTATATGGTTTTTGTGCCTGAGTAGTAAAGTTATCTCCTTAACAAGTTTAGCCACAGTTTGTATTCAAGTGATGCATTATAAATAAGCTAGGAACGGGATAAGAGAGAATAGAATCCAAGCAACAAAAGCAACTTTCAGTAAAGGATCAAGTTGCAATGATACCACAAAACTACAGATATTTTATTATTATTTTTATATATATATATATATATATGGAGAAAGATGCAAAGCCAAATACACATGTAGGGATGTGAAAATTTTGACACCCTTACACATTACAGACATGCACATCCCTAGAAATATGGACGCCTAAGAAGGGCCTTATGGGGACCTTGTGCTTATGGGTACATGTCGACCCTAGGCGCATTTGCCCTAGTAATTAGGTAGCATACACTTTTATAGATCACTCTAGGAGTGATAGAGAGGTTATTTAGTTGAGCAGCTCAAGGCTCCGCCGAGGATATTAGAGGGATTAAGATCCCAGGTTATTACTGACCCGGAGTAGGGACTAAAGTGTTGAGACTAGGGATGATAGGAATTCCCCTAGACTGTCACTGACAGAGATCCTGAAAACTGGGCAATACCCCTGCCACACTCTCTGCTGTATATTCCCTGGCCTGCAAGGATTCAGCCTATACTGGTTCTGTGAGTATATGCTACCTTTATGCTGTCTATACTCGGGCTATACTATACATTGTGGATATCTGATATATGCTATGTTGAATAAAGACAGTTCATTGTTTAAGAGTTAAAGAACTACTGGCCCCCATCATTGTGCTATTTCACCTGGTTACAGTCGCACTACACCCTGCCTCCACCCCGCTGCGAGGGCTTACCCCTGAGAGAGAGGGCCTCATTTGTGGTATAACCCCACACTGATAGTAGCTTAAACTACTCACATTAAAGTCAGTTTATTATAGCGCTACACACAGATGCAAGCCGCTATTCTTTATACACTTGTCAGCCTTCCCAGCACAAATGCCTATTGGTGAGGGTCTATTTTGGAGTTCAAGGACCTGTGATTTTTGGATGAATACAGTGCTGACAGAGCTGTATTCATGAGGGAAAAAATTGGGAGCAGAGTAGAGTCAGTGACATAATGTGAGCATGCTAGGCTCCCCTGCCCAAAAAATCTTCTGAGGGACCCGGCCTATAACCTCCCCTCCCCCGCCACATGCATGCGTGGGCACTACTGTGCCAATTTAAAAGCAAAGGCGGAGGTGAGAGGGATATTAGTGCTATAGAGGAAGTCCTCCTTATCAATATCACCGCCTACCCTATCATAGTAGGGACAGCTTTTGCCTTGTGCCTTCTAGCACTGGGCTCTTTTATTTAGGCTATAAATACAGTATAATCCAGTGAAAGGTGCAGAGCTCCTGTATAAATAGTATATAAATACTAAGAGGTGTAATTTTGCATCTCTTAGTGCTCCAGATTCAGAATCTTTAAATGAAGCTGTTCTTATATGGTAATCAATAGGAACCAGTCACATGTTTATCTTCACTATACATTCACTGGATCTATCATAGTTGAATCTTACTTGGCTGCACTGCCTTATTCTTTTGGTGTAAATATTGTGAGGATTTGCGCAAGATGATATTGGTTAATTGAGTTAAGGCCGTCAGAGATGCCAAATTGTAGATTTAAAGTGGACACAAAAAGCTGTATTATAAAATACCTTTTTAAATTAAACATGAAATCCAATTTCTATTTATTATTTGTAGCTTTTTTAAACTCATTTAAAAATCTCAGCTATCAATCAAATATTGTCTGCCCCTCCTCTATAAAAACGAAGGTTAGTGCTACTGCCACATAAAAATAAATAAATGTGGTACATTCTAAAAGAATGTAAGGTCTGTAACATCCAATATGTAGGTCAAACCTCTCGACCTTTGAAAAATCGTATTAAGGAACACATTTTGGACATAAGGAAGGGACATAGTGATTCCCAAGTAGCAAAACATTTCCAAGAATGTAATGGAGGAGACATTAATAAATTGTCGGTTGTAGGTATTGATAGAGTGATAAGGGGGAAGCGAGGGGGAGACCTTTTGCCAAAACTACTCCGTTTGGAAACTTAAGTGGATATTCTTCTTGGGAAGTAGGAAACCCTCTGGTCTAAACAGCGACTTTGATGTCAGATGCTTTTTCTAGGTAATTTTTCTTTTTTTCTTTCTTTTTTCTAGGTAATTATTTTTGAGTAATATTTGTTTTTCTGAAAATTTTGTTTTTTCAAATTATCAACAAAGGCCTGATCTTTGATGTAGGCTAGTTTATATGAGTACTGAGCATATTTAGTTTCTCATTTTGCATTTGCAAGGGTGAAAAAATATATATACTGAGAAAACCTTATCAAACTAGACTGGCATTTTTAATTTTAATTTTTTGGTTTAAAAAAAAAATTTTTAATTTTTTTTTAATTTTTTCTAGTTTTTCTTTATTTGCAATTATCTGATTGCTTTATATATATATACATATTTCCTTTTTCTTCTTTTTTCTTATTTGTGATTATTTCACTGTATTGTTCTTGTTTTGTTTGAGGTGTATCTTTTTTGTATATCATGCATGTATGTAACAGTTAGTTTTCCAACCACTAGGTGGAACTTGACTAATTGTATTGGATTGGTAACATGTGTTTGTAACGTTTGTGATTGGTTACAGCCCCTATATAACAACGTGTACAGGTGTGTGCCATTTATCCTATGAGTAAGTGCCCCAATAGGCACGAAACGCGTTAGGTATCATGTCCTAATAAATTTTCTACTTTTTTACATTTGTTTTTGTATTTTTTGGAGACCCTCACATTCCGTTTGGACACAGTAAATTTGCCCCTCCTCTATGCCTTAGGCATAGTGGCGGGGCAGACCATTACTATCACTTTCCATTCAGCACTTCCTAGATGTCCCTGCTCTCCTCACATTCCCCGTTCTCTTCTTCCATTTAATTGTATAGCCAGTGCATAGGGATTGACATTGGGTCCCCCATTCTGGTGCACAAACAAGATTCTGAGATGATGCAAGGCAAGTCTAATAACAGTGTCCACAAAATGACTCCTGCCAGCTTGCTAGAATTATGAACTCCCAGACTGAAGGAAACAAGATTCAGATAATTTATATAGGTAATTAAAGTTCATTTTTCTTGACTAATGTGATAAAATAAGATTTTGAATGTTGTTTTAGGTAACGGGTCCCCTTTAACCAGTATTTTCTCTGGTTTATTATTATCCACAAAACAGGTTGCAATAAACAGTTAATAAACACAGACGTATCTGCAGATGCATCAGTTTTAATAGATAAATGACCCTCACTATTGTGGGATTAAACAAAGGTTTCCTCCACCAAAGCAAAGTAAGGCACAATACCTTAAAGAGATAGTGACACCTGAAATTACAATTGTTTTTACATCTTTCATTCATATCTAACATTGTCTATATATAATTTTGCCATAAAAGTATTTACTGATGATTTTATGTTACCTATCTGATCCCCCGTGTTTCTTTACAAGCGTTCTGCCATATTTGTGCAACAGGAGCCGTTAGCATTAGAAACTCTAACTGACAGGTTGAGAAGGGACGGTCAGGTTGACAAAACAGTCAGGTTTAGGAACTTCAAGTAACAAATACTTACAAAAGCAGACATATTAGTGAAAAACGGTCATGGCCCATAGGTCATTTTTTGTGTACATTAATACACATTGTTTTTTAGTGTCAGTATCACTTTAAATCCCCCAGGTTCTTTTGTTTTTTTATTTGAGTGAATAAAAGGCAGGGTACGGGGGTGACGAATAACAGTGGGCCTAGGGGTGGCTGCTATGTAAATCCAGCCCTGCCTGTAGCAGCTCTTCAGAAAAAGAGAGATCTTCTCTCTATTCAGCCCACTCAAAAACCAGACTCCCCCACCCAGAATAATCCCTGGAACATTAAGCTCTTTTAGGCAAAGGTCTGGCTCTTACTGACTTTAACACTATCGGGCCGATTCACTAACTTCGAGTGAAGGATTCGAAGTTAAAAAACTTTGAATTTCGAAGTTTTTTTTGGGCTACTTCGACGATCGAATGGGCTACTTCAACCTTCGACTACGACTTCGAATCGAAGGATTCAAACTAAAAATCGTTCGACTATTCGACCATTCGATAGTCGAAGTACTGTCTCTTTAAAAAAAACTTTGACCCCCTAGTTCGCCATCTAAAAGCTACCGAAGTCAATGTTAGCCTATGGGGAAGGTCCCCATAGGCTTGGCTAACTTTTTTTGATCGAAGGATATTCCTTCGATCGTTGGATTAAAATCCTTCGAATCGTTGGATTCAAAGGATTTTATCGTTCGATCGAAGGAATTATCCTTCGATCGTTCGATCGAACTATCTGCGCTAAATCCTTCGACTTCGATATTCGAAGTCGAAGGATTTTAATTCCTAGTCGAATATCGAGGGTTAATTAACCTTTGATATTCGACCCTTAGTGAATCGGCCCCTATGCCAATGCTACAACAAACATCTAATTCAGTAGGATGCCATTGTTTGTAGGTATAAACTATTATGTCTTGGAACCCTGTTAAAGTAACACCACAGTTTTTCAACAATGCAGCAGGAAAAAAAAGTCAACTCTGCTTGTTTTAGACCTGGTAGCAAAGGAAACCTTTTTATGGTTTTGTTTGTTAGCCTTGAAAGACTCCTGTATGCTTCTCCACAGGCCTGTCAACAGGATATGCAAGGCATTGTGGGAATGGGAATCTTCTGATGAGAAAAAGAAAGTGTCATTCCTGTGATTAAAAAGAAAGTGATTAACTAGTTGTTTTCATGATGAAAAATGTATTTTTTTCTTATTTAGGTAGAGCTACTTTTTAATGTTATTGTATTGTAAAGCAGATGCATAACTCTGCCTGAAACAAGGAACAAGGAAGTTGTGTTGTCTTCTTATCTTGCTGAACCTTTCACTTTGATGATAACATGTACTGAACTTTTTTAATGTTGCTATGGTGTTTTATTGGTGTTTTTATTCTCCAAAATCAAAGCTGCCATGTGAACTGGTTGGTCCTATATACACCCACCTAGCCATGCACCTAACCCTAACTAATAAACTGTATGATATAACTTCCTAGAAATATTGTCTGGAACCACAAATCCATACTGTATTTGTCAGTCGGTTTCTGCACATTATTTTCCATAGCATTTCACTTTGTGTTTTGTATTTATTTATGTACAAGTGAGGATGAAATTGAATACTAAAAAGCACAGTGGACACAAAGCTATAGCCTGAGGTACTGCTTCTGCTTGGAGGCATCTTCTCATGCATGCTATGTCATGGTTCAAGACCAGCTACCAACTATAAACATGTGTTAGGCTTGGAGGCCTATTCTGTTTGGAGTCAGCTTTGAACTTGTTCTGCTACACTGAATTTGTCAGACTGCATGTTTTTTTGTAAGAGGCATAGTTTTAACACATGGCTCATTTACACGTCTAAACAATCTTTATTATTAAGCTATGTTCATTTGAATCTATGTTGGTAATGGTAATGCATTTTTAAGGCAAAATGTATTATGAAATTAGAGCATTACTTATTTTTCTATATTTTATATATATATATTATATAAATTATATATATATATATATATATATATATATGTATGTATATTGTATTCCCTTTAAATTATATCCTTATAAACAGTACTTAGTGATGTCATCAGTTCTAATTTGCCCTTAGTTATGTAATTAGTGCCGCGGGACTCACTGAAACTTGTTTATTATAAAAAAAAAAGTTCTATGACCTGCATAAAATAGTCAACCTTTGGCCTTGTGCCTTTATATTTTAATGGGATTCTTGGTGAATTATAATATCCTTATATTTTAAAACAGGAAGGTACATTAGTCCATATCTATATATATATATATATATATATATATATATATATATATATATATATATATATATATATATATTTATATATATATATATATATGTTATAGTTATACAGGAGCAGTGACCAGCTCCATGTTGTAGCTCCCACCCCTCCCAGCTATAGTCAGGTGATCCCACTGGTGTCTAATAAAAGGGCAGCCAAGTTTGGGAGTTTTACTTTGAAAGCAGCTAGTAAGTTGCAGGTAAAACTTAGTCCCTTTGTAAAATGTATAATTAAGCAATTGAATTCTTAATGAATCAGATGAAAATTAAGCGTAGGACTGGCCAGATATGGGATGACTTTGACGTAGTTGGCCAGCTTAAATATATTGCAATATATGGACAAACAATCCCTGTGTTGTTTAAAGGGTAAGGCATTTTTTAGTAGCAGTATGCACAAAATGTCTCTGTCTTAAATATATTGATAATGGGTTGAGTGCAGAGGAATCTTGTAGTTGACTAAATGTATTTTGTGGTCACACCCTCATTGCACCCCCGCCTAATGGTTTTAAAAAATAGTGGTGAGCACAACTTTCCCTTGTTTGTTATAGTTATACAGGAGCAGTGACCAGCTCCATGTTGTAGCTCCCACCCCTCCCAGCTATAGTCAGGTGATCCCACTGGTGTCTAATAAAAGGGCAGCCAAGTTTGGGAGTTTTACTTTGAAAGCAGCTAGTAAGTTGCAGGTAAAACTTAGTCCCTTTGTAAAATGTATAATTAAGCAATTGAATTCTTAATGAATCAGATGAAAATTAAGCGTAGGACTGGCCAGATATGGGATGACTTTGACGTAGTTGGCCAGCTTAAATATATTGCAATATATGGACAAACAATCCCTGTGTTGTTTAAAGGGTAAGGCATTTTTTAGTAGCAGTATGCACAAAATGTCTCTGTCTTAAATATATTGATAATGGGTTGAGTGCAGAGGAATCTTGTAGTTGACTAAATGTATTTTGTGGTCACACCCTCATTGCACCCCCGCCTAATGGTTTTAAAAAATAGTGGTGAGCACAACTTTCCCTTGTTTGTTATAGTTATACAGGAGCAGTGACCAGCTCCATGTTGTAGCTCCCACCCCTCCCAGCTATAGTCAGGTGATCCCACTGGTGTCTAATAAAAGGGCAGCCAAGTTTGGGAGTTTTACTTTGAAAGCAGCTAGTAAGTTGCAGGTAAAACGTAGTCCTTTTATAAAATGTATAATTAAGCAATTGAATTCTTAATGAATCAGATGAAAATTAAGCGTAGGACTGGCCAGATATGGGATGACTTTGACATAGTTGGCCAGCTTAAATATATTGCAATATACGGACAAACAATCCCTGTGTTGTTTAAAGGGTAAGGCATTTTTTAGTAGCAGTATGCACAAAATGTCTCTGTCTTAAATATATTGATAATGGGTTGAGTGCAGAGGAATCTTGTAGTTGACTAAATGTATTTTGTGGTCACACCCTCATTGCACCCCCGCCTAATGGTTTTAAAAAATAGTGGTGAGCACAACTTTCCCTTGTTTGTTATAGTTATACAGGAGCAGTGACCAGCTCCATTTTTTAGCTCCCACCCCTCCCAGCTATAGTCAGGTGATCCCACTGGTGTCTAATAAAAAGGCAGCCAAGTTTGGGAGTTTTACTTTGAAAGCAGCTAGTAAGTTGCAGGTAAAACTTAGTCCCTTTGTAAAATGTATAATTAAGCAATTGAATTCTTAATGAATCAGATGAAAATTAAGCGTAGGACTGGCCAGATATGGGATGACTTTGACGTAGTTGGCCAGCTTAAATATATTGCAATATATGGACAAACAATCCCTGTGTTGTTTAAAGGGTAAGGCATTTTTTAGTAGCAGTATGCACAAAATGTCTCTGTCTTAAATATATTGATAATGGGTTGAGTGCAGAGGAATCTTGTAGTTGACTAAATGTATTTTGTGGTCACACCCTCATTGCACCCCCGCCTAATGGTTTTAAAAAATAGTGGTGAGCACAACTTTCCCTTGTTTGTTATAGTTATACAGGAGCAGTGACCAGATCCATGTTGTAGCTCCCACCCCTCCCAGCTACAGTCAGATGATCCCACTGGTGTCTAATAAAAGGGCAGCCAAGTTTGGGAGTTTTACTTTGAAAGCAGCAGTTGCAGGTAAAACTTAGTCCCTTTGTAAAATGTATAATTAAGCAATTGAATTCGTCGTGCTTGGATGATGAGGTGGACACATCATCTTTAATTGGCTAAAAAACCTTTTTTCCCGCCAATCTAGGTATTTAAAGCATTTGTATTGTTGTATTTGTTACTTTGAAAAAGGCCTCGGAGGAGGCCGAAACGTTAGACTCTTGTAATAAATTTTCTATAATTTTCATAAGTCCTGTGAGTGCGGATCTTATTTGTGCATGTGTATATATATATATATATATATATATATATATATATATATATATATATATATATATATATATATATATATATATATATATATATATATATATATATATATATAAATGGGATCCATTATTACAGGAATTACAGGAAGGCAATCTCCCAAAGACTCCATTTTATCCAAATAATTCACATTTTTAAAAATTAATTCATTTTTCTCTATAGTAATAAAACAGTATAATTAATCCTTACTGGCGATAAAACAAGCCTGTTGGTTTTATTTAATGATACAATTATTTTTAGTAGACTTGTATGTATAGATATCCAAAGTACAGAAAGATCCATTATCCAGAAAGTCCCAGGTCCTGAGCATTCTGGATAGTAAGTCCCATACCTGTAAATTACAAATGCATTGGTATCCCAATGTTTTTTTCACCACCTGTGACCTTTCTTAAGTTTAGAAAGGATAATAAGTACAAACAATGCAACACAGAGGAATGTACACAAAAACAAGTAGGCAGAGGGCTCAGCCTGGTAGATCTTACAGTCCAAAGGTAAGAGTTATTTTGCTTCAGCATTTTACATTCTTTGCATTCTCACATTTTGAAGAATGTATGAATGTAAAGCATTGCACGTTTAGAACAAGTTCTATCAATAGCAAGCATACATGGCTAAGAACAATTGTCCTCCTTATCTATTGCAGCACAGAAATGTGTATACATGTGAAACAATGAAAGAATTATGCTTGTTGTCCTTGGAGAATATGTCACATTCCACTGATGTTCATGTAACAACACAAAGAGCATTCCACAGTGTATTTTGAGTCCAACAGAGTAATTTGGTAAGGCAATACCTTTAGGGTTTCTTTGTGGGCCTTTAGTACTCCGTTAAACTAAATCTTAGTACTGTGTAAAAATTAAGGAATTGCAGAATTAGAATCCTATTGATTGTGAGTTAGGCTTGACAGACATAAGGTGAATTTGAAAGCAGATGAGAGGTGATGAATGAATATAAGATATTCCATCATGGCTATTGTCTAGAGAGACTACATGCTAGCTAAATGGGTATGAATAATAAGTAGCCTGATATGCATTCTAAACAGTGTTTAGTAGTCCTGCTACTTTGGGCTTTGATGGATGCCACACTTGTATGTAGTGGAAGTTTGCTCTAGTTGTACCCCCATTAGGGGCAGACCAATCTCCCCTTCGGAGAGATTGGTCGCTGCAAAAGTGAGGTGATTAGTCGCCAGTAGGGATGTAGCGAACTGCCGATTTGGTGTTCGCGAACGCCGTTCGCGAACACCGGCAAAAAATGCGAACGTTCGCGAACAGTTTGCGAACTTCGAACACCCGCTAAAATCGTTCGATTCGAACGATCGAAGGATTTTAATCGTTCGATCGAACGATTTTCATTCGAATCGAACGATCGAAGCATTCGATCGAATGCTTTTCATTCGATCGAATGCTTACAATCGTTCGAACGAATGGAAAACGTTCGATTTTTAGCGGTCGAAGGAATTCGAATGGTCGAACGATTTGTATTTGTATCGAACGCGAACTCAAAATGCGAACGTCGCGCAACGTTCGCGAACATTCGGCGAACGGTCGAAGTTCGCGTGAACAAGTTCACTACATCCCTAGTCGCCAGGCGACCAAATCTCCCCAAAACGCCCTATGTGGACTTAGCCTTACAAGTCTAATTAAGCGCAGGTCTTTGCAACATGGAATAACAAGTGATTTTATATATATTTTATAAATATTTAGCAACAGCATTTTCTTACATAGCTGAAAAAATACTTTGAACCTGAGGCATAGGAAGACTTAAAATGGGGTTGTGGGAGCACGCCTAAGGCTAAGTAAAAATGTATTAAAGTACAATGGAAGTGCTACTGACTTGGCCAATTAATCAATGTACATTCCCTGGTCCCTGCCTAAGTAATTCAGTATATATGCAAGTGCATGTGTTCACAAAGGCAGGGGTTTTTAGTTACAAAATTATGATCATAAAGTTGATTAGTGAGATATTCTTGGTATCAGTCTAGTTCATAATAGGCCATTTTATCATGTACTTTTGGATATAGACATATCTGAGGGAGCCTTCAACACCCATATTAAAATGTGCCATACCATAGACAGTAAGATATAGATTTAGATTGAAAAAAGATACACATCCATTCAGTTTAAATGTTTTGACTCCCAGAGAGAAACTGGACCAATCCCTGGATTTCTTTTGTGCAATTTTAGTGCAGCCATAAAAGTGTCCGCGCATCCTTACTTTTTTCCTTTTCCCTACAGGTCAATTCTTCAGGCACCGATGCACTAACCCTTTAAGTTTGTAAACAGTCTATGTATTTCATAATTTACATTGTACTATAACTTCCAGCCCTCTCCAGGAAAGTCTCCACATGGTAGAAACTGTTTGGGCCTGGTAATATTGCTAAAGTTTTGTCCAGTTCCTGCCCTCCTGTGTTGCTGGAATGCCTACTATTCCTATTTCTTAGAGATGCATCAGAGAGTTTCCTGAGGACTCTGCTCTCTTAGGCAGTTTAATTCTTCACATCTAAAAATGCTAAAAAAACCCCACCTGACTTGCAACAGATGAGCCACACAGTTATTAGGCAGAAACCTGAATGTTCAATCCGAACAATACAGTGTAATATATTGTACAGAAGTCTTTACTTCATTCAGTCTTAATAAGTATAAATAATTTAAGTCTGGCAATATGATTCACACAGGTATAATCAAGTGTTTGTGGATATGTTTAACATATGGATATTGATAAGGTATTTATGCTTATTCGTTATCCATAACGAAGTTGAGAGGTTTTATACAAAATTTGTGACCTTATCCAAAAGAACAACTATTTACGTTCTCTAAAATAAACAATTGTGTATTAAATTTAATGTACAATGTTACTGCTAATGTCCTTCTATTGCTATTTACGTCAGGAGTGCATTATCACTTATAATACGTTCCCTGACCTTTATACTTGGATCTGTGAGTATGTCATTGACTTTTAATGGTGACAGAACTCTTAAGTGACTTCTAATATCCTTATGATTTATAGTAAGGCTACATTATCCTTTTTAATATGTGAGTGATATTCACTTCCCTGGTCTGTAAAATCAAGCCTGCAGCTTTGTACCGTTTTATTGTGACAGAACTGTGACATATCCATATAATTTACATTAGAATCTATATTATGCCTTATAATTTATGTGTTAATTATACTCATGTATAAATCCTGTATACCTTAGCTTGCAGCCGCGTGTCTTTGTATGGTCACAAAATTGGTTTATAATACAATGTACTAATGATATAATAATAATTATAATATCCTTATAATTGAAACAAGAAGATACGTTATTTCTTAAAATATGATTGATCCTAGTAATTTCCCAAGCCTGTCTGCCTTGTGCATTTAGGCCAATTGCTTTTGTGTATGAAGCACTCCCAAGGCCTGTCTGGCCAAAAACTGGCCAAATCACATAAAAAGTTTTACTAGATGCTTAAAATTGAATTCAAAATGTCATATATAGTATATACTATACGACAGAGGTGTCTTAATACTCCATGATCCATCCTAATGCATGTCATCTATTGTATGGTTTATTAGAGGAGTCCCCTTCTGTCATTTCTTCTTTGATCCCCTTTATAATCATAGCTCCATGAACAATCCACAGTGAGATGTAATGTGCAGGAAGACTTGGGAAAGAAGGGCTTCCTGAATTAGCATTAAAGGGCACACTCCTGCGCCCTTTAATGATACTACACTTCAACCCCACTATCTAACCATCTATTATATTTTATGTAATTTGTTCATTGTTTTTTTTTTAGCAAGTATATTAGGCCTATGGCAAACAGTGCAGATTTAATTTTTCGTGCTAAAATGTTATTAAACATTCTGCAGCACAATGTCAGTATTACAGACATTGGTGTAACTACAAAGGAAGCAGACCTCGCGGCTGCAAAGGGGGTGGGGGCCTGGGTCTGCTTCCTCTGTAGGGGGGGCTGTTTTGAACGGGGGTGGGTGCCAGTAAAATATATTGTGTGGGGGCCCGAGGCCCCCAATGTTAAATCACTGGGCTGCAATTTCTGTACAAAGAATCTTTTTAAAATAGGGATGCAATGAATCCAGGATTCGGTTCGGCCAGGATTTGGCCTTTTTCAGCAGGATTCGGATTCGGCCGAATCCTTCTTCCTGGCTGAACCGAATCCGAATCCTAATTTGCATATGCAAATTAGGGGCGGGGAGGGAAACCACGTGACTTTTTGTCACAAAACAAGGAAGTAAAAATGTTTTCCCCTTCCCATCCCTAATTTGCATATGCAAATTCGGATTCGGTTTGGTATTCTTTCGTGAAGGATTCGGGGGTTCAGCCGAATCCAAGATAGTGGATTCGGTGCATCCCTATTTTAAAAGTTAGTGAATGCATTAATTGAAACATAACACGATAACACATAGAATTGTTCAATGCATTTCAATGCAGTCAGGCATTAGTTTCAATATTGATAATACTTGTTCAAGACTTTGTAAGGCCCATAGTACATACTGTAAGTAGAAAATGAAAACAAAAAGGTGTTCGTAGTCCCAGTTATGTATGTGTACATATATTGTAGTTGAGCAGGACACTATCTTTTCCATTTTCTTTTTCTACTTTAATTTTCTAACCCAGATGCATACTATTAGGAGGCTGACCTCAATAAGGATAGGTGTGTAAGATGCAGTCAATTAATATTATATTATGGTACATAAGGCAAATATGGTGTTTTGCCTGCAGTGTTTTTCAGTGTGACACCAAAAATGTTTAAAAGAACCCACATCTGCCCTGATGCAGTGACTGATATGACTGAATGCACCAGCACTGTCTTTAAAATTTCAGCAAACGTTCAATCCTGCCTAGACTGCCAGGGCCACAAACAAATCATGGGTATCCATGCCACTAAGTGGCCTATTTATTATGCTGTGTAATACAAAATTCGCTGAAAAAAAAAATCTGTGTCAAATAAATGGTGAATTTATCAAGATATGTTTTCTTTTACTCCATGCAATTGCTGCCATAATTTTACACTGCTTCAGACCTTTGTAAGTAAGTTCCGTCAGAAGTTGCTCAAAGAAAAATCATTTAAAAGAAATTTGCCATTTTAACTCCATCTTTTACACAGCGATGCCTGCCGATTTTTGTCAAATTATTCCACCGTTTTTTACACCACATAATGAATCTGTCCCTTAGTTAGCAGGGAATAAGCCTCTTAAAATTATAGCCCATTGTTCCCCCTGGGGGTGGGTCCTGCCAATTTAGTGGAATGGAACTTATAATGCACAGTTACTATATGCCCAAGCAAGCCCCCAATCCACCTCAAGCCAAGTAGAACAATGCATATTCAATTCAATTTCTTACATATTGTGGACCTACAGAGCTAAAGCATTGAATCTGCAATATTCGCCATGCACATTGGCATTGAAGTGCATGACATGACTCTTGCCTGTTCCTCCCTGATGGTGGGCCTGTAGATAGTGCCGCCTGGTTTTAAATGGTTTATAAAATCGTAAACTGCAAAAACAAACCCATTTTCTGTGTGCCATTGAGCATTATTTTTTATCTAATTTGTTAGATAGAAACTGTATTCCTTTTTTATATCCCTATATTTCCTAGCAAGAAATATAGCCGTGTATTCTGACATGAAACTGTCATTTGAAGGCCAGTTTCTCAATTTTACAAACAAGCAATAGACACTGAAAACCTTTGCAGAAGTTTATTGAACTCAACAAAGTTTTCAAAATACAAATCAGATCACCAAAGCTCACCTCCAGTTCCATTTCAAGTTCCAAGTTTTTACTAAAAAGAAAGCAAAACAAAACTACCTGAAGCCAGAGTTTTTATTTAACTGTAACAGGGAGGGCCATTTATCGAAGGTTATATTTTTCATGTGAATTTTTTTTTTTTATTCGACTATACTCACAATTCGACTGGGAGGTTATTTAAGAAAAATGTATATGACTAATATTCGATCAAATGGTTCAGACCCAAAAATTCAAACCCGAAAAAAAAAATTATTATTAACATCTCCAAATGGCTCAACAGACCTCTGCCATTGACTTGTACAAGAACTCTGCAGATTTTAGGTGGCGAATATTCGAATTAGGACTATTTCTATGGCCGAGGTGGGATAAATCTCACATTCAAATTTACATTCGGATAGGAGGATTAAAATTTGATTGTATTAATTTTGAATCTTGAAAATTCGAATTCAAATGTATTATTCTACCCTTGATAAATCTGGCCCATAATGTTATTTTTTCACTATATATTAGTTCTGCTTGCTTGAAAATGCCTGCAAAATGCAACCAATTTGTTTTGTAGTCCAGAAGATAGCTTCTGTTTGCTATTAAATATTTGAATCTAATACAAGAATGTTATTGTTTGGAAAATCAGTGAACATTATTATAGCTTTGCAACTTTTGGCTGATATCTGTAGGACAGAATGTGTATGTGTTTTTTTTAACATTTGCTGCTTTCCACAATAATGTAGCCAAGACTATTCAATATGCCAGGCAGAACATTTCAAATGCTAGAATTTTTCAAAAATTAACCTTTGAATTTTGTAATGAAGAAAACAGATTAGTTTACAGGTTAACAGTGCCTGGTAGTTAAAAACATGGCTTTGTCCTATGTGAACAAATTTACTGACTGATGTTTTGATTACAATCCCTTTGGCTTTTATTGATCTGCTGATTCCAAAATCAATGTCTATATGAAATGGTGTTCCTCTTGTTCATGTACACAATTAGAAGTATCTCTTTGTATATGTGAGGGGGACTAATGTAACCACAGGAAATAATGGTTTCTATTTACCACTTTGTAAGGGGCCCTACAAAAGCAGGTGGCCATGAAACATTTATTAATGCCACCCTGGAAGGAAGTGTATTTCCTCCATATGCCCCACGCCTCGAAGCAATGCGAAATAGAAAAGGACGGTGATATTGAGGCCTTTATTCGATTATACTTGGACATAATCTTTGTAAATCCCTTTCTTATCATTATCAGTCTGGCAGGGTTCCAAAACGTTAGCAGGGGAAATGGCCTGATTGTTGTCAAGTATAACAGTTAGTTTAATATAAGTATGTGCATATATAGTTCTATATATGTGAGTATTAAGATGGGTCTGTATAGGGATGCATTATGTTGTTTTCTCCAATTTAAACATTTGCAGGTTGGACTATATTTCTTCAGATACCTTTATTAGCTTTCCCTGGACTTTCTCTATATCTATACCAATCCTACTGTGTGCTTGAAGCAAACCTGCACTGCATATACATTCATATTGCATTCATGATTACGCTAACTGAGACTCAAGTATTATGTTATTAAATGGATAATGTTTTCTGTTATGGGTGCATGTCTTATATACTGCTGATATATTGATTTCTTCTACAGTCTAGAAACACCACTTTGTTTCAGGTCAGTTTACGATGGTCAAATGTGTTTACTATGTGTCAAATGGCCTGGTTTCAAACAGGTGTTTATTATGTGTCAAATGGCATGGTTTCAAACATATAGGTAGTATGTTGCTATTACCACTTACCATTGTTCATTATATATTGTACACTAAAGGGCAGATTTATTATGCAATGTAAAAAACAGTAAGAAAACATCACCTGGCTTCGGCGCATAAAAAACGGCATATATTTTTAACAAGATTTTCCTTAATTCCTCAATTTCTGTCTGAACTTACTTACAAGGGTCTGAAACATTGTAAAATCACAGTAGAGTGTACAATATATTGCTGGCTTTTAATATATTGGAAATGAGTTAACTGAGTGCAAACTCTTCAACTCCATTTGGCGCTTTATATAGGCTAACATCTGTGTGCACCTTCTGTGACATCAGAGCGGGGAGGACCATGTCGGGGCCTATAAATAAGGTCAGGTGCAGATCACGAAGGAGTGGGTAAGGGTCGGGTCAACTTTTTGAAATTAGTCAATTGAAGTCACTGCAATTAGTGTTGCCCATTTTGGGTTTTTTTTTTTGTTACACCTCATTATTTTTCCAAGTTTCCTGAAGTAGGCATTTTATGTGCATTATTGTATGTGTATGCCTGGTAAACTGTTTTGTACTGCCAACAGGATGTAGTGTTGAAAAACAGGTTCTTAAATCCAATTCTTCTTTTGATTATTTGCTATTAAATGTCTAGTAACAATAGGCAAATCAAAAGCTTCAACTTCGTATACAGGTCAGTGGAAATACATGCTGATTACTTGAAGCAACACAAGGTTTTGTATTTTTTCACAGTTTTGTTTTTTATGATTATCAAAAACACAGAAAGATCCTTTATCCAGAAAAAAAAACCCAAGTCCCAAGCATTCTAGAGAATTTATTCTAAGCCTGTATTTTGATTACCAGTATACAACTCACTTACTTTTTGTTGTGGCTGTTTTATTAGCAGGAGTCCATTATTCGGGGGGATTATCTGTGCCCTGGTAATCTAAATATCTACCTAGCAAGGACCAAACATGGATTATCTTTAGTTTCCCTATTTGCACTGTTTAGCTCAGTAAATAAAAAGAAACATAGATTGTTTTTGTGATCAAAAGAATAGGCAAAAAGTATCATCAGCACTATATATACATAATGCAAAAAAAAATGCGAATATACATTGATCATACAAATTACATACAAAAATACAACCAATAAGTAGGGATGTAGCGAACTGCCGAACACCGGCAAAAAATGCGAACGTTCGCGAACAGTTCGCGAACTTCGAACACCCGCTAAAATCGTTCGATTCGAACGATCGAAGGATTTTAATCGTTCGATCGAAGGATTTTCATTCGAATCGAACGATCGAAGCCATTCGATCGAATGATTTTCATTCGATCGAATGCTTACAATCGTTGGAACGAATGGAAATCGTTCGATTTTTAGCGGTCGAAGGAATTCGAATGGTCGAATGGTCGAACGATCGAACGCGAACTCAAAATGCGAACGTTCCCAAACGTTCGCGAACATTCGGCGGACGCGAACGGTCGAAGTACATCCCTACCAATAAGGGTAAAGAGGACCCTGCTCAATAGAGTTACAGTCTAAAATATACTATCATTATCCGGTGTTTGCTCTGTAGGAACTTTATCCTGTGCAATATATTTCAGAAAAGCTTGCAATGGAAATTGCAAAGCTTGCATGTTGCTCATTAGTCACATAATACAAACATTTTCTTAATATATCATTTAGAGCAAAGACTTTCACAAAGTGGGTCATAAGCAGTGCATTCCTCAGTGAACTTGCTAATGAATAATCTTACTAACGAACAATATTCATAAACAACCTGTTGAAAATTCTTTAGGAATTCATTGCTCTCTTGTGTTTTTCATGTCTCATTTGTTCTTGCCTATAACCAGGGTAAATGAAAAGGTTCACATATATTCTTTGATTTGTTATTGTAGAATGCATTATGTCTTTTTCTAACTACATTTTCCAACGATTAGATTCTTTTAACATCTTGTGGCTTAGAACTTGGTGTACACTACAATGCTTCTGTCATGTCTGTGAGTATATGTTTTGTTTCTCTCTTTACTTAAGGTGGCTCACAGTGCTGCTTGATTGCTTTTCAAGGCTCAGTACAGCTTGCTCGAACATGTATCTTACAGAACATTACCTAACAAATACCTGTGCATATTAAAACTATACGGCAGTAAGCAGAAAAATGCAAAGGATTTATAAGGACAATAGACACTGGATTTTTATGGGTGTGAAAAAAACATTTGGGTCACCGCTTTCACACTAACTCATGACAATTTAAGTTTGGAGAGGCTTTTGTGTCAAAACTAGCTGATGTTTGTGGCTAGATGGTCATGCAGTATGGTTATAATGCACCAAACACCTCAACTAAATCTCAAAAATACAGCTTTTATGTTTTATGACATGTCCCTTTAAATTAAACCCTCTGTAGTTTTGTTTCTTTATAACAGCTTAAAGCATTTTGTCCTGCAAAAATGTTTCTAGCTTTTGATGGTTTGTTTTGTCTACTTTACATAGAGACAAGTATGCCATAAATTGCTTGTTTTGTCAGCAAGACTGTACTGTGGCTGTGGATTAACTTTGCAGTGGCAGCTGGTCATTTCCACTTCTTAACCAGTCATGCCAGGTACTTCCCATGGTCAGTCTCGTTATCTGTAAGCATTCTAATTAGTAGGAGGAATTTCTTGTTACTAAAATACTGAATATAACATTTTCTTAAAATTAATATTTACTGTGAAATTTCTATTTTTTCAAAATGTTTTTCATTTCAACAACTCTTCTAATTAATCCTATAAAAGGTTCAAAATAATATAGACATATTAGGGGTAATTTACAACCGCAAGCACATCTGCCTTTATGCAAATTTCCCCGCAGTCAGCATGTAAAACCCCATTTATTAAAGGTACTTGAGTCAAAATGTGTTATTTTGTATAGTTGCACTCTGTGCCACTCAGAATTTTCTGCCTCATGTTCCAAATCACATGGAGTAGCTTCTTTTCCCAGTTACCAGCCTCCAGACCAGGCAGTAGCTCCATGGTTCCCAAAGCACCCTGAATTGATAGACACAGCGCACTTGTGTCTGAAGAATTGGGTGCACATGTCACTCTCACAGCAAACACCAGAAATTATGCCAACTGTTACTTGTTGTGTCAGACACAATGCCCCCTGGCCAGGGCATTGAAGCTGCAATATTGAGTAAAAAAATTTGTATTATGGGAAAAAACATGGTGATTGCATGTTGCTTATTGCACTTGCGTTGTAAATTACCCCAGTAATAAGAATTTTGTAATTTCTGTGGTCTGAATGTTTTGCTGTAAAGGTAGCAGTCATGATGAATGACATGGCTGCAAAAGGGGACAGAAAGGGCAACTTTGACATGACTTCCCTTATTCCCAAATAAAACAGACACTGCAAACGTCTTTGGGTATAAAATGGCTGAACATATGCAGCAGTCCTTCTTACAATGGGAGTTAAGTTTGCCACTTGGTAGTCATTTGTATGTGCCTTCGCCCAAAGAGAATATGTAATACACCCTTAATGCTGCTTCCCTTTCCTGACTTTCAAGTGTTCAGTGCAAAACAAATTTAGCTTAGGAATGAGTAATGCCAATAATTATGTAGGAAGTGGTTACTAAGTGAGAGTAAGTGATCAGTAGCCCTCTCCCTAATGAAAACTGGGCAATGGGACTTCCTGCATCACTGGGACTCATATCACCTAGTGACCTCTGACCCTTGGATCAAGCCTTGTAGCTTTATCTGAATAAATGTTTTTGTATTCCTGTCTCAGTAAGGAGGGCCAAGCTTAAGGCTGCTCATCCATAGTACAGGGAGGAGGTTATACACGTCATGGCAGTTGCTTTGATACAGTGGTTATACCCCAATGCCATTCTCCCTTGCCCTTTAGGCAGAGTTTTCCTGCTGGGCTTGTGGTGTGTAGATGTATATTTTGCAGTGATAGTGAACAGAATTTATGTCAGTGACTTGCACCAATATCACTAGCCCATGCATGCCTCCATAATCCTGGCCTTGACCTTCAGTGGGGAAGAAGAATGGGTGCTGAAAGCAAATGTTGGGTGCCCACTCGTGCCTTCCCATCCCATCCCTTGTAAATAGGCTGTTGTGGCTGCACAGAGGCGTGTGGGCACTTCCCTCCAATCTCTAGACTTAGTGCTATCTTCCAGAGGGACATGGTAATAGCTGACAAGCACAAACACCATTAAATGTTCCATCCCCTTTTAAAATGTCAAATGGGAACAGGCATGCGAAACCAGGGTAGTTTTGATTACTGGATTTAGGTGAAGGATGGTTCTTGGGTAACCTGGAAGCATTTGTAGGTTGAAACGGATTAACCATTAGGGTGCAAAGATGCACCACCTCACCTACTCATATAAAGCAGTTTAAGAGGGGCTTTGTGTACTGATAGTGGGCTTCTTCCCAGACTGCCTTACCTTGACAGGTCCCACGTAGGACCCTAGTTTATTTTGAGAATATATTCCAAGGGCAATCCTTGTCTTTTTTCTTCCAGCACATGCTGTGTGAGTGTGTTGCTTCTTATGTTGCTGCTTCTAGCTTCTAGCTAGCTCTAGGAAAAGAAACAAGGCACATTTTGTACCCTGTCCAGCTATAATGACTTCTGTATCCTAGTCCAGCCTCCCTTCCCCCTTAAGTGCATAGCGTATTTGTACAACCACAGGCACAACATTAAAGAGAATATGGCTTCCTCTAGATTTCAACATTTTTGGTTAATAAAGGCTGTATTCATACTCTGTCATCACATTATTATTACTGTTTATTGCACTTACTAGGAATGCACCGAATTCAGGATTCGGCCAGGATTCTGCCTTTTTCAGCAGAACTGAACCCTAATTTGCATATGTAAATTAGGGGTGGGGAGGGAAATTGCTTGACTTTTGGACACAAAACAAGGAAGTAAAATGTTTTTCCCCTTTGGATTCGGTTCGGTATTCGGCCGAATCTTTCACAAAGGATTCTGGGGTTTGGCCGAATCCAAAATTGTGGATTCGGTGCATCCTTAGCACTTATAGTGGCGCCCAATTCTTTATTTTTGCAAAGGAAAGATACCCATATTTTCTTATACTGTAAAAGTGATAGTAATAACTCTGGAATAAATAGGGTGAAGAAAAAAAATCTTTACATGCACTGGACTGTATACCAAAAAGTAGGTGCAATTTGTAGAAATGCAACAGCAACATAGATCCTTGTCTTTGCAGAGCTTCCTGACAACTTCAGTGCTGCCAGTAAGTAAATTGTACCTACCTGAGCGGGGGTGGCAGTTTACCTTCCTTCTTTTTCCTGCTATTCGTTAAAACGTGATACCTCTGCACATTAATGTGCAGCAGAAGACATAGGCAATAGGTTGAATCCCTGTTATACAGAAAGAAGTAACTGCTAAAGTCAGTAATATTTATAAATTATTCTGAGCGATGTCATTGCTCTGGTTTCCCTCTGTAAGTTTACAAAATGTAGCTACACCCCTTTCCTGTCAGTGAGAAGCAGGGAGCAGCCCATACACAAAGCAAGACTGACAATGTGGGAGAGGAGTCAGTGTGCAGCACTGGGCCAGTCTGAGGGAGATCTATAGCACACACACCACACATGATCAGGTAAGTGGGCTTATTACAGCTGCCCTGGGGCATTCACACTCTCCTGCTGGACCTACAGTAGCCAAAATGGGTTGGGAGAGGAATAAGGAATGGTTAAAGTCTGTGTATCTTTCTGCAGGGACACAGCAGCAAACACAGAGCTCTGCTTTCTATTTTGCCCTGTGCTCCCAACCTTGAACTTGCACCTGCTGGGAAGGGTTTACATTGCAGGATTGCCAGGCTGCCACTGCATGCACCTGTGTCACCCCAAAGGGTTATGTAATGCTATATCCAGAAAATTAATGTTGCTGAACTACAACTGCCAGAATTCTGCCATGAATATGGGACCGGTGGTTAAATAAGAGCTGGGGGCTACATGAATGTACATGAGGCTGATGGAATCCAACCCCCCTCTGCCTGTGAGGATGGTTGTGATGGACAGCAGCTTAATGGTTAAATAGGTTGATTTCAGTAGGTGGGCTGCTTCCATTTCAGAAGGGAAGGGGGTGTAGTGATTTACTTTTTTTTCCGGGAGGAGCTGGGAAGAAGGCAAATGATGAGAAGGATGTTATGATTGGGCTCGTTCTCCGTCTGGGATTCACTGCAGGCAGAACAAAGCGTCTTTACTGCTCGGCTTCTTCCTGCTTGTCGCCTCCTGCCTGCAGAACAGTGAACATGTCCAGCTGATAACATCATGCAGGCTGAGGGGAACAAGAGCCACTGACACATCAGGTAATAATGTCAGCTGCACTGTACATCATGGAAAGGGTCGCAGTCAGGGCAGCCCTTTACAGGCTTTATGGAATGCACCTTGGATTTAGCTCTGTGACCAGTGATATCCCTGTCCTTAGGGACATTTACAGAAATGAATCCCCCCCCAACCCCTGCAAACCCAGCCTTGATCCAGTATGCTCCTGAAACAATGAGGATTTGTGTGTAGCAGTGTTAATAGGTTGCCTGCTGGTACTGTTTATGTCTATACGGAATTGACTGTTTTTCCTTAAACCTTAAAAGGAAAGGAAGCGTGCATGATCTCATTGCTTAAGAATTCACAATTTGGCTGGCATTATGGAAAAAAAGGTGATTAGGGATATACACTGGAAACATCTGGGAACCAGAAAAATTGTATTTCTCTTGCCAGTGGAAAGAGACCTGAGGGGAAAACTGTTTCTGCTGGGAGATTGTTTTTTTTGTTATAGAGCACAAAGAAAGTTGATCTTCTGGTTTCAGATAGACTCAATTGCAAATAACATTCTATTAGTTGTATTATGTCATTTGTGTGTTTTCCAGCAGACTGCATGTTTTCACAACACCCCATATAGAATTCTCTGCCCTTGCCTTCACAAGTTATGGCGTTTTATTATTATTAGACACACAGCTATACTGATATTTCTGCTTAGGGGCATGCCTGTCAGCATTACTCCCGAATAATATATTAACCATGGTGCATGTGTATTATTGATCAAATTCAATCAGTTTCCTGTGTTAAACATAATAGTTTGTCATATTCTTTCATATGCCTTAAACTCTGTCTGTTTAACCCCTAAAAGTATAACTGTTTAAAATATTCCTCCTTTATTTGTCTTTGTCAGAGATCAGTTCATTTTGCACAGTAGTGGGTCACCCACAACATACTGCTTTTTAATCACGTTGCCCAAGGGTAAATGTAACATATGACACATGCAATTTTAGTGATTCGTTTCGAGGCCTCAGTTGCTGGAATTCATGCTTAAAGTGATCCTGGTCAATTTTTAGATGTTCACAGGAATGTGTAAGTATCACTTTAAAAAGCTTAGCTTGGTTACATCATGCTTGGGTTGGGGTAAAGATCTTGCCTCACCCCAAACCCAACGTGCAGTAGCCAAGGCTGACAGGCTGTTGCTGGATGACACATGTAAGTAACAGGAGGCGTGGTAAGGTGTTCTTTTTAACACAGTAGGTGAGTGTATTGAGAAAGGCTCTTGTTTAGTCTGTAGAGTCATTTAACTGACACATACAAGTAAAACAAACATAAGAGATTTATTGATACTTAGCTGAGGGACCCCTCCATAAAATGGCTCAGCAGTAATTCCAACATAACCAGGCACTCTGAAGTCCAGGCAGGTCAAAGAGCCTCCCCCCAAATGAAGCTTTATATATGTTTCCCCCACACAGTATATAAGAAGTATATACATTTTAGCAGCTTAATACTATAGCAAACTATATATGGTAAAAATACATCATTACTGCATATGTTATCACTAAGCATACTATATATGGTTAATATGCATCATTATTGAGTACATATTATCAGTAAGCACACTATATATGGTTAAAATCAAGCATTAAACAGTGTCACATTCCTTGAATTGCTAAAAGCTTTAAACACCATTTTTAAGGTGTTGCTCTATTCTCTCTATCTTCTGCTCTGCGAATCACTCATTTTCCTTACATTCCACCCCATGATTCACAGAGAAGTATGATAGGAAATCAATTCAAAAGCATTGACACGTATGGGCAATACCTGACTCTTGTCAGATATGGTACTAGATACATTAAATCAGTTTCAGAATAATAGAAAAAGCTAAACACAAGCATAAAATAAATAATTGACCATCCTTAGCAATAGCTCTAGCTTTTTCCTACAACAGTTTAACCTACTCAATGTGGCTTAGAATGACATCCTCATTATCCGGGATGAAGGTACATGCACTCACTTGTTCAGAATTTCATGCCCCACCATGTCCAAGATGCAAACCAAGTCCATATTATATCATCAGTAGTAAATAATTTGTGTCTTATTCTATTCTTTGTTTATCCACCAAATCTGTATATTTTATAGTTTACAGTCCAATAAGTAAATCCTTTCATTTGAAGCATTAACCATTGAAGAGAAATTAAGAACCGTCCCTTAGTTCAGTCCATGTTAATGATGCCCCCAACAAGGAGTTCCCAATCCATGAGTAAGCGCATGAGAGCACACCCAACAATTAGATTCATTTTGCTGCTTTGCAGTCTGTATATGCATTTGTAGAATTGAGTTCTCTTGCCATAAACCAAAAGTTATATCACAGCAGAGCACACAAATCACAGAAAAGGTATAACCATGTTGCCAGCCATGTTTTTAGGATATTGACCTCTCTATTAATAGTAGGCTGGAAGATAAAACAGGATTATAATCTCCTTCACACACATCCAAAAAATATGTTACGTAACCCCCTGCACATATAATAGACCATTCTCCCAAATAGGTTCAGTTTCCCATTTCACACTATCATTATTAGCTTGAAACACACATTTATTCTCAGCAATATATTCCATGATCCCATTATCCACGCATAACAGTCTTGTTCCAACCCCTTGAGGGTATGAGTTGGAGCCAAAAGTTTTACCTGCTGTTTTAACAAACCATTAACGTGTTCAGTTAATCCTGTGGTTTGCGGATAATATGAAATAAGAAACACCCAATATACTCCTTGTTGAGATGCCCACTCCAGTAAAAATGAGTTCCATTGTCAGTAGTGTTCCATATGCTCTAAAATGTTTATGTAATGACGGTCTTTTCTTCACTTTTTGACATACAGGGAATTGTTGCACAATGTCTTTAGCAAGTACAGTGGTTAAAAGTATTCCTTTATGCTTTGAATAGTCTATAGTGCCTTGAACTCCTCGATGTACAGAGTGCTAAAATATGTATCTCAGTCTCTTCCTCTTGATGAATTAGTATTTTTGCTAATCCACCTACAAGTTCATTTTGTTGCTGTCCAGCATGGGCGTTCACACATATCACTTGTTTGTCTCTTGTTTCAGCAATTTCCCAAATATTAGACCAAATGTACAGGTATGCTCCACCCCATAAGAGTTTTCTATTGACAGTCCATTTGTCTTTATGCCATTGTACATTCCACACAGTCAAAGCTCTGAACACTGTCCATTCATCTGTATATATAATCAACAAACCTTGTGTTTTCTTCAGTATAGGCACTACTGACATTAATTCAGCATATTGGCTAGAGCCACACACTCCAGTTTGATGGGCTGTTAGTTGGAAAACAGCTGCAGTCCAGACGTCTCTGGCAGCAATAATAGTGGCAGATCTATCTGTAAACAATAAAGTGAAGTCCTCCCCTATTACTGCTTCCTTAATGGTAGATGGAGAAAGTGTCAGTTCGGGTTGCTCAAAACTATCACATCCGAACTGTACTAATCCAGACATCTGCTGTGACACTTGAGATGAAGATTCACTTGACACTCCCCTCCTTACTTGTACATACAATTTCCACTTCTGGAAAGTGAGTTTCTGTGCAAAAGCTGCACACAAGTTAATTTCATTACCATTTACCCATCCAGATATTGCTAAATCAGTACTGACTGTGACAGGTACATCCATAATAGTTCCTTCATCAGGTTGCACGGCAATGTACAGAACAAGGAATTGTTTTTCTTCCATAGCAGTTTGCAGGGCACTTTTGTCCCCTTCCCTCAACTGAAAAACAGTCTTTTTCCTTGTAACAAAGTAAATTGAACAAACAGTCAGTGACACATAACGTATCCAGTAACGAAACAGTCCAATCATGTGCTGTGCCTCTATTATACAGTCCAAAACCAGTTGTGGAATAACAATTGATTGGGCTAGTCCATATAATGGTCATGAAAGTCATACTTTGAGCCAGTCCTTGATTTGTAACCAAACTGGTAAATGCATCAGTCACTTGTTCCACGAGTGTAACCATTTCTTACACTGATACGGCCAAAGAAGACTCTACTTTATCCACTTCTTTGTAATCAATGATTAAAATCCAAGTGCTAGCTGTCTCTTTTACTGGCCACATTGGGGCACTAAATAGACTGACTACCAGTCTGAAAACTCCCACCTCCACCATCATCTCAGTTGCCATTGTTATCTCCTTTTGACCACCTGGAAGGTGGCATTGTTTCAGGTTCACATGGTTTGGTGGAGGTGATATGTGAATTGGAGTCCATTCAATGTTTTCATACACAATGGGCATTACAGCTTTAATAGTGAAACTCTTGACTCCAACAATAAATGTTCCCAACCATATAACCACATATTGTACCTTAAAAAAATCAATTTCCACAATATTATCTGGTACTAAGAAAATGAAGATTTGTGCTGCAAAAATAAGACTTTTACCTAATTGCATTCCAATAGGTACAGCAACAGCAGCTTTGCCTCCCAACGCTTCAGTCATTGCAACTGCATTTTGTTGGCCTGGCTGAGCTGTATCTTGAAATGGTTTGTGTCCCTGCCAATATAAAGTGACTGGTATATAAGGGCATGGATCCCCAGGTTTCATAGCATTGATTTTTGTTATGGCAGGCCCTGAGAATCTGCCACCCCTTCAGTCTATTGGCTGCGGCAACTGCCACCCTATCCCTTCTGTGTGTTTCATGTCATCTAACAGATTCTTACACTCTGCATATGGCGATGTGGAGGGAAAAGTTAATGGGGCTGGGCTCAACTCCTCATCTAAGTCAATTATAGGAGGAGCTGACGGACTTAATTCCTCAGCATCACTGAGGGCAACCTTTTTAGGTTTGGCTGGCCTCAACTTCCCCTTTGCTGTTAGTTCCCTCCACATAGCGAGCAGAAATTTAGTCTGCTTTCCGTCAATATTTTCTATTGGAACACCACTGTTTAGCAAATCTAGAAACATTTGTCTGCGAGTAATTTTAACACATGTATGCCCCTCCTGGCCCCCCTTATCTACACTACCTTGCTGTTTCCTTTCACTTCTGTCAACATTCATTTCTCCCATTTGACCCAAGAGCACAGTCGCATCATAAATTGTACTTCCTTCTTTTGCTTCTAAAGCACTCAACATAGTGAAAAGAGGGGCTTTTAACTGTTCTGGGCAATTTGCTTTTGATCAATGGTGCAAAAGCAGCCATGTCAGGACTCCCCTAGTCAACCACTACATGTCTCACCCCTCTGTCAGGTAAAGGATCGGGAGTGATACCAGACATACATCCCATAGCTCTCAGTCTCTGCATCCCCTCTGTTGTAACTCCCAGGGGGTCTGGTCTATTAATTCATAGGGACTGTCTATAGTCTGTGCAATAGAATCTCTAATTAGATGCAATAAGGAAAATGTCCCAGTTGTGTTACGCCCATGTTTCATGTATAAATGCACACGGGGATCCTTCCTAGACTTCCTAAACCCACTGCTTCTCTGTCCGTCAGCATAATACCATCACCTCCTAAATCCCAGACACGTAAAACCCATTCCAGAAATCCCTATCCAACCTTTTGTATAAACTTTTGCCCAATTTCAGTTAATTCACTAGCTGACCATGACTGAGTTTCTTCAGTTAACTGTTGCTCAGCTGACACATCTTCCATCCCCTCTTCAGACCCTGACCATTCATTCACCCCCTCCCAATCCTGAGAGGTTATCAAAGCCCGCACTTCTATATGATTTCTAACAAGATTCTGCTTCTTTCTCCTCCTTTTTTTATGAACAGTCTTTATAAAATACTGTTCAAACTGTGCAGCTAATTGTTCTTTTTCCTACTCTGCATTCTGACTGCATAACCTTAACATTTCGTATAGAAAACAAATCAGACCGCACTCACATTTCTGCCCAAATTTTCGATATTGGGTGCGCGTCCAGTAGCCCATTCACATTGGCTGCTCCAGAGTATACAAATTCCATCCAATGGACAGCACTCCTTTTTCCATAAAACCGTCTTTATTTTTCTTAGGACAGCAACATGCAACGTTTCGAGCGGCACTCCACTCTTTATCAAGCATAAATCACAATGTTAACACCTGGACTTAAATACCCTGGGGCACAGTGCCCCCTGGTGTCATCACACATTATAGCAAACATATGTCGACATCATAATTGTTACAAAAATATATGTTTCTCTTCAATAATGGTTACAAAATATCAATAAACATGTATACATAATTTCCTGTTCTATTACAGATTCATTTATCTTAGTTGAAAATAGACCAACTTATCTGTAGCATGTCCAATACAGATTGCAACCCAACCAGGGTAAGGAAATTTAAAATGTCCACATAACGACCTATAAAAATAAAATCAACTTCAAGTTAAAATCATTTCAATAAAAATGGATGAAGATCATATTCATGGTTCAGACCGTTAGGGGCTAGTGTACCCAACCTTCTGATCCACTGGGCCTCCCTTTGTAATAGTTCTTTATCACGGTCTCCCCCACGTCTCTTTCTTGAGACTGTATCCAATATTTGAAATCGCAGTTGACTTATAGTGTGACCACTTTCATTAAAGTGCTTAGCTAATGGCTGGTTCAACCCATTTCTAATTGCGGATTTATGTTCAGTTAGCCTATCACGTATACACCGAATGGTTTTACCCACGTAAATTTTCCCACAGGGGCACTTAATACCGTACACCACATACGTGGATGCACAGGTAAAGAAACCCCTAATGGGAATGCGTGTACCTCTCAATGGATGGTAGATCCATTCTCCCTTTAGGACATTATTACAATGGCTGCAACCACAACATGGGAACGTCCCATTTTTTCTTGGTGCCAGTAAAGTCTGTGTATGTTTTATAGAAGGGCCCAAATCTGCTTTAACCAATTGTGTTCCTATTGTTTCAGCCCTTGTATAAGACATCACTGGTGGGGATTTAAAGATATCTTTATTAGGGAAATTCCTGGTTAGTAGACTCCAATCCTTACGTATAATCTTTGAAATGTCTCCACTCAACATATTGTACTGATTAACAAATGGAATCCTTTTAAAGTTCTGTCTACTCCTGTAACAAGATTCTGCTTCTTTCTCCTCCTTTTTTTATGAACAGTCTTTATAAAATACTGTTCAAACTGTGCAGCTAATTGTTCTTTTTCCTACTCTGCATTCTGACTGCATAACCTTAACATTTCGTATAGAAAACAAATCAGACCGCACTCACATTTCTGCCCAAATTTTCGATATTGGGTGCGCGTCCAAAATAAAGACGGTTTTATGGAAAAAGGAGTGCTGTCCATTGGATGGAATTTGTATACTCTGGAGCAGCCAATGTGAATGGGCTTTCTATAACTTTGGTGGGATATCCTCTAGCTTTAAACCTAAAGCTAGAGGATATCCCACCAAAGTTATAGAAAAAGGATGCGGTGATCAGGAAAGTAGAGAATTACCAAATAATCCTGGTGAGCGACCTGTAATAAGTGTCATAGGAAAAAGAGGAAAAAGCAACAGGAGTAGACAGAACTTTAAAAGGATTCCATTTGTTAATCAGTACAATATGTTGAGTGGAGACATTTCAAAGATTATACGTAAGGATTGGAGTCTACTAACCAGGAATTTCCCTAATAAAGATATCTTTAAATCCCCACCAGTGATGTCTTATACAAGGGCTGAAACAATAGGAACACAATTGGTTAAAGCAGATTTGGGCCCTTCTATAAAACATACACAGACTTTACTGGCACCAAGAAAAAATGGGACGTTCCCATGTTGTGGTTGCAGCCATTGTAATAATGTCCTAAAGGGAGAATGGATCTACCATCCATTGAGAGGTACACGCATTCCCATTAGGGGTTTCTTTACCTGTGCATCCACGTATGTGGTGTACGGTATTAAGTGCCCCTGTGGGAAAATTTACGTGGGTAAAACCATTCGGTGTATACGTGATAGGCTAACTGAACATAAATCCGCAATTAGAAATGGGTTGAACCAGCCATTAGCTAAGCACTTTAATGAAAGTGGTCACACTATAAGTCAACTGCGATTTCAAATATTGGATACAGTCTCAAGAAAGAGACGTGGGGGAGACCGTGATAAAGAACTATTACAAAGGGAGGCCCAGTGGATCAGAAGGTTGGGTACACTAGCCCCTAACGGTCTGAACCATGAATATGATCTTCATCCATTTTTATTGAAATGATTTTAACTTGAAGTTGATTTTATTTTTATAGGTCGTTATGTGGACATTTTAAATTTCCTTACCCTGGTTGGGTTGCAATCTGTATTGGACATGCTACAGATAAGTTGGTCTATTTTCAACTAAGATAAATGAATCTGTAATAGAACAGGAAATTATGTATACATGTTTATTGATATTTTGTAACCATTATTGAAGAGAAACATATATTTTTGTAACAATTATGATGTCGACATATGTTTGCTATAATGTGTGATGACACCAGGGGGCACTGTGCCCCAGGGTATTTAAGTCCAGGTGTTAACATTGTGATTTATGCTTGATAAAGAGTGGAGTGCCGCTCGAAACGTTGCATGTTGCTGTCCTAAGAAAAATAAAGACGGTTTTATGGAAAAAGGAGTGCTGTCCATTGGATGGAATTTGCATAACCTTAACATTTGCAATTGGTCTTTGACAGTTTGAAGTTGTAACTCTAAATCCTATATCTGCTTAGTCTGTTGCTCTAACACTTGAAAACACAACCCAAACCAACCCACCTCTGCAGCAGCTCTACTTTCCCTCTTATGATACTTTGAGAAGTCATCTTTAAGGTGTTGCTCTATTCTCTCAGTCTTCTGCTCTGTGAATCACTCATTTTCCTTACAGTGAGTACCGGCAAGCTCTTTAATAGTGACAGTATCAGGATACTGTAAAAACCTGTCAAAGTGTCAATATCACTTTAAGACATTATTAATGTGCGGCCGAAACATGATTTCAAAATGTTCATGCATTTATACAAAATCAGCCTCAGCAGTGTTGCATTGGCATTGATGCAGATATAGGTTCTGCAGATATTAAAGGGGATGTATGGTCAAAAATTATAATCCCCTTTTGCCTTTGGGAAATGAATACAAGCATTTTTCAAATTGCAAATAATTATTTTTTATGAGCTGGTTTTGAGTTGCTTGCAGCCTCTTCTACTTGGCCCGCCTGCCTCTTCTGTTAGTTCCGCCTGCCTACCGATGAAAAACAAGTAGGCAGTCAAGCAACGGTGGCAGTGACGGTGAGGCACACGCACGTCAAGCAGGCGTCTGCAAACAAGGCTGCCTACTTGTTTTTCATTGGTAGGCAGGCGGGACTAGCAGAAGAGGCAGGCGGGCCAAGCAGAAGAGACCAGAGGCCATGAAGGTTTTGCGCGCTACTGAAATGAGCAGGTATGTGGGGAAATTGATTGCGCTGCGAGCAACTCAAAACCGGCTCATAAAAATTAATTACTTATAGTTTGGAAAATGCTTGTATTCATTCGCCAAAGGCAAAGGGGGATTACAACTTTAGACGATACATCCCCTTTAATCTAATTTAAAAATAGTAAAGTTTGTTCCCCTGCAGAATGTAGGTAGCCATAATAGACCTTGAAGCAGCACTTGAAATATGACCTGTTTTGTTAAGCGATATAATTTGTTGTTGAACACAGCACTGTTGCTGGAATTACTGTTGTACTGATTGATGACTTTTCTATAGTTGTTTACTGGAAGTAGACTAGCTTGTTTACATTCAGCATATGCTTCATATTAATTAAATGTAGTTTTCTTGCAAACTAGGATATAGGTGCTGCAGGAACACTGCAGATGCAAAGTGCAGGTAAATTACAGGTAAATTAGTATTTTGTAACTAGTATATGTATGTGATTCATTATGTGGAAACCCTAAAAAGTTCCGGATTACGGAAAGGCCATCTCCCATTGACATTGTAATCAAATAATCCACATCTTTAAAAATGATTTCCTTTTTCTCTGTTATAATAAAACAGTACATTGTACTTGATCCAAACTAAGATATAATTAATCCTTTTTGGAAGCAAAACCAGCTTATTGGGTTTATTTATTGTTTGCATGATTTTCTGGTACACTTACAGTATGAAGATCCAAACTAAGGAAAGATCCTTTATCTGGAAAAGAATTCTAGATAACAGGTCCCATACATGTAATGGAATTTTACTTTTCACTTTCTGATTTAACCTTTTTTTAAAGAGGCTACTAATTAAAGAGGTAACATCAACTATTTTATTATTTCTTCAGTGTACATGCCTGCCCTGTTTTTTCTAACTTTTCTGGCTAAACACTCCAGAAATGTATCAGACCACACCCCTGCCAATAAGGCAACACACAAATGTTTGTTTATGGCTAGGGGATTACTACAGGTAGCTCAAGGCTAGGAAGATTAAAGGAGAAATAATGAAATGAAGGCTGGATGACAAAGAAAGATCTGCATCTTGATCCTCAAGCAATAAAGGGCAATTTTGGATATTTTAGTGCTCATTTACACCCAAAATTGCAATTGTATATGGCCCCTTTCAAGTCACTGACTAATTAAGAGGTTAGGAGGAAGTTGTGTTCTGCCTATTATGTTAGCCATCCAGTCACTCCAGCCTTTATACATTACATTTTTGGCTAACTATTTCAGAAACATTTTATTTAGCACAGCCTATCTAAATAGCCAGTTTTATTTTTACACTGAACTGTTCCTTTAAGACTTACTTGTGACAAACCCAGATGTAGCTCCTTTTTGCTAAAAAAGTACCATATTGGCAAATATTCTGCTTCTCCAGCCTGCTACCCTTGAATTGTAGGGGATAATCCAGCATATACAATTTTAAAGGATCCAAAACTTTTTTTGTGTTTTTTGTGTGTAGGGACCTATAGGATCTATTAGGCTCCTATAGAGTTAATCCCCTACCCTTCCTTAAATTCTCTTTTCCCTTGTTATTGGGCCAAGCCCTTCTAACTGGTAAAGTGTAACATCTACACCTATTGGACAAAGAGTGTAATGACACTCCCCTGGCCTCTTCCTCTTTGGCTCCTGGTGTCTGTGCTGCTAGGTGTTTCCCATTGAACCTGGGATCACCAAGGACCCAGTAAGCCATTTACCCCAAAGGGACCTGTACCTTTGGTACTGAAGTCGGGAACCAGGAAATCCCGTGAACGAGGATTAGTTATCATTAGGGCAGATTCTGTTATAGTCTCTCTAGGAGAGAGAGATAGCCAGATTTAGGTAGTATGAGCAGTTGTATGCTCCAATAAGGAGAATAGCAGGGAGTAGCCTCCCAAAGGCTTCTAAGGTGCCTTTAGTGTAGGGAACTCAGTGATAGGGAATTCAGTTTAGCAGAGCACTGCCTGACCCCTACTTGATCGATCCTGTTTCACATTGGTCGCTGGTCTTTGAGAGTGAGATATTCTTCCTACTGTTTGACTTGAGGAGTGACACCTGTACATGCTGCATCATCATCAATGCTATCCTTTCTCCTCTGTGATATGCTAACTCCTACTACAACTCCTGCGTGAGTAAACCTGTGGTCAATTGCCTTTGCATATTTGTTGTGCTAATAAACCATCTCACTTGTTTTCACTATCTAAAGAACCTCCTGGCGTCCATTATTCTATCCTTAACACTAATTAGCCTGTGGGTTGTAGTTTTACACCATCTTAAAGGGGAAGCTGCCCTGACTGTAGTTTCACAGTGTAACCCATGCTCATACACTAGCTGGACACTCTTAACCCCTAATTGACAGAATAGGTCAAGAAAGCGTTACATGTGCTAAAATAATTTGTGAAAACACGAGCTCAGCATGAATATGATTACGTTTTTATCTCATAAAAGAGACAGAGATAGTTTTATATAGTCTCCATCACTGCAGCTTTTTGCAGCATCTTAAAGCAATCACTCCACTTTCCAAGTCGCTGAGCTAGGTAAACATTTCATTATTAATGATGGGGTGTTAATTGTTTAATTAACTTAGAATATCTGTATGGAAGCACATCTCACACTGTTCACTTTATTTATGTATTTTGTGATATAGCACCTCTATAAAAGCATAATTTTATGTTCGACAGTCATAGGGTTGCCACCTGTCTGGTTTTGACCCGGACAGCCCGGTATTTTGAGGGGCTGCCTGGGTCTATACTTCCTGCCCGGTTTTCCAAATAGGGAAAACTGGACGGGATTCCCTTGATTGACACGGCGATCGGCCAATCGCTGATCGCTGTGTCATAGCCCACTGACGTCACGGGTCCGCCCACTGCCATCATAGCCCCTACCACTGACGTCATGCGTACGCCCACTGATGTCACAGACCCGCCCCCCCGTCCGGTCTCAGCCAGAAATAAAGGTGGCAACCCTAGACAGTCATCAGCAGGACAGAAACTACAGGGATGGGACCCTTTATCGGGAATGCTCGGGACCTGGGGCTTTCCAAATAAAGTTTTTTTTTCTTAAAAAAAAAATAGGCACCCGAGCTCTCCCTAAAGCTGACTCCCAAGGCAGGGGCCCTCAATACCTATGTATAAATATGGCCATGTTCTGCACAAGCCCTATTAAGCTCATGTTGAACAAGGGGTATACTGCCTCTTTAAAACATAGCACATTAAAGAACCTGAATTTGCCCTTTCCTATAGCCTGAAGTGCTTCAGAATTGTGACTGAGAATTCTTAAAGGACATTTGAATACAAATACGCTGAAGTGTTGCAATATGTCATGAAGTTCACACTTCTATTAATATGACACAGACAGTGGAATCCAAAATAAATTTTAATGGGTTTTTATTTTGTGGATGTGATATCTGTAAATAACAAAAGTTTCATGAAGAAATATAGGTTTATAAGATGCGTCTTCTCAAAAACCTAGAAATTCAATTTTTTAGAAATACAGAGACAGATGGCTTACACACTTTGTTAAAAAAATATTTGCAACACTGACTGCACCTAAAGACAACAAAAAGAACTGTCATGGTTCCATTGCATCATAAAACACCTGTCTATCAATTTGGATTCAAGATTATATTATGTGCACAGAAAGTTGTACAATTGTGGATTCCAGGCTTGCCAGATAAAGGAGTTTTATCTGGAATTTGAAGTGGTATGCTAAAATCATTTTGCTTAATGCTGACTGATAAGACAGGACTTTTAGAATTCAAAACTATCCCCTCATCTATTCAACCTGTTTCTAAATCAAAAATTTGTAAAGATATGGAACCTTTTATCCAGAAAGCTCGGGACCTGGGGTTTTCCGGATAAGGTATCTTTACGTAATTTAGATCTTCCACCTAAAGTCTACTAGAAAATCATGTAAACATTAAATAAACCAAAAAGATTAGTTTTGCTTACAATAAGGATTAATTATATATTCGTTTGGATCAATTACAAGGTACTGCTTAAGTATTACAGAGAAAAAGAAAATCTTTTTATAAAATTTGGTTTATTTGGATAAAATGGAGTCGATGGGAGACAGCCATTCCGTAATTTGGAGCTTTCTGGATTATGGGTTTCCGGATAACGGATTCCATACCTATAGTATGATTCTGTAATTTAAAAGATGCAGTATGCCAATTGGCCAGGCGTCATCTGGTCAAACATCTGTTCTCCAAAGGCAGGCACTTTTTAAGATATATTACTATCATCTGCAAATATGTTTGTTAAAAACAATATACCCTTTACAAATATATGTAAAACTAAATACAGTACCAGAAAAGACCTCCGATACCCCCAGTAACTGCCCACCTTATGGGTGCTTACTCTGGGCAGTTTCGAGATTATGAATTGATATTGATTTTAAATTGAGATTCAGGTTGCGGATTCAACACCAATTCACTCAAACAGGTCCCCTTTAACTGGCTGTTTGGTAGTAGTTTTTCCATGCTTGGGAGCAACATGTATATTATTTTGAAAAAGTTGCACTTCATAAACTTCAGAAATGATACCTTTTTCAACCTGTCTATAATTATGTGCAAATTTGTGCTGCAGTGTTCAACTCTTTACAGTGTCCCACTGTCCATTGCACTTTTACTTGATCCTTATTGCTAACAACCATTGGTTAGTGGTTAGGATACAGAGACTAGACTAAATTGATGCCTTTTTTGGCACGTGTTATGTTTATACTTTAGTATTTTATTCTACTATGTTGTATTGGGCTATTTTACAATTTTTATACGACATGTTCAATTAATGTGTGCACTTGATTTTAAATGTGGGTGTCCTTTAGAAAGTTTATTTCAGCCATGTTTTACAATGTTCCATGATTAATATCATCTTACTCTTTCTTTAAGCTTCATTCCCTAATTCTGTAGGCTTTGATTTATAACCGATGACTTGTATTTTTTAACCTATATAATAATACACATTCTCCCAGCTAAATTGAATGAATCATTTGCTGTTATGGTAATGACCACAACAGAGTTATCAAAAATGTTTATATTTTGTAATTGGTGTAGTCTTAGCCTACAGAATATAGTCTACCATCAAAATTTTACTTGATTACTAAACATGTGTTGGCTTTTTTTTTTTACAGCGATTGGATTTATATCCCTCCAAAGACTTCAGTAGGTTTCCACAGTACCAGGGCAGAAATAACAATTTTCACTTGAGCCACTGCAAGAAATTATAAAATTCACATAAGAATACAATGGAAACATTGTCCCAGGATTCTCTTCTGGAATGCCAAATTTGCTTTAATTATTATAGCCCTCGAAGAAGGCCAAAGCTACTTGACTGTAAACACACGTGCTGTTCAGTCTGCTTACAACAAATGAGGGCTAGTCAGAAAGACCTTAGATGCCCGTGGTGCAGAGGTGTGACTAAACTGCCACCTGGATATTCTGTGTCCGAGCTGCCCGATGACCCAGACGTTGTTGCTGTTATTGCAATTCCTCATGCTTCAGAAAATACCCCAGTATTCATTAAATTGCCTAGCAATGGATGCTACATGTGGCCTCTGCCTGTAAGCAAAGAAAGGGCATTGTTACCTGGTGATATTGGCTGCCGGCTACTACCTGGGAACCAACAAAAACCAGTCACAGTTGTGACCATGCCAATGGAACAACAGCCTTTACATGGCAACATTCCACAGGACATTATAGAAGAAGAACATGAAAGAAGAGGGGTTGTTAAAAGCTCTACCTGGTCTGGAGTTTGCACTGTGATTTTGGTAGCATGTGTACTAGTCTTCCTTCTTGGGATTGTTCTCCACAATATGTCTTGTATTTCAAAGCGTTTTACTGTGATATCTTGTGGCTGAATCTTACACTATGATTGTGTGCTTGCGCCTTTGTTTCTTTAGAATAGGGCTATATCAAAATAAACAAAACTGTACACAGCAGCTTTGCAAACTGATAAAGTGTCAACTAAAACTAAGTTGGAACTTTTTCTTTAATAAAAGATTGAGCCCTATAGGGGAGTCTTGCTCCCCAACAGCGTGGATAGATCTAATGAAGATTGCATGTACAGCCATTAATCGTCTGCAAAAACAGACTAGCGTGATGTTTCTGACTGTAGGGTAGTATAAGACTATGTCTTCTTCAGCTCATTGTGCATCTTAGACCAACGTAAGCCTTTATTAAGGCTATTGTCTTTCTCATACCTACTTAATTCAGTTAAAAGATTGCCTATAAAGAACCAACAGAGATATGGTTTTGCACATATTGGCAGTTGATATAAGATTAAGCTATTTTTAAATGGTGTGTAGAAATGTGGAAACATATGGTTAAATTAGCCATTACTTAAACCAACCATATGTATCTGCCTGCATCTCAGGTCTTCTAATATTCACAGATATGGCTTTTTGCTAAAATGGCGTTTAGTGGTGGTACTGTCAGAATAGTACTACTATAACTGTACTTTCGCGATGATCTTTCTTGTTTCAGGAACATATAATTCTTGTGAGACAGAATGTCTTAAAAACAAAATTGTCATTTCATAATGTCATTTCACGTTTTCATAACTTGTCTTTGTTGCTGAAATGTTATGATGCACGTTTTACATACCACATTTGTGTCCTTTGGTGGAAAAACAGCCAACCATTTGCAATAAAGTTGTCACACATCTGTTGCACGAGGTTCTCCTTTTTTAGTGGATCATGCATTAAAGCAACATAAACAGGAAGGGCTGATATTTAGAACAATGGGTACTAGCAGAGACTTGCACATAGGCACTGCAGAATTTTGTATTGTATAATATTCATCAACATCTGTGTTGTTAAAAAAGTCATTAGTGGATGTTTCCATTTATTAAACTAAGAAACATCTGTTACTGTAAAGATCTAGATTTCAGGCCTAGTTGGTTCAGCTTTTATGGCACAGGATGGACACAAATGGTCATTTTGACTGTGAGATTATAATAGGATAATGAGATGTAGAATTATCTTCTGAATTCTGAGATTTGTAAGAGCTGATATTAGCCCTGTTAGCTTTCAATGAGATGCTTCCTAAACTATCAGCTATGTTTTTTTCTGTCTGTTATGTTTAAAAGTGTCTTTATGTTTGCTTTGTATTTAGGGTTTGATCATGTAGTTGTGCTGCAACCCAGAGTTACTCTATTGTTAATATAAATTACCCTAACACGGACGTATTAAAGTACAGTGTATTCCAGTTAGATGCTTTTTTCTTTTTTGTAATGTTTAAGGACTATCTGCAATTTCTGGAAAAACAAAACAAGAAACATCAAAGCGATGCCAGATACACACGCTTGGATCTATTGTATAGTGAGATTTTATCCTCAGAAAAACCCTCTTCTTATAAAATGAAATTCCAGTTCCAAATGTCTGTGAGGAAATTCCAGGGACACTGTTGTAGAGAAGTTACGGGAATTAGAGCAGCAATGTTAATAAGAAGAGTATGAAATATAACTGTGTCAAATAGCAATCAAGGTTATAGCTGTAAATATAGTTTTATATAAGATCAAAAATGATACAAAGGATTTAAAAAAGGAAGTTGATTTAGAATTTATTCCAAGGTGAAGGGGTATGTGTCAGATAAATTACACATTTTCTTTAATAAGGGAAGACTATGATCAAAACTTTGTGTCACAATGCACAGGAAGGAAGATCGGAGTAATGTGAACAGCAACCGAAACACTGGTTGTCATGTTTGGGATTATTTTTACATCCCATATTTGTGACTGCACAGGAATGTTTTTAAGCACAGACAATATGCTTTGAATTAGACTATTTCAGATGCTTTGGCTAGAGCAGCACTGCTCTGTGTTAAGATTAGTACAGCTCTGTAAGGAGAACAATGTATTCATGCATTTTGCCTTTACACTTCTTTATTATGAGCTTTTATATTATGTGTCAATGTTTTTAATAATATTTTGTAACCAGGACCAGAGATTGATTATATTGCTATTGATAAATATTTGACATGTGACATTAAAAAAAAGTCCAGTTAGGAGTTTCCAGTTGTAAAAGATTTCATAAAGAATCCAGTATTATTACACTTGAAATGGGACACACTTTAATAACTGTGCAGTACATATTCTAGTAACCAAATTTGTTTGTCAAGACGTAGGAGCTAAATGCTTTGAAATGTATTTTTTTCCATTTCTTTTAATGTTATCAGTTAGTTTATATAAACTTTAATATTCAATGTCATCTGATGTATGCTTCTTTACTTTCTGGCTTAATACAGATACCATAGTGGAAATTATATACAATTAATTATGTTACATTAATTCTGATTTAATTTTAGGGGACATAAACCTCCCACAACAGTGTTGTTCCACCCAGATGTTGATGGACCACAAATCCTTCCATGCGTATTATCAAGGGCTAAGCATGGTGTGAACTCTAGCTCTGAACTCCTAAAAACAGCTTAATTACAGCATATTGGCAAGCATAATCCCTTTATGTTACATAGATACTATAAAAAAGAAGACCTGCTGTCCCACATCACAAGGCAGGAAAAGTTACCCCATGTCAGAATGGGTCATGAACATTTACTTCACATTTACTTCATTGAGATAGTGAATGTGATTTGTTTATGGCTAAATAAAAACACTATGTATAAAGCTAAACCTCTAATGTGGCAGTGCATAAGGGGGCAGATTTATCAATGGTCGAATTTCGAGGGTTAATAAACCCTCGAATTCGACCTCTCGAAGTAAAATCCTTCAAATTCGAATATCGAATTCGAAGGATTTTAGCGCAAATGCTTCGATTGAACGATTGAATAAATATCGTTTGAACGATAAAATCGTTCAAATCGAACGTTAGAATTGAATGATTTTAAGCGATCGATCTAAGGATTTTTATTCGATCAAAAAAAGCTTAGAAAAGTGCTGGGGAAGGTCCCCATAGGCTAACATTGCACCTCGGTAGGTTTAAAGTGGCGAAGTATGAAGTTGAAGTATTTTTTAAAGAGACAGTACTTTGACTATCGAATGGTCGAATAGTCAAACGATTTTTTCTTCAAATCATTTGATTTGATCGAATTTGACCAATTTGGTGGAAGTACCCAAAAAATACTTCGAAATTTGAAATTTTATTCATTCGAATTCTTCACTCGAGCTTAGTAAATCTGCCCCAAGGTGTGTATATAAAATGAAATGGTATTATTGTAAATTCAGGTTAAATATGTGATGGCAATATCCATTTAAAGTTATAGTAACCCTGTTGGCGGCCTGGGGTCATGTGTATCCCCAGAACCTTTAATTTGAAGATAGGCACTTTCTTTGGTTTTGCTTAACATAGGGATTTCAGGCAGTACCACTCACTGAATTTCTAAGCAGGAATGTATCAGTCTGCAGCTTACAATCAAATGGGTTCAGGCCAAAAGATCAGTACCCATTTTCAAATACTATAAAGCCCAAAATATTCTGCATAACAGATCTTGTGGATTCTGTGGACTCCAGTGTTAGCAGAATGTTGAAATATTTTTCTGTATTTTGGTTAGTGTTCAAGGTTCACTGAAATATACATGAAACATTACTCATTTATTACAATAAAACTGGTTGTGGGAAGGTTGCATTGTCCGAATTTGGTGTGTATAATTCTAAGTTTCCTGTGACATTTTAGCAATGTTTGCATAATTGTTCTATTTCCAGCAGCACTAAAAGTGATACTGAACATTTCCTAAGGCTGTTGTTGCTGAAGGGAGTCATGAAACCCCATATAACTAGAATACAAATAAGCAGCAGTCTAAATATATCTAGTTCTTTAGGGAAAAAACTAAGTACAGTGTACCAGTAACAGCATATGATGAGACACATTCAGTAGCATTGTTCTAATATTTTGGTAACATTACTACTTTTGGAAGGTTTATGTTACTTTTCATACTGAAGGTATTAATTGTAGTAGAAATAATAATGCCTATAATATTTGTATTGTATTAGTAAGGCAATAAAGGAACTGTGTTATTAATATTCTGCTCTCAGTATCATTTCCCCTTTTGCTAAAGATACATGTGCTGTTCCGTTGTTTAAAACACTCATTGTATATTGTTGCAATAATCCTGCCTTGCAGCAGCGCTGAGTACTGTACTAATAAACACCCATCTGAACCCTCGATATCCAATTCCAGTGCAGAAAAAAAAATGTTAAATGGGAAATAACCGGAATTATTTTACCAATCAGTAGGGATGCACCGAATCCAGGATTCGGTTCGGGATTCGGCCAGGATTCTGCCTTTTTCAGCAGGATTCGGCCGAATCCTTCTGCCTGGCCGAACGGAATCTAAATCCTAATTTGCATATGTAAATTAGGGGCAGGGAGGAAAATCACATGACTTTTTTGTCACAAAACAAGGAAGTAAAAAATTTTTCCCCTTCCCACCCCTAATTTGCATATGCAAATTAGGGTTCAGATTCAGTTCGGTATTCGGCCGAATCTTTTGCAAAGGATTCAGGGGTTCAGCCGAATCCAAAAAAGTGGATTCGGTGCATCCCTACCAATCAGAAAATTAAATAATCATTAATCAATTTGTCTCTAATTTGTTTTGTTTTAGTTTTTTTTAGACTTTATAATCAGCATGGCTAAAAAAGTTCACTATTTACAAGAAAAAACTGGGACACGAGCACATGAACTTGGGGACAAGAGCACATTAAGTTATTGAAATATAGACAACAATATGCTTTAATATATTAATTTTCTAGTATTAATTAGGCATTTCAACATCTAACAGTAACATTAATTTGCACTGGCTATTTATCATTATCTGTACATTAGCTATTTTAGCAATGTGGATTAGATATACTGTATGTGTGGGTTTAATGCCTCTTACACAATGGCATATCTCAGCTTAAAAAGACACTGGGCACATTTGCACGTGTAGCAACAAATTTGTGATTAGCTTTGTCAAGCCAATAAAGGGGGAAGTGGAATTCACAAAAATGGAGTAAACTGACATTTGAGAAAAAATAATGTTGAAGTTAAACTGGAGCTAAATGAACATACCATCCACATGTTTCATATTTCATGAATCCATAAACTGTAAGACAGTATTCCTGCTGTTATGCATGCAGATATGTTGATCTCATTTGAAATATGCTCAAAGCATAACATGGGATGCACAAGGATGACTAGACAGGGGACTGGTAGCCATGGCTGGACAATAAAGAGGACAATATGCCTTATTAATGGTCAGCATCACAGTATCCCATAGAAAAGATCATGTAGTATAGTACAGGTATGGGACCTGTATCCAGAATGCCTGGGACTTGTGGTCTTCTGTATAAGGGATATTTCCCTAATTTGGATCTCCATACTTTGTCTGCTAAAAAATCATATAATCAATAAATAAAACCAACAGTATTATTTTGCCTCCAGTAAGCATTAAGTATATCTTAGATGGGATCAAGTACAAGGTACTGTTTTATTATTATTACAGTGAGAAAGTTTATTGTTTCTAAAAATTTGAATTATTTGTTTAAAATGGAGTACATGTAAGATGGCCTTCCCGTAATTTGTAGCTCTCTGGATAATGGGTCCTATACCTGTATTTAATTAGAAAATATGCATTGTCACAGCAACATAAATAAAATATGCATACAAATACACACACACACATATATATATCTTAGAAATATCAATAATAATTAGGTATGGGACCTTTTATCCGGGATGCTCAGAATCTGGAGTTTTCCAGATAAGGGATCTTTCTGTAATTTGGATCTTCTTACCTTAAGTCAGGGATCCCCAACCTTTTGAAGCCGTGAGCAATATTCAGAAGTAAAAGGAGTTGGGGAGCAACACTAGCATGAAAAATGTTCTTGGGTGCCAAATAAGTGCTGTGATTGGCCATTTGGAAGCCCCTATGTGGATTGTCAAACTACATTGAGGCTCTTTTTGGCAGTATTCCTGGTTTTTATACAACCAAAACTTGCCTCCAAGCCTGGAATTAAAAAATAATCACCTGCTTTGAGACCACTAGGAGCAACAGCCAAGGGGTTGGAGAGCAACATGTCGCTCACGAGCTACTGGTTGGGGATCACTGCCTTAAGTCTACTAAAAAATCATTTAAACATTAAATAACCCCAATAGACTGGTTGGGATCAGCAGCAGCTGCCCTCCCTCCTACACTTTCAACTTTTAGCATCCACTAGCGTCCGAGGGGGGGGCGCATCGCTAGTATAGTGAGCGCCTTGCGCTTCCTGTAATTCAAAGCTTTCTATATAACGGGTTTCTGAATAACGGATCCCATACCTGTATAATAATATGTAACTCATCCTCTGTATACAGTATATTATATCCAAGAAGACTGATGTTATATCCCTTCTCGGCAGACCCCTACTAGAAAGCCATTCGGAATCTAGGCTGTGATGACTGCAGCACACACTTCTCTAGTGAACCTTTAGCTGATCAAAAAGGTGTGAGGAACGATATTGTCAGCTAGAATTCTGCTCAGTCTGTGTAATATTCATGGCTGTGATGTGACTTATTGCTTCTGATTATACTCTCTAATGTTCCTCACAAGTTGTATTTACCATGAATAAGATGTCCAACTTAATTAAAATTAATTATTATTGGATATTGGAATGCTTCATCCTGTCGTGAGGTTAAATTAATCAAGAAGTCATGGATCATAAGAGGATCTATATAAATTAACTAAGGCACCTAAGATAAATGTGTCATGCTCAGTCCCTAGCTAATTATCATCACTCTGTGGGGCACAATTCAGGTTGCCAAAATTAATAAAAAGGTACATCAGTATCAACACCAGGTCAATTAGGGGGGCAAATAATTATCTGTAGCTGTTTATCTGCTCAAAACATGTTTTTCATATGAAGCATTTTAAAACTATATATTGCATGCATTATTGTATTTTTAAATGTTGTGCACAAAGCGATCTTCTTTGTTCCGTAAACATAAGTGGAGCCTTGTCTTGACAAGGGGACTCCTCAATTTGGCCCTTCGTCTTGAGCTATCCCACTGGACCCCATTATTACATACCATAATGAAACCAGGAGACAGAGATGGGTGTAAAATGGCCACAGCATTTATTCACATTTTATTGAATAAATAGGACCTTGCCAGCTTAACCCAAGGAAATATTCTAAAGCCAGAATTTAAAAAGAGATTGCTACTATACTCTGCCGCCAACATGAGAGAAGTTCAGCAGCCCTGCTGCCGGACCTGCATCTGCAGTGTGTCGGTGATAGGAAATCCAAGCAGGCTGCCCCCTAGCACAAGCAGTAGTAGCGTCTGTATCAATCAATCCACCGTGCAATCACAGGAGAGAACCTCTTTTCTCCCTCTTCGAAATTTAACTGTGCAGTACTCTGGCAAGTTCCTACCACAGCTGTGACAAATAAAACTTAAAATAATATTATTATATGTGCACTGTTTTGACCCAAAGGAAGGCAAAAGACCCAGCCCAAAGCCATTGCAAATTATGTTTCAAGAGGGACCCCAACGGTGATCAGAAACATTCCCTGTATCAAGCGATTCACATTAATTTAACATTAATAAATACAATACAGCCTCTCATAATTATAATGTGTAAAGATACAGAAACCACAATATAATTGCGCTTTCATAAAAACATCCATATTCAGTTATTAATAGAAAATATGAGAACATAAAGTAGAAAACTCCTGACATTTCACAAAATCTGCATAATGGGGGAGGGCGGGTGGGATGTTTCTACCTGCTCAGAAGATAAGGAAGTAAACAGCTTCTTCCCCTGACATCACATCCCTCTCCGCCCCTGGGCCTGGCCATCTCCTGCTTTAATTCATTCCTTCTCACCTAAACACAGCTACATGTGATTCTGCACATCTCTGACCAGTACAATTTGGCTGCTGTCATTCAGATGCCTTGTCATACAGCCCCTGCGCTTATAGCTCCAGGGCTTTCCTTTACATTAGCTGAGGGTCCTATTATAGGTCTCAGCAACGTTTGTGGTCAAGAAGCTTAGAGAAATTATCTACTGCAGTAAGCAACATGGCCTCAGCTTCTCATTTATTCTGTGTATGTGCCCTGCTCTCTAAATTCTGATAAAAAGGTATTGTATAGACTTGGTCCAAAAGAAGTAAGATCCCGTAAATGTATTCCTCTGTATATTATTTTTCCTTTTCTAAGCTTGTTTATGAAAACGAGATGTATACTGCAAAATACTGATCATTTGCATATCAGCACATACCGATGTTCCTTCTTTAATCAGGTAAGCCCTCTACACTTTATTTTATCACAAAATAAATTGTATTTAATATTTGTAATGGAAATTACAGTATACCTCAGACTGAACTGAAGTTAATAAAATTCACCTCTTATTGAATAGTTTTGAGCAGGTTGAATTAGAAATTTAATAGATTATAGGTAGGTTTTGCACAAATTCTGCCATTTTTTATTACAGGTATAGGTTATATTATCCAGAAACCTATTATTCAGATAGTTCTGAAATATGCTATTTCTCATAGAGTGCTACTTATGTAAACAATTTCTATTTTTTTTGTCTTGCTTTTTTTGGCACATTAATGCGATTGTTTTTAATGATTACATGTTAATAGCTTTAAGTAATGGTACTACAACTTAAAAAAAGAAAACAAAGCATTCTGAATAAGAGGCCCCATACCTGTATTCACCTGCATTATGGGAATAACAAACACTTCTATCTTTCACTTGCTATTAACTTCTTAATAGAATCAAAGGGAATGGATTTCATAGCATGGAAAATGTAGAGCATGTGAAGCAAATCTTTAGTTAATGCTTGACATAATGTTTATTCATAGACAATTCTTGTATTTGCCTGGTTCTGGTATCACCAGCTTTTGTTTGTTTATTTCAAATGCTTGAAATATGGAGTGCATCAAACTGTTCATAATTGAGGTCATTCATGTACCATCTGCTGTTTATATCCAATACAGTGAGAAGTGACAAATCTTCTAGTTTTCAGCTGTGCTCCAGATGATTCCCAGTGGGACTTGGAATGCTTGTGAAAATACAGTGAAAATAAACAGGAGCAGTTTTTAGATACATGTTAGAAAGACATGATTTTAGGCCCAGCATGCAATGTAAAAATGATTTACATTTACTGCTGTAAGGCCACAAAATCTGTTTGTGTTTTTATTTGTCTTTATTTGTGTTTTTATTTGCATTTCTATCAGATTCCCCCATGAGCCCCCCTAGTTTGGACGGATTCTGTTTTCAAGCTAACCGTGTTCACTAGTATCCTGGCCTTGAGGGCAGAGCCACCTATTTTGCTTTTAGAGCAGTTCTTTCTTTTAATTTACTGTAAAGAGATTTCTCTATGCTCACCCACTAGTAACTCCCTTTCACTCCCATACTTGTACGTTCTCATGTCATACATTTCCAAGTCTATAAAAACTCTTTGATACCTTTATTCATACCATAATTAGATTTTAAACAAACAAACAAACAAAAAGCAAACAAACAAAGACAAATATCTGATTGGTTACTATGAGCAACATCTCCAGTAATGTTTCACTCCACTTTTTACACAGCATGCTAAATAGACCCCTTTGTCTTACACCTCAAGTAGTCTCAGGTAACTGAATGACAAACTTTGTCACAGAACTGCTCTGTGAGCCCATTGGCACATCACTCCTATTATAGCAAAGACTAGTGTTGGACTGGGGTAGATTAGGCCCACTACACAACCTGGCCTATGGAGCACACGCCTGGTCTTTTATTATTTAGTATTTACTGCATATCGCTACTGAACACACATACACACATTTTACCTTTCTTAAGATTGCTACTAGCTATTACTTACCTATTGTCCATTTTATTTTATTTTCATTATATTTTTCTTAAGCTTGACATTTTTATCAGCCCATGGCCCTTGTACTTTTCAGTACTTTTGTACTGTCTATATGCTATATCACACTAAGCGTTAGTTGTATATAACCTTTTACTACATTAAAGAGAGTTCTACATTAAGGGGCTATTTTCTAAAATCTGATTTTTTCTCATTATTATAATAAAAAAGTTGGACCAAACTTCCATCCCCAATTTTGCCTCATTTATCATTAAAATAACTCAAATTAATTAGGCCAAAATATTTTCAAATTGGGATAGGGACATCTCCGATTGACTTACACATAGTTACATAGTTAAATTGTTACATAGTTAAATTGGGTTGAAAAAAGACAAAGTCCATCAAGTTCAACCCCTCCAAATGAAAACCCAGCATCCATACACACACCCCTCCCTAATTTTAATTAAATTCTATATACCCATACCTATACTAACTATAGAGCTTAGTATCACAATAGCCTTTGATATTATGTCTGTCCAAAAAATCATCCAAGCCATTCTTAAAGGCATTAACTGAATCAGCCATCACAACATCACCCGGCAGTGCATTCGACAACCTCACTGTCCTGACTGTGAAGAACACCCTACGTTGCTTCAAATGAAAGTTCTTTTCTTCTAGTCTAAAGGGGTGGCCTCTGGTACGGTGATCCTCGTTATGGGTAAAAAGGTCCCCTGCTATTTGTCTATAATGTCCTCTAATGTACTTGTAAAGTGTAATCATGTCCCCTCGCAAGCGCCGTTTTTCCAGAGAACACATGACCTTAAAAAGTTTGAGATGGCAAATTTTCTGATTCAGGCTTTTTGCATTATCGGGTATAATAAATCTAAAAAAATTCAAGTTTTTTTTCCCTCTAAAAAAGCTCAACCAGAAAAATTTGAGTTTTAGTAAATGTGCAACCTATCTAGTTTGCCACTCAATACTACTTCATTTATGACACTTTACTTTTACACTTAGGGGCATAATTAACAAGGGTCGAATTTCGAATTGAAAAAACGTTAAGATTCGAATTCAAAAAGACCAACTGAAATTAAGTCAGTAAGTTTTTTTTTGGTCGAATAGGTCAGTTTTCGGTCAAATAGTTCCATATTCGGCCGAATTAGAATCGTACGATTCAAAGGAATAGCGCATTCGATCGAATGCAATTCAACGTTTTTCCCCATAAAAACTTATTTTTCAAAGTCCACCAAATGGGTTCTAGGATGTCCCCCATAGGCTAAAACATATTTCCTTACAGATTGTCATACAAGGAAAGTGCTTTGTGTGTATTTTCAATAAGTATATAGATGTATTCATGTGATTGATTAGCATTTAGAATACTAAATATACAGTATTTGTTTGTAACATTTAAACTCAATTAAACTTAACTATCTGCAATTTTATGCTCTTTAATTAAAAGTAAAAGAAAATTACTTCTTGATGTAAATAATATTTTAAAAGCCAAATGATTGATTAACAAAGTTTTTATCCAGAGCAAGCAATGTGGTAAGTTTTATAAACATGATGGTTTTCTTAATTGTGCTTATTTACCTTTTACATGAATACAAATTTATTGTGATACTTGCATCTATACACAGTTCTGCAAAGAGGAAAGACACAATAAATAGAAATGAATAAAGGGAAGTAAAGCTGAGAGTAAAGGGAACAAACGAACTGAGGAAAAATAGCAGAATTATGTTTTTGTGAAGCCAAAAATAACAAAGAATAATTAAAACAGAAGACTTTGACTGTCTGCAAAAGGATCCAGGCTTTATTAATGTACATTAAAAAAGTGAGAAAAATGGTTTATAAACTATGTTAATCTGCTGGCTAAAGGATTTGTCTTCCATTCCTATAATGCAAGATGTCCTGTGAGTGCGGTCTTTTTGTGCTGATTTATTATTTCCATGTAACCAGCACCCAGGCATTAATTGATCTTTTGGAGTGCACCAGATCTCTGCGGTTTATAAATGTGGGCTTCCCACTTCCAGGGGGGAGTTCTTACTGGTTGCACCAGGCCTTTTTGAATTCAGTATAACGCTTTCCACATATGATATGCATTGAAGGCTTTTCTACAAGTACAACCTTTAAAGTCACGGATCCGTGTCCGAGTATGGATGACGCACAAACTCCTATTGAAGTGGATACTACCGGTGAATATACATTTACGACAGAGGATGCAGACAGGATCCTTTTTGCGGAACTCCCAGAAGCATCAATTGCGGGTAGGACCCCTCGGGATTTATACCATAATTTGTTAAATTTAAAGAAATTTGACCTCCTATTACATGGCACATGGTTATACCACAGACAAAAGCTTATCCCTAGGGGTTTCCGTATTAGGAACATTCCCACTTTGGGTAGGTCGAATCCCGATTTCTGCTGCAGGTGGTGTAAAATTTTAAACAAATGTTCATCGGATTTATTGCTATTAGTAATTGAATACGTGGGTAAGGATTTGAAACAGACCCAATCCGTGATTAATGATTTTGAAACTAACCACTTGCTGCAGCTATCGCAAGACAAATCCATTGATTGGGTAAAGAAAATTAAATCAAATCTCAATAAGTACAGACAAGATCTAGTATCATTCAACGAGAAGAAGTTGCTGACTGTGAGGGAAGATTATAGACAAAAAAAAGTGTACAGATGGCTTTTGGGTATCTCAGATGAGAACAGGTGGAGAGTTACACGTAGATACAAACCAGCCACACTGAATACCGTTGACAGCTCAGGGGACTCAACGGACTCAGACCCCAACACGTCCACAGGTTCCACACTGCCTTTTTTAAGGGCCACCCCCCAGATCCCCACAGACAAGGAGCCAGAAGGGGAGGTACGATCAGGAGGGGAGGCAAAAAAACTTGCAGACAAACCACCGTGGAGGAGGAGGAGCAGGACATAGTTGTTAATTTATCCCAGCATAAACTGACCATGGGGGAGTGTAGATTACTGAACCAAGGGTTGAAATTTATACCACATATATTAAAACATCTATCGAATCCCTTTGAGGTACACAAAGATATCTATAGGTTCAAACGAACTTTAAAATTACTTGATTATTATAAAGATAAAGAGGTGACCACTTACAGTGGGTTTAGGGCTAAGAGCTCTTTTGAACCACCGAACACTGCCCCTTTTATTGCCACCTTTACACATTTACTGGCCAAAGATTCGCATGGTTTACATCAGGATAAACTGCGGTGTCATTCTAATCTTTCCGTCACAGAAAAGGAAGAACTTAAGACCCTAAAAGCAGATAAAGAATTAATATGGGTGGGGCCATAGTACTGCTGGATAAATCATATTACGTGAAAGAAATCAATGCACAACTAACAGATACTAAGACATATAAAGACATATAAAAGTGGTGATCCAACTATGGAATTCAAAAGGTCCTTGGATTCCATCCCGAGAATGGCCCTACAGGCTGGATGGATCAGTGAGAGTACACATCAATTTCTTACCACAAATTTATTTATACTTTGCCTAAGATTCATAAATCTGTAACAGAACCCCCGGGCCGTCCAATTATTTCAGCAATAGGGTAATTATTCCAACCAGTAGCCAAATTTGTAGACCACTATTTACAGCCAGTGGTAAAGGAGATGGATTCTTACATAAGGGACACCACACAACTACTCATAAGTTTTAAAGACTTTTTACTGCCGACAGATTGTCTTTTTGTCACAATGGATGTTTCTAGTCTCTATACGGTCATTCCTCACGAAAGTGGGGTCTTAGCATGTAAGAATGCTCTAATAAGAGCAAACATGATACACCCCCGATTGAGTTTCTCATTACCCTACTTGATTTAATTTTGTCTCATAACTACTTTGCCTTTAAAGAGATGTTCTTCTTACAAATAGTGGGGACTGCAATGGGATCGAACGTAGCACCCTCCTTTGCCAATTTATTTATGGAACAATTTGAAACCAATTGGCTATTACCAATGGGTAAGGAGAACATAAACTTTTACAAACGTTATATAGACGATCTACTACTGGTATGGGCAGGGACGGAAGAGGAATTAATAAAATTCCATCGGGCACTAAATGACCTACAGACGCCCATTAAACTAAGTTTGGAGTATGACCGACAACAGATCCATTTCCTAGATATCATGATATACAGACAAGGGGACAGGATAGGGACCACGTTGTATAGAAAACCAACAGATCGCAACAGTCTCATACATGCACAATCACATCACCCTCTGCACATGTCCCGAGGGGTCATGTATTCCCAATTTCTGAGAGTGGTCAGGAACAATTCCGATCAACTCCAGGCTGAACTACAACTCTCTGCTTTAGCTAAACAATTTGCTATGAGGGGTTATTCTAATGAACTAATAGCTGAACAATTGCAGAGAGGAAGACAAATGACACAGGATGATTTGTTACAACCACAGGGACATGACCCACGAGCTATCCCTGAGCTAATTTTTGTCACAGATTGGACCAATAAGAGTCAACAGGTCAAAAAAGCACTCAACAAGAGATGGGAGATTTTGAATTCTGATGTGAGTCTACCGTTTGTGGAGAAGAAGAAACCATTAGTGGCTTATGGACGAGGTGGAAGTGATATTTTGGTGGAGAAAGATTTGGTGGACACGCCAAAATTAGGAGCATCGTGGTTAAGCAAACCCCTTAAGAAAGGGTGCTACAAATGTGCTAACTGTTTAACATGTGGGGAATGTTACAAGGCACCCATTTCACCCACCCAAGGACTGGTTTCAAATTTCGGATTGACCATAGAGTGACATGCACGACCGACCATGTGGTATACATGGCTTGGTGTCCGTGCGGACTACATTATGTGGGCAAAGTGTCCACAACGTATAGGGAACGTATGAACAATCACCACAGTGCCATAAGGGTGGCACTAACCACTGGAAAGGCAGATCAACCTATTGCAAAACATTGGCTTATGACAAAAAATACTTTACCACAGTTTAGACATATGATCATTGATCATGTGCCTGCACCTCGGAGAGGAGGTAACAGAGATTTATTACTCCTGCGCAAAGAGTCAATGTGGATTTTCAAATTAAATACGTTGACTCCCAGAGGCCTCAATTTGTTCCATGATGTCGACAGGATTCTATAGACTTGTGGGTCTGAAGAATGATTCCTGTTATAGTTGATTATATTTTGCATTAATGTTTATATATTTTGTCTGTGGCTTTTTCTCAGACTTTCACTACCCCAGGGTAGATACCGACAGCTACAGTTGAAGGTCGGCCCAGGTAGAGTGCTAGGCTCCACTAAGTAGTTAACCCTATTAATAGACATGCTTGATACGGTGTACCATAGCGTTACAACCTCCACCTAAAAATATTGGCATAAGCCAGTCAAGGCTGGTTACACAAACCCCAATCCTGCTTGTTAATAGAAATGAAGCAGTCCCTCGGTGGTGTTGGTGGATTAACCCTAGCGGAATGCTATGACTGGGTGCCAGTGGGTATCCCAGTCTATGCAGACTGCAGGGGATGTCTGTATATATGGAATACTGATGACAATAAGTATGTCAAGCCACATTGATGGGGGAGAGCGCTAAAGATGGAGATTCTCAGTGTCAGCAATCCGCTATACTAAGTGTTGACAGGTGGGGGCGTGTCCAGCAGCACAGCGTTGCACAATGCTGACCGGGCGGCGTGAAGGAAACAGGGAAGTGGAGGCGCTAGATGACACGAGTTGGTAACAGGGGCTTTCTCTACTTATGCAGTGGCAGCATGCACCTTCTAATGGGCGATACTGTGCGATCCAACAAGAGGATGGCTGTCTGGTTTCTGCTTTGGGGTAAGTGGTTCCATTTGGTGGAACGGGAGGAGGATCGCAGGGTCTGGTCCCCGATCCTCATTTTATTTTCACTTAATATAACACGTCCAACACTGTGGGCGCACCACAATAAGTATTTTTAATGAATTTCACGGTGTATGTAACACGAGCAGGATTGGGCACAGGATCGATGTGGTTGTGATTTGATAGCACATTGTTACTTAGGTGAAACACTCCCACTATGACATCACAGGAGTTTCAAATTTGGCGCCACTGGAGCCTTTATGAAGGGGGTTTGTTTGTAGTTTGGCACTTCCTGAGGATGGCTTAAGTTGCAAGCCGAAACGTTGAAATAAATTTTGAATATTTTTTCACTATGAAAGTCCTGTGAATGTAGTCTTTTTGTGCTGATTTATAAATAAGAAAGTGTACTTCTTATTAAATCCTGAGAGTATTTAAGTAGAAATTGAGTCCAATACCAAAACAGCTCCTGGTTCAACCTAATTAAATGCTTCTCAATCCAGCGAGCCTAGTTATCTGCAGATGGATTGAGTTGTAAAAGAGGCTATTTATGGAAAAATTATCCCTGAACAGAGGAGGGGACCTGCGGCACTGCTTGTCATCAACATACAATGCTGCTTTCACATCCTTTCCCCAATTCACACTTCCAGTCATGTACATTGAAATATTAACATCTGTCTCAATGAAAATCATGGCACCATTGTGACCGAATCATACTTTCACACATCTGTGAGTTTCAGCCAACACCTTACTGAAGTTCAATGGAACTATCGCGATTGGATGACTTTATTTCTCTTAAGGGTTTAAATGCAGAGGAATTCCCTACTACTTGGAAAAGTTATGAAACGTTTTTATGAAAAACTGTAAATGTCCAGTTGCTGTCGATTTAATTCTACACTAGATACTGTATATCATGACCTGGAAAAATGAGAATATTAATAGACATATAATGATTATGGTTTAGGTTCTTGATCCAGGGTCGTCATGCAAAAATAAAATAGTTGGAATAAGTATGATAGCAGTAAATTAATATTTTTATTTACAAAATAGTTTAGGCCTTCATATAATCAAGCCCTAGTGGGCAAAACAAACATTCTAATATATTTTTATACCAGCAAAGCTTTTTATTTGAGCAGGATTAAGAGCAACTTCCATTGGGACTAAACCACAGACATTTAATAGCTAGGAGTTGCATTATTCTTGAGTTTTATGCCTCTTCTGCTAACTCTTTAGGTCATTTCATCTACGTTTTTTTGTGATGTGCTCAAAATCATTTATACCCCAAAATAAACGACAGGATTATATTCATATATTTCTTTCTGGTGTTCATTTAAAACTAAAATGCTGAAACTAGCTCAATACTGACAGATCTAATTTGCATTATAAAAAATACCCTTCTCAAAATAATTGCCAAGGATTTGACAAGGCCATTTATTTCTTCCCTGTTTTGCAATATTCATGTTGTTTCTTTCAGTGTTAGGCAAATAGTTTTACATTCTATAACTACACAATTTTAATTTTAATCCAGTTTATTTAATATTTTTACAAATTAACAATACATAGGTTAATGCTATGATTTCCTCAATGATACAGCTTTTGCTGGTAATCAGTTTCAGAGAAAACCTAAACTGGTCTGGGGGTTACCTTCCTGCTACTCTTCATTTGCAGACATCCTCTCTAAATATTTGCTGAGACCATTCCTCCACACTGGCCTTATGACTGTGCTATTGATTTAAGTCCAGGCTCCTCTCCCCTTGGGGCAGGACATACTCTCTCTCTTTCAGAGTCTCAGCCAAGAAGAGTATATCAGGAAAGAAGAGTATATCAAGGAAAACCTGGAAAGAGGGTTCATAAAGCCTTCCTTTTCTCCTGCTGATGACAGCTTCCTTTTGTAGAGAAGAAAGGTGGTGGCCTTGCGTAGATTACAGGGGTCTGAATAAGATCTTGGTCAAAAACCGTTATCCATTTCCCTTGGTTTTCCTAAACTCGATCTGAGAGGCGCATATAATTTAATTTGAATCAGGGAGGGAGATGACTCTTAATGGGCATTATGAATACTTAGTAATGCCCTTTGCATTATGTAATGGCTCAACGGTCTTTCAAGAATATGATCAGCTACATGTCAATATTGAAAAATGCATTTTTGATGTACCCTCTATTCACTTTCTGGTGTATATGATTTCACAAAAGGGTTTAGAGATGGAGCCAGCCATGGTTCAGGCCATTATAGATTGGGCACAACCCCCTTCCCTTGCAAGCCTTTTTCCAATTATAACAGGCATCTCATAAAAAACTTTTCAACCCTGGTGGCCCCGATTACTGCCCTTATCAAAAAAGGGACAGATTCTATAATTTGGCCTGTAGAGGCTGTAAAGGCCTTTGAACAGTTGAAAAAAATCTTTCATTTCTGCTTCAGCATCCAGATTCTACCCTTACTTTCCTGGTAGAAATGGATGCCTCTGAGATTGGACCTTTTTGGGGCTAATTTACTAATGATCTTTATGGAAACATCATTAGTATTTACAAAGTATAAATGCAATACTCAAACTATAACAAACTGGAACAATTTCAAATTGGAAAATTTGGAACACACAAAGTTTTGTTCCATTTTGTTATTCTATTATTTGATATGCCATATGTCCATATGTACTGACAGATTAATGTAATGTAAAGAGTTTTACATAGCTCTTGGGAAGATGTGGTCTTATCTTCTTCCTCATTTTTGCCACAAATATTGTATTCTCTATTTTATCTCCATGTTCATTCTACTTGTAAGCAGTAATCTATTGTGTCACAGATTTATTTGTGCACTGTTACCTCTAATTTATTTAACTACCCCTATAGAAACAAGCATGGAGTAGCATCAGCTTCACAGTTTTTCCTGTTTAGCTCAATATATTACAAACACCAAAGATTGTTTTTGTGATTAAAACAATAGGCAAAAATTATATTTGCCACAAACCTTCTTCATTGAAATCATGTTGTACAAAGCTTATACTGCCCCTTTTAATAGGCAATCATTTATAGACAATGCAGTTGTTCACAAACTGTGTGCAACTTTGCTTACTAAGATAGTCACTGCATGTTTCATACTTAGAGGTACTTTATCTGGGGTCATTTTAGTAGCTCTTAATAATTCATTTTCTGTATAGGCCAAAGTGCTGCCTTTTAATTTTTTTCCTGTCTGTTGTTTTTGTAGCAATTACCTTTGAAGATCATTAATAGACAATATATATATATATATATATATATATATATATATATATATATATATATATATATATATATATATATATATATATATATATTGCAAACCATTATGCAACAACAATAAGAGCACATTTTACATTTGTCATAGTAGTGTTGTTAATGTATATGGCATCCATCTATATTTCTTTGACGTTTGGACAGACTCCAAAGATGACTTGGCACAGCTTCAGCCGTTATAATACTTATTTCTGGGAATGCCAGGGTGGTTTGTGCCAAGAGTGAAATAAATCAGTATATTTTATAAGCCTCTATCTGTTATAATTAACATGAAGAACTCCAGAACTAGGACTGTTAGCCTTAGGAAAATAAGTTTTGTTAAGACAAACCAATAGACCCCTAAAAGGACAAAAACAAAGTCACAGCTGAATTATTACTCTTAAATTACCAATAACATTTGAATTCACATAAATACCAGTGTTTTGGAAACATTCTGATACCAAGATAAAATATGCAATACATATCATTAGCTGTTTAATAGCATTTGTAGGCTTCTACAAGACTATATTCCAGGTTCATATCAGACCCTAGGATGCGATGCAAATTACAAATAGACAAGAAGAGATAACACACAGAAACATAATTCCAGGCTGTCTTGTTATGGTTAATGGGAAACACTGAACTTACGGCATGCATGGGGGAATGTAACATGGACAGACATAATATCAAAGGCTATTGTGATACTTAACTCTATAGTTAGTATAGGTATGGGTATATATAATTTATATGGAAGTATGGAGGGGTGTGTGTATGGATGATGGGTTTTCATTTGGAGGAGTTGAACTTGATAGACTTTGTCTTTTTTTCAACCCGATTTAACTATGTAACTATGTAATAAAAGTCAGTAATGGAAAAACTATTAGCAATGTGAAAATGTATTCCTTTGCACGAACAAAGTTTCCCTTGCACGAATTTAATATAGCTTTTGTGAACCCGGAAACTATTTAGCGACCATTTCAGAAAGTGGAAAAAAGATGGCAAATTTTATGGTTCTCGTCAGTGCACAGTGTATGTAATAAAACTTCTTAATGAAAACGTAATCTATGCTCCAAAAGATTATGCCACCTTCAAGCACTTCATAAATGTGTGCTATTAAAATTCACAATGCAATAGCAGTTTAAGGAAGAATATTACATTGCAAAATGCTAATTTTTATTCTTATTTTGGTAAATTGTTTTTCTCTTAGTGACTTTTATTACATTCCCCCGATAGAGTCTGAGGGGGTTATTTACTAAACCTCAAATTTATCTTTTTGTGGCAAAAACTGGAATTTTTTGTGGAAAAAAAAACCTGGAATTTTTTCTACATTTATTATAACCCTATGCTGCAAAAAGCCTGAATCCAAAAATCCACCGTCTCAGACCTGTCACAGACCTGTCATGTATAAGTCAATGGGAGATGTCCCAATACCAATTGGAAGATATTGTGGGTTTAGCGTGATAATCGATCGATTTGCGAAAAAAAAGTCGCATAATTCTGGTTTTTACTATTGTTTCTTTCCCTTGATCCTATTTATTCAAGTTTTTTTATTAATAAATAAGGCAAAATGGAGTTTGGTCAAGCTTTTTTATTTAAATTATGGCCTGAAACACCGGATTGGTGTCAGGTGCCGTCAGGTATCGTGCCCAATGCTGCCCATAGCCCAAAAACTGTACATAGCAAAACAAGAAACCCAAGAGGCCCGAAACGTTGCCGCTTTGTTTTGTGAGCTGAATAAACACTGATCACCGAATCAATTGCATCAGCTGTGCCACAGGTTTCTTGTTTTGCTAAGAAGTATTTGTGTGTAATAGGATGCTCTTTCTCCTAAGCCCTGTGAGTATGATACTTGCCCATACATTGCTTCTATCTATTGTTTTGTTTGTCTAAATTTTTGTGAGATTTGTACTTTTCTGTGCTTGAATGTTTAAAATGGATACATTGTTCATTTAGTTAACAATGAATAACTGATAACTGATATAAAAATAATAAACAAAAGGTTATCTATGAAGCTTTAAAAAAAGTAATGTCACAATTTGTGTGTGTGTGTGTAACAGCGTTAACACAACATTTTATTGATTAAAAACAAAGCAGCTGTATGTGTTAAAACATTTGTTTAACCACTGACCATCCTCACAGCACATTTATCATCTGTTTGTTACTTACTTCCTTCCTCAAACTTTGTTTTTGAAGTACACCAGCACGCGATGCATCTTAGGAGATGCTGAGAGTTTCATTACATATAAAACTGAACAAATTCCAGCTTCCACCTCCATGACAGATGTTTTATCACAGATAAATCAATTATGTTGGCAGGAAGCGCTATGGACAAAAATAAATAACCCTCATTTAAAGTGCAGTTTTTTAGATAACTGGTCTCTTTTCTTCCAACAAATTGATCCTAGTCATGAAATTGACATCTTAGAGATATTGCAAATCTGATAGTGCTACTTATAAAGTTTGCATCTGTAAAACCACTGAGTGAGGTTTAGGTTTATTTATTTATTTATTTATTTTTATTTATTTCCTTTTTATTTTATATCCTTTGTTATCTATTTTCCTTTGGATTCTTTGACTTTAAGTATATGTACTCTTTTGTTCAATTCCTTGGTATGTCATGCAGCAATGTATATTCTTCTTCTATGCTTATCTTGACATACTTCATATGTTGTAAAACATAATCTGTTTTGTTTATGAAAACCCAATAAAACATTGTTGAAGAATAAATTCTACTTGTAAATAAATTGCGGAAAAGTTAAATTGCAAGAAAGGTCCAAGACCAGTTACATTTTTCAAGCAATGTTAAGAAATGTTTTAAGTATTTAATGTGGCAGCATATGCTATAGTATTCAGTCTGCATATAAAATATTCCTGTATTGCAGATTTAAAACTTCAGCCTTCAGCCTTCAGCTATCAGCGCACACACATTATTAGTAAATGGTCACACCATAAATGGATTTCATCAGCAAAGTGGCTGTATTTTGTTTGATGGATCTTCTGCTGATAAACATAACTTAGTTTAGCTTTATGGCTATTTTCACCCAAGCTGTTTTTGTTGCCAATTTAAGAGGAAAGGAGAAATGTGTAAAACAGATAAAATAATATATGGCATTGTGGCTCGATACAATGCTGGGATTAGGGATTGGATTTTGGCCAGGGAACTATATAAATTTAAATTGTATATTCACGCTTCCACAGTCCAAAATCATGCAGGCAGATTACCTCCTGAATCCTGATCAAATTTAGGCTAGTGGGATAGGGAATACACTTTGGAAGCTCTAGTGGAGAAGGTAAATTAATGATCTCTGCAAGGCACTGCATACTTGTGTAGTAGATAATTAACTTTATTACTAGGGCACACATTTGCATTTTTTTTTTACAAAAAATATGATCTTTGTATACTGTGAATGAGCAAGTCTACACAAAAGGTCTCTACAAAATCTAAGTAACATGGTGGTGTTGTGCTTCTATAAAAAGAACCCCAGGCTGGTGCCAATTATAAATAACAATACTCTTATTTGAAAATAATGCATGTTTATTAAGATAAAGTGTATATATTTTGTATGTTTCATTGTATAAATACTAATATATATATTATATATATATTATATATATATATATATACAAATTCAGGGTGGCAATACTCCAAGGATTTTGCAACAAGATAAGGTGTCAAATAAAGCAGGTTTATTAAATCCGACATTTCAGTTCCGTACAGGAACTTTCTTCAGGGAAAAACAGAACACAGTGCACAGTGAGGTGTTTAAATCTGCAAAATGGCGCCAAGCAAGGTTGCTAGGCAACCAGTACACAACATTGACAGCCCTCAGCCCCAGGGAGTGTAGGAAAAGAGTGTATAGTGGGGAATAAGCAGTCTTGTAACAAGGCCTCCTTACCAACTATTAACTAACAGTGCTTAGGAAATGTAGAAGCATAATATCATAAAACACGGAGCAAGGGGGCGTGTCTACCGCTCCGTCCATGGTCCTGTAGAGGTGGGTGTTGCGCAGTGCGGCTAAGGCTTCAGTGGGGCGGAGCGGAATGACGCTCCAGTAAGGCACACCCCTCGGTAACCTGGTCCATTGCCCATAGTGACGCACAGCCTTAAAGTCTGGGACACCGTAGCGCAGCGGCAGAGTTGCATATACTGCGGAAGCGCGCGCATTGCTACATTTAGTCCGACTGTTGAGCCAGGGGTAGTTTGTGCCACATATAAGCGTTTACATGTCCCCACTTGCCGCACCACCTCGCCCACTTACCCACATACCAGGACCAGCTAACAGCTCCATTGTAAGGGGGCAGCCCTTTCGCTAGGTTCCATAGCCAACTGTTAGCCTATAGGGCATAGGTAAAAGCTATGCCCAATTATAAAAGCGTGAGTCATTGGTCTTGAAAGTAGGTTAAAAGCAACAATGTTGCAGATGGTACTGTGACAAATGTCAATACAGAAAAGACATAGTTATAATAGCCACGGCGAAATCACAAAATAGAGAAGACAATATATGACAATATTTAAATAAAGCACCCCAATGGTAATAGTTCATTGAGTCCACGGGGGGCCACGGTATCCAGTTTATTGATCCACCTGGACTCCCTCCTGAGTAGTGCTTGGTCTCTGTTGCCTCCCCTGGCCAGGGGGGGGGGTTGGTGGTCAATCGCCATGCACCTGAAAGTTGGAAGTGAATGTCCTTTTAATAAAAATTGTTTGGCTACAGGTTGTAAAGCTTTACCTTCTTTTAATGCTTTACTTATGGCCGAACGATGGTTACCAATCCTCTCCTTTAATGTTGTGCACGTTTTTCCAACATAGTACATGCCACATTGGCAAGTGATGATATAGACAATGTAGGTGGAACAGCAGCCCAATCTATGCAAAATTTTGAATCTTTTGCCAGTGTGTGGATGGGGAAAATCTGGCCCAGTTAATAAACACCGACATGTAACACAATCAGGACATTTATAACATCCCATCTTTCATTGTGATGTTAGCCAGTCAGTCTCTATGTTGGAGACCCCCTTGAAATCAGTCCTCACCAGAAGGTCTCTCAAGTTCTTGCCCCTTCTAAAGCCTGGTTTCTTGGCAGCATGTAAGCTCAAAGAGTCATCCATGCTCAGCATAGGCCAGTATTTGTTAAATAGTGGTCGGGGGATGATGGCTTGTTGCGTGCAGAATGGAATTACGATCAGTCGGTTTTCTGAAAAGTCTAGTACCCACCCCCGATCCTTCCAAAAAATGTTAAGGTCAAGAAAGTCAATATCCATTTGGCTGTGATTCAGGGTGAGTTTGAGTGGACTGTCTATTGAATTCAATTCCTGATGGAATGACAGAAGAGCTTCCTCCGTGTCTGTCCATATCAGGAAGATATAGCGAAAGTAGGTAAGTATTGAATGCCCCAGACATGGAAGTATGTTGATAGTCTCAAATTCCAGCATGTAGATGTTGGCAAAGGAAGGTGCCAGAGCACTTCCCATCGCCGTGCCTGACGTTTGGAGATAAAATGAATGTTCAAACCTAAAGAAATTCCTGGACAATGTAAGTTCAAGCAGGTGAAGCAGGAACTCAGTGGGTACATCGCTGGGAGGTATGGTCTGAAGAGCTTTGCGACAGGCTTGGATCCCCTGGTCATACGAGATCACCGTATACAGGCTTTTGACATCCATTGTGGCCAAAATACTGTTTGGAGGAATGGGTGGCAGTTCTTTCAGTCTCCTGATCACATGGCCGGAATCTTGTGTATATGAATTCATGGCATGTACAAGGGGCTGCAGATACTGGTCTACATAGGTGACTGGTCTACTGATATAAGGAACCTACCGCTGATATGATTGGTCTTCCGGGAGTAGTCGACAGAGACTTATGGACTTTAGGCAAAGTATATATGAGGGGCGTCCTAGGGTATTGTGTAACAATTTATCATTAAAATTATTATAACTGTCTTTTCTGTATTTTTACATTTGTCACAGTACCATCTGCAACATTGTTGCTTTTAACCTACTTTCAAGACCAATGATTCACGCTTTTATGATTGGGCATAGCTTTTACCTATGCCCTATAGGCTAACAGTTGGCTATGGAACCTAGCAAAAGGGCTGCCCCCTTACAATGGAGCTGTTAGCTGGTCCTGGTATGTGGGTAAGTGGGCGAGGTGGTGCGGCAAGTGGGGACATGTAAACGCTTATATGTTGCACAAACTACCCCTGGCTCAACAGTCGGACTAAATATAGCAATGCGCGTGCTTCCGCAGTATAGGCGACTTTGCCTCTGCGCTACAGTGTCCCAGACTTTAAGGCCGCAAGACGATGCTGCGCGTCACTATGGGCAATGGACCAGTTTACCGAGGGGTGTGCCTTACTGGAGCGTCATTCCGCTCCGCCCCACTGAAGCCTTAGCCGCACTGCGCAACACCCACCTCTACAGGACCATGGACGGAGCGGTAGACACGCCCCCTTGCTCCGTGTTTTATGATATTATGCTTCTACATTTCCTAAGCACTGTTAGTTAATAGTTGGTGAGGAGACCTTGTTACAAGACTGCTTATTCCCCACTATACACTCTTTTCCTACACTCCCTGGAGCTGAGGGTTGTCAATGTTGTGTACTGGTTGCCTAGCAACCTTGCTTGGTGCCATTTTGCAGATTTAAACACCTCACTGTGTTCTGTTTTTCCCTGAAGAGAGTTCCTGTACGGAACTGAAACGTTGGATTTAATAAACTTTAAACTTTTAACTGGATTTAATAACCTTTATTTGACACCTTATCTTATTGCAAAATCCTTGGAGTGCTGCCACCCTGCATTTGTATCCATTTTTATTCGTCCGAATAAACCTTTTCTTTTTTGATACTTTTTGTCTATTGTTGTATAAATCCTGTGAGTGCCATCACTTAATACATTGTATTCACTATTATGCATGAACACCCAAGTCTCGACTGCTTTTTGGATTTGTGGCTCATACTGATATATATATATATATATATATATATTTCATAGGCTTGCTACTAACCCCTTTCTCTTGAATCATTAGTACAGGTATGTGATCTAGTATCTGGAATGCTTGGGACCTGGGGTTTTCAAGATAAGGGACATTATATATATAGCAGTATTCAGTTGTATGAAATTAAATCAAATTTCAAAAACTGGCTGTGCAAAATTTGGGTACCCTTGTAATTTTGATAATTTGACTGCATGTAACTGCTCAATACTGATTACTGCCAATAACAAATTGGTTGGATTAGCTCGTTAAGCCTTGAACTTCATAAGCAGGTATGTGCAATCATGAGAAACGGTTATTTAAGGTTGCCAATTGCAAGTTGTGCTTCTGTTTGACTCTCCTCTGAAGATTGACAGCAATGAAATCTTCAAAACAACTCTCAAAAGTTCTGAAAACAAAGATTGTTCAGTATTATGGTTTAGGGGAAGGCTACAAAAAGCTATCTCAGAGGTTTAAACTGTCATTTGCAACTGTAAGGAATGTAATCAGGAAATGGAAGGCAACAGGCACAGTTGCTGTAAAACCCAGGTCTGTCAGGCCAAGGAAAATACATGAGTGGCATATCACCTTCAAAGACCTGCAAGAACTTTTTGCTGCAGATGGTGTATCTGTACATCGTTCTACATTTCAGCTCAACATCTGTATGGCAGGGTGATGAGAAATAAGTCCTTTCTGCACTCACGCTACCAACAGAGTCGCTTGTTGTATGCAAAAGCTCATTTAGACAAGCCACAGTCATTTTGGAACAAAGTGCTTTGGACTGATGAGATAAATATTGAGTTATTTGGTCATAACAAAAAGCCCTTTGCATGACGGAAGAAGAACACAGCATTCCAAGAAAAACATCTGCTACCTACTGTCAAATTTGGTGGAGGTTCCATCATGCTGTGGGGCTGAGGGTCGGATGAATTCAACCCAATATCAGGCTGTCCATGCTCGGCAGCCATCAGATTTAACTGAACTGGAGAAATTTTGTATGGAAGAACGGTCAAAAATACCGCCACCCAGAATCCAGACACTCATCAAAGGCTATAGGATTCGTCTAGAGACTGTTACATTTGAAAAAGGATGCTCAACGAAGTATTGATGTAATATCTCTGTTGGGGTGCCCAAATTTAAGCACCTGTCTAATTTTGTTATGATTCATATTGCATATTTCCTGTTAATCCAATAAACTGTATGTAACTGCAGAAATACTACTGTTTCCATATGGCATTCTATTATTAAAAGGAAGTTGCTACTTTGAAAGCTCAGCCAATGATAAACAAAACTCCAAAGAATTAAGAAGAGTTTCCAAACTTTTTCCCATGACTGTATATATATTTATATGTACATGTCTTAAGCAGTGCACACTGTAACTTATAGCTACATATATGCTTGTGCCAGCCATTATGGATAACAAAGGTAAGTGATCACATGATCATCATTATCATGGAAACTACAATGAGCTCTTTTCATTACAGATCAAAACCAGTGAATATATCGCTCTCTTATTTTATCTGCTGTACCGTACACTCGACTTTGCAAGAAATATAGTTTTTTTGGCTTGCAAAGTTAGCTTACATGTGTTTTACAGCTACATTTAATAACATTTAATATTACTGTATTATAGTGTATTATAACGAGTCATAATTAATATAATGGTGCTGTAAGGTAAACATTATTTTTCTGTATTAAAATGTTATTCACTCTGGAGCAAAGTTTTTGAATACCAATTGACCTTTACTATTTGAAATATGAATAATGTCTGACATTTAGCTGGATTTCACAGGCATGTTAAAATAAGTAATTTCATCGCTGAAATGTCACTGTCACTAGTATCAAGAATATAGTTTAACTCGTGAAAAATACTGCTATAAATTATGTGATATAGCTGAGCCATTCCATGTATTCTACAATGGACCTTTTTTATTATTAAGTTATATCGGCTATGTGCCTGAATAGGAAACGGGCTGTTTATGGTACAAACATGTAGAAATACCTACTTATATAGCATTGTACACTGTGTTATTACGAAGTTCCTGCGTTGGTAAGAACATCAAAGAAACATTACTATACAAAATACTGTAATAAATGTTGGGACCTATAGGATCTGCTATGCCCTATAGAGTTAAATCCCTACCCTTTCTTTACTCCTTTGCTATTGGGCATAAGCCCTGTAACAGTTAGCCCTGTAACAGTTCATTTAGTACACCATTAGTTATTGGTCAAAGGGTGTATTACCATTTCCTGCCAGGGTCGGACTGGGCTGGTGGGACACCGGGAAAAAACCCGGTGGGCCCCGGCTCGTTTGGGCCCCGCTGACCCAGACCCGTTCCCTGTACTACCTCCTCACATCCTGGATGCGCTGGCAGAAGCTATTGATGGCGCACACTGGCCGGCACAGTCTCGCTCCCTCCACTTCCGCCTTACTTCCTGGACCCTGGTTGCACCAGCTAAAAGTACACGAATGCACGCACGTGCGGCAAAGGTGGTTTACCCGCAGATTACTTTGCGGCTTGGGGGGCCCCTCCAGTCTGACGCTGTTTCCTGCCACACTGATATATAGTGTGTAGGGAGTGGCCTCTTCCTCTTTGGCTCCTGGTGTCCTTCCAGCTAGGTGTTCCTATTGAGCCTGGGATCACCAAGGCCCCAGTAAAGCCATTCGCCCCAAAGGCACCTGTACCTTTGGTAATTAAGTCAGGGACCAGGAAACCCTGTGAACGAGGTTAGCTATCATTAGGGCAGATCTTTAATAGACTCTCTGGGAGAGTGAGATAGACAGCTTTATATAGCATGAGCACCCCTTTTGCATAATAAACACACCTTTTTGTGTCATATCTCCTTTTCTTAAGATGGAAGTTCTATGAAGTAAATACTAATGGAGCATCAATTTTTAGCATTATTACCATGATAGTTTTCCTCTGGCTCACACAAACTATTTCCCCACCACATAGACTGGAAGGGCCATTCAACACCAATGTTTCACCTTGTTTCATGTTGAAGTGATGGACTTGAAGTTCCTGCTCTCACCATGAAGGGACTTCACATCAAGTTCAAGTTACGAGAATCCCTCTCTGGACATGGAACAAGTTGGGGGCAGGGTTGAATGATTTCAAGAATCCTGCTCATCAACTGCAGTTAGCACTATATGATGATTTCTTTCCATCCTGCCTGTTATGCAAAAATCATACAATCTACTGTTTTGTGGAAAACAACAGGTATCCAGTTTTCATTACTGTAGCTCCTACAAAAAATGAACCAGAAATCAGCCCCCTACGCCCCTGAAGTCTATTTTAACTGTTCAGCAATTGAATAATGTTTATGAAGTCAGTCCCAATTTCTCTGAATTATTGAGATACTCTGCTCTTTATAATACAGACAGTGCATACACAGGTCAGTTTTAGAGAACAGTTAAGGATATATGAAGGCCAAGGTCCCTGGAGGGGATAGTCTTTCTTTTGATGTATGTAAATGATCACTCTTTCAATAGCCTGCCAAAAGAGGAATATAATTATATATAAAACATTTTACTTTATGTAAGAATATACTGCCAAAAATACAGTCTCACATATTATGTAACTTATGTAATACCATGCATTTTTGGCCTTCTTGGTGAATCTATAACAAATCATCTTTTTCTGTATCACTTGGTCAATAATCCCCCTTTAGTCTGTGCTCCTTCCAAAACAATCACCCAAAAGCAATTTGCATCCTCTGATGCAGCCTTTGGGAACCTGCTCTCTACAGCAGTTATGTATTGTTTTGATGCCACATCTCTCTGGGTAGTTAGTCCACGCACAAAATGGCAGTGTTTATTATATAATATTTGTTTCCTGTAAGTTATTTTCATTTTGCCTTTTTTTTGTTTAGAAAATTTTCTCACCATTATTTGTAAAGAAGAACTCGATGCATTCATTTAAATGAATCATATTTCTTACATTATGTAAGGCATCTGATTTGATTTTTGCAAAGAAATGTTTAATGACATCACTTCAAAGGACAATTTATAGGTCAATGAGATTAATATGAAAAACTGTTTTGAGCCAAATTGTTAGATTAAAGGGAACAACAGATCAAAGAGTAAGTGTTCCACAGCTAGTCATGTATCTTATTTGAAACTGTTAAATGCATGGTTTACTGTATTTGTAAAGACGAGAGAAAAAAAGAAAAAAAATACACTTTCTATTGACAATAACTTAGATGAAAAAAAATTAGTTTGGATTGGTTTCAAATTCTGTCACTCTATAGTGAAATGAAAAGCTTTAGTATTTACAAATTAGACATGCCTGCAATAAAAGTAAGCTAAGAAGCAAAAAAATGTAATAAGTGTTTTTTAATCTGCTCAAAAAGATGCAGAAAAAATGCCCATTTTTTGCACTTTTTTCCACAAAGCAGTCCAGCAATATTACAAAGTATCAAAGTATCTCATCTAAGACTAGTGTTTCTCACTTTCCAGAGGCACCGGAACACTACAAGGTTAGTGCCCTGTTATTTACAGAGATCAACTACTTTTCTTCCAGCCCACACAACAAGACTCAAAATCATCAACTGTGCCTTTTCAGGCCTCTCCAGACTCAGCATTTGCTACTTTACATGCAGAAAGCTCAGAGAGCCTCACACTCTTCACCTAGGCTTCACCCTATCAACTATTAAAATTGTATCAGGCCTCTGTATTATTATCTGGCTTAAACCCTTTACAACCAGACAATGCAGTATATACCAGAAGGGCACATATTTCTATGCAATTCCTGGCCATATAGATTCTAAGCACACCATCACATATGATCCTCCCTGTTTCAACCCATTGGGTATAACACTAACACTAACAAGGGTAGTTCATTAAAGGGTAGTTCAAAATTTTTGCACTTACCAGTGTCTTTTTAAGAATTACATCATCAAATTTTACTTTGTCATTGATCAAGGCTAAAGGGGTGCGCAGCTGCTTATCACTAACAACTTGTGACAAATCTCCTATTCCTCAGGGCATCAATCTCCCCGAACTGCCTTCCCCTTGCCCTCTGCCGGGTAAAATGAAAATCGCCTGGGGGAAAGCACACACGCCAATTAGTTTTATGAAGTTTCCTAAAGTTTGAGGGTATGAGTCATGCACTTATGGTTGTTAAAACCTAACCAGGGGTATATTAATCATAAGCAGTTACACCCAGTTTACTCGATTTCATTTGAACTGGAGTTTTTTCTCCTTTCTTCATCCCCCTGGGTAATAATATGTGTTAGCGTTCTAATACAGCACTGAGATTTCAGTACAGACTGATTTCAGTACGATGGATGTATATTTATTATGATGATTATTAGTATTATAACTAGAGGGTGTTGTTTCTGAAGAAACCACAAGATGTTGGCTTTGAAATGCAAGAGGTGTTGGGGCCAGTCGCCCCTGGTGCATAGAGAGTACACAAAGTTGGTTGAAGCAGATCAAATTGTACCATTAAAATCAATCAAAAAACCTGATTGGCTGTTTTTGGCTCCACCCACTTTTAAAATTTGAATCCCAGTCCCCCCCTGTGACCGACTGTGCCAAGTTTGAGGACCCTGCCATTAACTGTGAAAGAATGGCAGCAACTTATATATTGACATTGATTAGCAATAGGTAACATTTGATTAAGCTCCACCCAGTTTTCCGAATTTTAACCCCAGTCACCCAGTCATGGTCTGTACCAAGTTTGGGGCCTCTGGCTTTAAAACTGTGAGAATGGCAGTATTTGAAACTTTTACATTGAAGTCAATAGGTAAAATCTGATTGGCTGTTATTGGCTCCGCCCACTTTTCCTAAATTTTGACCACAGTCACCCAGTGAGTAATTGTGCTGAGTTTGGGACACTTGGCATGGACGCCATAATAATAGCAGCAATTTGGCGTTTTTCATTAAGGTCAATGGCTGAAATCCGATTGGCTGTTGTTGCCCCGCCCCCTTTTTTTTTCCTAATTCTGAACCAGAGTCACCAAGTGACTAACACTTTAAGGTTTCGGAATCATGACATTTAACATGTAAAAATGGCAGCAATTTTATGTTTTTCTATTGAAAATCAATGAATGACATTTGATTGGTTGTTGGTGGCTCCACCCACTTTTCCTAACTTTGAAGTGCAAACACCCAGTGAGCACATTTGTGATATTCGAGGTCCATAACATCAATAACGTGCAAATGGCAGCAATTTGAATTTTTCCCATTTAAATCATCAAAGAAATCTGATTGGTTGTTTTTGGCTCCACCCACTTTTCCAGATTTTGATCCCGGTCCTCCAGTGACCAACTGTGCCAAGTTTGAGGACCCTCCCATGAACAATCTAAGAGCGGCGACAGTTTTAACTTTTCCCATTGAAACAAATGGCTAATATTTGATTGGCTGTGGTAGACTCCGCCCACTTTTCCAAATTTTAACCCCAGTGACCCATGGTGCCAAGTTTTGGGTCTCTGGCTTTAACACTGTGGGAATGACAGTGTTTGACATTTTCTCATTGAAGTCAATAGGGAAAATCTGATTGGCTGTTTGTTGCTCCGCCCACTTTTTGGAGTCCCCAAAATGTGACAGAACTTTTCAGGTTGACCCCATGACTAAGTGACCCAAGTTTGGTGAGTGTAACTTTAATGCTGTACGAGTGGCAAAAGTTTAAAATTTTCCAATGAAAGTCTATGGGAAAAAAAGGGGTCTTTGGGGGGCCGCCACAGGGCCACGGAGGGTGGGATTGCTTAACAGAGCACAAGTAACCTATTCGGGTATGAGCCAAACAAGTGTGCAAAGTTTCATAATTGTACTCCTAAAACTCTGGGAGGAGTAGCGTTTAGAAAATTGCTAAAATTTCATTGGCTGTTGGTAGCTCCGCCCACTTTGGGGTGCCCCCCCAAAATACATATTTTTATTCGGGGTGGCACCAACAATATGCGGTCCGAGTTTGGGGAGTGTCACTTCAAAACTGTACGAGCGGCAGCGATTTGAAAACTTTCCCTGTCAAAGTCAATACGAGAAAAGGTGTCTTCGGTGGTCCGCCACACGGGCGCAGTGGGTGGGATCGCTTACTAAAGCACAAGCAATGTACTTTGCTATAAGGCGAATAGGTGTGGAAAGTTTGTGCTTGTACCCCTAAAACTGTAGGAGGAGTAGCGTTTAGAAAATGGGGGGGCGCTAATAATAAGAAGGATAAGAACGAGCTGAACTAGTAGAACAGTATGTTGGCTTCTTCAAAGCCAACATAATTATTATTAAAATAGCAGCATGTAAACTAAACACAAAAGATTTTTAATTATTATTAAAATAGCAGCATGTAAACCAAACACAAATGAATTCAATTCATATACTGTTTTTAAAGGGGACTTAAAAAGCTGTATAAGTTCCTTTCAAATTAAACATGAAACCCACATTTCTTTTTTTAACACACTCATGCCCGTTATAAAGGTTTTAAAAGATCTCAGCTGTCAATCATGTTACCTGCTCCACCCTTATGCCTTAAGCATAGAGGCAGAGCAGACAATTGTAACCCTTTCCTTACCGCACTGCTTATAGAATTGGATAACACTCTTTTAAATAGCAATTAGCCCTTTGTAATCCAGGGCCCTGAATTACCTTTGCATGAAAGATACTGGGAACTGGGATTTACAGTGCTTTGCCTCCACCTAGTAGGCACCGAGGAGCACACCTCAGGGGGAATTCCACTAAGAAAATAAAGCACACAGTTTTCAGTAAAACAATTTAATATTATATAAAGAATAAAAGAACAATGACGTTAACAAATGCAATGCACTAATATTTCTGCACTGGGGAACTGTTTATCTGTCTAGAACCTAGCACAGTCTCTCACTCCACTCTGGGTGGACAACACAGTTCAGTTCACATGAAATGTCCCTTTCCCCCAGATGTCTTATTCCCCAGGTAAAGCTACCTGTCCCAATGTACCTCTCCTTTAGTCTATATACTCTCCACAGATCTGGCTTTGGCTGAGGGCTGCAGCAAGGGTTCCTTTATAAATTCTGTCTGTAACCCCGTGCATTTGGTTCCAAAGAAAGGCACTCCCCAGAGTCCTCCTCCTCTCCCAAGGATGCACTGGGGCTTGCAGTCAAGTGGATGGCTCTAGTCTGCAATCAGGCTGAATGATGCTTCATCATCTTATTGTTTAGCTGGTGCATGAACATAGGAATTAGGTCCCCCATTCTGGTACATAAACAAGATTTTGGGATTATGCAAAGCTTGTTTTAATAGCAGTGTCCACAACATGGCATCTGTCTGCTTGCTGCAACTGTGAATATTAAAACAGAATATTAAGTAATTTACATAGTCTAAGTTAAGTTTATTTTGCTTGACAAACACAATAGAAAATAATTTGGAATTATTTCTTAGGGTGATAGACCCCTTTTAACTGGCTGCCTTAAAGCCATGCACCACAGTAGTAGTAGCCTTGATGGACCAAAAGCTAGACCTCTTTTAACTGGCTGCCTTAAAGCCATGCACCACAGTAGTAGTAGCCTTGATGGACCAAAAGCTAGACCTCTTTTAACTGGCTGCCTTAAAGCCATGCACCACAGTAGTAGTAGCCTTAATGGACCAAAAGATAGACCACTTTTAACTGTCTGCCTTAAGGTCATGTACCATCGACTATTACGAAATGCAGTAGTGCACAGCAGGTGTTTAGGTCCTCACAGTTGTGATAGATAATTAGATTACCAGAGATTACTACAGCACATATAATCCTACGATATATGATAACAAAATAATCACAACAAAGGGTGAAGGGAAGGATATTTATACTGGTACTCTACCTCACAAGGACCAAACATAAAGTAATGTAACTTCAGTTTCCATGTTTTCCCCGTTTAGCTCAAGAAATAATAATCATATATATTTTGTAATAAAACAACATTTCAAGAATTGGTCTTTAGCACATGATCTTGAATTAATGACATGGGGCATACTGCATCTTTAAACTGATCTAAGTATTTGCACACGTAAACATTTATTCTTGTGTTCCCATGCAGTGGTATTTCTAGGTTCCACCTCATGAGTTAACAGAGCCAACTCTTTCCTAGGGGGGTTGTACTGATGGGACAACAGTGAAGTGCTTAACACATGTAAAAATGCCCAGGTGTTGGCCATGTGTTTTGGTAAAGTATGTGCATGTTGTGCTCCTGTATTTCTGTTGGAATTATTGTAAATAGCATCAAAGCTGAAGCTTAAAGGGATCCTGTCATCGGAAAACATGTTTTTTTCAAAATGCATCAGTTGCCCCTGGTCATGTGACTTGTGCCTGCACTTTAGGAGAGAAATGCTTTCTGGCAGGCTGCTGTTTTTCCTTCGTAATGTAACGGAATGTGTCTCAGTGAGACATGGGTTTTTACGAACAGACAGCTGTTATGTTGTGTTAGGGAGCTGCTATCTGGTTACCTTCCCATTGTTCTTTTGTTTGGCTGCTGGGGGGGGGGGAAGGGAGGGGGTGATATCACTCCAACTTGCAGTACAGCAGTAAAGAGCGATTGAAGTTTATCAGAGCACAAGTCACATGACTTGGGGCAGCTGGGAAATTGACAATATGTCTAGCCCCATGTCAGATTTCAAAATTGAATATAAAAAAAATCTGTTTACTCTTTTGAGAAATGGATTTCAGTGCAGAATTCTGCTGGAGCAGTACTATTAACTGATTCATTTTGAAAAAAATGTTTTTTCCCATGACAGTATCCCTTTAATTATGCATCCAAATTAGCATTGTGCTTGAATATGAGTCCTATCTTTTTGGAACACATTTGTTCGGGTAGCATTATTTTTAGCAGTGTTATTCGATTTTACATTTAAGGCCTGATGACAGTTGGACAACACATGGATTAAACCATTATACCCTGACATCTTGAGATGTAGGCCTTCATGCACCCATTAGCATGCATAGTGAATCCACCAGCAATTCAATCCAAAGGATTTGTATGGCCCAACCTGGCCAAGGGCTCCACAGACTTCTTTATATAATCATAATTATGATTTTAATACAATATGTCCTACATGAAATGTATATACAGTAATTATCACCATAGTTGGCAATGAGGCTTGATTTAAAAATGCATTGGATGCCTTTCTAACTGAGAATGATCTGATACCCTTTTTGAGGAATGCATTTTTCCTTCTGAGTCTGAATTGGCAGCTGACCACCTGGGGTGGGGGTTGTTTTTCTTCCGCTAGATCAGCATGAATCTCATTCACAATATAATAATGTAAACACAACTGCATTTCCCTTCAGCTTGTATATTTTCCATTGCCTGTATTTAGATTTCAGTAGAAATAATTACATGTCAGTGTGCTGGTTTTGCATATTTAATAGCTGAAAAGAAGGAGACTGTTATTATTAAGGGGCAGCGTGTATTATTTGTACAGATTTTATGAAGACAAATCGAAAATAGTTGTCATTAATATAGGGAAGTTCTTAATATCTTCAGTGCTGGAATATGGCAGCACACAGAAGAGACTTACAGCCCACCATCATAGAGGTTTTTAGTTCAAACACATGACTTCTTTTCCTGTCATCTAAAAATGTTCCTGATGTTGTGCACAGGTATTATGGGAATTATAGTTTGGCAGCATTTTGACAATGACCACATCAAAGGTACAAGATTTAAAAATATAGTCAAAACTGATATGGTCATAAATAGTTTAGTTTAATGCCACGAGATTACTTTAGAGAAGATTTTCAAGAAGAATAACTGCTATATGTATCCATAATAATATTCTTCATTAGTTCTAAGAAAAGGACCTTTTAACTGAAAAGATAATTAATTTGGTAGCAACTGCTACTTGGCAATTACAAACAAAATTGCAGCTTTTTTCAGGTATTGTGGCCCAGTTACTATAGCAATAAAAATGGCTTTAATTGTATATAATGGCTGTAGAGAATACTTCTAGATTGCAATTGTTTAAACCTATTCAAACGCAGTTTACTCAAAGGCAGGTTAAGGCTTCAATTTCATTAGGCGAAAGCAATAGCAAAATTATTTAATCCTAGCATATAAATAGTTTAATGTGATCAAATAATGGTAAAGCATGCAGTGCATGAATCATATACATTATAAAGGGATAATAATATATGAAAGAAAGTGTATACTGTGACTGGATCTCAAGCTTGGGTCCTCCAAAAATCTACTTTTCTTCTGATGTTCAGGTAGGTATACCTGTAAAATGTATGTTTACAGGTGTAGGGAGAGATGAACTCTTTATTTACAGTATAGTAAATGCCTCCAGGAATATTTACCTAGACAGAGCACCAGAAAGCCAGGTGTACAATGAGAAGTAAGGTTTCTCAGTAAGGATTTGCTCACATTCAAAGGTTCACTGACACTGAAGAGCTGGTAGGAAATGTTATTTGACTAAATTTTTTAAATGAAATCCATACCCCCCCCCGAACAATGTAGGTCTCTTTAAAAATATATTGAATAATCCTAGGGATTCTAGGATTCACGATGCACGCAAACAAACCAAACAAACCATACATGTTGGGTCACATGAGCTAATTAACAGACAGAGTTCTGCCTTTTGCTTCCACACTTCCTGTTACAGTTAGGGGCAGATTTATCAAGTGTCGAATTTTGAAGTAATGAGAGTTTTTTTGAACTCCCATAACTTCGAAATTCGTATTAAAAAAGACCAATCGAAAATTATAAAAAAAATTGAGTTTTCTTTTTGAACAAATAGGTCAGTGGTTGATCGAATTCGAATTGTACGAATCGAATTCTATTAGAAGTTTTTCCCAAAAAAAACCCTTCGATTTTTCAAAGTCCACCAATTGACTCCAAATAGGTTCTAGGAGGTTCCCCATAGGCTAAAACAGAAATTCAGCAGATTTCAGATGGTGAATGGTCGGAGTCTAATTTTTAAAGAGACAGTATATGATAAATTTCTATATTTAAATTTTTTAATTTTATTCGATAAATAGGATTTCTGGTCAGGTGATCTCTGAGGCAGCACACAGACCATCACAAAATGGTGGTTCACGGCAAAAGATGTAAAAGGGCACTATTTACTTAAATATGTAAATCAGTTTGGTAAGATTTTTTAATATGCCACTTAATTTGATATAAACTATGCATTGCTTAAGTATAGTTTTCCTTTAAGAATGTTTTCCTGTCTCTGGAGTGCAGCTTCCTGAAAACATATTGGAATATGCTGGTATAGTAGTTGTAATCCCAAATTATTTAAATGGAGCAACATTACTAAGGGAGGTTAAAGCCACCAAATTGTATTTTAAAAATGTTTCTCTTAAATTCTAACAATGGTGAATAGACAGCCATCTCATTTGATTATGCACGATCCTGTGCTTGCAGAAACAGCCAGAATAGCATCAGGTAAGTCTTTTAAGTCATCTATTGCCTCTGCTATTTCATTCTTATCTCCATATATGACGCAGCCAGGGGTGATCCTGGCCCCTCCGCCCCTGAGGCAGCAGCAGTTGCTGCTGCCCCCCCTCCCCCGGAAATTCGCTCTTAAAGTACCAGAAGCAACATTTTTGCTGCCCCTGGCACCTAGTGGGGCGCTGCCGCCTGAGGCGACAGCCTCAACTAGCCTCATTGGCGAAGCACCCCTGGACGCAGCTATTTCTGCTGCTCTGTGCAATTCTTCTTTGTAGCACATAGAAGCAAAAAATTTGTCAGCTAATTTTGATGTGCAAAATAATTAAAACCTGCTCCAGACTTTATGTAAATGGGATGGGGGTCTGAACCCTTTGTTTTATAATGTATTGGATCCTAAAGTTCTCATTGTTTCTCATTGTATGAGAAACAAGTCAGACATGTTGCTTTTTATTAGAAGCTTTGACAGGCCAAAAGGGGGTTTTTGACTACAAATTTTGAACTTTTACTTTGTTTCCATTTTTACTTGTCCTTATTTTTCTCAATTTCTCAATTTTTTTATGGTGTAATTTGGTTCTATTTGCTTTCCACATTCCTGTCCACTGCCCCTCTTGCCCTTCCCTATGTCTATGTCCCCTCTCTCTACCATTTTCTCTGTTCCCCCTTCTCTTCTAACCTTTTCTGTTAACTTTTTTGATTCTTTCTCTACACCACCTTGTAAGGTAGGGAGGGAGTGGTGTTGGAGGAACAAAAAAGAAAAGGAGTGGGCATTCAAAAAATAAAAGAAATAATGCTAGTGTAGTGCCTGTATGGTAGAGAGTAGAAGACAACAAGGGCTTGTGCTTTCTTTTATGATTTAAAATCCTATTTGAGAGACACAAGTCATCTATTATCAGCATTAAGCGACTTACCATGGGTACAGGGATATAGTTGGGTAACAATGAACGTCCAGTCCTTATACTCCTCTATCCCCAATCCAAAAGGTCTGGAAGCCATACATTTTATGTAACATGATTCAGAGATATATTCTTCTGAATGCATCTCTTTCTTGATTACTGCTCTGGAGTTTCTTTTGACCCATTATTAGTTTAACTTTAAAGGACCCATTTATCTCCAAAGACGTGGGGCGGCCATGGGTGCTGCCTTTTCTCCATCTTACGGCAACCTATACATGGGTTGGTGCGAACGTACCCACGTCTTTGGGGATAATAATCTGTGTTGCGGCCACATCTTATGGTATAGCCGCTACATATATGACCTATTGTTGATCTAGTCAGGCCCTAAAAATACTGTAGAAACATTTTTGAATTTTATAAATTCAAATTCTTTAAATTTGGTTTTTACTTTTAGTCAAAGCATTGACAGCATTGAGTTCCTTGATGCCAAGCTAAAGGGAGTTGCCTCCACCAATGAGATTGTAACTGAAGTTCACACTAAAACCACTTTAGAGAACACAATCCTAAGGGAGGATAGCTGTCACCCCGACATACCAAAACAAGACTGTCTCCACTCTCTCATAACAAAAATATAAAAAAACCTTCGATGAAACTGTCTCTAGTTTGCTTCAAAAGAGGGCAACAAATTCTTCCTGATGCGAAAATTAAATTAACCAACAACAAAATAACAACCCTATATTGGCCAACCTGTATATTGGAGACAAAAACTAACTGCCTGCCCCAGATGGGGTTTAAACGTGGTCTATAAAGTGGAAAATATAAGAGTCTAGTATAAGTATATAAAGAAGTAATTGATACATGTTAGAAGGCAATATATTGGCAACAAAAGATAACAAATGAAAGATATTAAATAGTATTTACTGTATTCGTTTTAACTGTATTTGGGTTAGGAGCAATTATCTGGGTGGATGCTACATGACATTTTCAAGTACTGTTTCTTCTTGATTTATTCTTAAATCCAAGATCCTCATTTTAGCAATGATCAAGAGAAATGACAAACTACAGATAATATATTTGGCAATAGGCTCCAATATATATTTTAGGTATTTAAGATATTTAAGATAAGATATAAAGTCTTACTCTTCAGCTAAGAGTATGCCTAATATCTATCTCACTGGTAGTGAATTGGCATATAATAACCGTTGTCAAACACCACCTTAAGGATCATTTACAAGTTAGTTATCATGATACCAGTTATTCCGATTCTTAAAAAAATGTCAAGCATTTTCATTAAAACCGTAAGCGTAAGAAGTCTTATGAGTTATACACTAATGTGTCACTTTGTTATAATTTATAGGCTAGTTGATAAGTGTTAGCAGGCTTCTTAAATTCAAGAGTCAAAAAAGGGTCTGTGAAGAGGCTTTGATTGAGGCATTAGCCTTTTCTTCTGATTTCAAGTCTTCAAATGCTTAAATGAGTTATAATTTTTGTTGCTTATACTAGAAATACCCTTTGCATTCAAACCAGTTTTCTAATTCATGTGAATTTTTCATAATTGGTTAAAGCATATGCTTAATGAGGAAATTAAACATTTCTCTGAGCTATCATTACAAAACAAACTTTTTCAGCAAATATTTCAAGTTATATATGAATTTTATATAGCAGTTAGTATAAGCTATAGAATAAAGTGAGATTCTTCATCTTCACATCAGACGTACATAATCACTGCAGATGATGACGAGCGATTTTCACATGATTTACTTGTATTTTGATGATGCAAATGATTAACACTCTCAGTGAGCAATATGAATATATGGTTACAGACATCTTTTGAAGGAACATTAGGCTTTACATGTGAATAAATCTGCCTTGCACCTGTTTCAGTGCCTTAATAAGTATAAATGATGGCACAATATTTAGTATAAGCAAAAACTGTGGGGTACTAAATCTCTCTAATTCTCGTTGGAAGATTTCTTGTATCAATATTATTATATCCCTAGAGGAACTGATAAAAGTTGTATTGTGCAATGTTGCTTTAAGAATCTTTTCTTATGATTGCTGGACTACAGCTTACATAATGTTTTAACTTGTGAGAATATGCTGGAGAATTCTGATGTTGCAGTCATCTTTTGGCTTATAAGCCCTTTAAAGGAGAACTAAAGTAGCTAGAAATGTTGTACATTATGTTTTGGGCTTCTGGGTCACCAGCCCAAGGCAACCACAGCCCCTTAATAATAAAGATCTGTGTTTCCAAAAGATGCCCCAGTAGCTCCCGTCTTCTTTTCTGCTGATTCAATGCACATGCTCTGTGCTGCTGTCACTTACTGAGCTTAGGGACCCACTCACAATATAAAGTACACATAGAATAGAAATGTCACAATATAAGGCTGATTAGTAATTGATACAGATAATTACTACATGGAAGCACAGAAAACAGTGCAATTAGCATCAGAATTGAATAATCTGCCCTGTAGTTTCATTTTATATTACAGACTAACCTCATTTTCTGCTTGATAATTTGCGACGACCCCTAAGCTTAGCTTCTCAACAGCTGCTCAGAACCCACTGAGCATGTTAGTGTCACAGACACTTTCCAAAATGGTGACCCCCTGTGATATGTTTGAAGTCCTAGATAATTGCTGCTATTGAGAAGCTGAAACTTTAGGCTGGTGCAATAAATTCAGTATATAAAATATGCAATTTTTAGCCACATTAGTTTTTAAGGTTTAGTTCTTCTTTAAATCCTACCACATCTTTTATAGAGCTATTGTGGCATCTGATTTACCTATACCAACTGGATTAAAGGGATGGCCCTAAACTCCTGGCGAGGCAGTCCTAAAACCACTTCTCAGGGAATCCTATAAGCTTTTCCAGTAGGAGTCAAGCTTTCTTATACAGGTAATCCAGAATGCTTGGGACCTAGTTTTTTCTGGATATGGATATCATCAACACATAAAATAAACCCAACAGGATTGATTTACCTCCAATATAAATGAATTATATTTTAGGATTAGAAAGAAGGTACAAGAAAAAGGAAAGTATTTTCATGATAATTCTGAGCTTTTTTGGACATTGGGTTTCTCGATAACGAATCCTATACCTGTACTAAGATGTATAAAGGTATGGGGTCCGTTATCCCGAAACCCGTATTCAGAAAGCTCTGAATTACGGAAAGGCCATCTCCCATAGACTCCATTTTATCCACATAATCCAAGTTTTTAAAAATGATTTTCTTTTTCTCTGTAATAATAAAACAGTAACTTGTACTTGATCCAAACTAAGATATAATTAATCCTTATTGTAGGCAAAACCATCCTATTTAGTTTATTTAATCTTTACGTGATTTTCTAGTAGACTTAAGGTAGAAAAGTCCAAATAACGGAAAGATCCATTATCCGGAAAAATTATAGTCCTGAGCATTCTGGGTAACAGGTGCCATACCTGTACTATATTGTCTTACAGGGGATTTTTCTGTAGATAAATACTCTTCTATTTGCTACTTTCATTTCACTCACATGAAGAGGGGACTAAATTCATCAAATCAAAATTAATAAGTGAGAGATTGGTGGAATAAGTAGAGGAATTAACTACAACTCTTTTTACAGATTGTGTTATTTACTGATACACAGTTGGTGAGCAGCTCAGGCAGTAATGATTTGGAAACTGTTCATAAATACATTGCTCTCAAAGGACTATACCAACTCTCTGGAGCCTTCTATTTAGTTACAAATGCTGAACTATATTTTGGGAATTCCCTTTCTGCTGGTTTTTGCTATTCACTGTTTTACAGCAAGGATCACTTTCAGTGAACGACTCTGCTCATAAATTAATTTTATGTTTCATTGTGAAGTAACAATCCTAATAGGCAAAGGCCCCTTTATAAATGTTGTTAACAAATGCAATCCGAATTTTGTTATTTTCAACTTCATCACTTTAAATATTAAAACTGAGCTGAAAATTAATACTCTCTGATGGATTCTGCATCATGCAATGATTGCCATATGACCATGCACAGAACATCTTATTACTAATTGCCATGCAGCTCTGGATTTTACAAGTGTTTAATAGAGTGATAGGAATGCTTTCTTAAAACTAACACTTACAAATATATGTGTCATATGGGGTGTCGTTTGTCCCAAATACATTCTGTATACAAAACTATCCCTAGTACAGAGAATTAATGTCTGTCATGGTACATATAGTCATATGAAAAAGTTTGGGAACCCCTCTTAATTCTTTGGAGTTTTGTTTATCATTGGCTGAGCTTTCAGCAACTTCGTTTTAATATATAACATGCCTTATGGAAACAGTATTATTTCAGCAGTAACATAAAATTTATGGGATGAACAGAAAATATGCAATATGCATATATAAAAATCGTTCATCTCTGAAGTGAACAAAAAAGAATTTAAGATTAAACAGAACATAAAATGCACTACAAGAAATTTCATACATTGCTTGCAGTGTCTGTGTGGCCTACAGTACGTTGGAAAAACCAACCGAATGTTAAGCAATAGAATAAGGGAACATGTGAATAATATAAAAAAAGGGAAAGTAAACCATAGTGTTTCCAAACACATCAAAGAAGTGCATGGAATGAACCCCATAGGTTTAACATATTGGGGCATATTGAGGAAGTAAAAAACAAATGGAGAGGAGGAGATTTAGTGAAATCAACTTCAGTGTGAAAGCGGATGGATATATACCCTAGAAACATTTATCCACAAAGGCCTAAACATAGACATAAATTTGAGAGACTTTATAAGTAGTTTTCATGGGCTGAAATGTTTTACATATGTTCTGATTGTCTTTTTAAAAAACTATGGTTTTAGATTAATAATGTTGATATGAGATGCACTGTTTATATGCAGTCAGTGTCAATATTGCTGACAAGGGGCACTCCATTCACCTGATGCTTGATACAGGTTCAGCTGTTTATATACCAAAGGATATTTTCGTGAAATACTTTGCAAAAGATCTGCTTGTTGCACCTGCCCTGAAACTGGTCAGTTATTTAAAGGATCCAATCCCTGTGCTTGGTTGCTTGCCAGTGACTGTACAATTTGAATCAAGTACTGAAAAATGTGACTTTTACATTGTGAATAAGGGTACTGCTATACTTGGAAGGGATCTCTTTGCTGCATTAAACCTACAATTAGTAAAGCAACACTTCACTGGGCTGTGCACAAAGTTAAGTTGAGACCAGGTGTAAAACCAGTACGCCAGAAATTGAGGTGATTGCCCTACTCTATAAGGGAGACTGTCTCACAGGAACTAAAGAAACTGGTAGAGCAAGATGTGATTGAAAAATCAGAATCCTCCAAATGGGTTTCACCAATTGTAACAATGAAGAAAACTGGAGGTATTCGATCTCCATGAAACTAATAAAGCAGTTGTTATGGATAATCATCCCTTACCACACATAGAGGAAATATTTTCAGAACTCCAAGGAGCAAAATTATTTTCTACCCTGGATCTTCAGAGTGCTTATCATCCAGTATTACTGCATGAGGAAAGCAGAGACCTCACTGCATTTATCACTCATGATGGTTTGTTTTGGTTCAAGCGTTTACCTTATGGACTGGCTTCAGCACCGCATTGTTTTCAAAGACTGATGTCTTCTATACTCCACGGCATACCTGGTGCACAATGCTGCACCTGCTGAAGGACTGAAACTGAACCTTTCCAAATGTCACTTCAGAAAAACTCAGCTGTCATTTCTGGTTCATATAATTTCACATGCCTGACCCTGACCGTGTCAACGCTGTTACACATGCACCTACTCCATCTGATTTCCAGACCTTACGAGCTTTCTTAAGTCTTACTTCATGGTATTCTAAGTTCATTCCCAACTATGCTTCAGTTGTGGAGCCACTTAGAGCACTACTATGTGGAACTTTAAGTCTGGTGTGGTTAGAGACTGCTCAACATAGCTTTGAAATAGTAAAACAGCTAATTGTAAACAGTCCAGCACTAGATTTATTTGATCCTGCACTAGCCACTTTGGTTACTACAGATGCTTCAGACTATGGCGTTGGTGCAGTTCTCACACAGATCCATGCTGATCATACAAAGAAACTGTTGCATTTGCATCCAGAACACTTACAGAGACAGAGCATAAGTATTCAACTGTTGAAAAAGAAGCTCTAGCATGTGTTTGGGCAACAGAAAAATGGAGAACCTACCTATAGAGTAGAGAATTTTCCTCATGCACTGATCATAGCCCTTTAACTACACTGCTTACAACAAAGGGACTAGGAAGAGCTGGAATAGCTAGATGGTCAGCAAAGCTACTGAATTTCAACAGCAAAATGCAATACAGACCAGGTTTAAAAAATGTTACTGCTGATTGTTTGTCATGTTTAACTTTACCTGCAGATTCTGATACACTGGATGAGGACATAGAAGTTGTAGCATTGACTGATTTACTATCATCTACAGTTACAGCTGCTGATTTTAATCAAGCTTGCCTCACATGTCCAAATCAAATAAAACTACGGGACATCTTACAAAGCAAATGGGCAAATGCTGAGAAGAAACTCAGTCCTAATCTTCAACTTTATTACAGGATTAGACATGAACTGTCCTTAGTAGATGGCTATGTTGTCCGAGGAGATCACCACTTACTGGTACCAGAGACCTTGCGAGAAAAGCTCATACAACTTGCACATGAGAGTCATCAAGGAATTCTACGTACAAAACAAAGACAATGAAAACTATAATGGTGGTCAGCAATGGTTTCCTATGTGGTAACTGCCATTCATTCTTGTGTTACTTGTCAGAATCATGACAAACCAACTATCACACATACACCACCACTTCAGCCAATACCATTTCCTGATTCAGCATGGGAAAAACTTGCTATTGATATTGTGGGTCCTTTTGCAGATGCTCCTATAGACTGTAGAAATGCTATAACCTTGATAGACTATTACAGTAAATGGCCTGAAATTGTATTTGTTTCTCATATAACATCAGCTACAGTAATAACATTTCTGTCTACAGTCTTCAGCAGACAACGGACCACAGTTTGTCTCATCGGAGTTTGAATTCTTTCTGAGAGAGAAAGAAATATTGTGAAACGGAAAACTTCAGTGTATTACCCACAAGCAAATTGAGAAATCGAGCGATTCAACAGAGAAAGAGGCACCACAGACAGCAAATCTTACTGGGAAATCTTGGAAAGTGTTCCTACATAACTACAGAGCCACACGCCATGCAAAAACCCAATCTTCTCCAGCTGAATTATTACATGGCAGACAGATGCGCACTAAGTTGCAGACATCAAACTTCCACAAAATACTATGCCTACAAAATCATCTACTGCTGACAGTGTCAAACGTCAACAAGCCAACTGCAAGGCTTATATGAACAGAAAACATGGTACAAGAGAATTGCGCTTTCAGCCTGGAACTTTAGTCAGAATTAAGAAACCAGGACTACTAAAACAAGGACAATCTAAATTTACAGCACCACTTTAAGTGAGACGCCAGCAAGGACCATACACATATGAACTGATGGATGCATATGGAATTCAAGTCGTCTTGCTCCTGTTAGGAATTACTTTGTAGAAGCTCCATTTAATGAAGGACATTTTCCTTCTCCTGATGTCAACTGTAATAGACCTGAAGAAAGTGAACCTATAAGGCGTACTGAGAGAATCAGAAAACTACCTGCATGGACCAAGGACTATGTGATGTGAATAATGCATAATATTGCTTTAAGATGCATACTTTTTAATTGTTGTTTTTTATTACATTTGCACAAATGCTTTCCTACTACAGGGGGAATATGTGGCATTTATACAAAGGGCCTGTAGGTGTTACTGTGCACAAGAGTTATATTGTGTACATTCTATACTGCTTAAAAGTATCAGAGTTGAAGCTAGTGTAATGGCTGCATGAACCTGCTAATAAAACACTGTTAAACTCTACTCATCCTCGGCTACCAAAACATAACACCTGTGATGGCCATTTCAGAATACTGTGCTTCTCCCTCTGCATTTGCCTTTGTGTGTTAAGGGTCATTGTCTTGTGGGAATATCAACCCCTGTGCAACTTCAACTTTGTGGCTGGTGCTTATACATTATCCTGAAGAATTTGTTGACTTTGGGTTGAATTCATCCAACCCTCGACTTTAACAAGAGTGGGTCCCGGAACTAGCTACACAGCCCCACAGCATGATGGAACCTCCACCAAATTTGACAGTAGGTAGCAGATGTTTTTCTTGGAATGCAGTGTTCTAATTCCGCCATGCAAAGCACTTTTTGTTATGACCAAATAACTAAATTTTTGTCTCATCAGTTCCAAAATGACTGTGGCTTGTCTAAATGAGTTTTTGCATACAAGAAGCGACTCCGTTTGTGGCGTGAGTGCAGAAAGGGCTTCTTTCTCATCATCCTGCCATACAGATGTTCTTTGTGCAAATTGCGCTGAATTGTAGAACGATGTACAGATACACCATCTGAAGCAGGTCTTTGGAGGTGATATTTGTGTTGTCTGTAACCATTCTCATAATCCTCCGCATATGCCGCTTCTGTATTTTTCTTGGCCTGCCAGACCAGGGGTTTACAGCAACTATGCCTGTGGCCTTCCATTTCCTGATTCCATTCGTTACAGTTGAAACTGACAGTTTAAACCTCTGAGATAGCTTTTTGTAGCCTTCCCCTATACTATGATACTGATCTATGATCTTTTGAGAGTTGCTTTGAGGATCCCATGCTGTCACAACAGAAGCACAACTTGCACTTGGCCACCTTAAATACCTTTTCTCATGATTGGACACACCTGCCTATGAAGTTCAAGGCTTAATGAGCTAATCCAACCAATTTGGTATTGCCAGTAATCAGTATTGAGCAGTTACATGCATTCAAATTAGAAAATTCCAAGCATAGCCAAATTTTTGCACTGCCAGTTTTTCACATTTGATTTAATTTCATACAACTGAATACTGATTCACTAAAAATCTTTTTTCAGAAAACACCCCAGTACTCAGATGTTCCTGGGAAATGAAAGACATGCCACTGTTTTATTTTTTGTTGAAAGTGGAGTAAATTATTATGCAGGCTGAGAGGGGGTTGCAAACTTTTTCATATGACTATAAGTATTTGTGACCACATACATACAGTATATATACATGTAAAAATATTTACAAAAGGCTTATGTCTATTAAAGAATAAGAACAGTATTTGGTTTGTGCACAAAACAACATCATTATATTACAAACTCCATTCTGTACACTTTGACAAGCAATCTTTCTCAGAAATGTATAACATCCATGTCACAGATGCAGTTATGTGTAAAGTTACATACACAATGATTTATGTAAAAAAAAAAAACTTGGACAGAATTTACTGTATAATGGTGTAACTAGTGCATGCCAAGCTAGATTTTAATGACAAAATAGATGTTTGTGACAGAAAGCAAGATTTTATAGTACAGGATTCATTCTATCATTACAATTTATGGTCCCTATCACATATCCATCAGGCCTTGCCCCAGAGATCTTACAATCTAAGGTACCTATCACATTATCACACACTAGTGATTTTGCAATCTAAGGTCCCTATCACATTCCAATCAGCCTCTGCATTAGTGAGCTTACAATCTAAGGTCCCTATCAACTTTAACAATTTTAAGATCATTGATTTTTTGGTAATAAGGTTATTTAATAGTTATGGCAACTAAGGGGCACATTTACTTAGCTCGAGTGAAGGATTAGAAAGAAAAAAACTTTGAATTTTGAAGGTTTTTTTTGGCTACTTCGACCTTTGACTACGACTTCGAACCGAACGATTCAAACTAAAAATCGTTCGACTATTCGACCATTCGATAGTCGAAGTACTGTCTCTTTAAAAAAAACTTTGACAACCTAAAACCTACCGAGCACCAATGTTAGTCTATGGGGAAGGTCCCCATAAACTTTCTAAGGGGCACATTTACTTTGCTCGAATGAAGGAATAGAATAAAAAAAACTTCGAATTTCGAATGTTTTTTTTTTGGCTACTTCGACCATCGAATTGGCTACTTCGACCTTCGACTATGACTTTGACTTCAAAACGAACGATTCGAATTAAAAATTGTTCGAATATTCGACCATTCGATAGTCGAAGTACTGTCTCTTTAAAAAAAACTTTGACCCCCTACTTCGCCACCTAAAACCTACCAAATCTCAATGTTAACCTATGGGGAAGGTCCCCATAGGCTTTCTAAGCTGAGTGATTCACTGGTGGATGGAGTTAAGCAGCACAGTCTTTTTGCAAATATCTAAATTCTCTGTAAAAAAAAACACAGTTTTTCTAATTCTATTATTGTATTATATGCACCTGGAGAGCCGCTGGGCAAGGAGCTATGCAGAGCAGAGCAAGAGTACTAATACAGAATTACATGTACAAACAAAATGTACTATATTGTTGTACAGGGGATTTTTCTATAGGGAATGCTGTTCTACCACTCTTCAAGCATATTATGTGCTACTTTTATGACACTAACATCAAGAAAGGATTAAATGCATCAAATCTAAATAAATAAACAATTCCCTTAATTTCAACTTTATTATAAAGAGAGGTCCTGTGGAATAAGCAAAGGAATTAACTATAGCTCTTTTTACAAATTGTGTTGTTTACTGATACACAGATGGTGAGCAGCTCATGCAGTAATGATTTGGAAACTGTTTTAGTCATAAATACCCTGCTCTAAAAGGACTATACCAACCCTCACATGCTTTCTTTTTATCGACAAATGCTGAATTATATTTTCTTTCTGCTGGTTTTCCCTTTACACTTTTTTAAAGCAAGGATCACTTACATCTACTCTGCTCAAACATGTATTTGATGTTTCATTGTGAGATAAATGTAAAAACCCAAATAAACAAATGCCCCTTTATAAATGTTGATAGCAAATGTTATTCGTTTTGATTAGTTTCTAGCCGCTCTCAAATATAAACTGTGATGGTTTTAAAGTAATACCCCTTGCTGTAAGGAATGTAAGTACTTGCTTTACTGCAAAAAGCAAGACAGACATTTGCTGTGCACAGTTTCATGCTGCTCCTTGATCTAATTACAGGAGTTGGAGTCTCTGTAATAAAGCAGACTCTCTCAGTTACAGTACAAAAACATGCATCTTCCTGATAAAGATTCACTAACCCCATATGTGGCAGTTTTGGGGCATCCACTTTCTAGTTTTGTCCCTGAAAAATGACTAGCTCTGCTTACACTTGCCTGCTGGTAACTATAGCAACATTGGTTTGTATGAAACGTTTCCTTAGCTCTCTAGGGTGAGTGTCCCCATTACAAAATAAATAAATATATCCCCAGAATCCACCTATGATTTGTGGAACTGGAACTTTTTTAAGAAGAAAAGGCATTTACAGTGGTGAATATTTAGGGATCTATTTATGAAGACTCAATTTTTTGTGGTCAAGCTTTTTAGGATAACTTGAAATTTCAGAGTAAAAAAAAACTTGAATTGTTTCGAGATTTATTATGGTCCAAAGCTGCTAAAAATCCGAATCCAAAAATACTCCAGATAAAAATCGAAATCATGTAAAAGTCAATGGCATATGTCCCTTTTATTATTTGAAGATGGTTCTTGCTTTCATCATCTTTGTGGGTTTCAGACTGGTTTTCTTTAGATTATCTGACAGTTGTTCGGACGCCAAATTGAAAAAGTCACACGATTTGAGCATCAGATCAAAAAAGTAGCACGATTCAATTTTGATTCGATTTTTGTCTCAACTTTTTCCCGCACCAACTTTTTCGATCTGATTTTTTGCTAAATTCGTGGATGGGTAATTAGTTTGACTTTGTTTTCATAAACAATGGGAAAAATGTGTCTTAGTAAATGCCCCCCTTAACATTCAGTTATTATGCAGTTTCCGATTCTCTATTTAAGTGGATCAGAGCTACAATTTTAAGCAAGGATTTTTTTTATTACAGCACAACTACAGAACAGAAATGTATCCTCCCTTCTGGTGTTTGATTACAGTGCTATATCATGAAGCTAATAATCACTATATACAGGATAACTGACATTGTGCTGAATTCTCATTTGTAAATTCTTATGCATCTATTACAATAGATGCATAAGATGCAATTACAATGTGGTCATCTATTTCAGAGAACTAGTGGGTGCAATGAAGGATTTAGGATCTATATGGTCACTAGAACGCAGAGTAATCTATTGTATTATGGGAAAAAAACACAAAATTGCTACTCACACCTGGGTCTATAACATTGACATGACTGCCATTTTGCCTGTACAGCTTGGAGGAATATGATTAAAATGGAAACTAGATTTTTTACACCATATTTACATTAATTCATTATGACAGGACCCTATTCATTACATCTCCCTAAAATGTTGGGAACAAATGGGTTAATGGACTTTTTGACCTTGAAGTATTCAATCTTAAAATAAGCCTTGATATTTAGGCATTAGTGATGGGCGAATTTATTCGGCAGGCTCGAATTCGCAGCGAATTTGAGCGATTCGCGGCCATTGAATAAATTCGCGAAATGCCCGCAAAAATTAACCCGAAAGAAATTTGCCAGTGCAAATTCGCCCATTACTATTAGGCATTTCAAGCCCCAATGGATTATCATGCTTAATGGATTAACATATTATCCATTATATATTTGTAATATGAAATTATCAAAGTGAAGCCTGGTGACTTTTATATTGCTGTGGAATTTTTAAACCTATTTCAAGACATGTATCTTTAACAAATTTTCCAATACGTCTGGTATTTCAGCTCTATTTAGTTAGTAGAAACACAATAATTTCTGCAAATGGAAATAGTTAACATACAGTATAGTTCAGTGCTCTATGCATAATGTTAGAATATGTTACTATTTTTATATCTCAATCGTTTATTTGCTTTATTGACAGAAAATATCTGTTACAAGGTAAATGTCACGTATGGTTTCCCAAAAGCAAAACAGATGCCAAGGTTCCAGTCACGGCTCGCGCTTCCGCCTATAACAGACGCTTTTCGATTCGAGAGGAACCCCCTGCTACTCAGATGCTACCAGGCCTTAAAGTGAGAGGACCAAGACAAGGCAACCATAACATACAACAAGAGGAACTGTGTTTGAGCAAAGTGAAGTCATTGTTTTTAGCATACTCTGAATCCAGATGCAATTTTGTTTAGCCCATAAATAATCTAACCAATTTGACTTCAACATATGAAAAAGCAGCACCTTTAAAATTATGGTAAGTTTTGTAATGAAAACACTGCAGGGATTTTATTATTTTAGCCTTTCCTACAGTGAATGGTGACTCTTGAAATGTATGTATTAAAAGCAATCTGTATTTGAGAATCTCTAGAATGTGAACTAAACTAACTGTATTCAGTTCATCAAAGGATCCCTTGTGAAATACGCCTAAAATCCAATTAAGCTTCAATGTGAAACTGATAAAGAATCTGAAAGATAAAACAGTTACAATGGAAAATCCATTTTGTCTCAACAGACTAATTGATTCAAATTAATTCCGCATTTTTTTCTAATCAGTAATATCTTCATTGTTATATTATGCCATAGAATTTCCATTTTGCAATATAAACTCCTACAAATGGTTTATGCTATGTATTGGAGTTGTTAACTAGCCCTATGAATTCATAACCAGCTCCTGCATTGATTGATTCTACAACCTAACATAACTTCTTAGTAATGGATTTCTTTCAGGTTAATGGGACATTAAATTGAATAAGACAAGGAGCTTCCATGCCTGAGAGTTGCGTAGTTTAAATATATATCTTAGTAAAACTATCTAAGTATCCTTTGGCGACAGGAAGTCTTTGTTCATTGGATGCAGCAATTATATTCCATTTTACCATGATGAAACTGCATATTATATTACATGTACAATTATTGTTATCTTGTGCCATTTAAGTATATGGCACAGCACCACTCAAGAATGAAGTTTAAAAAGCCTTTATTTACGACATATGAGTTTTTATCTGTGACAATTGCAATGTTTCTGGACTGCTCCCAGCCCTTTATCAAGCTAGCAAGTTAAAAGCATATGTTATAAATAAAGGCTTTTTAAAATTCATCCATGCCGTTAGACCCCCAAATTTTAAAAAGCCTTTATTTACGACATATAAGTTTTAATCTTTGACAATTGCAATGTTTCTGGCCTGCTCCCAGCCCTTTATCAAGCTGCCAAGTTAAAAGTATATGTTGTAAATAAAGGCTTTTTAAAATTCATCCTTGAATGGTGCTGTGTTGTATACTAGAATTTTACAATTCAGTTGGTGAGTGGACCACGGGTCACGTGCACCGGACTTTGAAAAGAATCGTGAGGTCGGTGAGTGCTGACTGAATCATATTGCCACTCGTGTCATTTAAACAATATTTTTATTAATATGCTGGAAATAGCAGTTAAATTTAAACCCATCATATATAATATATATTAAATCTAATAATGACTCCATCGTCCTGGTTATTTCTGATTTTTAGGGTTCAAACTCTAAAACACCAGCAATCAGAAATCACATTACATCTTTTAACAAAAATTATAAATTTATTCTTACATTCTAATTATTTCAAAATTCTCTTTCTACCAGTCCCTTGTGTGTGTTCCAATTATATCCTTCATTTAGGCCAAGGATCATGCCTTCTACTAATTAAATGTATTTTGCTTGCATTTTTCTTGCTAGTTTTTTTCCTTAGTTTAAAAACTACTAAGAAAAGGGTCAATCTGTAAGCATATGTTCCCAAACCATGAGAACAACAGTGCTGCAATCACTGTACAGTACTGTTCCTTAGCTATAGGCATAGACTTATGCTACTGAGCTGCTACCAAGGCTTGAAGGGCTAGCTACCCTGAATATCTAAAAGTGCATTTGTGGGTCTTTAGTATAGAGAACTTAAAAAGATTATAGCATGTATGTATATCTATTTATATAGAATTGTTTTTATAGGCAGTGATGTACATTTTTCATCAAAAGTAATAGTACAGACAGGGGATCACACGCGTTAATGAATATAGAATAAATGTATACTGTTACAAAGATTACCGTGTTAAGAAACACAAGAAAAAGACTCCTGTACATTTACGTTCTATGGAAAAAAGCCCATAAATGGGTAGGCAAAGTTCAAGGTACAATAAATAATATAGGCACCAGAAAAGCCAAAAAATCTGAATAAATGGCCAAGGGTCAGGGGAAAACTGTGTTAAATATGGTCAGCAAGACCAAAGGTTGATAATGATAACTGATAACTAGATAACAAACAAATATAGTTTAGGAACTGCCAAGCAGTCAAGGTTACTAAGTAAGGAACAGAATCATATAACAAGACATCTAGGAGTCCACATAAAATTAAACCACTTTCACACTATTGAGTAAACATTCAATGTGACTGTCTGACTTCTGGTGTTACCACTCGTATCACACTGTCAACCATACCAGTAAAGGTATTTACTGAAAGTTAATCACGTGCATGTACATAGTGCCTATAGATTCTGTTTGCCCTAGACCGGTGTTGCCCTAACTGTGAGGCTGGCCTCCTGGGGGGGGGGCTTGAAGCAGTGGCAGGGGTACTTAGCCTGATGACAGGTTAGGGTTAGAATTGGGGAGAAAGGCCATATGTTCTGAAAGCCCAACCTGAAGGGCAGTGATGAGATTTGGGGTAAATATATATTTGGTGTACTAGGTTTTCATGAAACGTTGGCTAAATGGCCCATACACCAATATTTTACTATGTAAAATTATGTAAAATAAACTAAGGAGGGCACTAAAGGTGAGATCTTCATGTGGGACTAAACATAGGTTCGACTTTCAAGAGTGAGTGAGTGACTTTAGCTGAAAAAGATTGACAATCACTGACCTGGACTAATGGCCATTTGTTTTTTTTTTACTTTTTCATTTTACCATTTTGTGTTTTTTTTACCCATAAAAACTGTTTATTGGCAGCATGACTATTGGATAATCTATTTTGGCCACTAATTACGCTGTTATTTTGTTATTTCATTGATTTACACAATTTTGGTGGTTTTATTGCAATTTTATCCCTGCATTGTTGTATGTGTATCTAGTTTTGCTGTTTGGTACTTTGGTATACAAAGATTTTTTTTACTTTGTTTGATCCGTCAGAATATGTGCTTTCCAAAAAGATCTGGGGGTCTTTTGAATATTTGGGGGTCTAATGGCACATAACGCACAGTCTGGGCTCTGTTTTCAGCAGATGAGTTGGCCAGCGTGAAAATTCATATACACGTTTTTCATTTGGGGTCCGTACTTACACATACTTTGGTAAATCTATGCATATTGGGCATCAAACTATTCAGTAGACCTCTGATGTCCATATTTAGGGTGATTTTTTTTTGTACGTAAAACGTTGTGTGAGATAAATGCGGCAAGCTGCAAAATTTTAGGCGATTTTCAGAAATGCCGTAAAAACCTCAATGTTTAGAAAAGATTTGCAGTTTGGTAGTTTGGTGTAGAAAGATGTCTTTATCTATGCTGGATTCATCAGAATGTGTACTATCCAAAAATATATGGTTTTGGGTTGTCTTTGTGCTGTAAGGAGGGTGGCACATAATACACAGTCTTTGTTCACAGAAAGCAAATAGGCAGCAGAGAAAATTCATATGCTCTATTTTTATTTGGGGTCTGCACATTCCACCTGCTTTGGTTTATACATATTGGGCATCAAACTGTTCAGTATACCCTTGGCGTCAATATTTAGGGTGTTTTACAATTGTATATAAGAAATTGGGCATAGCATTGCAGTATGGTTGTTTGGAGTAGAAAGACATAATTAAGTATTTTGGATTTGTCACAATGTGTATTTTCCAAAAAAAAAAAAGGTTTTGGGGGGGTCTTTGTGCTATTAGGAGGGTTTTGTGGCACATAATATGCAGCAGGGGACTTTGTTCACAGAAGCGGACAAAATTTAGATGCATGATTTTTATTTGGAGTCCACACATGCCACCTGCTTTGGTATATCTATTCATATTGGGCATCAAACTGTTTAGTAGACCCTTGACATCAATATTTAGGGTGTTCTACAATTGTATGTAAGAAACTGGGCGGGCTAAATATGGCCAATTGCAATATTTGCAGGCGATTTTCAGAAATGTCATAAAACCGCTGCTTTAGCGTAGCTTTGCAGTTGAGTAGTTTGGAGTAGAAAGACACAATTAACCATTTTGGATTTGGATTTCAGAATGTGTACTTTCCAAAGATATATGGTTTTCTGGGGTCACAATAATTTTTTGTACCTTGTATCCCACATAAAACTGGCAGTGTTTATAAATAAGTGCAAATGTAAGCCTTCAAATAAGTAGATTATAAGGTAGATTCTGGGGTCTTTACATGCCATGTACTTCAATAAACCTATGTACATTGGGCATCAAACTGTTCAGTGGACTGGAAATTTGGTAGTGTACTGCTTGGATATTATGATCTATACAAGTGAGAAATCTCCATAAAACTATATATATTTGGTATTGGCGCATTTAGGAGACATAGAACTTTCTGCTCGTACATAAAATAAATTATGTTTCTGATATATGTGATTGTACTATGTAAAACATGATTTTTTTTCATTTTATTAGACACTTACCCCCATATGCAATAAAAGTAGGGATGCACCGAATCCACTTTTTTGGATTTGGCCGAACCCCAGAATCCTTTGTGAAAGATTCGGGCGAATACGGAACCGAATCTGAAAAGGAAGGGGAAAACATTTTTTACTTCCTTGATTTGTGACAAAAAGTCACATGATTTCCCTCCCGCCCCTAATGTACATATGCAAATTAGGATTCAGTTCCGCCAGTCAGAAGGATTAGGCCGAATCCTGCTTTAAAAGGCCGAATCCTGGCCGAATCCAGAACCGAATCCTGGATTCGGTGCATCCCTAAATAAATGATGCTAAGTTTGCCCAATATCAGTAACCCATAGCATCCAATAAGATGTGACCAGTAAATCATACCTGTTGATTGCACTGTGTTGCTCCTGGGCAAACCTAGGGGGTTATATCTCAATATTTTCTGCTACAAACTCCGATCAAATCCGCTCAGGTTTTATATGTTTATTTATTATTACATTTTCCCAAAAATCTGCTCTGCGGGAAAAAAATCTGATTTCCACGATTTTTTCATCTGATTTTAATGAATTTCACTGTTTTACGGAATTTTCACCCTAAAACTTTGGGGTATTGCACAAAACCCAGCACACATCAAAAAATCATTAGGACTTCTCCCATTGACTTATATGCAGCCTTGACAGGTCTGAGATGCCGGATTTTCAGATTCTGGCTTTTCCATCCTTAGGTTTTAATAAGTTCCGAAAAATGTGTGATTTTTTAAAAGTCTGATTTTATGAAAAAAAAATCTCGAATTTTTCCTGATTTTGGCATTCAGAGTTTAGTAAATAACCCCTTAGTGTCTTATATTACATAACCCACTTAGAAGCTTATATCTTTTTACAGAAGTGGAATTTCACCAAAATTCTAGCATATTTTGAAAGCTCAGGTTGTCCTGAAAAAAACATATATTGTTTTCCTGGGTAAACTAAAAGACCCCCCCCCCAGAAAAGGCCCCGAAAATGAAAGAGTAAAAAAAGGCTAAAAACTGCTTGGCAATAGATGTCAGCATTTAGGACAAATCGGCTGGCAGGGAAAGGGTTAAGGCATCTGAAATTTTAGTTCCATGGCAAGGTTATTATACAGTATATAAAATAAATGTATAGCCTTTAATTGCTGTTAATACACATTTTCTCTCCAGTTTAATGTAGAACAGTAAAACTGAGAAGTCTGCATGTAAAACAGCTGAATTGTGATTCCCTTATTTAGTTCAGGGTTCCTTGATTAAATGGACTTAATGCCAATAAATAATCAGTTTGTGTTAAATCCTAACACATATCCACAATAAATAGTACACTCTTACCTAAAAGCAAAGATTTACTGAACTGTGGTCTGTTTATAATTAAACCAGCATAAAACACAGTGTGATATTATTGGAGCTTTGGCTCCACCGTCTGAGTATTCAGGTTTAAATATAACACTAATAAATCGACGGCAAAGCACTGCAGAGCAATAATATCCCTCCTAGAGTTTAAAAATGTTGGTCTTTATTTATATTGATTGTATTGGTTTTGGTATTCAATGTTTTATTTTGCAGCTCTCTAGTTTGAATTTTAAACTGTTGTCTGATTTCTAGGGTTCCAGTGACCACAGCAAGCAAGCATGTGGTTTAATGGTAAACACGAAGGTGAGCAGGAGTAAGATAAGTAACAATTACATCAAAATGTAGCCTCCTTTCAGTTTTGAGTTGAGAGAGGCGAAAAGAAAGTCAAGAAAAAAATTTGAAATTGCTGAAGAAGAGCAAAGCTTATGTACACAAATGTATTTTTAAGATTCATTTACCTGCTAATTTTAGGCATTATTATAAGCATGTTTGGCGTTCCATTTCTTTTATTGGCCTGAAATGACTAAAGAAAGGATCCCTGAGGTCAAGTTCACAAAATGCATTTGAAAAGGAGATTTCACCTCTATGAACACCAGATGCATTAGATAACATTGCATTTAAATGTCAACATTTTAGGAAGTAAGGTACACGCAGAAAACAATTTAAAGGGATACTGTCATGGGAATTTTTTTTTTTCCAAAATGAATCTGTTAATAGTACTGCTCCAGCAGAATTCTGCACTGAAATCCATTTCTCAAAAGAGCAATCAGATTTTTTTATATTTAATTTTGAAACCTGACATGGGGCTAGACATTTTGTCAATTTCCCAGCTGCCCCTGGTCATGTGACTTGTGCTCTGATAAACTTCAATATGGCTATAGTAAATGTATTACAGATATATACTGTACATTTATTATTCACAATACAATAACTGTATAAAAGAGTGCTTTTAAAGGAGAAGAAAAGCTAGCAAAGCAGTTTATTGCCAATAGATTAGCCACAATAGTGCAAGATATACGACTATATTTATTCTGCAGAATGCTTTACCATACCTGAGTAAACAGCTCTAGAAGCTCCTCTCTGCTTCTTTAGGATAGCAGCAGCCATATTAGGTTGGTGTGACATCACTTCCTGCCTGAGTCTCTCCCTGCTCACTCATAGCTCTGGGCTCAGATTACAGCAGAGAGGGGAGGAGGGAGGGGGAGAGGAGCAAACTGAGCATGCTCAAGCCCTGCCCTGGAGGTTTATGCTGAAAACAGGAAGTCTGATACAGAAGCCCATGTGTACACAATAGAAGGAAAGAAATGTGATGTCTCTTTTGACAGAAGAGTCAGAGCAGAATTACTTTGAGGGTTTACTGGTGTATTTATATAGACCTTTCTGATAAAACGTACTTAATTTTAGCCTTTCCTTCTCCTTTAAACATATAATTAACTTTTTAACTAATTAGGTGTTACTGCTAGACAATTCCAATGCAATTGCTCATACAACATTTTGAGCCATATTCTAATGGTGCAAACTTTAGGGCCAGTTAATAAATTACATGCAAATGAACACAAACTGTTCCTGAGGGGAAGAAAGGGAAGAAAGGGAACAGCAAGCCTTTCTCATGCAAAGGTACAGGACTACCTTGCAACAGATGCAGGTAATGCTGTATGAAGGGCATGATGTATGAACTCATGTTCTGCATCCATCCACCCAGAGATTTTAAATGAGCCCTACAATATAAATATGATTCAATTACTGCCATAAAAATAATTATCTACTGAATATAATAATTTTAGTACCTAATGTGATTTATAGACTTGAATGCGCCTTCTCCATGTCAGAATTATGCACTGCAAAACTATTTAGGGTTACATTCTTAATGGAACTTTTCCCCGTCACGGACCAAAGAATCGGACATTGCCAGACTCGTTTAATTACATGTGCCATTATTTTTTATTTGCACTGCTTGAACAGGCTGTAAAGTAGTTGCTTAAGTCACATTTGCTGCAGGGCCATAGTTAATTAGTGCTTTTAAATAATACGCTAAAGCCATTAAGTCCATCGCACCGTTGAGATTTGAAAGTATTTACCCATTCCTTGCTTCCATTATTAGCAGTTTATTATACTTGATATTAATGAGGTTAAAGCAAAACACTTGCATTTGACATGCTGTAACAAATGACTTATAGAGATGTGGCACATTTATGGTTACAGCATATAGTATAAAACCTCCATTGCAATTAACATTATATAACATTTGTTAACATTAAATGGTAGATACTAATACTGGCAAAAGCAGGTTATCTATGTTTTGTCATGCAGAAGGCTTTCAGCACATGATAAGCATACTATATACTATATATGGAAACAACTTAAAACATAAGAACCCTATCACACACATACCATAGTTAATTTAATCAGGAGTCAATTAAATTGCCCCTGCATTTTGGACTTTGGGAGAACACTGGAGTACAGCAATGAATTGGGTAGGTATATTGGGAAAAAAGTGCTGTAAACCACCTAACGCGTTTCGGGATTGTATCCCTTAATCATAGGCTTAATCATAGCCTATGATTAAGGGATACAATCCCGAAACGTGTTAGGTAGTTTACAGCACTTAAATCCCAATATACTTATCCAGAAGTGCCGTCAGCCTGTGGAGTTTTTTGATATACTTACAGTGGGGACACTGTTGATTGAGCACCTGGTTGAAGGGAATATCGGTGAGCTGGAGCGGTCTGTTTTCCTGTTTCTCTGATTCACAATGAATTGGGTAGACCATGCAAAGACTGCGGATAGCTGGCTGGTATCGAACTTAGGACCCTAGCAATTCAATATATCCTATTTATATCCCTCCTGGTGTGTCTTTGTGTCAGGAAGACACTATTCACTGGTCATTTTTATTTGCAAATTAATTGGCACACTTTTCAGGTAAATTAAGCTATAATTTATATCACATTAATTGCTATCCTTTTTATATGTGTTCGGAAATTTCCATATCCATTTTAGAACAATAAGTAAGGTAACATCCACCCCAATTGTTCTATGGGGTGTTGCTATAAATTTTTTATTTGTTGACAACTGCAACACTGCTCTGACCTCCTCCCCTGATTGTCCCACACCACTCTCTTCTTCCTCTGTTCCTCTTTATACATATGTGCTCATTTTCCCATTCACACCTACTCAGCCCTTATGCTCAGTTTACAACAATCAATTGTCTATATGTTTACCTCAAGAGCTAAATTATGCATAAAACTATTCCTCCATAACCTCTGGAATGCTCTACAGGTATGGGACCTGTTATCCGGAAACCCATTATCCAGAAAGCTCAGAATTACGGAAATGCTGTCTCCCATAGTCTCAATTTAATCCAAATAATCCAAATTTTTAAAAATTATTTCCTTTTTCTCTTTAATAATAAAACAGTGCCTTGTACTTGATCCAATCTACAATATAATTAATCCTTACTGGAAGCAAAACCAGCCGATTGGGCATATTTAATGTCTACATTTTCTAGAAATCTTGCATGAAGATCCAAATTACAGAAAGATCCATTCTTCAGAAATCCCCAGGTCCCTAGTATTCTCTATAACAGGCACCATACCTAAAGTATCTTGCATGAGACAAGCTCTCGCACTCACACTATTTACAAATCTTATTGGGAATCACTTTCTAGAGGAAGTATTTCACTAGTCTAAAGGTGGCCATACACAGGTCAATGCAAGCTGCTAACAGACCGAGTTGGCAGCTTATTGGCCCATGTGTGGGGCTCTTCGATGGCTTCCCTGATCGATATCTGGCCGAGAGTCGGCAAGATGTTGCTTGTGCAATGGATAAAAATCCCATTGGATCGCTGACCGTATCTGTTCATTGATGCAACCCCCGATCAGACCAATTGTTGGGCCCTATGGGCCGATATCACCCACCTTGAAGATGGGCATATGGGGAGAGATCTGCTCATTTGGTGAAATCGCCAAATGAGCAGATCTCTATGTGTATGGCCACTTCCAACAACAAACCCCTGACTTATGCATTTGTTCCACTCTCCATTTGATTTGCTCAATTCTAATCCTGTTTGTGTTTATGCTTACATTAGTGTTGCTAACTGAAAGCCCCATTTACTAAGCATTTTCATTCACCAGAGTGTAATGTAAGCTTGGCTGCGTGTCTTGCACTGGATCTGGAGGACCGGGGGCATGGGGTCTGAGATTATCAGCGACAGCTATGGCTACACAACTGACTGGTGAGTGTGACAATAGAGGGATGAGAACCCAAGGGAGTGAGAATGGCAATGATATAAGTGAATTTAAAGGTGGTCTAAGGGAGATCCCTGGCAAGATGTGACAACGGTGGGTCTCAAGAGCCCCCACAGTCAGTGGCAGTATGGGAGCCTCAGGGACAGCAGCGAAGGATACCTATGGGTGCACAGGCTGCAGAGGTGGTTGCTGGAGTGGAGGGTTCAGGACATGCAGGAATGAGGTAGGTAGGTCTGAGGCAGGTTTGGGGGAGGAAAAAGAAAGGGCTGGAAGCAGCTGTATGGTAGCAAGTGTGGAGAATGTGACTGTCCTGAAGGGAGTGACAGTTCAAGAAAAAGAGGAGGGGAAAAAAAGATGGAAGGTTCAAAGTTACTTCCCATGTTTGACTTGGCAAATGGTAGTACATACATTTGTTTTGAGGGCCCGCTGGGGGCACATTTAAAAGAGTAAGGCAAAAAATATGGAAGAGAGATAATATAGACATATTTATGCTCCTTCCTCTTGAACAATTTAACATTGCAAAGTGGGAGAAGGGAAAAGAACATCATAAAGATGAGGATGAGGACAGAAGGCGTTATAGGCTAATTCCTAGAACATTTGAGAATTGGCTTCAAACGTTTTCTATTAAGGCTAGCGTGATTGGGGAGAAGCATCCTGAAGATTGTTCGGGCTTGTTTTGCTATTTGTATTCAATATGGGAGGCTTATAGGACATATGGGGAACTGCCTGGCTTAAATAAGATAAACAGTTCAGATATAGGATGTCAGTCAAGAGTTCTTTGCAGTGGGACCCTAGGGATATTAGTTTGTGGATGCGCATAATGACTGCGCAATGGGTGCAATCAGCAACGGCTACTCCAGGGGCAAGTCATAACCCCTTTCTGCCAAGCGCCGGCAGACAGGGTGCCGCCAGCTCAACAGGTTTTCTAGAAAAGGTGTCTGCTGGCTATTCAATGACAGCCATTGTAAGTGGGGATCAATGTGCAGGTTCAGGCAGCATGTTCAGGTTGTGGGGTTCGTCTACCCCTCTCCCCGGTTTTTCAAGAGGCAAAAGCCAGGGGGAGTCAAACAGGGAGACAACTTTGGAAAAAGGGAGGAGCCCAATAAAAGTAAATGAGTTGGGGGTATGGTTGGATAGGTATCCGGATAGGGAGAAAGCAACTCTTTTGCGGGATGGTTTTTTTATTTGGTTTTCATATCCCATTTCAAGAGGGTAAGGAGAGTACGGTTTGCAAAAATCTTAGGTCAGCAAGAGAATTTTCAGAGGTGGTCAGGGAAAAATTGGAAAAGGAAGTATGTTTGGGTAGGATGTCAGGCCCATTTACGGAGGCACCCATTGCTAATTTAAGGATTTCTCCCCTTGGGGTGGTAACCAAAAAAGAGATAGGGAAGTTTTGCCTCATCCATCACTTATCCTATCCAAAGGGTGAATGATGGTATCATCAAGGATGTTGTGAGAGTTTGTTATGCTTCCTTTGAGGTGAAGCTAATTAGGTCATACGGCATGGGAGCCTTAATGGCTGAAGTTAATATCGAGTCAGCATTTCAGCTACTGCCGATACACCCAACTGATTGCACCTCTATGAATGCAAATTTGAAGGGCAGGTGTATATTGATAGGTGCTTACCAATGGGTTGCTGCATATCATGTGCCCTGTTTGAGGCTTTTAGTACGTTCCTGGAATGGGTGGTGAGAGAACAAAAGCGGTCATCCATTATTTGGATGATTTCTTTTGCATTGGAAAGGCAAATTGCGGAGTGATTTTGCAAGTACTATTAGCCAATTTTCAGAAGTTGGGAGTACCAGTAGCACAAGAAAAAACTGAGGGACCCTCTTGCATCATAAAATTTATAGGAATAGAGATTGATTCCATTACCATTCAATATCGTTTACCTGGGGATAAGATTGAGTAGTTGAGGAACTAGGTAACATGCATGGAAGGTGCGAGGAAGGTGATGCTTTGGGAGATGCAGTCATTACTAGGAAAGCTCAATTTTGCCTGAAGAGTAATGCCCATGGGTGAATATTCAGTCGAAAGTTGGCCCTGGCAACAGCTGGAATTGAAAAAAACATATAATTTTATTTGGCTAAATGGTCAGCACAGAGCTAATATGAAAGTGTGGGGAAAGTTTTGGCAGAATACAATGAGTGTTCAATGTGGCAAGCAGTGGCACAATCAAATGCACAACTTGATTTGTACACTGATGCTTCAGGGGCATTGGGTTTTGGTGCCTTTTTCAGAGGGAAATGGTGTGTGGTCAGTGGGGTCAGTGGCCTGAGGTGTGGCATGCAGAAGGTCTCACAAAGAATTTGGCATGTCTGAAAATTTTACCAATCATTGTAGCTATGGAGATTTGGGGGAGGGAATTGGCTAACAAGAAGGTCATTTTTCATTCGGAGAACATATTAGTTGTCTTGGCAATTAACAATATCACAGCTAATTCTGTACCGGTCATTAATCTGCAGTTAGTTCTGCGATGTTTATAACTCAACATTTGTTTCAGAGCTATGCGTTTTCCGGGAGTTGATAACGGGATAGCTGATTCGCTTTCTCATTTACAGCTGAAACGCTTCAGTGTCCAATTTCTTTTCCGGTCTGCCATTCCATTTGGCACGTGGCAGAGTGGGTGAGGGGGTCGTTAGCGCTCACCACTTGGAATGCTTATAGCAGGGTATGGCAGCAGTGGGACAAGATAGAGAGGTATGTTCCAGGGCCTATTGGGGATTTGGAGAGGCAGGACTGTTGTGGTTCATAGTGGAGTTAGGCGTTAATAAGCAGTCACATGCTGTTTTAAATAGGACACTTGATGTATTGTCCTTTTTGTTTAAGCTGAGCGAAAAAAAATGTTATCATTAGGCAGGCGGGTTAAGGGTTTTGGAAAAAAAAAAATTTGCATCGATTCCAGGAGACTTTTACATTGTTGGAGAATTTGTTTACGCAACTCGAGTTAGTGTGTTGCTCCATTTACGAGGTCTGTGAAGTGAATTCAGTTTGCATTCATTTAGGATTGGGGCAGCCATGGAGGCAGCAAGGGCGGGTTCAGAAGAGGCAATGATTGAGAGATTAGGACGTTGGGAGTCCGACAGGTTCCAGTCCTATGTGAGGCCTCATTTGGTGTAAGGAAGTAAGAAAAAATGGGTTGTTTGAGAAAAAGAGAAGTATATAAAGAAAATAAAAAAACTATTATGCAGAACTAACATTTTTTAATTTTCGAAGGAGAGCGCTGTACAGTTTTGGTTTGCGGGTTGTTTGAGAAAAAGAGAAGTATATAAAGAAAATAAAAAAATTATTATGCAGAACTAACATTTTTTCATTTTCGAAGGAGAGCGCTGTACAGTTTGGGTTTGTGGGTATTCCTACATTGCAAGAGCAGAAAGAAGGGAACGTTTAAGGGCTGGGGGTCGGTATTTTGGTATGTCAAGGAAAGAAATCAACATTCACTGTTAGGGAAAAGGTGGTATGAGGTGGGAACAGGTTCGCCCTCAAATGGAGGGTATCTTTGATTTTCGGGGACCTCCGGATATCTTAGTCTTACATGTGGGGGAAATGATGTGGGTAAAACTCCCATGAGAGAATTGATAAAAGACATGAAAAGGGATCTCTTGCAGTTATTGGATAAAGCCCTAAAGACATTATTAGTCTGGTCACAGATTATACCTAGAATCAATTGGAGGGGGACGAGATCAGTTGAAGCCATAGAAAAGACCAGGTTTAAGATCAACATGGCGATGGCAAAGTTTATCAGGCGGCAAGGAGGCATTGGGGTGAGACTCCGTTTATTGGAGAAAGAATGCTTATACCATGGAGTGGATGGGGTACACCTCAACAAGGTCGGTAAAAATATATTACATTTTGGTTTACAAGAGAGTGATGAAATAGCTCTCCAAGTGTGGAGGGGTATGCAGCCATGAGGGGTCAAGTCTGCATACTGTTGCGGGTCCCTGGTAATGGAATCAGTGCTTCGAAAGGCAAGAGGTTGACAGGCCGACACGGTGTCGGTACCTGTTTGATTAAAAAGTCCTCTCTAAGAGCAAAGGGCTCTAGGAGGTGGTCTGGTTCTTTATGGATGGTAGGAGTTGCAACCCAACATATCCACCATGCTTGAGGAGTGCAAGCAGCTGGTGGCTGGTACAGTTACATGTACACCTACTTGGGTCCATTGCCAGGGACCTAGGGGATTACTCAGTTATGGTAATATGTGTTATGGTAATGTGTTATGGTAATATGTGTTATGTTACTGAATAAAACTTGTTATTCTGTGCAAGTGTTTTTTGTTAATAAAGAATTTGTATAACAGGTTTATTAATAAAGCTGCGGCAATAAAAGTCAATTTCCAATTCGGAATCTAAAGAAGGTGTGGGTTCTCTTATCTCTAGGAGTTGGTTTAGAGGGTAAAAGTCAGGTTTGTGTCCCTGCCTCTGTCATGAGTCAGTGAAGAATATTTTCACTTGAAATCAAACAACAGGATTGTGGATAAACCATGGATTTTGTGGGGAATAGGTACGTATGGCTATGTCGGCCAGATAAAGTAATCACTTCTTCTCTATCTGTGTATTCTGCAAAAAGAAAGTATCAAAATAATGCTTTACAGTGTATTACTGCCATTTTATAATAATTGTTTAATTATGCTTCATAATAATTCAGAACTACTCACAGGTCATGCAAAAAAAATTGCTTAAGTATATTTTATCTTATAGTCTGAATTGTATTAGGTATGCACTGTGCAAGTAGCTCCCTCTGGTGGGCATTGATTCAGTTGCTAAAAATGTTTCTGTTGAAGTAAAAAAAAGCTGAACGCCATTAATGGATATGTCAAAATGAAAAAAATACGTTTTTATAATGTATGAATATAAAGTCCACATCAGTAAAAAAAAATAACAAAACACACACACAAAGCAGCGCTGGCTTCAGATTACCAACATTATATCAAAATCTAGATTTTACAGATTTTAAACTTTTTGCTTTGATTTTGCTTGTCAGGTAAATCCATTTTATGAGAAGTTTCCATAATCTTACAAGGCTGAAATTAATTTAATAGCACTTAATGATACTAATTAGGAATAATCATTGTAGAACAATCACCTCTTTTTATTGCTTAATTTCCTTTTAGTATGACCAGGCATAGGCACTAGTGATGGGTGAATAAATTCGGCAGGCATTGATTTGCGGCAAATTTCCAAGTTTCACCGGCATTGGTGAGCGTCAAAATTGTTGCGCGCATAAGAATTGCCACACGTCAAAATTATTCAGACACCATTGACTTTAATGCATTTGGACAAAATAGTCGTGCGTATAAAAATTGTCGCTCGCGTCAATATTGTCGCACCTCAAATTTATTCATTGACTTCAAATTGCTTCACCATTTTTTTGCTGATTCTCTAATTTTTCGGCGAAGCAAAATGGGACAGATTCGCCCATCACTAACAAGCACCTTCTAACTTTGAAGGTTATACTCATGCTCTTGAGTAGATATGTTTGTATGTACTAGAGTGTGAATGACTTCAATGTAAACCCTCCTTTTTATAATACTTACATTGATTTCTTCTTTTCTTAATCCAATATTTCCTCGAGTATCCTCTTTAAACTGTAGAAGTCAGCACGATGTAGTCAGAATGAGAAATCGGCTGTAATGTAATGGCATTAACAGAGGTGATTATGACAAGCTAGTCTGTGCAGGGCAGTACAACCCTGACATCTACAGCTTTAAACTACAGAATGTGGAGGGGGCTTCACAGAGATTGGACTTAAATGGGCATTAGACAAAAGAGAGCTTTATTTAAAATAAAATACGCTGGCACATGAACTCTGGGGTAAAATAACAAATGTAACCAGCCAGGAGAATAAGTATCATTCAATTCAGTCAATTAGACTTTTAAGTACATACACAAACTCGCTTGTATAATAGCCATATAAACCCTTACTATTCAGCTGCCACCAGAATGCAATAGCCATTTCATCAGCCACCTTGTCATTTATGTTGTTCATAGTCTTAATTACTGTTCTTCCTTACTTATGTGTTCTGAATGCTAGATGCCCTACTTTATGCTCCACACATCTACTCACTTGTCTGTGGGTAGTATTCATTTATGAATGAAGCCCCAAGCACTGCACTACTTGCTGCTAGATGCTGGCATGTCTTTGTGTTGTAGGCCAATGTGATAGATACAACAAGTAATGCATTTTGCATGTGGTTATGAGACACTAGGCAAAGCTGCATCATTTATAACCAAGCATCCATTGGTTACTTTTCTCTTGTGACCTTGGGTGGAAAGATAGGGCAACACAAATTATTGTCTGCTTGAAGCAAGGCTTTCTTTGCGTGGTAGTTTGCCTGTAACAATCTAAGGGCAGATATTATGAAGCCCACAGCAAATTATTTTTCAGGTCCCCAAATTGTCTAGAGGTTGACCTGTTTTACCAATATTTGTATATAAATTAGGGTCTCATGGGGCCCCCATACCTCCTGCCCCCCTGCACGTGCAGGGTCTGCTTCCTCTGTCGTTACACTCCTGTCTAAGGGGTCTCAACACAGACTTAAAGGAGAACTAAAGCATAACTAAAGAAGTAGGCTAGAAATGTTGTACAAATGCACATTCAACTAGCACAAAAAGTGCATGACTTCCATATTTAAAGCTTGATTTTTTTATTGGTTTGAGATACAAGGAGACCCCCTTTACACTATGTTCACACACATGCAGGGTCCGTGCGTGTGCGCATCAGCCCCATCTGCTGCGCCGCCGATCGATTGTGTGTGTTTCTGGCAGTCGTGGCAGGAATAAACATGCAAATCACGGATCTGGGCTCAAAATGTTTATAGAAAAACACAAGGCGTGTTGCAATTCAGCTTTTATTAAAGAAGTGCTAGACAGTACTGGACATTCAGTACATCATATTTCATTACCAAAATTATTGACAAATGTACAAAACATTTTCTTACATTTCACAGTCGTCTGTGATGCTGTCATTGTTCTGCTTAATCAGAGATGTCCACTTTGCAACTCTCCAGCTGTTGCTGGTAAGTGGGGGGAGGGGAGTGATTTTCTGCTAGTTGTAGTCCAGTAACAGAAGGAGAGCAGCAGATTGGACATCACTGACTATATGATATAAAATACATATATGTAAACATTTCTTGGGTTAAATTGATGCATACTAGGAAAGCCTTCTAATCTACAGTACGGTGTACTCTTTAAATTATTTATTTGGCTTCCATATCTAGCATCTCTTGCTTTTGGCTCATGAAAATTACCAACACTTTTTTACTCATTTTATATTTCAAGAAGTGCCACCCTATTATAGTAGAAATAAAACATGTACAAGTACATATATAAAAAAAACCTTCTAATATTATCTTTCTTTAATATGATATTAAAGTGAATGGTAACCCCTTTTCCCTTCCCCCCCAGGAATGCCTTAATCCTTTGTTATAATTCAAAATCCTCCAGATGAGTTTAGGAACAGTTTAAACACAGTCTTATACTTTTCCCTACAAAGGAATGAGGCATCAATAACTTATTATGACAAAAGGTATTTCATTTTAATTATTTGGAATCCCATCTTCACATGTGAAAGAAACTTGTTTTCCTTTAATAAAGATACACAGATGTCAGTGCTGTAAAAAATATATGCCATATTATTCCAGTGTTTGTTATTTTCACCATGTTCTCGAAAGAAAAGAAATGGATTTGTCTTTTTCTTGCTATTTTTAATATCAATATCCTTAAACAGATTCTCTTCTGATGCATTTTCCATTTCAACCAATTCTTCACAGCTGCCATAAGCTTTTTAAATACTCCATCTTCCTTTAATAATCACTGAAAATGAATCCTTATTGGGTTGACTTAGTGCCTTGCATAAAGAATCTCAGTTCCCCATGGTCTATCACAAAGAGCCATTGTTATCCTTGGTGCCATACATTTCTGCAAGTTTTTTAAATCGAGGACCCCAGTCAGATAGATAGTCATAGCTCTGCTCTGAGTCTGTACTTAATGACTGCAATGAGCTTAAAGAATGGGCCACAGATCCCTCACCTTCAAACATATATGTCTGGAGGGAGTCAAAGGGTGGAGCGCAGACATCAGTATCAGCTTCATAGAGTTTAGCCAACATGTAGCTGTGAACATTATTGTCCATTCTACACGTCTGAGTCACATAACGGGATAAACTCTCAATCTCAGGTTTCATGTCTTGTCTAGTTTTCCCCATGTGGGCTTCTCTTGGATTCCACAAAGCTGCAATATCAAATGCCTCAGTGTCTTCTTCTCCACCACCTTCATCATCATACCTAACAATGTTCTCATGGACATTATCCTCTTCATCAATAGTGTACGGCTGCTTTCTGTGCCTCCTCATGGACAGGATAAGTAAGACCAGGACTGTAACAGAGATAACACATTTATATTATAAATCAAAAGGAAACTTGTCAGCATGGCTTAAAATATATCACAGTACAAATATTATTAATGTGTGAAATAACAAATATTTAACAAAACACTTTGCAGGATATTTAAAAAAATATATAATTCTCCAGTATAAGAAAACAAGCTTAATCAATAGCAGCCTTTTGAACCGCTCATATCACTTTTCTAATGTTCTCCACTTTTTGATTTGGAGTGACCTCCCCAGCAAGCTAGCAAGTCGTATATCACTCTTCAGTTCTCATTAATGACAGAATATGACAGCAAGAGTATTACTGCATTCTCGCTCTACAAAATCCCCCTCATCCTAGGAAGGCAATTGATGACTAATGGGCAGATTTAAATTGGTGAACACTGTATGCAATCACCCTGCTATTGAGAAAAAGAAACGGTAAATAAGGATATCAGATTTAAATTGGTGAACACTGTATGCAATGGCCCTGCTATTGAGAAAAAGAAAGCGTAAATATGGATATCAGAATCCAAACCATTTCAGCAGAGCTGTTAAATACATGAATGCTAATAATATATCTTGTGAATGAAAGTTATTCAATTAATATATAGCAGAAAGTTCATTTAACTAAAGTCATTTTATATTTATTGTGAAACAAATTGAGATCTATGCTACCTGTGGCAACCCACTGCCATTTCTCCCTGGCACATGGCGCATTTTGCAAACTTATCTATAATTTATAAAAATAAAATACCTGAAGGTGACACATATGTGAGTAATAATAGAAAGCATGGCTAGAAGGAAGCAATGAGAAACCTACAAATGGCGACCGTTGGCTTTGTAGCTCATAACCAAAGCCATTGGGTATTGTAATGGTGATTTCTATTTCTAATGAGAAGTAATACATGATTTCCAGCATTTTGATGCTGCTTTTTTCCCTTGGGTTGTCACTGCAAATATCAACTGTTTGAAGTTAAACATAAAAGTGTTCTTTTCCACTTGTGTTACTGGGCATTATGAAAAATATTCTTATGGGTCCAATGTAGTAATTGGAAAATGAGAATGACACAGTAATAGAACAGGAAATATATATCTAAAATATATCTAAATATCTAAGAACTAAATATCTTAGAAATGATAGTATCAAAGTTAAAAGGCAACAAGCAAGCAATATTTGACCACAGAGCCACACTGAACAGGAAAACAGGAAATATAAATAAATATTGAAATGCTGCTGTTGAATTAAATGAACATACAGTTGGTCTCACAAGTCATCTTTTGTATATTTACTTGACTACATGGGATATAAAACTGACAGAGCTATGCTTACTAGATCATATTTGAACCTTTCCTATTTCTTTGTATAGAATAAATGCTCATGGGGGTTTAAGTGGGCAGATTTTTGCATTCACAAGGTATGAAAAAGATTTCTATCTTTTTTATGTCATGTTCTAAGGATCAGCTGTTATCTTAGTTTTATGTTGGGCAAGCTATTATGCTATTGTGTTATCTCACTGCGCTTATAGGTACAGTTACTCTGAAATCATCTACAGTATATACTGTAACTCATCATATAAGATCAAGCCATGGCTGTATTTTAAATTTGGTTATAAAGAATTTTTTTAACACCTTTTTAATGCTTACTAATACATTACTAATTTTAGCACTGTATTTGCAATTATTCCAAATCAGGTTAGCTAAACAAGTAATACATTCATAATGTTAAGGATAATACCTAATAGGACAAAAATGCAGGTCAGGATCGCTATAAGTGCTCCCCTGCTTAGACTGATGGGTAATGTATATGGTTCTGCATTGCAAGACATTATATCTCCATCTTTGTCACAGCTGCACACTTGGATAGTTAGTGTGCCAGTACTGCTCAGCCTGGGATTCCCATTATCCGATATCAGAAGCGGAAGGTAAAAAGTGCTCTGTTCAGACTGTTTGAAGCCTGGTCTTCTGGTTAAAATCCAAGCAGTGTTGTCTGTGCAAAAAGAAAAAAAAGGCAAACACATATGTATTACGCCTAATATGATCAAAATCAATAAGGTGTTACAGGTATGGGAATTGTTATCCAGAATGCTCGGGACCTGGGGATTTCCGGATAACAAATCTTTTCGTAATTTGGATCTTCATATCTTAAGTCTACTACTGTATCAGCCTGAGATTTCTGTTGTAGAAAAACAGATGCAGCAAACATATTTACACATTTGGAGGTATATTTATCAAGGGTTGAATTTCGAGTTCATGGGAGCTATTTTAAACTCCCAGGAACTTTCATAAACTCGAAATTTGACCAACTGCAATTTATAAAAAAAAAAAATTTTTTGTACTTAGGTGACTAGGATCGACCTGCAAACTGGAATCGAATTCAAACCGATTTCAATTTAAGTTTTTTCTCTGAAAAAAAAACTAGATTTTCAGGAGACAGCAAACAACTCCAAATTGATCCCAGGATGTCCTCCCCATAGGCTAAAACAGCAATTTGGCAGGTTTCAGGTGGAGAATAGTTGAATTTGAGTACTTAACGGGTCAGTGTATGATACATTTCGAAAATCTAATTCTAATTTTTAAAAAAAACTCGAATCTAATTTTAACAATTCTCTAGTGGAATTTGACAGTTTTGGCCATACAAAAACTTGAAAATTCGAAATTCGGAAATTCAAATATTTCACCCTTGATAAATCTACCCCTAGATGTCACTTTAGTCAAATAGATAATTGTTATTTTCTACTTAGTCAGCAAAATGCTGTAACTAAGTATATGCCTAGCCTATCTCAGTACATTGTACCGAAATACTTGCTAAGAAGTTATGCCAGCCATAACCATCTTGTACTTACATATGGTATTGTTGCAAGGATTAGGTGATTTGCTATCATTTGATGCATAGGATACAGAAGCATCATTCCCACTGAGGATGCGTAAATACAATATCTCACCTGCAAGAGTCCATAGGACAAGTGGGGGTAAACTTGCTACACTCAGAATTGTGCTTAGTGAGTCCAAGACTAGCAGTAAGATCAATCAGTTGTACCAGGTAAACAGTGGCCTAACTACCGGGGGTACATAGGGTGTGCAATCAAACCCGAGCCTACACTTGGTGTAAACAAAGGAATATTGGCGGAAGTCCATCACACGTGCAGGGGTGGGGGTGTTGGCCTGGTGGGAGGGGCCTGGGTGCACATCCTGTCTGGGCTAGATTAGTTATGCCACTGCAGGTAAAAATGGCTGTGGGTATGAGTGTCATGTAGTACCACATGGGCTAACAACGTGGAATTCCCAGCTGCCAAACAGTATTTGTTTCCGGCATTTTTATTATTATTATTATTATTATTTCTTCCTGAGCTTGAAAGAGTTCATTGAACCATTGATTATCTAAGAAACTAATAAGAAAAAGATGTAAAAAGGAATTTGTAAATTTTATTGCATACCACTGTAGTTTCGTAGTTACGGTGTATTTTTATAGCTATCCCAGCTTTTGTTGAAGAAACCATACTGTGTATCTTTAAAAGTGAATTTAAAAAATATTCATAAAAATGTAAGTATTAAAAAAATATGTTTGTGTAGATCAGTCTGATTACAGACATAACATGTCAGTGATGAACAGTTACAAACAACGGATGTAAAGTGTGTAAGTGTGTCAAGCTATTTAAAAGTAATACTCTAGCCCAGGGGTGGCCAAACTTTTTGCAATGAGGGCCAGATTTGGTGAGGTGAAAATGTGTGGGGGTTGACCATTCAGCCTGACATTCTTTGAACCATTAATATTAAATTACAGGAATCACGTAGTGGTAGTAGTAATATTTGGACACATTAGTGAAATGATCTGCCACTTGGTCTATACTGCTGCCTGTGTGATGAAGGGGCTAGCAAAAGACACGTACTGGAACATAGTGACGCCATACTTCTTTAGTTACTGTACTGGCACGTCAGTACGTCTATTGACACCTTCAGCCCTAAAGAAGTATGCGAAAACATTGCGTCTCTACGTGCCAGTACGTGACTATTGCTAACACCTTCAGCACACAGGTAGCAGTATAGACCAAGTGGCAGATCATTTCACTAATGTGCCCAAATATTACTGCTATGGGATTCCTGATCACACTGTGCTGGAGGGCCTCATTATTCATTATTATTAATTTCATGATGGAGGCTGAGGGCCGGTGTAAATATGAAAACGGGCCGCAATTGGCACCCGGGCCGCACTTTGGACATGATGCTCTAGCCTACAGATGACAGCTACAGATGAAATGGTTAATTACAAGGACATCAGGCACTATCCAATTTATAATCTCCATTATGCAGCATTAATTGTTCCATCTTGGCTGACCTTCAATCTCATTAATTTTGTTTGTGCACTCAGCTGGTGTCCTGTATATCTCTCAAGATTGAAGACACTTGTCCATATGGTTAAGATTTGATGACAAGCATTTAGTAAATCTAAAGCAATTTGTAATGTGGTCAACCCAGATACTCTATCATCCCTGATAGAAATGATCACACATCTGGCAGCATTTCCACTCCTCTTGGGTATCATTCCATCTTAACAATGTAATACCTGCTTTCAAAAGAGCTGTGTCTTTTTCATGTTTAAATTGTACAGCCCTGATGCTTCATAAGTATTTTGCTTCTTAATAGAAATTTTTGGGTATCAGAAAACTGCTTCTAAAAATATTGTACATTATCAACATGTTCTAATGTTTGATGTGATCTTGGCAAATCTGTAAGAGCATAATGTCAGTAATTAATAACGCTTTTCTATCATTCGTTTCTAAGTAAGTAAGGGGAAGATAAAACTTAATTTTAATTTATTAAATGCACACAGAGAAACAAAGTACTGGGTTTGGATAATAGTATTTACATACCCCATAATTTAGAATTAAACTCCCTATCTGTGCAATGGATCACTGCTAATGTGTTCTTTGTACAGGGAATTTCAGTGCACATTGTCCAATAGGAGCATAGATTCTTCTTTATTCCCTCCATGGAATGTGATGAGTCCCATCATGCATTCACCATAAATTATTTAAAAACAGACTTTAAAGTAAATACTTGAGATAGACTGGGGCAATTTACTTACTGCACTGCAGTTGCCACAAACTACCCTGCAGTCAACCTTGTGCAAAATACCTAACTAACAAAAGGTAAATCCCTAACTAATTAAATTTACTTGCTTCAACATATGCTCCTTGCAATTCTGTACTTCTGCCTTCCTCCTGCCTCCTGCTTCTAACTCAGTGAAGTTGGGCCTATTGAATCAGGCAGCTATGGGAGCTCTGGAACTACCGCCACTTCAAAACTAGTGGTAGCCCCAGAATTCCTATAGTGGCCTGTGTCTATAGCCACAGCTCAGTTGGGCCAAAAGAATCAAGTGCACATCACTCTCATGCCAAATGCTGGAAATTATGTCAACCAGACTTTTTAGTGAAATAGCTTTAATTTAAATGAATTGGCTGCTATTGCTTCAGGCACATCTTCCCGGAGACCACAATAATGCAGAATCATGGGTCAAAAACCCTTCATTTTGGGTAAAAAAATGAAATGTCAGAAAATTGCACTTTACACAATACAGTGTGGAGGTAAACAACCCCATATAATATATTTTTAATAAGAAACTTGCACTAATTTATTTTATTTATATTCACTCTCCTTGGCCACATGACCCTTGTATGCATGGATATTTGAAAGACACTTTGTGACAAGCATAATGTTATGGCCAACTTACCAACCTACCAGTGCTTAAGCCTCACACATACTGTACATGTTTGATTTCTTAAATCTTTGTTCATTGTGGAATGCTGATGGTTTTTAAAAAGCAATCCAAGGTTCAAAAATACACAGCACCACCCTTCATTTTACAGTAGACCTGTATAACCTTTAAACATAGCTGTAAAAGAAAAAGATCTGAATTGGCTTTTAAGAGATTCTATATTATGAAAATTACCTTGGTTGTCACGTAGAGTGAAATTTGGATTATTAGCTGCGTCTGGAGCTAAACTGTAGGATATGTGTTGACCCTCTTGTGGGTCATCTTGGTCTACTGCACTAACGGTCTGAATCAGCTATAATGCAAAGAAAGTGAAATAAAAGTAGCAGATATCAGAGAGAGAGAGAACGACCTTCATTAAAGTGTTTAACATTGAAGACATAGAAAAGAAATTTGTAATAAGACAACTTAAAGGAGACATACACAATATGATCTAAGAGAATTTAAAGGAGACATACACAATATAATCCTATAATACTGTTTGTATAGAGCACATTTATTCTTTGTAAATAAACGCATTTGCACCTTCTCTGCCAGTGCAAGGAGAATAAATGTGTTCTGTACTCTAATACAGTACCTAAGTAATCTGTTATACAGAGGGGGCATAACATCTCAGGTAGTTTGAACTATGAACCCCAAACAAAGTGACTCCAGAGTTATTGAAGAAGTTTAAAAAAAGTATACAATTTCCTTCATAATGTAAACAAGTTTTTCTATTAATGTAGAATGATTATTATAACTGTACATATGGGATCTGAATGCCTGGGACATGAGAATTTTCAATTGGTCTTTCCACAATTTAGAGAACAATTACATTAAGATATTTAAACCAATAGATTACTGCGGATGACAAAGAGTTTCTGGTTTGTTTAGAACAGATCCCCTACCTGTATTTGATTAATCTACTACTATTACTGGAATATCTGGAATTTACTCTATGGAAAGGAACATGTATGACTATTTTCATTAAATTACATTATTAAAGGGATACTGTCATGGGAAAAACATTTTTTTCAAAAAGAATCAGTTAATAGTGCTGCTCCAGCAGAATTCTGCGCTGAAATACATTTCTCAGAAGAGCAAACAGATTTTTTTATATTCAATTTTAAAATCTGACATGTGGCTAGACATTTTGTCAATTTCCCAGCTGCCCCCAGTCATGTGACTTGTGCCTGCACTTTAGGAGAGAAATGCTTTCTGGCAGGCTGCTGTTTTTCTTTCTCAATGTAACTGAATGTGTCTCAGTGGGACATGGGTTTTTACTATTGAATGCTGTTCTTAGATCTGCCAGGCAGCTGTTATCTTGTGTTAGGGAGCTGCTATCTGGTTACTTTCCCATTGTTCTTTTGTTTGGCTGCTGGGGGGGGAAAAGGGAGGGGGGTGATATCACTCCAACTTGCAGTACAGCAGTAAAGAGTGATTGAAGTTTATCAGAGCACAAGCAAATCTGTTTGCTCTTTTGAGAAATGGATTTCAGTGCAGAATTCTGCTGGAGCAGCACTATTAACTGATTCATTTTGAAAAAAATTTTTTTCCCATGACAGTATCCCTTTAAGTACTACTATAACCATGACGCAGGTACAGAACCTATATAAAAATGTGTTAGTTAAGGTGAACTTGCACATTTTTTTAAATCTTGTTGTTAGTAATCAATTGTACAGTGTAAACATATTCCATATTGTGGGATATCTGTAGCATTTATTGTAGCTAAGAGGTAGCTATAATAATGCTACTATGATATATATATATATATATATATATATATATATATATATATATATATATATATATATATATATATATATATACTTTGTTTCTTACACATAAGAGAAAGCAACTGTACCTGATCAGCCTTTGCATTTTCACACATTAATGTTTCAGAAAACTTAGTAAATGTAGGAGCGTTGTCATTAACATCCAGGACTTTTATTGTAACTGGCACACCACCTATTTGCGCAGGGTTATCTAAAAAGAGAAAATGTTTGCAGTTCATTGGTAATGGCTTTCAGGTTGATAAGGAAATGTGATACATATATGCATTTCCTTTGTCAACAACTTTATTTGCCTTTACTTGTTATGCGTTTTGTGGAGCTAAAAAGAAAAGAAAGTACTTAAGACTTTACAGCAGTTCTTAAAAATAATGTATATTTAACGGCTAGCCTTTTCCCCCAGATACATGTATTGCTCTTTGTCTTTTAAAAGCACAAACACATTATTACAGAGTAGGAAAAAAACTAGGTGCAGGCAGCAACGGCATATGCCATAAGATCCCTGAGACAATTCTGTCTTCTTTCCTAGGCATTATACTGTATATATGAATCAGGTGTTTATCATAAATTAGCGGTCCCTATAATTTAAGACTATCCACAAAGTACAACATTGGGTTCTGATAACTGCACAATAAAATAATTTGCTCCAATGTCTTGCCATTTTTGCTGACTGGAAGATTACTAACCAACAGTACAAACAAACAACTAAACTTAAATCTTACATTAACAGAAAATCCTGGTCTTGGTTGATCCAAATAAAATGGAAAAAACACCCCAGACCCAAATACTCTATTTTATCTGAAATTCTTAACTGGTAAGAACAAATGTAGAAACAAATCACATTATAAGTAACATTGTTTTATCATTTCTACACAATAATCTCATATACACTTTGAACATTGTAAAGGAGATAAGTTAGATGAGTTGTTCGAGCTGAATTTAAAATTGAATTGTGAGAATTATGTAACCTTTAGCTTAACAGATATTGTATTATCTTCTGCAAAGGTCACATGTGCTATAACAAACAGTATAGGTGAAAAGGAAAATGGTATAATAAATTGGTATTGTCAGCACTTTAGTTAGTTTTTTATGGTAACTTAAATAGATGATCCTGTGACATTTAAACAAGTATATATTTTGGTCTATGGCAAACATTACATATCTGAATGGCTCTCTGTCTATCTATTTCTCTCTCTCTATAACTTATTTTTACTATTTGATATCCAATGGATTTATTCTATTTTAAACAAATCACTCAAGATGAATCACAGACAGATTTAACCTGCTTTAAATCATTCTGAAACCTATAAAACTCCCTTCTCTTTGATTTATATGGATCACTCACTCATTTCCATGGCTAAAATAGTTATGTTGTGCCAGGACACTTCTTCCCTGTCCAAAGGCCTGGCAGTCATCAATGCTCCAGTGGTGACATCAACATAAAAATATCTGCCTGGATCACTGTTCCTGTCGATAGAGTACCTGCAAAAGAATATTGGATGCATATAAATCCAAAACAATAGCAAATCTTGGCAAATAATAATTGACTACTACTACTAATACTACTACTACTACTACTACTACTACTACTACTACTACTACTACTACTACTACTACTACTACTACTACTACTAAAATCAGTATTGTTTATATAAACATGTTACTAACATGAAACTCTTTGGTGGCTCCTAATACTCATATTTAATAAGAAGAATTATGTTCCCTAAATATCTACCAACTAATGTTGATCAGTGAATTGGTGAGTTAAGTTATACTTGGTCATATCAAACATACTCACAAAACAAATTAGTCAGCCTGCTAATTTAATGTACATAGCTATAGTTAAGAAGCAATTTCATTTATTGTTATGACTGTCTCTCTAAAAGACTTTGATTTACATAGATAGATGAACAAGATACATATATTTATAGGGTCTTCTTTACAATTCCATAATGGTACTTATATAAAACATTCGCTGTATGCTGATTCACCCTACAGCCCCCCTGACTTGGATGGACTCTGTTCTCAAGCCTTTGTTATTACTAGCCTGGCCTTGAAGGCAACGCCACCTGTTTGGCAGTAAGAGCAGTTCTTTGTTTTATTGTGCTCTAAAGAGATATCTGTATGCTCTCTCTTGACTGCTTTTTACTGCAGCACTCCTTTGCATAACATTACCATGTAAAAGTATATAAACCCTGTGATTTCTTTGTTCAGGTTCTGACTCTTACTGAGTTCAGAATCTGCAGAGCTTGTGTCAAATACCTTTTATTTACTTTTCACCTCAAGTGGTCTCTGTCAATTCAATACTGCACAGTTATACAAAGGCCTTTATACCAAATAACTATATGCCATACTAAACCCTATAGTTAGTTCGTTAGTTAGTTAGTTAGTTAGTTAAACAACCTTACATAATACAGTATCAAAATGCAATTACATATAACAATAACAAAAAAGACAAAATTCATTATCTAACATTCTCCTTCAAGAAGAGTAATGAGTTTACCCTTTGTGGACCTTTCTTAACTTTTTCTTAAAAGAAATGAATGTGGGTTCACTCTTTATGAAATAATTTATAAATTGCGTTGTCTCAATTAACATTGTGCCGACTGTCAGCTGCTTAATACATCCAGTACCCCAATGAGCATCCTGGATGATCCTCTGTAAGCTTCTTTCTTTTGAGAACAATAACGCTAAATAATGAAAATTATAAAGCCTTTGTGAACTAATCAACACACTACAAAGCACGTGTCGCTTCTCCGAGACAGAAACCTACAGCAGTTATTAAAGCTAATTTATAGTTCTGCTGAAAAAATAAACCAAGTTCTGTTTTTCAAACTTTCATATAAAAGTCTGTCAAGTTTTTTTCTAATTAGCAATGACATTATGTAACCTACTCACTGGCAATATTCATTTACTAGGAAGACTTTTACTGCATTAAAATATCTAAGTGAATTCATACATGAAGCAAAAGTTGTATATAACTTGCCCCAATTAGTGAATTCTTTTTCCCTGTTTGTCTCAGCTTATACTGTATTTTTCTCACTATAAGAGATGTATAAAATATTTACATTGTTTGTTGACTTTCCCCATACATATTTTAATTTCCTATTTTACATGCATTACTTTCAGTCCTAAAGAATTTTTTTTGCATGCCTAGTTCCACTTACTTGGAATGTGGGGCACAAGAGCAGATTTGTTATATAGTATTTTATAGAATTACCTTTTCTTAACATTTCAGATGGTATTTATTTTTATTTTTTTTAGTAATTTTCTAATGATTCAGTTCCTATTCTGCCTTTTTCCAGTTGTGCAAAGAGCACTTCATAGTAGGAGAGAGAAGGAGTGCCCAGAAAGCAAAAGGGGCAGAGCTTCACACTAGACAAGGAAGTAACTAAAAGCTGCAGTTGAACTGGCTGTAACAGAAAAACAAAATAAATCTGAATGCAGAGAGAAAGGTATGTTATTTTGAGGGCTGTTTAGAGTAATTTTAAAGATATAAAAACGTTATTTTATCATGTTATTAAAGGCTATTAAAAGTGTATTATAACTATAAAATCAATTATAATGTGATGTATGTGACATACAGTTTACTAAAAGCACATTTTTTCATTTTTTTGCATTTAGCCCATTGATAATCAAATAGGCAGGCTAGTCTTTTTAAGATTTCATTTCCTAAGACCAGCAATTTGAAAATACTAAATAGTACTGTAACAAGCATGTGAGTACAGTTTCTATCCAACAGTAACTGGAAGTTATAAAATATACATGTATACATGACAGAATTTTGGGATCTTTGCTTCCTAATGTAATGTAGAATTACAAAAATGAAAACAAGACAAGCCTACCTTAAGCTGGCCATACACACAACGATCCGATCGTACAAATCGTGGATTCGTACGATTTTCGGACTGTGTGTGGAGAGTCCTGACATTTTTCGTCCGGTCGTGTGGTCGATCGGACAGGTTAGTCGCCTGCCGATAATATCTCTGCATGTATTGCCGATCGTACGATTTTCAGTGGGAGACTGTCATTAGCTTTATTAGACATAACTATCGTACGATTGCTGTCAGAGGTAGCACATTGGCTGATCTGTTCTTTTACTAGTTTATTTGATCGGAATGGTAAGACTTTGATCTGAATGGTTAGTGGCAGGTCAGGAGATGGGAAAGTCAGATTGTAGGTTGATCCGTACGATCGGATCTTTACGTCTATGGCCAGCTTTATGGAGATACTGTTATTTAGACTCTTTTCATGATCCGAACTTCAGTGTTTCACTTGCTATGAATTAACTGCATTTTTATCAACATATCCTAATTTTTTGCTGACATTTGAAGGTCAGCTGTCAGCATTGAGATTAGCAGCCTTATATTATATTAATTACTAATACCAGACTTCATACCTTTGTTCTGAATTCCCTGTTTACTCAATCAATAACCACGCTTTGAACTTATATCAGTCCTTCTGCGCTAGTCACTAGGAAATATTTATATTAAAACTAAATACACAGAACTTTTAGCACCAGTCATGGGAAAATCTGGGAATTTGAGTATTTAACATTTCTCACATTACAAACTATATTTTATTTAGCCAATTATAATTTTTTGCACTGCTTTCTTATTAAAAATAAATGACTTTCTGTCCTAAATGATTATAAATGTTGTGGATCATATTTATGTCTAAACAAAGTCCTTGTATATGGGGATTAGCATTTACAACACTAGAAGAATTTCAATTCTAAAACAAGTGTACAATGTATTATTATTCTGTGGGATGCAGTTACAAGTAATATCACTTATAAGAACTAACATCTTCCCTACTAGCAAAAATCTTATAGTACTATTAATACCCACTTGAAAGTATGGCAACAGCAGGCTCATTTATTTTGCTAGTCTGTGAAAGGGAGCCTCAAGAGATAACTTAGACTCCAAAGCTGCCTAATCACTGGCTGTATCATTAAAAATGTAATATATTAAACACCTGTATTGTGTCAGTTAAAAGGATTTCTTAAACAGTTAACATTATTTATTGATTATATTCTCTCTATAAATGTTACTGAGAGAATATGGTTTTAATAAATGCTTATACTCCATAGTAGCTGCTGTAGGTAGCCTTAAATGTGAAACAGAAACCCAGTGAGTCCATAAATAACTCTTGTTCTGATATTAGAATTCAGATATTATCATCATATTTTCAGCTACAATGATACTTGCCTACCTTCTTTGCAGATAATGATTCTATGAAAGAAAGATGCTTACACCACTGATATGGTCCTTAAAAGTCACCTTGAAACCATGAATATTATGATGAGCTACCCATTATATAACTCGCAAATCCTTAACCCTTGCCGGACCCTAACTCACAAAATGTTACCATTTTAGGACCTGGACCCGACTCGTACCCGCGTCATCTCACTCTTTTCTCTACTTCTATGCATGTCTCTGGTTCCAAGACAGGAAATCTTCTGGAAAAGAGGGGGAATGCACTTCTCCAGGCCGACCTGCACCAAACCCTAACCAGCAATGGTTGACCACATTTCAACCCTAACCCACCAAACAGGTGGTCAACCCGTGGGACACCATTGGTTTTGGGTCAACCCTCACATTACTAAATAACAGCTCCTTCATACTACTGCGGGAAGCATAAACACACAAAGGCATGGATTGAATTGCTTATCTGCCAGCCTCTAGTTTACGTCATTTACCACAATTATGGTAACATTTTCTTGTTTATGTTATATGCCTTTGCTTGGTAATTTTGGATAATAATTCAGGATTGTGCAAAACAACTGTAATACATCTCAAATCAACCAAAAGCATATGTGCTAAAGAAAACATCTATGATCCTGTCAGAGATATAAAAGACCAATTCTCTGACCCATAAATTTAGCTCAGACTGGAGGGATCCACATCTTCTTGATATTGCATACCAGACAATGAACCATATGCAATAATATTTATTAATTCGACAATAATATTAATAACCATCCATCTGAAAAAATCATATGTAAATAGTCTATAATTATGTTTATAGTTCACTCAGTCTATGGCATTGGGAAAAATATCAACTTTAATTACATTATCACAAAAAAGGATTGTGGGGCAGTATTTATATATATTGTGTTTTTATGCTACTTATTGATGAATATATTTTATTTACATATTTGTTTATTCACTTCGAATCTAATAATGCAACCTTAGCAGGTGATAGCTCTGTGTTCTAGAATGGCAACACACAGCATGAGGCCAGCAAAAGTTTGGTTTGTAACCATATTTTGACAACTGGGTCCTCTACAAATAACACAGAAAGATAAAGTATACTAACACAATTACATATTGAGTAAATACACAAATGTATTCACATTTGTACTGTTTAACTCAATACACATGCTACATATTAATAATGATTTTGCATTTTTTTTCTAAAGTGACCCTAACCCTATGTATGTTGCCTGCAGATCCCCACATGTTGCCACCATGAAACAAGGCTGACTTTGTGGGTATTCCATGGATATCTGATGTGATGCAGGGCTCATGTGCTCACCCACTCACCTTGGCAGAATTTGTAGGGAGGAGTCCCTTATAATCCTCTCAATGCATTAAGAACAGACGATTTTAAACATACAGTGAAATACATCTTTATTTTTGTAACCTATGTTATGTCAAGGCATGCCAATGGCCTTGTGCCTTTATGTACTCTAGGTACGGAACTTTTTAGTCACTTCTAATAAGTTAAGATTCTTGATACATTGCTGGATCTGTAATAGGCAGCTGGAAAAGTCGTGATGACTTACCTAACTGAGTTGTTAGTTGCATCTGGATCTTTTGCAGAAACAATCTGTATTGTTGTACCAATATCCACATTCTCAGAGACTTCCACAAAATAAAAACTGGACCCAAAAACCGGAGGTTCATCCACATCTTCTACAGTAATGTGCACAGAAGTAGTGTCAAGGAATGGACCGAGGTTCAGAAAACGTATTTCCAGATGAGCATTAGAGCCTTCAATTTTCAGTGTATAGCTTTTCTTAGTTTCAAAGTCCAGTGGCTAAAAAAAAAATCCCATGAATTTAATTTATTCATTTATTTCATTTACTTCAGGTTGCGATAGGCGACACTGTAAAATGACATGAGGGGTACAAGTGCTAAGGCAGTATGCACTTTGCATAGTGTATTTGCCTCTTTAAGAATTGCTGCCTGTCTCAGTGCTCTATTTCAGGGCTTCTCTGAAGAATATAGTGATGATTGCTTTGTACTTCTTCCTTAACGGGGAACTCCGGCTTCCAAACCAAAATTTGATAAAGAGGCCCACATAAGACAGACAACCCTAATATACCACCCTAATATATCTTCAAAAAGTATGAATAAATGCCATTTTCTATGCTGAAATCCAGCTGCTTAACGGTTTTTCTCTTTCTGCATCATTTGAAATCCTGGCAGGGAAGGAGGGACTAAATACCGATGTTACAAACTGTAACAACTTCTCCACAGCTTACAGACAGCATGCATAACCCACAATGCATTGCATTGTGATGTTCCGTTCCTTATTGAATTCACATGTGCAGGGAATTGTGGGTTTTGGAGGATGCAGCTGGTGCTGATACAAAGTAACAGTAGTCAGCCAGCTCAGCAAAGTAGTCAGACAGATCAGCAGGAGAGCAGGAGGCTAGGCTTATGGAACTGTTCTAAACCATGTAAAATTATGAAAAGTCTGAATATTTTTAAATTCAATTTTTTTTTCAAAAAGCTTAAGTTATGTTTGTGTGGAGTTCCCCTTTAACATCAAATCCTTATAATTTTTCTCACACATTACAGAAGTGATTTCTATTGTCCATTTATCACAATACCATTTATGAAACACATCTTGGTATAATCACTTTTTCCTTGAATTTATTGTATACAACTAAATCATATGGTATTACTAAAAAGAGTTCAGTCATCTTTAGGTTTGAGTTAATGAATTAACATGTTTTTATTATAAACTGGAAGAGGAAGGTGGAATTGTAACACAGCAATATCTGGAGACTCCAGGTTGATCAAGACAATAAATGAATCTGAGAAAATGGGGAGCTATGTGTAGAATTAAGAATATATACAGTATCTGCACTAACTCTCTACTTACTCTTAAATAGTATAAAAGGTATTTCCCTGGCCTTGACTTAATGTAATTAATGAACATTACAATGGTTTGCGCATTGCTGTACACTTTAAGGCCTATTTATCAAAGGTCGAATTTCGAATTCATGTGATTTTTTTTAAATCTGAATATACTCACAATTCGACTGGGAGGTTATTTAAGAAAATATTTTAATGTCTAATATTTGATCGAATTGTTCTGATCTGAAAATTTGAATTGTATTAGATTTGTACAAATCAAGTTTTTCTCCCGAAAAAAACCCTTGAATGTCAGGAAGGCTATTAACATCTTCAAATGGCTCAACAGACCTCTGCCATTGACTTGTACATGAACTCAGCAGGTTTTAGATGGTTAATATTCTAATTAGGACTGTTTGCATGTTTGAGGTGTGATAAATCTCACTTTCAAATTTACGTTTGGATAGGGGGATTAAAATTCAAATGTGTGAATTATGAAACTCGAAAATTTGAATTTGAATTTACTATTCGACCCTTGATAAATCTGCCCCTTTCTGTAACTGTATATTTATGTTTATTTATTGCATTAATCCCTGTTTGTTTTACTGTATTGTAAAAAAGTATAACACTGCATGTACTGCCAGAGCTATAAAGAATAAATACACACTTACATACAATGATCCATTATGTCTCATGTATTAAAATAAGGATTCTGGTCTAGTACGTTCCAAAAAATCTAAAGGCACATTCACTAATTTAACTACTTATTTATAATAGATTATTCAGTGTCAATTATCCTCTATCAAGTAAATAGTTTTGAATGCATATTAGGCAGTGACATATTTTTGTCTTTAAAGAAGTATGTGTAAAAATGCTGTATTATACTTGTGTGCAGTTCTGTTTTACTTTACCTACAACAATGGTTTTATTTTCATATGTACTCTAGAAGGGATTAGAAAACAAAAAGTTGTATGTATTGTGTAAAACAGAGTTTAAATCGCAAGGTTCATGACTAGTAATATACAGCACAAGCAGATAATGTATTTCATCTATCATATGGACAACTTTCCCTTGTTTGTTACAGTGTTTGTTACAGGAGCAGTAACCAGCTCCATGTTGTAGCTCCCATCCTTTCCAGCTATAGTCAGGTGATCCCACTGGTAGACAATAAAAGGGCAACCAAATTTGGGAGTTTTACTTTGAAAGCACAAGTAATTTGCGGGATAAAGTCCCTTTGTATAATGTAGCAATTGAATTCTTAATGAATCAGATGAAAGTTGAATGTAGGACTGGCCATACCAGAGATGACTTTGACATAGTTGACCATCTTAAATATATTGCAATTATGAAATATATGGACAAACAATCCCTGTTTTGTTTAAAGGTAAGGCATTTTTAGTAGCTTAAGGCACAAAATGTTTCAATGTCCTTAATATATTGATAATGGGTTGAGTGCAGAGGACCTCTTGTGTGTGTGTTTGTGTGTGTGTGTATATATATATATATATATATATTGTATATTTAGCCAGGAGCTGTGGCATAGCTTCAGTGGTTGTAGCACCCCATACCCCCCCTTTAAACTAGTGGTGATCCTATGCTTTTAAAATTGGGCGTTTGTTTTGGGAATATCTCTCCTTTAAAAGCCTGATTGCTGGCTGGGGAGGATTTAGCCCTCAGTGAAAAAACGGCGTTCAACGGACATTGATTACAGGTAATGCTAAAATGCACATAAAATATAAAACAAGTTAGGGACCGCCATTCGGGGTTTACCTTGGCGTGGTATGGTGGCTTATCAATTTTGTGATCATAATTTTGTAACAAAATAGCCCCTGTTTTGGGTACATATGCAATAGCATTTATTATACTTATATATATATATATATATATATACTTTAAAGCCTTTAGAGTGCTCCCACAACCCCCCTGTTTTGATATTGTATATTTAGCCAGGAGCTGTGGTATAGCTTCAGTGGTTGTAGCACCCCATACCCCCCCTTTAAACTAGTGGTGATCCTATGCTTTTAAAATTAGGCGTTTGTTTTGGGAATATCTCTCCTTTAAAAGCCTGATTGCTGGCTGGGGAGGATTTAGCCCTCAGTGAAAAAACGGCGTTCAACGGACATTGATTACAGGTAATGCTAAAATGCACATAAAATATAAAACAAGTTAGGGACCGCCATTCGGGGTTTACCTTGGCGTGGTATGGTGGCTTATCAATTTTGTGATCATAATTTTGTAACAAAATAGCCCCTGTTTTAGGTACATATGCAATAGCATTTATTATACATATATATATATATATATATATATATATATATATATATATATATATATATATATATATATATATATATATATATATATATACTTTAAAGCCTTTAGAGTGCTCCCACAACCCCCCTGTTTTGATATTGTATATTTAGCCAGGAGCTGTGGCATAGCTTCAGTGGTTGTAGCACCCCATACCCCCCCTTTAAACTAGTGGTGATCCTATGCTTTTAAAATTGGGCGTTTGTTTTGGGAATATCTCTCAATATTTATCAATAGTTTCCATACCATCACTCCCTTTAGTGTAATTCTTTAGTGTAATCTTTTATTGTTGCAATGCCCAACGTTTCGGTCCCTATTGGGACCTTTTTCAAGGTTGACCGAAACGTTGGGCATTGATTCTATGCAACAATAAAAGATTAAGTTTTAATCTTTTAAATCTTTCATCTTTTTAAACGATTAAAGATTTACCGGGCACCCCTCCTTCAATTAAGATTGACTTTGGAGTGTGGATACTCGTCTGAAAGTTATATATATATATATATATATATATATATATATATATATATATATATATATATATATGGACTTATAAATATATGGACTTATAAAAATTATCTGATGTTGTTCCTGGGATCTGTTAAAGCCATTCGCTTGGCTTAGGAGCAGAGCCGGGCCAGGCTGCGGTGCTGACTGGGCGCTTGCATGCTAGCGAGCGTCCATTGGACGATCATGCGCATGCACAAATACAGTAACTGCTTGTGTACATGCATGAATAAACGCTTGTGAGCATGTATGAATAAAAGCTTGTGTGCATGCGTAAATACATGATTGTGCGCATGCACGAGTAGATGCTAATGCGCCTGCGTGGATCGATTCGCATTGGTAAAACTATACATAAGTACAGAGCAGAGGCCCGGAGCAGAGAGTGGACCAGACTAGGTGTAGCAGGCAGAGAAAACACGTGCCTGGTGCCCCCCCCAGCTTTATACCCTAGGCACATGCCTACTCTGCCTACCCCTAGTTCTGGTCCTGATTGGGAGTCACAGCCCTGAGTGCTCTTACCACCACTGGGACCACTTTGGCCTTCACTATCCACATCGTCTCTAGTTCTTCTTTCAGGGTTTAGAACTTCTCCAGCTTCTCATACTTATCTGCTTGGTTTTGCCATTTGGTGTATGTTGTTCCTGTCTATATCCTACATCCTGCCACTATGTGTTGGACTGTCTCTGAGGCCTCTCTGCACAGTCTGCACATTGGGTCCTGTCAAGTGCATTAGATTGCTGCTTATATGGGTCCAATGCTAAGTGCCTGTTTTTGTGTGCTATGATCAGTACCTTAGAGCTGTCTTTGGGTCTAGCCCTTTGCAGCAATTGGTAGGATTTCCCAAGATCTATCTATCTATCTATCTATCTATCTATCTATCTATCTATCTATCTATCATCTATTTATCTATCTATCTATTTATCTATCTATCTATCTATCTATCTATCTATCTATCTATCTATCATCTATCTATCTATCTATCTATCTATCTATCTATCTATCTAAATGAACTCGACAACAAGAGACATCACCCACATGTCTTTAAACCATTGTTAAAAAAACACATTTATACCCATGTATGGAATCTATTATCCAGAAAGCTCAGATCTGCATTATGGGAATGCAATTTTCCATAAACCTCAATTCAAACAATCAATCGATATTTTTCATCACGACGACGAGAAAGGTTAGAGGTACTAGAGGTAAGTTATTAGAGGTAAGTATTCAACTTACTCTAGAATTGTGAAAGTTAACTCCCTCAGGGGGACAGGAGTGCGATTAACCTTTCCCCACTTTGTTATACTTTGTTATATGTTACGAGTCGTAGCCATTATACCTGGCATGTATGTGCCATAGAAATCCCCACCCCTTTTCTGTCAATATTCTCCTAAAAGCCAGACTGAATGTGAGCAGCATTTAGAATCGTGCCTCTAAGTTTCTTTCCTTTCACTTACTGTCAGGGAGCCGGGAGCTCCCTCCAGGGAGGTTGTCTGGATCAAGGAGGAAGCCCTCTTGAGGGAACAAGGTCGCGGTATCCAAAGGGTTAAACGGAGAATAGTCAGGATCAGGCAAGAGTTCACAGGCAGGCAGAATACAAACAAAGTCCAAAGTCCAGGCAAAGGGTCAGGATACAAGGCAGGAACAAGATTAGGCAATAAGGCACACAGGAAACCCAGGATATGCTTCAGGAAAGTAATCCTATTCTTGGGCGCCATTCTGGCGTCTAGTTGGCGTTTTTATTTTCAAATTTGGCGCCATTCTGACGTCATTGACGCTCTTGCGCCGACGTCGGCGCGCTGACGTCATCGCCCGGCGCCGCTACCCACGTGGCGGCCATGGGCGCCGCCATTTTGGGAGCGACGCCGGCGAAGATGGACGCGCCGCCCGGAGCTCCTGGGCCTGCTCCGGGCGGCGATCGTTACAGTACCCCCCCCCCTCACGGGGGGCCTCTGGACCACCAGGACTTGGCTTCTGGGGAAACTTGGAATGGAACTCCCTCACCAGACGAGGAGCGTGAACATCACGGTGTCCTTCCCAGGAGCATTCTTCAGGGCCAAAGCCCTTCCACTGAATGAGGTACTGAAGGGACCCTCTGGAGATTCTGGAGTCTAGGATTTTCTCCACCTCGTACTCGAGTTGACCCTCCACTGAGATGGCAGGAGGAGGAGACTGACCGCCAGAGAACCGGTTGGTGATGGCGGGTTTCACCAGAGACACGTGGAACACGTTGGGGATTCTCATCTCTGGTGGAAGCTGGAGTCTGACAGCCACAGGGTTGATTATCTCCAAGATGGGAAATGGTCCCACGAATTTTGGACCCAACTTGGGAGATGGTATCTTCAACCGGATATTCCTGGAAGAGAGCCAGACATTATCACCCACCTTGTAGAGAGGAGAGGATCTTCGACGACGATCCGCGAAAGTCTTATGAACAAGAGCACTCTTCTCTAGGTTCAACTTGGTCGCAGCCCAAATAGCAGACATATGGGCTGCGGAGTCGTCAGCAGCCGGGACGTCAGATAGCACAAAGTCTTGGGGAAAAGCTTGAGGATGCTGACCATACACCGACATGAACGGAGACCTTCCTGTAGAGGAATGACAAGCATTATTATGAGCGAATTCCGCCCATGGGAGGAGATCAGACCAGTCATCCTGGCAGAGGGATACGTGGTTCCTCAGGAACTGCTCCAGGGCTTGGTTGACACGTTCAGCTGCCCCATTCGTTTGCGGGTGGTATGCAGATGAAAACTGAAGAACAATTCCCAGGTCTTTGCATAAGGAACGCCAGAACTTGGCAGTAAACTGGGTGCCTCTATCGGAGACGATCTCCACCGGGAAACCATGCAGGCGGAAGATGTACTGGATAAATAGCTGGGACAACTCCACCGCAGAGGGCAACTTCTTCAGAGGGATGAAATGGGCCATTTTGGAGAAGCGGTCAATAACAACCCAGATCACAGTATTCCCACCGGAGGGAGGAAGTTCGACAATAAAGTCCATAGAGAGGTGCGTCCATGGACGAGAGGGTACCGGCAAAGGCTGTAACAACCCACTGGGGCGGGAATGGCTAGGCTTAGAAGTGGCGCAGACATTACAAGCAGCCACAAAGTCCTTTACATCCTTGCGGATATCAGGCCACCAGACTAGGCGCCTCAAGAGTTCAAGGGTCTTAGCCGAACCAGGATGTCCAGCTTGCCTGGAGCAGTGGGTTTGTTGCAGGATGGCCAGGCGAAGTTCTGAAGGGACGAAGGCCATGCCAATCGGAGTATCTTGAGGAGCCGAGGACTGCCCAGCCAGAATCTGGTCGGCAAATTGGGGATACAGAGAGGCAATGATCTTGACTGGTGGAATGATTGGTTCCTGTCTCTCAGGGTCACGGTCCACCGGAGTGAAGCTACGAGACAAGGCGTCGGCCTTCAGATTTTTGGAACCTGGGCGAAAAGTCAAAACAAAGTTAAATCGGGAAAAGAAAAGGGCCCACCTGGCTTGTCTGGGATTTAGCCTCTTGAGGGACTGTATGAACTCCAGATTCTTGTGATCAGTGAAAATCTGGACAGGAATTTCAGAACCCTCCAGGAGGTGACGCCATTCTTCAAGGGCAAGCTTGACTGCCAAGAGTTCTCGATTCCCGACGTCATAGTTCTGCTCTGCGGATGAGAACTTCTTGGAGAAAAACGCACAGGGGTGCAATTTTCCATCAGAGGAATGTCTCTGAGACAGGATAGCTCCGGCTCCGACTTCAGAAGCATCAACTTCGATGCAGAAGGGTAGTGCAGGATTGGGATGTCGAAGAACAGGAGCGGACGTGAAGGCCTCTTTCAAGGACTGAAAGGCTTCTATAGCAGATGGAGGCAACAGGCTGGGTTTACCCCCTTTTCGGATGAGGGCCAGGATAGGTGCAATGCGGGAAGAGAACCCCCGGATGAACTGTCGATAGTAATTAGCAAATCCGATGAATCTCTGGATTGCTTTGGTACTCAGTGGGAGAGGCCACTCCTGGATGGCCGACACTTTCACGGGGTCCATCTCAAATCCCTCTGGAGAGATAATGTATCCTAGGAAGGGGATCTTGGATACCTCGAAAACACACTTCTCCAACTTGGCGAAGAGAGAGTTCTTCCTCAGACGAGAGAGTACCTCCTTCACCTGGGAGCGATGACTTTCAAGGTCCTTGGAAAAGATCAGGATGTCGTCCAAGTATACGACTACGAACCTTCCTAGGAGATCTCGGAACACATCATTCACAAACTCCTGGAAGACGGCAGGGGCATTGCATAGGCCGAAGGGCATAACGAGATATTCATAGTGCCCATCCCGAGTGTTGAATGCCGTCTTCCATTCGTCACCCTCCCGGATGCGAATGAGGTTGTAGGCCCCCCGGAGATCCAACTTGGAGAAAATCTTTGCCCCTTTCAGCTGGTCAAAGAGCTCGGCAATCAGGGGCAGAGGGTATCTGTTTTTCACGGTGATCTTATTCAGACCCCGATAGTCTATACAAGGCCGAAGGCCTCCGTCCTTCTTCTCCACGAAGAAGAACCCAGCCCCTGCAGGAGAGGTAGAAGGGCGGATAAACCCCCGCTGGAGATTTTCTTGGATGTACTCCTTCATAGCGGTAGTTTCTGCAGGAGAGAGAGGGTAGGTGCGCCCTCTGGGGGGCATAGCTCCAGGCAGGAGTTCAACCGGACAGTCGTAGGAGCGATGTGGGGGAAGGAACTCTGCAGACTTTTTACAAAACACATCGGAAAATCCCTTGTAAGTGGAGGGCAAAGTCTTTAATTCCGCAGAGGAGACATTCACCTTCTCGAGGGGCTTTGGCGGAAGGCAATGTTGCAGGCAAAATAAACTCCAACGAGAGATCTGCCCAGTGGACCAGTCTATGGTGGGGTTATGCAGACGTAACCATGGAAGACCCAATATCACTGGAGTAGAAGGACAGGGGATGATGAAGAATGAAAGTTTTTCCTGATGTAGCGCCCCAACTTGTACAGATAGTTCCGCCGTGAACTTTGTGACGAATTCAAACTCCAGGGGTTTGTCATCTATGGCAGTAATTCGCAGGGGAGAAGACAATGGAAGCAGAGGAATCTTCATGCGTTCGGCAAAAAAGGCATCCATGAAATTGCCATCCGCTCCGGAGTCGAGGAAGGCCCTTTCGAAGATAGACTTACTTGCCAGGTGAATCTGCAAAGGAAGGAGAAGCCTGCGTGAATTTTCTTGATACTTCTCCAGAGAACCTCGAGTGATGCCCCCTACATGAGAAACCTGAGACATACCTCGGGGTACAAAACTCTTGGCTTTGGCAGGACAGGCGTTGGCAAAATGGGAATGCCCACCACAGTATAAACAGAGACCTGCCATACGTCTTCGGAGTCTTTCCTGCTCGGAGAGGCGAGTCTTTCCTACTTGCATGGGTTCCTCCAAAGGAGACGTCGACACATGGGTCACAGGAACAGCGGGTGTTTGCAGAATCGGCCTTTGAAAGCGAGGGGCCAACATGGGAGAAAATCGTCTACTGCGCTCTCTCTCCACCTGGTGCTCTCTGAGACGAGTGTCCACCTTAATGGATAGAGCGATCAACCCTTCCAGGGTGTCAGGAGTCTCCCTGGAGACGAGATCATCTTTGATGCGGATGGATAGGCCTTGGTAGTATACAGCCTTGTAAGCGTCATCACACCAGGAAGTCTCCGCCATCAGTGTTCGGAAGTCTATAGCATACTCATTGACACTGCGGCTTCCTTGCCGGAGCTGCAAGAGACGGGCAGGGGCGTTCGTAACCCGACCTGGAGCATCAAAGACTATACGAAAAGCTTGGAGAAAGTCTTTAACATCAAAAGTCAGCGGGGAATTCTTCTCCCAAAGAGACGTTGCCCACTCCAGTGGCTTGCCTTCCAATCGAGACATCACATACCCCACCTTGGAACGCTCGCTTGGAAACTGTGTGGGTTGGAACTCAAATTGAATTTGGCATTGCGTGGCAAATCCCCTGCAGGCTTGTGGGTCCCCACTGAAACGAGGGGGAGGTGGAATGCGAGGCTCACCTGTCGGGTAGCTTGTGTTCGTGGGGGCTGCCGCCATGGGGGGATCCCCAGTAGGTGGAGCAGTGGAGGACGCAGAAGGCACTTGAGCCAGCAGGACATCGAGTGCTTGCCCAATGCGAACCTGCTGGTTTTCGTAGTCCTCCATGCGGGATGCCAGTCCGCGGAGCGCTCGTCCGACATGAGGTGTGGCTTCCTCAGAAGGATCCATGGCCCAAGAATAATGTCAGGGAGCCGGGAGCTCCCTCCAGGGAGGTTGTCTGGATCAAGGAGGAAGCCCTCTTGAGGGAACAAGGTCGCGGTATCCAAAGGGTTAAACGGAGAATAGTCAGGATCAGGCAAGAGTTCACAGGCAGGCAGAATACAAACAAAGTCCAAAGTCCAGGCAAAGGGTCAGGATACAAGGCAGGAACAAGATTAGGCAATAAGGCACACAGGAAACCCAGGATATGCTTCAGGAAAGTAATCCTATTCTTGGGCGCCATTCTGGCGTCTAGTTGGCGTTTTTATTTTCAAATTTGGCGCCATTCTGACGTCATTGACGCTCTTGCGCCGACGTCGGCGCGCTGACGTCATCGCCCGGCGCCGCTACCCACGTGGCGGCCATGGGCGCCGCCATTTTGGGAGCGACGCCGGCGAAGATGGACGCGCCGCCCGGAGCTCCTGGGCCTGCTCCGGGCGGCGATCGTTACACTTACAGATGCTACTTGATGTCTTGAAGGACCCCAATTATAAGTGTCGTCTCTACTATTACAGTAAAATCCTATATTTTTTCATGAATTTTTCAAGTAATTGTGCTTCTTGGTAGGCTAAAAGCCTTTCCCTGGAAATAGAAAGTGTAACTGGCAAAGGCTAAATGCTAGTTTATTATATGTGAATGCCTTACCCTCCTTAGTGTTTCATGGAAAGGTATTTTTCGCTGCAGAATATCACTACAGAGGAATGTATGGTAAAATGGACAACTTAAAACAAAATGGTCTTATAACATCTTGGGAATTGGTTACCATTACTCAAGGGATAAGTGCAAGAGCAATAAGGGTGCAGAATTGCATCCCTTAAGGTGCATGCATTTGGCGACGAGTGTCAAGTGAGGAAGATCTTTGTATTTAATACCTGTAACTCGAATACACTAAGTCCATGGATATTCCTGCAACATGCGGCCCCTGGTGCTCTATTACTTAGGTGTCTTATTAAAGTGCAAGCTGGGGGTGTACCCCTGGGCCAGCCACTTACCCACCAACCCCCTTTCTCCAAATGGGATTCTCCCCAATGCTGTCATCCTCACATTTAAATTACCTCTATTATGTCTCTGCCTCTACATGGTATGGACTTTGGGCAATGACTCCACTCTAGGGCTCCATTTATAATTTACTTACATTGAATATTTATTGAATATTAGTGATGGTCAAATGTATTCGCCAGGTGCAAATTCGCTGCGAATTCCCGCTTTTGGACACCGGACAATTTTCGTAGGTGAATTTTTGTGGCAGTTTCACAAATTTATTCACAAAAATTCGCCAACGAAAATTTATCGGCTTCAGTTTTTTCAGACTCTGTTGCATTTTCGCCAGCGAATGTCCGCCGGCGTCAAAAGCAAGATGCCGGCGTCCAAAAACGCCATTTCGCAAATTTTGTGGGAAATTCATGAATTTTTCAGTGAAGCGAAACGGGACAAATTCGCCCATCACTATTGAATATGTTTTGGATCATGCAAACATGGTCAGACTGTGCCTACTGGGCACCCAAGTCCTTGTGGGCCCCCAGTCCGACCCTGCTTGCAGCACCCAAATATCTGCTCACTGCATTGCATATATGATGTTTTAGGCCTCATACTGTATCTTCTATAATGAATAAGTGCATTTTATATTTGAAATATATTGCAATAGTAAAAATGTTTTAGTAACACTCAATGTGAATTATTTTTCAGAGAATGTTGCCTGTTTCACTATGTGATTTACTACAGGGTTGTGGATCAGGAGAAATCAGAATTGGAAGGTCAACAAAAAATAAAGTAATCTGATGATATGATTTGTATGGCTAATTTTTTAAAGTTTGTGTAAGGAAGATTCTCTGGTTTATAACTAATGGGCAGACCTATTAATGAACATGGATTCCCCCATAGCCTGATCTTGACTAAAATAAATGATACTCAAAATAATGACACTCAATTCTCTGGAGTTCTGCTGAAATTTCTTCTTGGATGTTTTTTTACAAACACAAAATTAATGTGGGAGAGCCCTGTATATCTAATCAAGCTCAAAGTATCCCTGACTTTTACCACTGGAGCTGTCACAAATGGAGAAGTCAAATATTCAGAGCTGCAGTTATAATGAATTACTTGCTATAGCTAGCTATAGAGAAAGTTCTGACTATTCTAAAACACAGCAAACTCAGAGCATTTTACGAATGATCACTCTGATTGCTATAAAGATGAAACTGTTACTTTGACTTTTTAGGATTTTTTCTAAAGTAATAGCAAACATAGGGCCAGATTCAATTCTGTGAGTAAAAGGGTTTATCAAGTGAAAACTCAAGGACAAGATTCAATTTGAGATGTGATTTAATTCATAAAAGCTTATCTAACAGTTTATCACATGAAAAAGTCTATGGGAAAAAACGGGAACTGAATTCTGAGTCAATGTTTTTTCTCCTCAAATTGAATCGTGTCCATGAATTTTCATGTGATAAACCATGCGTGAACTTTTTCTAACTTAATTGAATCTGGCCCATAATGGGAGAAACATAACTATTACACAGATGAAAGGAATCATCTATAAGTAGGTTTATACATTTCTGCCAACAAACTAAAAGACATAATAGAAATAGTGATTACTTTTTTAACTGTGATAACTCCAACTTGGTTACTGGGATCTGTAACAATATCAAATACTTCAAATTCATCCCCATCGATAATGTTGTACTTCATTTCCGCATTGACTCCTTCATCAAGGTCCATAGCCAGAACTCTGCCAACAGTGGAATTGATTAGCAAAGACTCCAAAACACTCATTTGATAGTGTTCTGTAAACATATAAGAAGAGGCAAAACATTATTACTGGAAATATATAAAAAAGACAAATAAGGGATTTCAGAAAGGATGGGCAACTTCGTTTTTATTGATTTCACAGGACTGTCATATCACAAATGGTGCACAATAATGGAGTATATCTGGTGTATGCACATTTATGCATGTGCTTTTACATATAAAATTGTCTTGCAACTGGAATCTTGGCAAAATTTGAAATACTACAGCTTTATAAATATGCTTAGTTTTTAAATAAATGGTGTAAATGTAAGAAAGCAGTCAGGCAGTGCCTGACGCTTTGTGGATTACACTCCATACAGACAGAAGGGCCCATTTAAAATGGCAGGTGCAGTATACAAAGCGCATTTTTGTGTGCATTTTTTTTTTACAGTCCAGTGTTTTTTTCCACATAATTGCTCCCATAAGGAGCAAATATGCTTAGTGCAGTTGTGTGTGATGTGTTAAAAATGCACACTAGTGCTGATGATTTCTTAAGTTTGGATGTTGTTTTTTGTGGCGTTCTGCATTAAAATTACTTGTGCACCCATTTGTTCTTTGGGTGCAAGTACCTTTAATGATGCTGTTAATTCACACAATGACTGCATCAAAATGTGTGCAATTACAACTGCATTTGTGCTTCTCAAATGAGTCTCAGAATTTCTTATATAATGTAAATCCAAATAAACCAGGGAAGTGTCAATAATATTACATATACTTACTCTGAGGGAATCTGGGAGGATTATCATTCACATCACTAAGAGTAACATTGACAGTAGTAGTTCCAGCCAAGCCCCCCAGTTGTCCACCCATATCTTTGGCTTGGATAATCACTTCATAGTAGTCTCTTGATTCTCTGTCCATGTTTGTTAAAGCTGTTCTAATTATACCTATGAGAAAGATGGAAATTTAGAAACATGTCTCAGATTGTTAAAACCAATCATAATATATATAGAGTAATTGTATTTTGAAAGGCAATGGGAGCCTGGTTGAGTGTGCATGCATTTTCATCCATGTAGAAATTAACAGGAATACCAAATTATGACCATAGATGGCAGCATAACTTTATGTAAACCATCCACAACAAAGCTGTTCCTGTAATTAGTGCCTGTCTCTGAACTGCTTGAATGGTTATCACTGAAAAGAGGATTTCACTATCTCTCATAACTTCAACCTCCTCATAGGATATCTCCCCTAAGATCCACAGGTTTTTTTTGTACCGTCTTTCCTTGTTTTGTACAAGAATTTAAATCTACTTTATACATTGACATCTTGGGCTTAAGAGAATTTCAATTAGAAGTGTGTATGATTAGAAGAACATGAAGTTTGCATTCTACTATAAAATATTGATGCTTAAAGAGAGGCAAATACTACAGTATTACATTATTCTGTTTTTGGTGTGTGTGATTGCCCCCTAGTGCCCCTGGCTTTGTAACCTAGCTGTCATGGGAAGCCACAGTGGCACCCGGAGGTTCACGGTAATCAGCCTGAGTGGTGAGGAGGACAGGAGCAGTTCAGATTTTGCTGGGGTCCTGTAAAGCTTTATTTTCGGTACAGTATTACAAATATTTTTACTCCTGACAGTTATATATGAGGTGACATGTAATAACAGTTGCTAATTCCTTTGCAGGTCTAGTAACCCACAGCAACCAATTGCAAGCTTGTTTTTCAAACAGCAGGCAACAATGCTACCTGCTGATTGGTTACTATGGGTACTCAAGATTTGTACCCTTTCCTGTGGGCACAAAGCCATATAAAGCAACAGTAGCTACTAAAGTCATTCTCAGTCAAATACAGACATACCGTATACAGTCATTGTACGGCAAAGTAATGCATGGTGGCCACAATTTGAAATGCCCACAACAAATGCCCCTTAAACAGGGATTTTAAAATGTCCTTGTAGGCAGATGCATAATGCATGTGTTCCCAAACCTACCCTATGCAGGTGCTGATGATTTACATGAATAGATTTACAATGACAGGTATAGGATCTGTTATATACTTGGGACCTGGGCAAGGGCGATCCTCAAGAATGGCTGGCTGCTGCCCCCCTTGCACTCACCTTTTTGAAGCCGGAGAGGGTCCTGGCAGGGCTTTATTTAAGTCCGATGATGCCCTAGGCATCAGCTAAACACGGCACTATGTTGTGCATGCTGACATCACACGCCATGTGCGCTGTCACGCATGGTGCACACTGACATCACGCGTGGTGCACTCTGACGTCACATGACATATTCAGCAGAAGTAACGTCAGTATCCCGTGTGCGTGGCATCACTTCCGCATTCTTCCTCTGCCCCACTACGGAAATCCTTACCTAAGGAAATCCGTGGTGGAGAGGGTTTAAACAAACCCCAAAAAATAGGCACCCCTATATATAAATACGGCCCTGGGTCCAGGGGGGGGGCCCGGAGGGGTCTATGACGCTAGTGCAGTGGAAACCAGAGATTTAGCCCTTAAAGTTACCAGGAGCTGTATTTTTCTGTCCCTGGTAAACAGTGGGGCATTGCCACTCAAGGCGAGTTTCTCAACTCATCTCATTGGCGCAGTGGACCTGGGATTATCAATATTAGGGATCTTTTAGTAATAGACATCATCATACCATAAGTCTGCTAAAAATTATTTAAACATTAAATAAACCCAATAGGATTGTTTTACCACCAATATGGCTTAGTTACCATCAAGTACAAGGTACTGTTTTTTTATTACAGTGTAAAGGGAAATCATACATTTATTGTTGCTCTTCTCCAATCAGTTGTTGCTGCTTTCAATCTTTAGCAATAATTGCAGTCTTATTAAATTGTGGATGAATAATTCATCTCATAATGAATCATAATATTAAAAAAACTTCAGATATGAATTCATTAAAAAAAACGGATCAATGCCTTTTTTTCCCCCAGTAATCTGAGCTATCATTCAGAGGAATACTTCAATGTTTTGCATCTAGAGGGCACTGTGTTAAAGGTAACAGCAAGCCACAGTCTACCTGAATGTGTTGTAGCATGTTTTAGATTTACTCAATATACTGTTGATGAAACAGTGGCAAATCGAGTAACATATAGGAAGGGTGTTCAAAGTCATTTCACCTTACATGTCAGGAGAGAAATAGTAGTTGGTTTAGGTTTGAAGATTTTAATAGCTTGCCTTTTACGTTCTGCCTTTTCTGGCTAAACTTTGACTTGAGTGCAGACTATGAATCTTTCTCATTTTCCTGTCAATGATTCAGTAACATGCAGTTTGACAGGGGAAGGCTTAAACCCCCATATCAAGATGTGCAATGAACCACTGCATATGGAATGAAAAAAATTAACTTCATTATACTTAAGTATCATACATCTACTGTACATAGATTATGTATACGTTTTGTATGATGCCTGGTACAATGCAAAATCCAAATTTCAGGCTGTCAATCAGGGGTGTCTATGGCTGTAACATCAGGACACACAGCTGGAACTCTTGCCAGGGTAATGATTTGATGTTTAATTCAAAATAAATAAATGGACCTGGGTTAAATGCCTATTTTTTAAGGTTTCTGGGTGCAATTCTGATCACTGCCAACCCTAGTCATTGCCTGAATACTGAATCCATAGTATACAGCAGTGTTGAGCTTCACCTGTTCTTCTATAGGCAGTGTGGCCCTGAAAGTGGCTTTGGAAAGTTCAAAGTTTTTAATTTTTAAACAGTGCGGACATCAAATATTTACATTCCGCCAAAATAATACAGATGTGTTTATCAAGTAGTTTTTCTTATTATAACTAACGGTCAGTCAGTGGTAGCTTATTCTTCCAAAGCCTAAACACCACCCCAGTGACCTAGTTTGAATCCCACAGTAACTGGGTGCATGAGCATGAAATTTCGCATGCTTTTCAAGTCAGCAGCAAACACAAAGTTATTTGACTCACAAGCTGATTTGTTAGATTAATGCAGTTTGGCCACACATACATTTATGTGGCCACATTTTCTAATATTTGTCCAGCTGCGAAATCAGTACATTTTTAATGTATATTTTAATATAAAATACAGGTTTATTGGTCTTACACACCCACATATGCTTACATATTCAAGTACTGTAAAACTGTCATGACGTGTGTGTTAATCTTATGCTAACAAGTAAAAATCACAATATATGTCTATTACAGATTACACTGTGTTACTGTCTCTCTGTTGTCATCAATGAAAATATTACAATAAGAAGTCAATCATTTAATATGGAAGTTTTGCATTTGTTGTTCTCATTAGTTTGCATATTTCCTAATATTACCTTTCTCTTGTTTTTCATGCAGGATGTAGCTTGCAAAATATATTTAAGTACATAGAATATTACAAACCATCATACATTTTAATATGCCTACACAAAACTGAAACACTAAACATTATCCTGCAGTAATGTTTGAAATTGCCAAATGCAACATCTGTTCTAGCTCAGCTAGAAAGCCTAGAGATCAGAACATCTTTGCAATATATAATTGTACATATAATAAAAATGAATATTTTCTAGAGAAAGACTGAGACTCACTGAGAATCAGTCTATGCATACCTTTAAATATGTATATATACATATACTGTATATTTTCAAAATGGACTGGCACTCCAGATATTTTCAAATCAACGATTTATTGAAACATTACTCGTGTATCCAGCGTTTCGGTCCCTCATTGAGGCGTTTATCAGATCCATTTTCAAAATTGTACTCAACACTTGACCAAGCACCAACAAGTGAATTGAGGAGCAAGAGTGCGGGTACTTTCAAAACCATTATATATATATATATATATATATATATATATATATATATATATATATATATATATATATCATTTACTGTATATATACACACAGTATATATGTACTTTTTTGCAACAACAATGAAACTAAAGAAGCAGTGTGAGTTTCTATCTATTAGCATTAAGTAAGAAAGTTTACGCCTCAGGACAGTACTCAGTTATATCATTAGGTAAAGATTTGACTCTCTAAGCAACAGTAGCATGCTTTTTTAGGATTGAATGTCCATCTACTCCTGAACTTATTGTGACACTGACTCTTTTGATTTAGGCATTTAGATAATGGTTTACTTGCACAAAGGAGAGAAAATAATGATATCAAGACTGTAAATTGGCTTGTGATCGAGCTGCTAAGATATATTTGTTTTGTAGAGAACAAAGCGTAGCATTGCTTGGAACCTGACAGACCTGCAGCTCATGCCCTGAGCAAAACATTATCCAATAATCGTTATTCCCACCAAGCACACACACCTTGCATAATAAAGTTTACCCTGCATTTAAGTCTACCAGCTTCCAGGCACAACTCGTGCACAATAGGTTGAATCCCCACAAGGTAGCTAAAAAACATTCCAGAAGGTTGCATACTGCAGCATTTAGATGCAGGTGGTTAATAGTATTGCACTGTATCTTATGTAAATGAAGTCAAGGCTTCAATGGTGCAATTGAGTTACCAATTCAATGCATGTATCTACAATGATTGCCGTGTAAATATTTCCTTCCAATAACTTTGAATGCATGCCTCTAAGTCACATTAATACTTGGTTCCTCTAGATAACAATAATATTTATGCCTTTTATATTTCCTAGTGGCATTTCCTAGATAGTCCCATATGATTCCTGTTCACATGCTTAGTAGCCATACATTTTATAATGGTTTGTGGAAGCTATTCCCTGAAACACATGTTAATCCATAACTGACTGGCAATATATATACTTTAATAATGGGACAGGGGAGATTAATTATCCAAGCATGTAATTTAAGGAATTTCTCACATGAATAAAGGGCGGATGCAGCCTCCCACTAATCAAATCTGTCAAGTGACCACTGCACAATGCTCAGAGCTACAGCTAAGTCACTGACTGCTAAACCACTGCACATATAGGGCTCTGGGTTCCTGCTGAAGAAAAGGCTAGAAGCTCAGTGTTTTCTGGTAAATTTCTCCTTTTCATGATTGCTATACCAGGTTTCAATAAAAATTTCTAAACTTTGTAATGGTCATGGGCTTGAAGAGTATACACGAACCATATGCCAAATAGAAGAACTATTAAATAACCCCTATGGGGTCCCTGTGAATGATGACCTCTCTCAGCTTATTTCTCTGGATGTCTTAAACTGTCCATAAATGTAAAGATCTGTTCCTTTGGTGAGGTCCCCATTGATCTATCCACCTTAAGGTGAGAAATATTAGACTGAAATGATCATGAGCACATGCCATAACCACCATCAACCCCCTGAATCATTACTCCGTAGGAGCATTCCTTTGACTAAATTCATAGAATATAATTTTGGCATAAAGTGTGGATTAACTCTGTTGTAGGCACTATTATACATCATAAATACCCATAGAATACAATATAGTTTCACTCAAGAGGAATATGCTGTGCTTATATTTATGCTAATTGTGCTGATCCATCACAATATAAAGAGAACATATCAAAGATGGTATACTGACCCTTAGAAAGAGCAGTAGTAGTAGTAGTAATAGTAGTAGACTAGCTCCCTGACAGGAATTAAAAAAATAAAACTGTTGCCACAGTTGGTCACAAAATTGGAAATGTGCCAGTTTAGCCTAGCCTAGTGCAGCCTTAACTTATACATTAATAGCCACACTGCAGCACTGTGGTTCCACTACATCCATGTGTCTACTAAGCTCATCCCACAACCCAACATCACATACAAAACTTGTAGCTTCAGCCCACTTAATAATTATTCCTCCTTCCCCATACCCTGAAAACTTATCCAGGAGACAAAAAACAACAAAGATTTTCTAAAATAGACACTAATGTACAGATAGATATCTATTTCAGGAAATTCAAGGGATAAATATCAGTTTCCATGCAGGTATTCTGTGTGTAAACTTTCCCTGCATAAGGCTTGGTGCAGTAACTAAAAGCGAACAACAATTGTATCAGATTTGGAACTGGATACAGACAAAAGTCAGTACTAATTAACTCATGCCCAACATAGGTTTATCAAGTAAAATCACAAAAATATCTGTTAATAAAAAACAAACCGACAAAATGAGTGATGACAAGTATGTAGTGCTTTGGTTTAATTTACTTTTACTTCACTATTTTGAACATATACTTATAAGAGCCTAAGGATGTTTCTGTAGAATATATGCTGACCTTAAATACCACATCTATGAAATTGGCTCTTATTAGTTGTTATGGCAACAGCAGAATGTAATTTTCTTTGAAATCCAACAAAGAACATAGAAAGAGTCAAAATAGACAAAATGTATGCAATGTATAGACCAGTACTATACGGCCCATTTTACATGAAAATTGCTCATGACAAGTCTGAGCAAAGACAGTAAATGTAATCAAGGAACAAATAATCTATATGTATGTACTGTATAGTATTTATGTGATGCTGTCCTTTTTGTAAATCATTAGGGGACACATTTACTTAGCTCGAGTAAAGGAATAGAATAAAAAAAACTTTCGAATGGTTTTTTTGGCTACTTTGACCATCGAATTGGCTACCTCGACCTTCGACTATGACTTCAACTTCGAATTGAATGATTCAAAATAAAAATCGTTTGTTCGACTATTCTATAGTCGAAGTACTGTCTCTTTAAAAAAAACTTGACCCCCTACTTCGTCACCTAAAACCTACCGAACCTCAATGTTAGCCTATGGGGAAGGTCCCCATAGGCTTTCTTAGCTTTTTTTGGTCGAAGAAAAATCGTTCGTTCGACTATTCGATAGTCGAAGTACTGTCTCTTTAAAAAAAAAACTTGACCCCCTATTTCATCACCTAAAACCTACCGAACCTCAATGTTAGCCTATGGGGAAGGTCCCCATAGGCTTTCTTAGCTTTTTTTGGTCGAAGAAAAATCGTTCGATCGATGAATTAAAATACTTTGATTCGAAGGATTTAATCGTTCGATCAAACGAATTGCGGTAAATCCTTCGACATTCGAAGTCGAAAGATTTAACTTCGACAGTCGAATATCGAGGGTTGATTAACTCTCGATATTTGACCCTATGTAAATGTGCCCCTGGGTGTTTGATTCTAATAGCACCACATTTACAGCATCAGTAGAAAGGGGTCCATCATGAATCAGGCTGCAATTGTGTGAAATGGGGCAACCCAACCCCAAGGGATGTTCTAGAAACTTGGGCCTGGGCTTGTCACATATGTGGCCTATAACCATTCCATTTCAACTTAGGTCTGACCCTTGGTTACTTAGCAGCCAATAGAAGCTATTGTGCAAGACGCCCACTTGGAGAAGTTTTATCAAATTACTTTTGCAGCTGCTCCCTCCCTTCAAGATTTCCTCAGTGAGGGTCCTAAGGGAATATAAATAAAACATCTATGGTATTAGTGTCTCCAAAAGTAAAGCGGTTACTCACCACAGGGGGGAAGTGGCCCAGGTGCACCGCACTGAGCCCTCAGCACAGGGAGCGGAAAAATTGAAAACCAATTAGGAGCAGGCACTCAATGAAGGCAAACTTCCACCAGGGCAACAGTTCAAAGTGAAGAAAGTTTATTGTGTCCACAGCCTTACGCGTTTCGTGTCATAAACACTTAATCATAGGCTCATTCCCCTAAGGGAATATAACCAATAAATGCAGCCTAAAACAGACCTAAAGTCTAATGGACCCTGCACAGCTTGCGGCATAACATTCCCAGTACTGATAAAAATAATGTAAGCCTTTGAAGTGCTGTTATTCAAAGCATTTTCAAAAGAATCTGTTGACGTTGGAAAAAAGGCTTCTAATTTTTTAATTTCGATAAGTAAATCCAAAAAGCTTTAATTTTTAAAGATAATTAATGATATTAACACTTTAAACTCTACAGAAGCTTTATTAATTGAGTTATTGAGCATTTTTTAAATAATATAAAAAATGCAAATTCGCGGGCAGAACTAGAGGATTACAAACTGATTAAAAAGTAGAAATCATGAAGATGTGATAATAACAAACATGTTGGCCTTATTAAATACCTGTTTTAGAATCCACAGAGAAATATGGCTGTCCTTGCAAAATGCTGTACACAACCCTCGCGCTGCTTCCATAAGTAGGATCATCTGCATCTGTTGCTGACACCTGGATAATAGAGGTACCTGACAAAAATAGAAAATATTGACCTTCTGAAATTAATAGCTGAGAATCTAATTTCGCCTCTTCCATTTTAAAAAAAAAATCTTGCAAAGTTTGCATAATGACAACCACACTAACTATTTAACCACCTGTCAGTGGAAGATTAATTGCCACGCGCAGCTTCCATTCCACTAATGTATCCTAACAATATAATGAAGAAACCATTTTTAGAGATAAGCTGCACAAGGCTGTTAATGTTTCTCTGTCCCTTTATATATTGGATTTAGCACTCATAGCCGATATGATAGCTGTTTTAGCCACCTGTTCTCTATTCTAAGAATGACTTTAATTTTGTTCTATAATTTGGCAGTTGTTTTTATATATAATTGAGGAATGAACATAAATTTTCTTTTATCGTTTCCTTAATGAAGCTCTTCTGTAACAAAATCTGAATTCTGACATAAAATTACAGCTTTATGTGCCAGACATGGAAATAGGGTGTACCTGGCCAAAAGCCCAAAACAAATGATTCTAAAACACTCTTTGTTTACAACATACAGCAGGGCAATTGGGAATGCTCAGAAGTGTAAATTAGAGTTGTTATCAAACCCTTAAAAGTTAAGAGTAAAGTGTATTAAGAGTAAGTGTATAAGTGTACTCTTCAGTATTGTAAGAAAACCTACCTGCCCTGGTGGTCTAGTGGGGCGGCGGGGACACCCGATGCGCCGCCATAGGCGGGGACGCTCGCCACGTGGTTCTCTTCCGGCGCCATCTTGCCTGCCTTAGGGCGCGCGCGGCGCGCCTGTGTATTGTTTATAGGCGCAAACATACTGGCGTGTTTACGCCAGCGCGTTTTGGCGCAAATTCTGTCCCCTATAAAAGGCCCATTCTGACTGCAGACAGATGCCCGTGATAGAATCTTGATTCTAGTGGTTCCTCAAGCCTTGTGCTGTCTGTTCCTGTAAAGTTTTATCTGTTATTCCGGTTTTGATCCCTGCCTGTTCCTGACAATTCTGATATCCGAACTCTGACTTTTGCCTGCATCTCGACTACTCTTTCTGCCTGATCCCTTCTGTTTAATTACCCGGTTTTGACCCTTGCCTGCCTGACAATTCTTGATATCTGCCTGCCTTGACCCAGCCTGTCTGACGATTCTCTTGCCTGCTCCATTTGTACCGTGACCTTTGGCCCAAAAGACTCTGCTAACAGTAGTGTCCCTTTGCCAGCCAGAACATCTCGCCTTGCACCTCTCATTAAGTCCAGGTGGCACCCAAGTAAGTTGAGGGCTCCTCCCGAAGCCCAACGGTGGTCACACTACTGGTGAAGCCGAGCCGAGACCAGGGTGCTTGGCACTTGTTCTGGTATTGGGTGCCGCTCGTGACAAGTATTTCCATTTGATGCTTACATTTTTGGAAATTGTTTCAGCTGATTCCCACACTGTAATGCAGGAAGATAAAGAAATAACTCTTTTGGTGCACACAGTATGTTGGGTGAGAGAATGACACTTTTAAGGCTACAGAGAGGGTACACCAAGATGATACGGAGAAGTTTAGGATTTATTTCTCCAATTTTCATTAAGATTGTTGTCTTACCCACTGGTGACATTTCTGGCACTGAAGCAGTGTAGGGACCATCTAGGAACTTGGGTTCATTGTCATTTATATCCTGAATCTTGACAATGAACTCTGATTCTGGCTCCATAGGCCTGGTAGTCCTTCTGTCCAGAGCCTGTGCTTTGAGGGTGTACTGAGATCTCTCCTCTCGATCCAGTCTTTGAATTGCATGAATATCACCTGTGGTTTCATCAATTGTAAACATAGTTCCTGCTCCATCACCTGAAAGGATGTATGTGATTGATCCTTCGCCTTTGTCCATATCAGAATGAAGCTATAACAGAGTAGTGCAAATGTAATAAACTTTTCTTGTGCAAAAGATTGCTAGCAATAACAGTGCAAATGAATAATAGTGTTACTTTTTACTTAATTCTTTAAGTAACACAGTAAGGATAGTATAACTCTTCTTTAATGCAGGCAGAATATGTGCAAACATTGGGAATTAGTGCAATTGTTAGAGCAAGTTTGAATATACTATAGCATTTTTTTAAGTCTCGTATACCGGTGTGGGTGGTTAAATCTTTGGAGAGGTCAGTCCAAAGGCTTAACCACCAGTAAGATTTCCCAGTAATTTTGTATTTGCTGTTTGTTTTATTTGAGATGTGTTGCTGGAGAGCATGTTTTGACTCATCAAATCAAAAACAGTTTTGCTGTGCAGTCAGTCATATAGCCTTCCAAGTCAGTTGACTAACATGTAATAATTTAACTGAATTAAATGTCACTCAGAATAACATGGAACACAAACTGACTGACACAAAAAAGTTAATTGATAATTAATTAGCAAATCATGCTGCTCCTGGTATGAGCTACATCATTTCTGTAACTATTGCTCTTAAGGGTGGTTATATCTGTGCTATAACATTCTATGCAGCATATACTATCATCAAATATATACTTCCACACAAATAATAGAAAATGGATTTCTTACGGCTTTTTATACCGAAATTAAATAGATGATATTGCCTTCTTCCTCCTTAGGATATGTCTCTAAGGAGTTTTTTGGTTTATATATTAAAGAGGTTGCATAATGCTGAGGTAACATCTCATATAATTTTAATGCAGAGTAAGATATGTGCTATTCCTTATAATACATAGGTTTTGCTGCAGGTTTTATTAATCAACTAACAAATATACATATTAAAGCATACAAAAACATATGAAACTAGATAGAATTAGAATAATAGACTTTAGGATCATGGTATTTTTTCTGTGACTGGAAATAACACATGAATAGTGTTATTATAAACACAATTGAAGGTTACAGATTACTTTTCAACCCACCACTTATGTGTATCTATTGTTGGTGCTCGATAAACACTTGCTAATAAAAACAATAAATGAGCATGGCTGCTTGATGATATTGAATTTTTACAGTGAATTGTTATAATTGGCTGATTGTGGTATCATCTTTATATTTCCAACCAAAATTATGCTGCTGAGTAATAATATGAATGCATCAATAATATTATTAGGTACATGCTGTTAAAAAAAATCTAGGAGCATAATAGATCTACATAAAAAAAAAACATACACATATATACACACATATTTATCATATTTATATATTACACCCACACACTACAGAATCTAGCATTTGAGAGGGGGTACCCTAGTGAATAATATAAGGATATTAGTCAGCGAAGGCATTATTTGACCATATAAAAGTGTGAGGATGAAGTATACGGTTGAGAGCTTTTATGACAAGAACTCCTAGGTAACTTCTAAAACTGCATTAGCTGATATATTATGCTAAATATAAACCCAATAGGATCAGTTATGCTGGCTGTGCACAGAGGAAAGGGCAGATGCCATTGTATGTGTGAAGATTTCCCAGTCAAGGGATGTTTAGTCTAGTCTTACTAAGAAACTGTCCCAATTGGTAGAGCTCTCCTACACCCACAAAAAATGCACACATACACAAATTCACATATATACGTATGGGCCCTGTTATCCAGAATGTTCAGAACTATTCCGGGGTTGGGGTTTCTGGATAACGGATCTTTCCATTATTAGGATCTTCGTATCTTAAGTCTACTGGAAAATCCTGTAACACTTAAAAAACCCAATATGCTGGTTTTACTTCCAATAAGGATTAATTATATCTTAGTTTGGATCAAGTAGAAGCTTCTGTTTTATCATTACAGAGAAAAAGGCAATAATTAAAAAAAATGGATTATTTGGATAAAAAGAAATCTATAGGAGAGCGAATTTCTGTATTTCAGGACTTTCTGGATAACTGGTTTCCAATACCGGTACAAGCATATGCAGAAAAACAAACACATTTTCCTCTTTACTCTCTGTTTAGTCACTGTCAGGACTTGAATACTATATTTGACCTCTGTTTACTTCCTCATAGCCCATTGTACCATGCACCTACTAACTAATTAGTAATTTACGGTTTGGACAGATCCAGAGCCCCTTTAATGTATCAGACAGGTGGCCCAGAAAATTGGTGACAGTGCTACTCTCAAATAGGTGAACATGAATATAATAAGGTGGCTCTTACAGAAATGCTGATGGAGATAATGGCAAATCCCTCATAAAGAAACAACATTCTGTACATACAAATTCCATTTAAGTTATCAGCTTTATATTAAAAACAACTGCAGTCAAGAGTATAGCAGATGAAATGTGTGATTGTGTGCCTGCTGTAACAATGGAACCTGGCCAAATATCCCCTTTTCCAATTTGTTAAGATAGTCATGCAAATGTCAACTGCATCATGGGATGGTCTGTCAAAACATATTCATGAGCTGACATAAATGTCCAGATGATTGGCCAGCTGAGTTCAACCAATAGGCATGTACAGCTAGCTTAAAGCTGGCCATAGATGTTGAGATTTTTAAAAGATCAGATTCTGATCGTGAGACCACGATCTTCTCAGAACGATCGTACGATCGTATGAATTTACCATCAACTAAAAAGACCAATTGGCCAGGAAAACAAAGGGGAGCTGCCTGCTTGGCCCTGCAAACATAGATAGATTGCTCTGGGAGTGACAAAGATTTTTTGACCTGGCCGATCAATTTCCTGACAGATGTCGGCCGAAGAATCGTAAGATGTACGATTGTTCGAATCCCACTAACAGCATGATAATTTCGAAGGATTGGTTGGGCTTCCCTAAAATCGGTCATTCGGCAAGAATGCTAGACGATGGAACTCAGGGATGGTTATTTATAAGGCCATAAACAAACTTACACTGTCATGGATAACATATATTTGTTGCATTGTTATCACTAGGGTAAAATAATCAGACATATACACACATTTTTCTTTTTAAAAAGGACACATAAAATTCTTACAAACAAATAAACAAAAGAGTCCATAGGTTGCAGTGTCTCTTAGCATGATTAAAGAAAGCAGCCCTATCCACTATAAAGGCTGTTGCTGAGCAATGTTCATTTTGCTATGCATTTTAATTTTTCTTTCTTCTAAACCTCAAATCTGGAATCTTTGGAGCATATATTATATGCCCCTTAGCGAGTTACAGAGCAGAAGTAATGCAGCAAACACATTTACCTAACACGTATTGCTCTGTGAATAGGGTAGTGTTCCCTTAACAAGTATATGATGCTTTGGTATGATTCCTGAAACACAAATGATATCAGACTTAAGCAAAATTTGGGGCTTGTTAAGCATTTTTTAGACCCACTTACATCGATAAGGGAGGGTTATGTTAATATATCTTAGATTTAGTTTGAAAGTCTCTGCACTTGACTATAACTAAGGCTGAGCTATGTGGGTAATTCAAAATCAACTGCCACTCCTTGCACAAATTAATTTTAATTGCAAAATAAATGTGTACGATCAACTGTGTACAAAGAGTATATATATAGATATATATCTATATATCTATATATATATATATATATATATATATATATATATATATATATATATATATATATATATATATATATATATATATACTTATGGTTATATTAACAATGTCAACATCTATTCAAATTCTACCTTTCCATGAGATTTGTAACATTTTTAAAGATTTTGCTACCACTGGGGTGGAATGTTTGCCAGGGATGAGGGGCATATGCCCTAATTTTAAGCACAAGTGTTCCAAGGTCAAGTAAAATGTACTGTTTTATTACTACAGTGAAAAAAATACTTTGTAAAAATTTTAATTATTTGGATAAAATTGAGTCTATGGGAGACGGCCTTTATGTAATTCAGAGCTTTCTGAATAAGGGGTTTCCGGATAAAAGATTCCATACCTGTATTATAAATATGAATGTACTCACAGTAACAGAAAGATGGTTGCAATTTAAAGATTCCTGAATTAAGTAGAAACCTTTTAATTGATAAAGTAAATGGCAACTTTAAACACAGAATCTTATAATACTAACGGTCTGTTTATACTGTACAAAAATATTACTTAAGAGATTATGGAGTTCCATTACAAGTACAACTGAACTGATATACTAACATAGTAGATGCTTAAAGGGGTTGTTTGCCTTTGAGTTAACTTTTAGTATTTAGACAATTTACAATTGGTTTTAATTTTTATTCATGTTTTTTCAGTTATTTAACTTTTTATTTAGTTTGCAATTTTAGTAATCTAGTTGATTGATGATTGATGAATAGAAAAGAACCTGAAAAGATAACCATAAATTTGTCATTACAGAGGATTTGTTTTTTAGATGCGGTCAGTGACCCCCCCCCCCATTTGAAAGCTGGAAAGAGTTAGAAGAAGAAGGCAAATTTAAAATCTTTTAAAATATTTATAATGAAGACCAACTTAGAAGTGGCCATTCTATGACATATTGAAAGTTAAAAGGAAAACCCCTTTCAATGTTCCAGTGAGGTTACCAAATGCTACAATTCTGCTACTAGTTAGAAAATAGAAGTGAAGATCTCATTGGTTACTATTGGTAACAACTCAAGTATCTTATTTGCTGGTGCTACACAAACAAGGTTTCTGTGCTAGCTATACAGTATACATTCCAGATTCAGAAGAAGCTTTGCTCTGATTTGTGTGTAGCCATACAAACTGCCTGTATCCCTGTCTATCTGTCTTGTGTGTATGTGTGTCTGTTTGTATATCTATAATTTCTGTATGATTTTCTCTCTGTCTGTTTATCTTGGAACATGAACAGAAGAAAGGCAAGTCATCACTGATATAAAGAAGATATTGTCATTTGCCCAGCCAGTGCATTTCAATTATATGCACAATGATGGACATAAGTAACCTGTAACATCTGCCTTTTTGAAAATTATTCTTGCTTTTATGCATTGCACTATACATCCATTTCTAGAGTCGGAAATGTCTGCAGTCTAATTTTGTGTGCTTGGGGCACAGGGAGATAGAGTTGTCTATGCTGACAGGAGGCTGATGCAAGGGTTGAATAGGGATTCCCTGCTGCTCAATATCTCAGTAAGCTGAGCCATGTAAAAGATTGGCTACATAAAAACCGCAACAGCACAGTTTTTACTTCCAGACAACACTATCCAAATGGGCTATTAGATTACTCATAGCAGTTGTTAAATAAGTACAAAGCATATAACAGGAATAACTAGGGCTCTGGATTTGCCATGCTGAATGTAGTTTGTAATCATAAAACTGCAGGATTACAGTATCTAAAGTCTGTTTTATTGCAAAACAGTGGCAAAAAAGCTAAAAGAATAGCAACAATCTCCCATGTCTTAAGGTGAAACTGATGTGAAGTCCTATTCCGATGCAAAGCCCTTAATGTGCATATTATTCCTGCCAGGTGTGTTTATGTGAAATTCCCATGCTAAACATAATGTTTCTTCTGCTTGATTCACTTTTTTAGCTATTTTAAGAAGCTTACCTTGCCGACATACAGAGGTTCTGTCCCTGTGTACTCTTCCAGAACAAAGAACTGGTTCCATACCCAACTTCTCTTTAGCCGGTGATGAAGCAACTGCCTGCTCTGTGAGTTGCCTGAATCTCTGATAAGTGGATGTGAAAATTCAAATACAGCGTTTGTCAGGTCCAATAGCACCATGTAGTATACAAGTGCGCAATGTCTGTGATAGCTCCTTTTACAGCTCATTCTGCCCAGTGTTTTCAATGAATCTTTATTTTTTCTTTTGATGAAACAACTTAATCACAGTGCTTGATGTTTAATAAATTTAAAAAAGTTGAAAGACATTTGATCTTGATATTGGCTTTGTTGGGACTGTAGATGAGATGACAGGTACCTGGGATGCTGAAAATAAAAGCATAAAGCAAACTTAAGTTTTTGACAGGATAATTATATTTTCTGCTACATAGCGTGAAGTCCTTTCTCCTAGGTAGCATAATAAAATATGAACAGTATGTTTAGGAACAAAGAGGCCTGTTATCTTCCTATATACAGCAAAGTACCCCAATAGGGGTTGTAGTTAGTAGGGAGGAATGCTTCACTTTGGTAACTTTGATTGCAACAGGGTTCCACTGTATTATTGATTTGCTAGAGTTAACAGCACGCTCTCGGAAATACAGTATTTATGATCTCAGAAGCTCTTTGAAACTGCTGAATATAAGCATTCACGTCCAGAAAAGATAATACCAACAAAGCAATTTCCAAGGACGGTTGCTGTTTTCTAAATATAATATGCTGCCACCCAGCACCAGATATATTTTTTTAAGGTGAATCTGTTTCATTGCTGACCTTAATTATTATTTTACGCTTGCTGTGGAATTTAGATGTCACGCTTTGCAGTTTTAGTCTGGAGCATATCCTCAAAGCTAATACGACACACTATGGGTTTGAATGGACAGTTAATCATTATGTAATCCACAAGAGTTTTTAGGGGGTTTGATCGGCACCTTCTATTGTGGGATATCTGTGCAAGACAGACGAACAGATTTCCTTTCTTGAGGCAGAAAGACTGGTTTAGGTAAAGGAATGTCGACCTCCAGTGGAGGGGAGCTTTCTCATCAGTCAAAGGCCTTTTGTTGTCATGAAGTCAGATTAGCTGGTGACCTCACTCTGTGCCATTGAATGTAGCAGCTTCCCTTTCACAGTTTTATGGGTATAATGAGGTGGCATTGCGCTCAAGTAACTCTGTCAAAACACCCAGCACAGCTTTAATGCTGTTATTTCACTGAGAAACCCCCAATGTCCCTTTCTTACTTTGCCCTTTATTTCGTCCTTTCTCCATCTGGCCGAGATGAACAATTACACCAATGTTTATTTATGCTGCACCAACTGAATAACAAGAGATTTTACAACTTTTTTTTTCATTGCCCTTATTATGAGATACTTAACAGCTGCTTCTCCTAGAAAATTCAAATATGTCTTATTTTCTTTGCAGCTTCCCATGATGAACAGTATAATTACCGATTATATCACATAAAACACATAGCCTGTCTATCTTTGTACATGTCTAAGCATCTTAATTTGTCATCAGTAGTGATAGAAGTTGCAAGTTACTGTACTGCAATGTGAATAGTCAATTGAGCAGTGAAACTTAACTTTATCTGCACCTAAATGATTATTTCACAGGAAAGTTATTAGGGATGCACCAAATTCACCATCTGCGGCAAACTGGCTTTCTGTGAATACTAGTGATGGGAGAATTTCTCCCGAAACACGAATTTTGACGCCCTCGTCCAAATATTTTTGACGCTGGAGACAATTCCGACGCTGGCGACAATTCTGACCATTAAACCATTAAAGTCAATAGGCGCCTAGAATTGTCGCCAGCGTCAGAATTGTCGTCGGCGTCAAATATATTTTATATGCGGCAAAACAAGGAAATTTGCCGCAAATTCATGCTTGGCGAATAAATTCGCCCATCACTAGTGAATACCAAACAAAAACCATACTTTCATTTAAATATTAAAATCTGAACATTTCCATTAAGTATCAGATTAAAAATCAGATTAACTTTCAAGCTACGATAAAACATGTTCCTTTTCTGCAGGATAGTACATAAACCTACACATGCTTTTCAATGGTGAAGTAGAAAAAAACAAGAAACAAATTGTTGCAAAACAATCAATCAATTAGTAGGCAGCATTTAATAGTGTACTGTTTGAATGCAAGCACCCGGTTGGATTACTAAACCACGGTTTACACTGTACTGGTATGGGATCTGTTATCTGGAAAGCTCCAAATTACAGGATGGCCGTGTCTCATGACAAATAATTAAAATTTTGAAAATTATTTATTTTTCTATGTAAAATTAAAACAGTACCTTGTACATAACCCCAGTTAAGGTATAAGGAATGCTTATTGCAGGGAAAACAATCCTATTATTTAATGTTTAAGATTTTTAAGTAGACAAGGTATGGAGATCCACATTACAGAAATATCCTTTATCTGGGAAAACAGGCCCGATCATTCTGGATAACAGGTCCCATACCTGTATTACATTAGCCATAATTGTATATATGATGAGTGAATATAAGACTAAATTCAAAGCGTTCTTTTTTTTTTGGGGACTTTTCACTATTATTGATAGGAATTGTAGTGACTATGGCAGACGTATCATTGCCACCCCAAAATTCAGACATGTTTTTAGACTGGAACTTTAGACTGGCTTTTAACATGAGCAATAATTGAAAGCTCACTGAGACAGTCCCTAGTATTTGTAAGACCACATTGCAATACACGTGCGACACCAGCCTTAGTACAGTCGAAGCAGCAGCTTCCCCAGCATAGGAAAAACAAGAGTGGAAAATATAAGAGTGGGAGTTCCCATTCATAAAGTAACATGCCTATTTTGAATAATAGCATAATTGGAATTTTCTAGAGCATTGCATTTTACAGATGATAAAGAAAGACATCACAACTGATAGCTGCCTGTTTAGTCTGGATTACCACTAGCACTTTCCTATTTAGATGGATAGGTTATAAGTGAATATGCTGACTTTAGAGTAAACCTGGGGTAGTAGATGCATGATATGCAATATTGTATGAAAATGTAAACATAGAAGAAAATAAAATGCATTTTCAAAGGGAAAAAAGACACATTTGTCTACAGTGTAGATTGTGTCTATAATTAGTTAGCTGGCCTAGAGAAGATGTATAGTGCGAAAGAGATTATAGATTATAGTTGAATACCTTATTTGAATTGTCGAATGGGCACATGGAGAAGGAATTGTTTAACGGTATAATAGAGTGAAGTTATTGAGGAGGAGGAGAAGTGGGGTCAAAGGCAGCATATGTAGGCATAAAGAAAGGAATGCTTTATCTTTTCCACACAGCTGACCACTTTCTTCAGTTTGTGTCTAACCATACTGCTCAGGTCAAAAACCAGATTGCCGAAAATGCCCAAAAGACTAACCAAAACAAAGGCAATATGGGTGACATGATGTTATTAAGAGTGGTAGCACTACGCATTTAGTTACTAAAATGATCCTAACAAATTTCCAATGTTAAATTTCTGAACATCTAATCAATGGGAATGACCATCATTTCTTGTAATTATCCACTAATACTTTTTAGAATGGAGCATGTGTTATAAACAAATAAGCACAATCAATGCACTTGGTAATTAAGGGCATGCTAGTAAGAGTTTATCTAATTTATACGCCATTTTGAAAGATAAAGGATTCTTGCAAGATTTGAGTCTGACAGAATGCTGGCAAGTGCAGAGAATAAGGCAATCTGCTGTTGCATAAATCAGTTGCATAAACAATTTTACAGTTTTAAAAAAAACTTTTTCTACCCAGGTATACAGGCTGACACAGACTCTCATCTTGATGATTGCTGGGATAAAATGGAAATGTACTACAATATATAGCACTGACAGTGGCTCATTGTTTCATTATTGTATTTCTCCTGTTGCATCTATTATGTATTGACTTTTCAGTTAATAAAGATAACATTTTGCTTTCAAATGACTTTTTCACAATTATTTTCTATGGAGTCCCTTGGTCGTATATATATCTCAGTATGATATGAGATGTTCTAGGGCAAATTTACTGTAAGAAAAATAGAAGGAGGTAAAAATAACACTCTGAATGAAGAAACTGAATAATATAGGAAACTGATTGTAGACAGAGAATTTGGAATTTATGCCTCAGTGTATTAAGGGGATCCCATGTTTTAGTACAATATCAGGTGCTATTTGATGCTAACTATGGAAAAAAAAAGATCAGACAAAATTACCCAAGTGAATTCTAAATTCTTTATCAAGGAATGCCTTTATAGACTATAGGGGTCATTTTTAATGTAGAACTACAGCTGAAATTAATGCAATTCTGTAAAGTACTTGTTTCCAAACTTGCCCAAACAGTCCCCCACCAGCCTACTAAGGTGTGACTTTCTTTGGCAGCCCCTCTGGCATTTGCCAGAACCCACAGATTGCCAGTCCGGGCCTGCTCTGGAAATGCTAGATGTAATTTGCATCCAATTTGCATTAAAACTCAAGCACAATTGTGTCTGTTCTGATGCATTGACCACCAAGTGTGGCAGATGCAATTCTGCAGCCAGCTGCAATAATGTTGGAGTTGTGGGGAAAAAATACTGCATTGTGGGTAAAAATCATGCCGCATTGCAATCAAATTTTTTTCATTTTTCACTTTGTTGTAGTTGTAATTGCTCAAAATCAGTACTGTTGCAGATTTTCCATGCCATGATCCATGGTCTTGAGTGACCATACAGACCTTGGCATGCTGGGCCAGTTTAGTTTTCAAACAGCATGTTTTAAAATATTTTATACTACAGCTATTATAACTAAAGTTCACAACTGCTTCATATTGTCTGCAACTGTACAAAATTATCTACAATATGACTATAAAATAAATAATTAAACCATCTGGAACTGAAGAGCCTAAGCATGAGAACTTAAGTGTATAATGTTGACTTCTCCTGCTTTGACATTTAAATTCATTTAATTTCATTTACATTTTCAGTGTTGTCCAACACAGGTATTTGTTGAGATTACAGTGATTGTTCAAAATGAAGGGTTTTGTCAAACAAAGTTTTGCAATAAATAACTGCTTTCCGTGTGGGCTGCCCATACTGCCTTCCACATCCCTACACAGCACTTCAGTTTTGAATGAACTGTCCTGAATAGTTACAAATATGCCTTTTGGATGAGCTAGGCACCATGGAGACCTTTTTGAACCCAGGCAGGATGGTGGTCTGCATCCACATACAATGCACAAGTTTGCCATTCTCATGGATTCTATCTTAACATTCTATTCTAAACTGCATAGCATGTCATGAGGAGTATTTTTATAAAGGTGTGGAAAAAAAGCTTTTCAAATACAACAACAGTTACCTCTAAGTTATTTTGAATGTTATAATTTTTGTGTATAACATTGCATATAAAGACAAAGACTCCTGGAATAGCCCCAAAGTAAAGTCTCTTTGTTGCTCTTGCTTTTTCACATAGTGAAAAATTTAAATGTGTTTATTATCTTTACATTATCTTTTGCATCAGTGTGACACTTTACTCCTCACTAAAGTAACTGTAGTAGGACTAACCTTGCACATAAAACTACACAAATACATGGAATATGATTAAAAATAATGGATATATAATTACACTAATTGAGCTTTAACAACACAGACTAAGATGGGTTTGAAACATTTTGATATACAAGACAATTATGGATATTTAGACCAATTTAAGCAACTGTACACACTTTGAACTAAAAGCAGCATTAAACTGCAATACATATAGCAGTGCTTGCCTAAAAAAGAAATATTTGCTTAAAATTACTAAAATAAATGTTTTCTGTGAGTTTTAACAAATTGAAAGCCTTGCAAAAGAATAACTTTCCTTACAAGTAAACAGACTTCACTACTAGCATGAAACCTGCCCAATATATTTCTAAGGCAGGGGTCCCTAACTTTTTTTTACTCATGAGCCATATTCAAATAACAATAAAACTTAGAGAGCAACATACACAAGCAATAAGTTTGTGGGGGTGTCAAATATGGGCTGTAATTGTCTGTCAGGACTGGAAGCCTAAAGGTGTGTCTATTTGGCAGTACACATGCTTTTTTACGCAACTAAAGTTTGCCTTCAAGCCAACGATTACAAAATAAGCACCTACATTGAGGCCACTGGGGAAAACATCCAATGGGCTGGTGAATGTGGCTCATAACCAACATATTGAGCAACATTTTGGGGATCGCTGCTCTAAGGGAATCATATATTCTGTTCACCCTATTTTGATTCAGTTTGACCCATTCTAAGGGTCTTACAGATATTTGCTTGTACAGTTTATTTATTGGACTGTAGCCAAGCTAACAACTAGAGCATTGTATTCCATTTGAGTATAAGACAACAAGTAACTTGCTGGTACTATATAAATAAATCATGATGGTAATATTGTGAAAGTTTGTTTGATCTAGCATTTCACCTTGGCCTGCTGTGGCCTTAATTTTACATCCAATTGCTATGTTTATCAATCAATAGTCACTTGTGCACATTCTGAAGTAAATGAATTGTTTTAGTACACTGATTCTAAGCAGGGACATGTAAATTTTACCCCTTTGAAGTCTATGGGTGTCATTTCCACAGCGAAACTCTGTGAAAACATTTGCTCATCCTTAATTCCAAGTTCTGTGTTAATAGAGAAGGAAATCTACTGTAGCAGTGCAAGCTAGAACACTATATTTATTCTGTAGAATGCTTACCATATTTGAGTAAACAGCTCTAGAAGCTCTCTCTGTTTGTTTAGAATACCAGCTGCCATATTAGCTTGGTGTGACATCACTTCCGGCCTGAGTCTCTCCCTGTTTACTTATAGCTCTGGGCTCAGATTACAACAGGGAGGAGAGGGGAGGAGGGAGAAGGGAGATAGAGTGAGGAGCAAACTGAGCATGCTCAAGCCAGATCCGTGGAGTTTTAAGTTGAAAGGAGGAAGTCTGATATAGAAGCCCATGTGAACACAATGGAAGGAATGAAATGTGGTGTTTCTTTTGACAGAGGACTCAGAGCAGCATTACTTTGATGATTTACTGGCGTATTTATATAGACCTTTATGATAAAGCTTACTTCGTTTTAAACTTTCCTTCTCCTTTAATAACTGTGTTTTTGCATTGGATAAAATAAAATGGCTAGTACTTGTATAGGGCCACAAAGTAACACATGGAGTCAGCAATGAAATATCCTGCCACAATATGGCACCAAGTTTCATAACACTTTTCCATAGAATTTAATATTGTTACTTTGAGACATAATGGGGGTCATTTATCAACAACGGGCAAATTTGCCAATGAGCAGTAACCCATAGCAACTAATCATATTGCAGCATTCATTGTTCTACTTGCAGCTGGCTTTAAAAAGCTATTCACTAATTTGCTATGGGTAACTGCCCATGGGCAAATTTGCCCAGTTTTGATAAATGAGCCCCAATGTTTTTTGTTTGGCCAGACTGCCAACACCTTTATATACTTGAAAGGATTACTTTAATCAAAACTTAGTGGGGCCCAATTTTGTAGTGTGAAAAGCTGTTATAGCTCCTTTTCCTTCTGTATATCAACTGTGTACCAGTTCTTATGTGCCTGAAATTATCACATGTTCAGTAAAAAGTACACTTATCACCATGGTTACCAAACTAGCAATTTCATTTTTCGCTATTCAGGTTACAGATGAACCCTGAACAGCTACTAAACCTTAGTAATAAGGAATGCAGATATGCAAGGTGTTCCTCTCAGAAAGCAGCTGTATATAACACTCCAGTGCAACTTTGCCTGCTAAGGGTATTAGCAGTGAAGTCTACTATACTTAAAGCTTGCTTAAATGAACAGTAACATCAAAGAATGTAATTTTTTTATAATATAATGCAGTATTGCCCTGCACTGGTAAAACTGCTGTGTTTGCTTCTGAAACACTACTATTGTTTATATAAATAAGCTGCTGTGTAGCAATGAGGGCAACCATTCAAAGGAGAAAGACTCAGGTTACACAGCAGATAGTAGATAAGCTCTGTAGAATTTAATGGTGTTATATGTTATCCACTATTTAACCTGTGTCATATAGCCTTTTTCTAATTTCCACCATTGCTTCACAGCAGCAGGGTCAGACTGGAGGGGCCTGGGCCCACAGAGGCTGCTGCTTTGGGGCCCCAAAACCCCACCTCCCTGGCAAAGACACCTCAGGCCCCCACATGTTGCAACCCCCTCTGGCCCCGTGTGCCCACTGGGTTTTTTCCATTCCAACCCTGCACAGCAGCTTGTTTATATGAATTATATTAGTGTTTCTGAAGCAAACAGAGCAGTTTTACCTGTTCAGGGCAACAGTACATGATACTTTCATTACTTTCATATTTTGGTGTCACTGTTCCTTTAAAGCAACTAACTCCTGCTAAACTAATTATAAGCAAGCTAGATGAACAACTTGGCATGCTGGGAAAAATACAGGATTGTGGTCACTGTCTGAGTATGTATAAACTCCTTTAGTAAATGAGCCGCAACATGTCTATAATATGCTGATACACAATGAATCAAGGTATCTGTCATTATATTTACTTATATTGCTTTACACATTTTAAATGTCAGTCTACATGAAATATCTCAGGTAAAATAGGTTCCAGGAAGAATACAACATATACTCACCAAGACGTATTCAATCAAGCATATGTGGTATGGGGGGAACTATTTGCAGCATATGCCAAATCAATATACACAATTGAGATGGCCTTGCCCTTGTATATCACAGGGGTCATGCACATTCAATAATATGTTCCATGGTGGTAATTTAGAAATGATGTTATTATCTGAGAACAATAACTGGTCTGATATCCCAAATTGTAAGACAAAGTCTAGAAAACAACACTTAAAGAAAGCAAATGGTTCCTAAGGTCTGTATCAGAAACAAATCGGTCAGAGACTGGTACATTTCAACTATATCATAAAGTTGATACAAGCTCTAATTTATAATCCTTGTTTACTGAAATAGGCCATTCACAAAGCCATGGTGGCATTACAATGACAATTGCCTCATAAATCTTATCTTCAACTAGCTCTCTCTTTCAAAGGCGCATGGAACTGCATGTTAAATGCCTCAATGGTTCATTAGAAAGCATTGACTTTTGTGTAATTATTCTTAGGAAACTATTTAATTTCACAGGCACTAATCTGGAAAAGAAACACAGTGGGAGGAAATTACTTTTAAAATAAATGAACACTTTATTGCATTACCCTTTTTGAAATAAGATAGCCGAAACTCTAAGTGAAAGCAATTAGAGTTGGTTTTTTTTCTTTAACTCAACACTTTGAGTAATCAAACTTTAAACTCTGCAACCCTACATCTTATGAAGATGCTGGTCTTCGGCACATGAGCATGCTGGCTAATTGTAGTTCACAGCAGTGAATGTCTACAAGTTTTGCAATCATGTTTTAAACTTTTGAGTTTTCGCTTATCTTTCTTCTAAAAAAGACTAAGTTGGCGAAGAACATTCTGTATATACAACAGAGTGTATGAATGTGCATGCATTATTCTCTTTCCGCTCTTTTCAAGGCAACTGTTTTGGAACAGTGAATCTTCAGCAAAGCAATTCTATGACATGTGCACCCTTACCAAGTACCCAGGCTTTTTTCTAGTCACAGATTCAACAGCTCTGCTCCTTTTGTATGTTACTCAGATGGGGCTTCTGTGTTTGCAAATGAAAAGGGACAGCTTCATTGATACCTTGTTAGAGCAAGGCTGGAAAACACAAAACGGATAGCCACTGCCATTCCCCTAAAGCTATTTGAAATGAATCCAATTAATAAACAGAAATTTCTACATGGAAGCAAAGGAACTGATTCTCATTATTTTCTGTCTCGGAGCTTGGGTTCATAGTCAAAAGCACATATATACATAAAAGAAAGTAATTAAGTGCTTATTTGATTTAAGTACAGTGCACACATAACGAGCAGTTCAGTTCTGAAATATATGAATCTCCTATGTAACAGTTTGCAATGTCTGCTCTTTAATGTCCCATCCAGCAAAGCAACGTTTTTAATCCCAATTAGTATTTCAGGGAAAGTGTTTTCTCCTCTTTCGGCATAGTAAATCGACATAATGTGAACACGAATAGCAAACAATCAGCCTCATTATTCTGGCTTGGTAAAGATAGGAAAAAGCAGCCATTCCATCATTCTGTCACTAAAAGTGAGAAGGAAATTAAACCCAGAAAAAGGAAAATTAAACAAAAGAAAAATTAGCAGCGTGACTCTAAAAGCTTAATAATTGCCAATACCAAAGTTTCTGAAGTCATTGTAACATCTGTTTAGAAAAGTATTATATTTAGATCTGATTATAAAACCTCAACTTAACCTTCCAGTGATGAGTGTTAAAATAAAAAGTACATAGATAAACAGACCATAGTTTTAAGTGATTATTAAGTTAAAACAAAAAAAAACACCAAACACACTGTCTTAGATCTGTTACGAAATAGGGAAAAAGTTATTTGAGAAGCAGTTGAATATCTGATAATAAATGATCCCAGTTTTTGTTATATTGTTGTACAGTTATACAAGGCTGCAGATGTTATACATGGTAGCATACACAACATATATCTGTAGCTCTGTCAGTTCTGCTTATCTGTCTATATATTGTGCGAAAATGATTATTCTTAAGAAAGAGGAAAACAATTATTTTCTTATTTAGGTGATTAAATTTGCATGCATAAAAATAAAATTCACCAATCAATACAATAACTTGCATTCAGATCAAATTTATAAAACAAAAAATGGATCATACCTTGTCTTTGACTCCTGTCCAGATGCTGAATCCTGTCTTGCAGCTAGTTCCTTTCTATTCTAGTTCAGTTTGTAACAGCAATGTCTACAAAGCCACAAGCAGTGCACTCCTGTATGTCTCCTTGTTAACAGTCTGTAATGACAACAAAAGTTGCATTTTACACTTCTAAGGAAAGCAACTTTCAATGAGGATCGAAGAACACCATTTCAAAAGAACTCACCAATCAGCAGCATTCTAGCCTTTAAATTGATACTCCCCCCTCTTTCAACCTACTTCCACTGTTCTGTATCACTGAACAACCCCCGAGAGAGTTGCCTAAGAAATCATTCATAAGTAAAAATCCAAGTGTGCATGGACTTTGCCTAAGTATCAGCATGATCAAAAAGAGAAATTCATTTCATAACTCTACTTATGATAATGAATAAGATACTGATCAGTGTTATGATACTTTTTTTATATCCAAAGATAATCCATAATAAAAAAAATTCACTAAATCACAGAGATTTTAACTGTTTATTGAGAATTGTGTAGGTCCATTGCTTACTTAGCAGAAATAGAGAACCCAATCACTTCCTTTTATATCTCACTGTTTAATTAGGTCCTTTCTGATGCTAATTAAAAAACTGTTCTTTTAGGGGCAGATGTATGAAGGGTCGAATATCGAGGGTTAATTAACCCTCGATATTCGACTAGGAACTAAAATCGTTCGACTTCGAATATCGAAGTCGAACGATTTAGCGCAAATCCTGCGATCGAACGATCGAAGGATTATTCGTTCGATCGAACGATTAAATCCTTCGAATCGAACGATTCGAAGGATTTTAATCCAACGATCGAACGAATATCCTTCGATCAAAAAATCTCAGGCAAGCCTATGGGGACCTTCCCCATAGGCTAACATTGACTTCGGTAGCTTTTAGCTGCCGAAGTAGGGGGTCGAAGTTTTTCTTAAAGAGACAGTACTTCGACTATCGAATGGTCGAATAGTCGAACGATTTTTAGTTCGAATCGTTCGATTCGAAGTCGAATTAGTAGTCGAAGGTCGAAGTAGCCCATTCGATGGTCGAAGTAGCCCAAAAAACACTTCGAAATTCGAAGTTTTTTTTATTCGAATCCTTCACTCGAGCTTTGTAAATGTGCCCCTTAATGTCACATAGTATTTTTATGCAAATAAACAATGCATCTGGGATACCCTTTAAAATCATTATTAATTACAATTCTCTTTCGCATGCTGGAAATCTGACTCTCTTTCTTTTTCTTTCATGTTCTAGTTAAGATTTTTCAGCACACTTCCATTTTCTTATGTGAGGCAGTGAGAACCCACACATTAGTTGAATGTTATACTCTGGGTGCTCTCTTGTAACCTTAGTTGAATGCAACCTGTAGTACATGAAAAGGGAGCAATGTTTGAGTACAATTTTAAGGCAAAGCTTTGTTACCCAGCAGGTAGCTTATTCAGGGAAAGAGTCTTACATGAAATACCTGTTGTGCTTGGATACATTTAAAAACTTTATCTTTCTGGAACTACATTTTTGCTTTAGGAAACAGTGAATAATTTGTGTTTTTTTTTTACCTTATGTGTTTTTTATCGCCCTGTACACACATGCAGATTTTGGCTAACTTATCCTGATTGCAACATGACTATGAAAGCCTATGAGCCTATGAGAAGATTGTGTTAGAGAACTGTTCTAAAATGTAGTAGAAATGTTCTAAAAACGTTTTTGTTTGTTTGCTGTATTTTGAAATCCAATAGACCTCTCAAGTCACATAGGTAGTGCAAGCACTTTTTTTACCCTTAATGAATCATACAAATAAAATTCACTTTTTTCAGACATTATAGAAAAGTAATTTAGAAGAGAAATATAGCTTTTAATGAAATGGTAAAAAAAAGCCTCTAAAGTTGTTGCGAGTAACTAGAACTCCCACAAGCCCACAGAATGTGCCATACAGTGTGCCTGATATGCCTGCCTTAAAGCAAAATCCTCCCCGTCCATTGCACTGTTATGGTATACTATATTTTGTTATTTAAAACAGGGGTTTCAAGGGACTTGTTTTCATATGCCAAAATGATGTTATCTGTAATACTATTAGAAGTGTTTTGTTACAGCTGCTGGCGGGTAATAGTTTTATGGTCCTTGCCATTTGGATCTGGTCAATCCAGAGCCGGGGCAAGCTGGCCAGGAGCCCTCGGCAACCCAGCCAGTCGGCCACCTCGCTCCCACCTCCAGTGTGTGTGTGTGTGTGCATGCGCACCCGATCATGGGGTACATGGGGAAAAACCAAAGAGGGCTGCGAAAACGGAATAGGGGTAGGCATAAGACAATTTAAAAGGTACCTTCCTAGCGCCCCCCTATCATTGCGCTCTAGGCAGGTGCCTCCTCTGCCTACCCCTAGTTATGGCACTGGGTCAATAAGGTTCTCTGTACATGCCCACTGCGGTTGTGGTGGTCGGCATCTGGGGTAACATGGCATGTCAATCGTTTCAAACTGCATTTGATATCATTCCTTAAGTTATTTCAAGAACTTTTCTAACACAAATTGTTTTACTTTTTTGCTGATTTGATTTTACCTAAAGTTCCCTCTCACTGTATAATTAATACACAGGCTGGCTAACAACTGCTTTAAAAGCTTGTGGTCTTGGCAGTGAAGGGGTTATAAGCTTGGTTATGATAAACTAAACTTGTAGGCATTTGCTGAAGGAGACTCTCAGTCTCATGAGAGTGATAATATGACGTATTTCCAATCACATCAGTATTAATATTGTGATTTTTAAACATTGTAGTTAGTTTCATACACCATCTGTCACATTATACTAATATACAAATCCATATATTACATTTTCTGCTATTCTAATTGCCACAATCTTCAAAGAATTCTGATATATGAAGAGAAAACGAATGCTGCCTAAGGCCAGTGAACACAAAGGTATACAAAATGGAGCAATTGTCAGAAGCAATTCTGTCTTACTTCACTACTCATTGAACACTAAATGTCCCTCCAGCAATAAAGCAAATATCTGTATAGAAGGCAGTAGTCAATATGTCAATATAAAATGATAGATATTGATGTGATACAGACACATCATCTGCTTGTATATGTATATACAGTATATATATATATATATATATATACAGTATATATATATATATATATATATATATATATATATATATATATATATATATATATATATATATATATATATATATATATATATATATATAGGTATAGGTATAGGTATAACTATAGGTTCCATGCAGGATGCTGCCACTTTGCAGAGTGATTTGTCTAAGTTGGGAAACTGGGCAGCAAACTGGAAAATGAGGTTCAATGTTGATAAATGCAAGGTTATGTACTTTGGAAAAAATAATATAAAAGCAAGTTATACACTAAATGGCAGTGTGTTGGGAGTTTCCTTAAACGAGAAGGATCTAGGGGTCTTTGTAGATAACACGTTGTCTAATTCTGGGCAGTGTCATTCTGTGGCTACTAAAGCAAATAAATTTCTGTCTTGCATAAAAAAGGGCATTAACTCAAGGGATGAAAACATAATTATGCCTCTTTATAGGTCCCTGGTAAGGCCTCATCTGGAGTTTACAGTGCAGTTTTTGACTCCAGTCCTTAAAGGGCATGTAAAGTCTAAAATAGAATAAGACTAGAAATGCTGTATTTTGTATACTGAATATAAACATGAACTTACTGCACCACAAGCCTAATCAAACAAATGATATATGCTTTAAAAGTTGGCTACAGGGGGTCACCATCTTGTAACTTTGTTATACATCTTTGCAAGACTAAGACTGTGCACATGCTCAGTGTGGTCTGGGCTGCTTAGGGGTCGTCATAAACAAAGCTGCTTGAGTCCTGCATGGCTGGGAAGTAAGGCAGGGGCTCCCCCTGCTGTTCATAAGTATGATTGTTTCCCTGCTCAGAAGTTAGGGACCATCTCACAATTCCTATCCACAGCATATAAAAACTGTACACATTTTTAAATTAAAGTATATTGGAGATAGGTTTCTTTTTCATTAAAGAAAGTAAAAATGGGATTTTATTTTTTTGCCTTTACATGCCCTTTAAGAGGGATATAAATGAGCTGGAGAGATTGCAGAGACGTGCAACTAAATTGGTTAGAGGGACGGAAGACTTAAATTATGAGGGAAATGTAACAAGATGGGCTGTTTAAGGTGTAGTGGATGTATCACATGCGGTTTCCTTTTGACTGGATCACACTTTTCCCATCCACATAGTGGTAAGAGATATGAAATACGGCATAGATTAACCTGCATGTATGGTAAATAAGTAACTACTGTATATATATGGATAGATCTACACCTTTGTGGTGGTACAGTGATTTGCTACCTTGTCTTGGAAGTGCTGGTTTAATCTTAGATACATTTTCTATATTGCTGCAAAAGGTTATTTAACCCCCAAGTCATATTACATCAGCATTCTTGTCAACTAATTTTTCCACTTTTTAACTTTCAAAAGAGTTTTTACTCTTTTTTTAAAATGTTTTGATGACAGTTCACAAACATGTATATCACAGTTTTTCCTAAAATGTTGTTAACCCTTTTTACACTATTGTATACAATATTTAAATATGCGCTTGGATTTTGATAACTAGTACACTAATTGATGTTAACACTTTAATGAAGATCACGCTAACTATTACCAACACCTAATTAACATTCTTCACTGATTGGTGGATTTTTGAATTTATGTACCATGTGATGACTTCTGTGTGCATCGTGACGATAGTTCAAAGAGAATCGAAAAGCGTAGATGTGGGGGAGTTTGTAAAACTTCTGTTGCACTATACTCGTGAGTGCTCCTGACTTCATCTATTGAGCACCCGGGACTTGATGGATTGGCGGTGAGTGCAGGTGTATAGTTTGACTATATATATATATATATATATATATATATATATATATATATATATATATATATATATATATATATATATATATATATATATATATATATATATATATATATATATATATATATATATATACATTGCACCATTAAAAAATAGTTGCTTTTTATATTTAGCTACAATAAATATATGCATAATGCAAAAAAGCTATGGATATCCTGTAAAATATATATTGTTATAAATGGTGATCCATAATGTGTTGTATGAAATTTGGCTAATAAATAATGTATCTAGCCTGAAGATACAGTTGCCACCTGCCCAGTTTTGACCTGGACAGCCCAGTTTCACAATAAATTCGTAAATCTAGACAGGCCTTCCCTTGAATGATGCGACAATCAGCAAATTACCAATCACTGTATGATAGCCCCCTCTGTCATCACAAACCTGACATCATTCATCCGCCCACCAACGTCACCCACCCCACCCCCTGCCCAGACTTACAGTGAAGGAAAGTTGGCAACCCTACCTGCAGGCTTGTGTTTTTCTCCAGCCAAAAATAATTTCTAACATCCTTATATATTACCACAATGGATGCACCTGTACATTTAGCAAAGTTCTGAAGCCTCCCTGACAGTTACATAAAAGATCCCTTAACCATAATGGTGTGTTAAAGAAAACTATAGGGCTAATTTAAATTTTTATGGACACAATAGCTATAGCACTATGGAGTGCACAAGCACATCCCTCAGAAATGTGCCAATTGTAAAAAAAAAAGGCTGCTATATTTTTGTATGGTGAATTGTGTATGTAGTACATCAACAATTTATTGTCTAATAAATAGGATAAATAGGTTCTATGGCAAATATTTCAGACACAAATCTGTCTAAAATAAATTCTAGTGGCTTATGATTTTTGGGTTTATTTAGAACCAATTCTTGTTGGTTTCACATGTACATGCTCTTAGACAGACATTTTGCTTATGCCATTGCCCCACTAAGTTGAATTATGGTAGTTATAGAGTGACACTAACCAGGCTTGATTTTATCCGGCTAAGCTAGGTTAGCTATTATAAAATTTGACTGGTTGCTTGCTATGTTTCAGTGGGACCTACCTAAAAATTAGGAAATATACTGTACATTAATATAATAGACTGTGAAACATGTGAACATACACAATGATATTGTCTTGTCTAATTATCTTGTATCTTTCTAGAAATCAGTAATATGTAGTAAAATCATTATGCTGTCACACTGTTTTGTTGCATATTAACCACTGCCAGCACTGGGTTCAAAACGGATAATTATTAATCCACACCCCAAACCTACTTTATTAAAACAGCCCCCCCTCCCCATTTTTAGTAAATAATCTAACACTCAATCATTTTCTCAATATAGAGGGCCTGCTGCCTTCTTGTTTGCAAGAATGCCTATAGAAAAGAGACATTGTAAGCCAACATTCAACCAAGCCAAGTTGTTGTGATGAATTATGTGACCAGGTAGTCAAAACAACTCATCCACATCAATTGTCAGATTCCATTTTACACCGACAGCTTTCAGTTTCTATATCTCTTTTTGTCTTCTACCAGATTTTGTAATGGGATGGTACCCTGGCCAATATGTCAATGCTTGCTTCAGTAAACACAGAGAAAAGAAGATCTTCTTTTGTTTGGGCCTGACATGGCTGGGTGGTTTTCTGCATCAGCAAGCAGTGGCTTCCTTCACAGTTGGAGCTTTCCAATAATTGCCAGAACAAATTATAATAGGGCAATCTGTCCTTTCTCCCTTTTCAAAGCAGAAAAAAAGAAAGAAGTGAAACTAAAAAACAACACCAATTTTGTCTGCTTACAAATCAGCGTAGAAATAGATTTGATACAGTGAGAAAGGAAGCATGCTACAGACAACAGTTGTGGGACATGCTATTTTATGGGCAAGAATGATATGGTTTTGTGGCATTTAGGTTGTATAGATTGACGGGGCATGGAAACATTCAAATCTATAGCCATAACACTACTTAGTGACTTTTATTTGCCTATTCAGTTAGCATTAACTCATTCAATTGTGATAAGCCTTGAATAGATCATGCAATACAATTGATAATGCACTGCTATTGTAGGATTAAACAGATCAGAATACTAATACTGTGCATGTTTCCTTTCAATGTATTTCATAAATGATTTTGCTTTGGTTACACATTTTCTGCTTATTTACATTTTAATTCTTAAAAAAACTTAGCTCGTTAGTAGATTGGAAGAAGTGCAGTGATAGGTTCAGATTTGAATGTTGCATATTCTAGGATTGGTCAGAGGAATTGCAGGACAGGGGTGGAGTTGGACTGGAAATGTGAAATAAAGCTAATGACAGATGTCTCCCAGTATTTTGATTGTGTGCTCTGACTGGACATCTGCTTCTGCTCCTTTTATAGCTACACAATATAGCCTTATTGGTATATAAAAGGGGTCATTTATAGATCTTTCTGTAATTTGGATCTTCATACTTAAATCTACTAGAAAAGCATGTGAACATTAAATAAACCCAATAGTCTGATTTTGCTTCCATTAATTACATCTTGGTTTAGATCAAGTACAAGGTACTATCTTATTATTAAATGGAAAAAAGTAAAACATTTTGAAAATTTTGGATTTGGATAAAATTGAGTCTATAAGAGACAGCCTTTCCGTAATTCAGAGCTTTCTGGATAACGGGTTTATGGATAATGAATTTCATATCTGTACATTTGAATTTTATGGCTGACATTTAATTTCCTATTCACAAAGATACTGGCCCCTGTCACCTCTTGTATTTATCACCTTTGCCCATGAGCAGTAACTCATAGCAGCCAGTCAGTGATTAGATTTTTTCAGCCAGCTGCAGGTTGAACAATGAAAGAAAACATTTGATTGGTTGCCATAAGTTGTTGCCCAGGTGCAAAGTTGGTCAACATTTATAATTGAGCACTCTGTGCCCAATTGCAGTTTGTCACAGGTGTCGCATTTTACAGCACTTACAATGTGTGTCACATCAGTTCCCTGAACTCAGTGTACCAGCATTTCAGAACCTCTTCCTTCCTCTCGTAGGAGCACTAATATTCATTAGGTATGAAAAAAGGAGACATCTCCTGAAGTGGTATGGGCTTTTTTGGGAAACAGTGACGTGGGAAATTATTTTAGTATTTTATTGAGTGTGTTGTATTTTAAGGATAATGGCTTCACTTACATATACAATACACTCACTGAATGTATGTAATTTGATAAGCATCAGATAGCCATCAGATTTACATGTGGAAATGCACACTTTTGCATTTATGCATCAAAATCTGCTCTGTGTGTCCTGTGTCTGTTAGCACACATAGATTCAGAACATGGAAAGCAGCCAGATCATATTTTCTCTTCTGCTGTATATACAACGCATCTGCCATTAGGATTAGTTTTAAATGTATGCATTTTTGTTTTTTGAAGGTCAACTTTTTTCAAAGTGTTGTCATTTTTTTAAAGTTATTATTATTAACAACTAAAATGACCTACATACATAAATGAAAATGCTACTTCTTTATTAGATATACAGTATACTATAGATTTTTCATTTATACAAAGTGCAAAATGTAAACATTAGGCACAATTTTGTTTTCGATTAAATGCTATTTTACATAGTTACATAGTTAAATTGGGTTGAAAAAAGACAAAGTCCATCAAGTTCAACCCCTCCAAATGAAAACCCAGCATCCATACACACACCCCTCTCTACTTTCATATAAATTCTATATACCCATACCTATACTAACTATAGAGTTTAGTATCACAATAGCCTTTGCTATTATGTCTGTCCAAAAAATCATCCAAGCCATTCTTAAGACATTAACTGAATCAGCCATCACAACATCACCCAGCAGTGCATTCCACAACCTGACTGTGAAGAACCCCCTAACCATGTTACTAGTGGCCACGTGCTACATACAGCTTGCTCAGTGTGTCAATGCTCCTGCTTAGCTTAGCTCTGATATAACATGTAAGTTTTCCAAACACACTGAGGTCAAGTACAAAGTACAGGGTATTTAGATGTAAGAGAAATATAGAATTAACACTTATCCTGATAAGGTGTTACTTCCAGGGTTCCCAGGAAGTGTGTTGAACCTACACAAGAGCGGAATACCACAGGCATGATGAGGTCTCTGGTTAGTGTGCTTTTGTACAGAATATAATGCTTTTCATCAATTTTTCCCATTATAGTAAGCCTTACATAAACCAGTTTTCTGAAAGCCCAATATTCATTTTTACACAATTACCAAAAATCACAAATGCCTGTTTTATTTTCCCATAGGCCTATAACAAATTGGGTGTAATCACTGCTATTGTTTTTAGCAGGGGGAAAGGTAACTAAATGTAACTGTATTGAATGGCTTTTCACTGCCATGTCATGAGGGTTTAGCCAGAAGATACGCATTTTGATCATTTTCTGGACGAATTCACCTGTCACCTCTAGTGACAATCAAATTCTTTTTAACTAAAGGATAGGCTGCATGGGTACAGGTCTTCAGTTACTTCATGATAAGTAGAATATATTGCTATCAACTAGTGATGTACAGGTTGGGACTTTCCCAACAGTTCATATTTTTCAGTGGGTGCATTATTTTTGTAATATACAAGTTTTTACAAGTCATGCTACACAAGTGACTTTGAGCAGTTTAACTCCATTGTAATCGAATGGGTAGTAGTGACCTGCTCTGCGGCAGCGGCAGCACTTATCATGATCACCTCTCCAAATCCAAATTCAGATTTAAATCCCTGACCTTAAATTCTTGTGACTTAAAAGATCTAGATCTACCCTATCTTTATAAACAAGAGTCTTAAGAGTACAAAAATAATGTTTATAAGAACACATTACAGGCATAACTTTATCTCACAGCATTTCCTGAAGTACATGCTAAACGATAAAAGAAATATGTTGTATATGCAATATCTCCAGTCTTTCCATGTTCCATCTCTATCCTACAAACACATTATTTTTTGTTCAAACTCATTATCTAGAAATCTGGCAGTGCTTGTTAACCAGTGTTATCTAACCCAGCACAATTCATGCTGCTGGCAAAAACATTAAAGGTATAAATATGTTCTGTAGCCCCTTAATAGGGTATACATGTATGGGACCTATTATCCAGAATTTTCTAGACCTGGGGCTTTCCAAATAGCGGGTCTTTCTGTAATTTGGATCTTCATACTTTAAGATTACTAGAAAATCCTGTAAACATTAAATAAACCCTATAGGCTGGGTTTGCTTCCAATAAGGATTAATTATGTCTTAGTTTGGATCAAGTACAAGGTACTGTTTTATTATTACAGAGAAAAAGGAAATCATTTTTAAAAATGATTTGATTATAATGATAACTTTCTGGATAACAGGTTTCCAGATAATGGATCCCATACCTGTATTTCTTCAATTCAGATTAGCCTACACCTACATTATCATCCCAATTCTCATCCCATTTCCTACTATTTTACTTCTTTCATCTTTTATTACTAGACTGTGTTCATGATAAACAATAATTACAGCGCTACTGCTCTGTGTTTATTCAACAATTGGTATGGTTAACCTCACTAAATAATTAATATTTACACTGCTTCATGATTGATGTTAATCGGATGCATTGCCTTGAATGTAAACTGATAGGAAGATACAAATTTTAGCCAACCACCCAAACCACTCAGACACACATACATACAGTATGTCAGCCTTACATTACTTGTACTAAACAATTTTTCATAGGTATACATTGGGGACAAGTGGGTTTTGGTAAACATAAAAATTAAAACATTACCTTAAAACAGAGAATAGAAAATTGGTGCATACACTTTCAATTTAAATTATATCTTAGAAAAAGTTTTCCCTTTTAAACCAACAGTTTAAAGGAGGTCTTTATATTACCAAACAGGACATACACCAAGGGTAGACAGAACATAATTTCTTAAGGGCGAAGACATTAACTTGGTATATTGTAAATTAAGATCTAGACTTGGTTAGAGGGCACTAGATTCCTGAGGTATACTTAAAGACCAGCTGAAAAAGTAAAAGGTGTTTTGTTTTTCTTTAAAAAAATTGTGACTTTTATCCGGAGTGAGGCACAAGATAAATGGGTTATTTACCTTTAAATTAACGTTTAGCCTCTTCTTTGATGCACATGTGAGCACACCTATTGGGCACTGCGACCGGCCAGGTTGCCTAGGGCGCCTGGCCGGTCTGGCCCGGTGCTGCTTAGAAATAGCCATTATATATTATTCTATATGCTAACTTAAAGGTGAACCAGCCCTTTATTGTTCACCATCTGCGTCCCTTAAACTCTCCATAATTATTTGCGGATGTCTAGTGATTTTTCTGGTTGTGTGGAAAAGTAAAATGTTAGGTTGATGCTTAAGGGGCAAAATGCGGCTTTTGTCTACAACTTGGTTCTGAACCTGGTTTCTGAAACATAATTTGATTTTAATCACTGTACCTTCAGGACTCGTTTAATTCTATGCCAAATATAACCACAAGTGGTAATGGTCTAATTTTTATTATTTAGCATTACTAAAATGGTCAAGAGCACTAACAAGCCTAAATTGAACATACTGAATGGACAACCAGTAATTCAAACTACACTGTTCTTAATAGATGGATGCATTGAAACCTAGGCATTTGCTATTAAGAGGCACTTGTACTAAGTCCTTTTGAAGATTTTACAGAATTGTAAATTAACTCCATAATTTTAAGATGAAAGTATGGTAAAATATTTCATCACGGCTCTTAAAAAGTATAAATGAACCAGAATAATAAAGGGCCTAATTATTCCATAAGAGAATAATTGCATTACTACAATACAGAAATGTCAGTGGTTAATTTTAAAAATGTACAGGTGACTGCATGAATAAGGAAAGTCAATCCTGTTGGGTGACAGAGAACAATAAATAGGGAAAAGGATAATTTTCGAAATGTACTCTGGTTGACTATATTATTGGCAGGCGCGGATTTCCCCAGAGGGTGCCCATAGGCCAGCGTCCTCCGGCACCCCCTCCCTCCCAGAAAGATTGTGTGCATGTTTATATTTTATTTGTGGAACGCTAAGCGTCAATCGCTTAATGCTCTGGGATCAAGGTGATTACCCCTGTGGCTGGGCGGCATGCCTCCCCTTCATTTTTGCCACAATAGACCCAGGCCTTTGCGGTCTAGACACAAATCCGGGGCCTGATTATTGGTCTACACATTTTTGAATTACAGGTTTTACATTTCTTATTAAACAAATATGTTCCATGCCATTTTTTTTCAATATAGCAATTCATTTATAATAATCATTATTGTATGCACAGCAACTGTACTGTAAAATATGAAGAGACCAAATACATTCACTAACAGACTGCAACATAAAGACCAGATCCCATAGAGCTGCAAAAAAAAAATATTCAAGCCCATTGCCTACATACAGGTGTAGACATATAATGAAAACAATAGGAGAAGGAAAGGTAACAACTAAGTAAGATTTATCAAAAAGGTCTATATAAATACTATAATGATACATAAGCAATGCTGCTCTGAGTCCTCCGTCAAAATAAAAACCAGATTTCTTTCCTTCTATTGTGTACACAAAGGCTTCTGTATCAGACTTCCTTCTTTCAACTTGAACCTCCATGGCACGGGCTTGAGCATGCTCAGTTTTCTCTTTCTCCCTCCTCCTTCCTCCTTTTCCTGCTGTAATCTGAGCCCAGAGCTATGACTGAGCAGGGAGAGACTTAGGCAGGAAGTGATGACACACCAAGCTAATATGGCAGCTGCTATCATAAACAAACAGAGAGAGATTCTACAGCTGTTTACTCAGGTATGGGAAAGAATTCTACAGAATAAATATAGCATTCTAGTTTGTCTGACTTCAATGCACTGACACCAGTACAGAGTGTCAGCTACTTTCTACTTGATTACACATACAGTACAGATATATGCAAAGGGAATCTCAGCACTAGTTTTCTCCTTTGCTTTATAAATAGGCAATTTATTTTTATGGTTTACCAGTTTAAAATTTTTCAGTGTTAATTGCAGATTGCACTTTGCTAAACAGGCCTATTAGTTACAGGAAAACTTTATGTGCCTGCAGGTTAAGGGTCGGTCTTGGCAGTTTAATGGCAAGTACTACACATTATTATATATTATTATTATAGCGTACATGTATATATATATATATATATATATATATATATATATAGACAAATACAAGAGGTCCTCTGCACTCAACTCATTATCAATATATTAAAGACATTGAAACATTTTGTGCCTTAAGCTACTAAAATTGTTTGTTCATATATTGCAATATATTTCAGTTGGCCAACTGTTAAAGGGTAAAGGATTTTTAATGGCAGAGGACCTCTTGTATTTGTCCATGTGAATTTTGTGGTCACAAACTCATTGCACCCCCACTTAATGTTTTTAAAAATTAGTGGTGAACACAACTTTCCCTAATCTCTAGTATAGGTCAATCTAAAAACTGGACTTGCTTAGTAATCAATGAAGACATTTCACTACTCATCCGAGCAGCTTCTTCAGTTCAACTGACTGGTGTGGGAAGTTTTTGTCATATAAACTCTTCCACTAATCCATTTACAATGGCACATTGTAACTCTTCAAAGAGGTGACATCTGAAGAAATTAACAGAGGTGTTGATTCTGTGTAGTTGTGATAGGATTATCCAATGTGTCATGCAACTCCTAGATACAGGTGTTACTTGTGAGAGTTGCATGAATGGATGTGTGAAGTGTTCTGAATCCGTCGGGGTACAGATGTTAGAACAGCATTGTATGTAGCAGACAAGTGGTGTCGAAGGTCCCCGCCTCTGTTCAGAGATGGTCTCTCCACCTTGACATGAATCGCCTCTTTCACGCCTTGTTCAAACCAGCGGTCTTCTTTATCCAAGATTTCGACCTTGCTATCTTCAAAGAAGTGTCCCTTGTCTTTTAAGTGTAGAAAGACAGCTGAGTTTTGCCCTGTAGAGTTCTCCCTCCTGTGCTGAGCCATTCACTTGGAGAGCAGTTGTTTTGTCTCCCCAATGTATAGGTCTGTGCACTCCTTGCTACACTGGACTCCGTATACCATATTGCTTTGTTTTTCTTTTGGTGTTTGATCCTTTGGGTGTACCAGTTTTTGTCTCAGTGTGTTGCTAGGTTTCAAAAACACAGGGACATGGTGTTTGTTGAAAATCCTCCTGAGTTTCTCAGACACTCCAGCTACATATGGGATGACTATGTTTCGCCTACTATGTGTCTCCGGGCGGTTATTTCTTTTGGTGTTCCTGTTGTGCTTGGTTGCTGCTGTTTTGACAAAGGCCCATTCTGGGTAGCCACATGCTTTCAAAGCTCCTCTGAGATGTTTTTGCTCTTTGTCTTTGAACTCTGTATCAGTTGCCACACATTCCGCCGGTGGTGCAGGGTTCGAATGAAACCCAGTTTGTGTTCCAGTGGATGGTGGGAATCAAACAACAGATATTGATCCGTATGAGTGGGTTTTCCTGTTACCCCCCTCTTGGATACATATCAAACAGTCCAAAAAGGCAAGTTTGTTCTCGTGGACATCTTCCCTTGTGAACTTGGTGTTATTGTCCACTGAGTTAATGTGTTCTGTAAAGGCCGCCACTTCATTGGATCTGATTTTAACCCAAGTATCATCCACATACCTGAACCAGTGAGTCGGTGTAGTTGCCTGGAAAGTAAGTATGGCCCTCCTTTCCACTTCCTCCATGTACAAGTTTGCTACAATGGGAGAGACTGGAGAACCCATTGCAGATCCATGTTTCTTTCTATAAAAAAGGTTCTTGTACTTGAAGTATGTGGTGTTAAGGCACAAATCTAGCAACAAACAAACTTGGTTGGAACTGAGCTTCGTTCTGCTGCTGAGGGTGTTATCATGTTGCAGTCGATTTCTTACAGTCTCAATCGCCTCTGTCGTAGGTATACATGTGAACAATGAAGTGACATCATATGACACCATTGTTTCTTCTGCCTCTAGTGTAACACCGTGAATCTTGGTTACAAACTCTTTTGCATTTGAAGAAGCTGCTCGGATGAGTAGTGAAACGTCTTCATTGATTACTCAGCAAGTCCAGTTGTTTTTAGATTGACCTATACTAGATATACCATGACCTGGATGAATGAAAATCTTCATACACAACTTTCCCTTGTTTGTTATCATTTATACAGACTCCATGTTGTAGCTCCCACCCTTTCAGCTATAGTCAGGTGATCCCACTGGTGGCCAATAAAAGGGCAACCAAGTTTGGGAGTTTTACTTTGAAAGCAGCAAGTAAGGACTGTCTGTATATTCTGATTATTAATCAGTCTTGCTGTATCGGCTTCTGACAGATATTATTTGACTTGTGATGTTTCAAAAATTTATGACAATCCCTAAGCAACCCAGACCACACTGAGCATATGTACAGTCTTGGTCTACTGTTTAACAAAGTAACAAGATGGAGACCCCCCTGTGGCCAACTTTGAAAACATAAATCATTTGTTTGATTAGGCTTGTGGTGCAGTAAGTTCATGTTTATGTTTAGTATACAAAATACAGCATTTCTAGCCTTACTTTAAGCAAAAAATCAGAGGGGCAAATTTACTTACCTCCGAAATTGCGCCAGTGGCGGCTTCGCTGACATCGCAACACTTCACCAGGCGTAGATTCGCCAGGACAACGCTAATCCGAACGAAAATCCGAAGTTGCATCCAAAGTTCCGAATGCTTGCGAAGTTGCACACATACAGTGTGAAGTTAAAGTACAATGGACGTATATGTTGCAGTAACTACATTACACTACACAAGACCAGGGAACCTTAATAAAATAAAATAGAGGAGTTATAGTGCCCTACACATGTGCCCACTGTATAGATTAGGTGCCATATATAAGGAAATGTAGGGAGGAAGGAGGGAACCCCAAAAAAAAATTAAGATCTTTTTCAGCCTATCACCCTGTAAAAAGTAAAAGAGGCCAGCGTTTTTTGGAACTTAGAAATATTTCAACTTTTTTTGAGGAACTATCTACATCATTGCACTTCGCCTGGTCTGAGGTGGCGAAGGCAAGTCTGGCGCAAGAGGAAACGTTCAGTAAAATCAGCATCTTAGGGAATTTGCGTAGTTACGTCCATTCACCAGAGCAAAAATTTGCCTGGAAATAGAGTGGGAAGTAGCACTAGAGTCTATCTCCTTCGCTAGCGAATTTACGCCAGCACCCGTTAGTAAATCAGCGAAGTACAGTAGTAATGATGTCACTCGCCCTTTAGTAAATTTGCCCCATAGATGGGTGGTAGGAGGGCTATAGTGCTCTTCTGTGGATGTGCAGGGCAGATATCCTAAGCCAACTGTTTTTTTTACTCTAAATGCCCCCATTGCAAATAGGATTGTTGGTTTGGGCTGTTTGAAGCAGTGAAATCAGCAGGGATGCTGGGCTGGGAGTTGCATTAGTATTTACATTTGGAAGACTAAACATGGTACCATGGTTGAGAGAATGACTCCAACCAGGGCTGCTATCAGGGGGGCACAGGGGGAAATTCTGTACCGGGCCTGGGCCTGAGGGGGGCCTGGCTGTGCTGCACTTTTCAAATAGCCGGGCCCCCCTTGACCGCGCTGAAGCCGTGCCGCCTCTTCTGTCAAGAAAAGCCGAACAGCCTAGGTGCTGAACAGCTGAAGTCCTGAAAGCGGCATAAAGACCCGAAAGTGGCGAAAAGACCCGAAGTCCTGAAGCGGCGAAAAGACCCAAAGTCATGAAAACAGCCAAAATTGAAGTTGTGAAACAGCGAAAAGATCCAAAGTCACGAAAACAGCCGAAATTGAAGTCCTGAAGCTGCGAAAAGACCAAAAGTCACAAAAGGAGGCAAAGTTGAAGTCCTGAAGTCACGAGTTCAATTCTGCTGAACACAAATTTTTTTTTCTTTAGGCCCCATGCCACCAATTTTTTTAAAAAAAATTTAACTTGTAAAGGGGGCCCTGGCACCAATGTTTTTTTAAAAATATTCCCAGGCACCAATTTTTTTTAACTTGTATGGAAGGCCCTGGTACCAATGTTTTTTTTAATAATATTCTCTGGGGCACCAATTTTTTTTTTTACTTGTAAGGGGGGCCCAATGTTTTTTTAAAAAAAAACATTTAGGGGGGGCCCTGGTGGCACAGTTTTTTTAACTTATAAGGGGGCCCTGACCATCAATAGCTTTAATAACATGTGTGTGTGTTACTTTTTTTAGCGATGATGTCTCTTTGGTGTTTTAACTGTGCTGTGGGCAGGACCTGGGGTGGGCGATGTGGGCGGGGCCCTGAAAATTTTGTTGTACAGGGCCCCGTTATTTCTAATGGCAGCCCTGACTCCAACTATGCACTTTGTTGCACGCCTGCACCTATTATTTAGTTTAAATTGTGGCCTTTGCAAAAAAGGGCACTTCCACCTTTTTGTGACTTAACTTAACTAAGCCCCTGGGTCGGAGGAGTGTGAGGCTGATTCCCCACCCAGCAGAAAGTCTTAAGCATGGTGCTCTATCAACACTACAAAAGAGTGCTTTCTCCCTTGTTGTGCAAACCCTGAGTTCATCCAAACGCTGTCAAGGGTACCAAGAATGATCAACTCTGAGGTGTGTGAACTATGGGGATTCTATATGGGTTTATAATGCTGTGGACAAATGCCTGGCTGTATGGAAACACATCAAGACTTTATTGTGCTGTTTCCAATATATGCTCCAGTGTTGCTGCTTTGAACATACTGTACAATTTTCCTTTACAGACAAGCCAATCTGCCTGGGTGGCACTGGTGACTGTTGCCTTAAAATTTTCTGTAAGTGAAAACTAAGGATTATAAACCAGGAAACTGTTATTGCTTGTTTTTCTATCCACAGCAACCATTGTTCCCAAGTAGATCTATTAAAAGACAACCAGAAATAATATGTATTTCCGGAGTTTATCACGTGAAAACTCATGGACGAGATTCAATTTGAGGAGAAAAGCTTTTCTTCTAATTTAGTTCCAGTTTTTTTCCATAGACTTCAATAGAGTTTTCACATGATAAACAATGAGATACTGTTAGTTTTTCTGAATTGCACTGCATCTTAAATTGAATCTCATCCATGAGTTTTCATTCACCTTTTACTGTCTGTTATTGGTTATTGTGGAAACATTGGGGCAAATTTACTAAAATGTGAAGTGGCTAACGCTGGCAAAAATTCCCCAGCGTGACGTCAACTTGCCACTTTGCAAATTTACTATCAGTGACCCTGGTGAAAATTCTCCAGCAAAGTGGATAGTCTAGCGCAACTTCGCACCCTAACGTTGGCGAAGTTGCACTCTGGCGAAGAGGACGAAACGACGCAAATTTACTAATATTACTGTGGGCACATGTGTAGGGCATTAGAACACCTATTTAAACTTTTATTACATTTCCCTGGGCTTGTGTAGTGTTCTGTATGCACTGCAGCATACATGTCCATTCAAATTTAAATTTGGCGCTGTATGCAAATTAGCCTTCACTAGCGCAACTTCGCTTGGCCTGACGAATTAACGCTAGCGCAACTTCGCTACCTTTCGCCTCCTGAGAGCAACTTTGGATTTTAGTGAATTAGTGGCCAGGCGAAGTGCGGCGAAGGCTGCGCTAGCGCAACTCCGCAGGTTAGTGAATTTGCCCAATTGATGGATCAAAATGATTTAATGGTTGGGAAAATAGAATGCCCCATAGAGTTAAATCCCCTACTAGTGTGGGTATCCCATTAACTATGCTGAAAATTCTCTGTTCAAGTCCCAGACAGTGTAACCTATGCTTCTGGGTGGGTTAACATTCTCTTTGCCCATGAGGGTATAAGCATTTCCCCTTAATGTTTAATATATTAAGTGAGAGCTCATGTCTTTTCTTCTTTGGCCTCCACCTGCTGGACATGCTGGATGCTGCTAGGGAGCCTGGGACAACAAGGTAAAAAAAAGATGTTGTCCAAAATAATCATGTGTTTAGTTGGGAAGCTGTTATCCCATAAATGAAGTAACTCTAGGAGTGTAATTTTGCCAGCAGTAGGTAGAAAGAGCAGCACTGAGCTGGGCAATAGATAGATTGGAGGTAGATTTCCCATGGCAATACTGATCTTAAAGTGAATGGACCACAGTAACAAAATGCTTGATCTATTCTTGAAGGGATCCAAACCTGGTATTCCAATAGGTGAACTTAAACTTGTCAACTCTGTCTCTATGCTAATGAATTTTACTGCTCACATCTACCTCAACTGACATGTTGTACTATGCAAATGCACCTTCTTGAATGCTAAATAGATCTTAAATAAATGTTATTATTATTAAAGACATTTTAAAAAGTGTAACCATGTTCTGCCTGCGTAACCAAAGCATCAGTTTAGGACGACATAGGGTTACATAAGCCTTTCATTTGACAGAACTTTGCCTGTTGTTCATCACATTAATTAATGTGGTTTGATATTTAGCTTTCACATTTACCATTCTCTTGATCTCAAAATGCTTAGAACCATTTCTTTGTTGAGATACATATTTTTGTACATTGAATAAAGTAAAGCTATTTCTAAGAGACATGGGAGTGCACTAACAGCTGGATTACAGTTAGAGTAGAAGGGTCAAGTATTGATGAGATGATTGATCTTTGCAGATATGAGACACTACAGGAGGTAATGACATAACCAGAAAGGAGACTCAGATCTACTGCTGTCATGTTGGAAAACATTTTAAGGCAGGGATGTGGTCCATTGTTACTTTTATGATAGCTCATGGATCAAGAAACAACAGACACTCATCCTTGTCTAATGCACATCACATCTTATGCTTAATAACATATTAATTCAATAGGACCTAATGATAGCAATTCTGTAGATCAGCAAAGGTCACATCGTTACCTTTGTATTTGTAAATGCCATGAATTTAGAATCTAAAACAAAACAGCACATACAGTATATAAACTTGATGTCAGCTTTTGGCTGTGGACACTGGGCAGGAACAGACACTATCAGCAGAGGCCTCCTGTACATAAAATAGATTAAAAAATAAAAAACTGTTGGAAAGATTGCTTTAAAAAATGATAAAGGGTGGGAAATTAGCCAACTATTAAATGCACCAGTTTATATTAGACATCCATCCAGAGCACAGTAAGAATGTAAGCTTCATCCTTTACACTATGAATCGTGGGTGCAAAAATTTCCTTTAATGTTTGTGCTGCTGATAAAATAGCAGACACATTGTGCATAGGTAGGAAAAGTACTTCTGCTATATGAATATCCATGAGTGCAAGAAATCATAGTTAAAACACCCTTGAGGGCCAAGTATATTGTGAAACAAAAATGGAGTGGAAAGTAAAGCAATGACATTGTTCAAAAATGGTGGTAAGACAAAAACTGAACAATTGCAAAATTTAAATAGGAACACTTAGGAAAGGAGATAATATAAATGAACAAGTAGAGAGCACATGCACATTTTTCAAAAGTTGTTTTTGGGAGTCTCTTGGATTTATTTATGAGGCTTGGGTATTGCTGAGGAGTATTTGGAAAGTGAGAAGGAGTGGAGTAAATGACAGTCATTGGAAAATAAAAGACCGTGACCAAACATTTCTTGGAATTCACCCCCAAGAAGTTGACATTTTTGGGATAAAGAAAGGAGCAAAAGGGAAGTTGAAAGAATGTAACCTAAGGACAGTGGTAGGGAGGGCAGGCAATGAGGAGATATTAGTACATAGGACTATTCTGTGAATCGAGAAACTTACCTATGGAGAGAGTGGTGTTAAATGACAGAATAGGACATTATCATTTCCTTATAAAGGTATGGGACCTTTTATCTGGTATGCTCGGGACCTGAGGCTTTCCGAATAAGAGATCTTTCCATAATGTAGATCTTCATTTAATAACTGTACTTAAAATGAATGTAACCATTAATTAAACCCAATAGTATTGTTTTTGCTCTAATAAGGTTTTAGAACATGCAATCACCTGGTTGATAGCACCGAGGCTGGAGTACAACCTAGAACCCCAGTGATGCAAGCCAGCTATGATAACTACTAAACCATTTTGCTATCTGTGAGACAGGATAAAGAAGGCAAGAATGGCACATCAGAAAAATATTAGAAATGGCACATATGGAGAGTAGAGGAATACATATAGAAATTCTGACAAGTTGTGAGGAAGTAACAGGAAATAGAAGCAGCAAATATTAATGGTGACATTAAAGGATAAGAAAGAAATTCATTTAAAAAATTGGAAGATCCAAGGTGGATATTTTGACAGGTAAGGTTGTTGCTCTAACAAATTCATACAAATTAAATATATATTATACTATATATAAATTTGCAGCCTTGCAGAGTATTTGTTTTTCAGATGGGGTCAGTGACCCCATTTGAAAGTTGCAAAGAGTCAGAAGAAAATGGCAAATAATTAAAAAAACATAAAATAAAATAAAGAATTAAGACCAAATGAAAGGTTGCTTAGAATTGGCCATTCTATAACATACAATTTGTCTATAGGTTCGCACACTCAAAAAATACAATTTATGAGACAAGAGTGCTACATATAAAAGATAATGCTTTACTCTTATGCAAAAAAATTCTCAAGAACAGTACAATAGTAAATTGGCATATATTATACATTACATCATATAGCAATACATATGAAATATACCACCCATTAGTTAAGCGTGACAAAAAAGTAGCGGATACACCTACCAAAGAAAAGAGAATAGCCCCAACGTTTTCCCACCAAGGCCTTTGTCAAGGGGCCTTGGCACCGAATTGTTTCTTTGGTAGGTGTTTTTCAAGAAGAGCTTCATGGAATGCTACACGTTAATTAGCAGAGCATTGAACTTAATGAACCCACATCTCTATTCCCCTCTGTAACTCTCTCACTATGTTTCTAAATTGGTACAGGAAAGTTCATAGTGTCATGGGAATATGTTCTCTGTAATACAAGACCAAAAAAAAACACTAGTGGCACTGTATAAGTTTACAAGAAGTAGTTCACCAAGCATATTAATTAAATAAAAGGCAGGTAACACTGTAAAATATAATGTCCCAAAGTTCAATTGGATTCACAGTCCTTTTGCCGGCTTTCACTTGTATCCCCTCAAGTCCAAACCATAATGCCTATAATAGAAGCCAGTGCCACAGGCACAGGACAAAACGAACAAACATAGGGCAATATAGTTTGAAATTATGACCCCTTCTTTTTGGTGCTCGAAAGGTGCTACTTAAATTCACCACACTAGTGTAGCCCCCTCTTAACCACCACCATAGACGTTTTAGGTAAAACAAAATCTTTTTACTTAAAACGTCTATGGTGCTGGTTAAGAGGGGGCTACACCTAGGGGGCCCATTTACTTAGTTCGAGTGAAGGAATAGAAGAAAAAAAACTTCGCATTTCGAATGTTTTTTTTGGCTACTTCAACCATCGAATTGGCTACTTCGACCTCAACTTCGGATCGAACTATTCAAACTAAAAAACGTTTGACTATTCGACAATTCGATAGTCGAAGTACTGTCTCTTTAAAAAAAACTTCGACCCCCTACTTCGCCACCTAAAACCTACCGAGGTGCAATGTTAGCCTATAGGCTTTCTATCAATTTTTAGGTCGAAGAAAAATCGTTCGATCAAGGATTCGAAGGATTTAATTGTTCGATCGAACGATTTTTAGTTTGATCGTTCAATCTAACTATTTGCGCTAAATCCTTCGACTTCGATATTCGAAGAATTTATATTCAGCATGCGAATATCGAGGGTTAATTAACCCTGGATATTCGACCCTATGTAAATCTGCCCCCTCGTGTGGTGAATTTAGTAGCACCTTATACTGTGTAGCACAATTTGCTGTGGGGTCCAGTAACTATTGTTTCCCCCAATAATGAGAAACACAGAATGTGCTATTGTGTCCCCCACTAATGAGCAGAACATGGGAAATCTGTGCATTTTGCACACTTCTTATTACTTACAGTGGGTAATAGAATAGTATGGTTGTATGTCTCGTGCAAACAGCACCCACCTTTATCAACTATACGGTATAGGTATCATTGTTTTCGTTGCATTTAATCTCAAAAATGATTCCCATAATAAAATAGTGACCTTGGATAACTGGGAAAACAGAAAATGGATTGGGATATCTCTGCATTGTCCAAATATCAAGTAACTGTTATAGATAATAAGCTTTGTTTGCTTGGCCTTATATATAACATAAATACAGTTAATTTTCTCTGTGGCCTAATTGCCCAATTGCATGGTTAATATTCTATTCAACTCAGGATTCTGCAGCAGAAGCTGTAAAAGGTCAATTTAAACTAGTTTGCAATGCTTTGAATGATTTGGTACAAAATGAAAGGCAGAGAAAACAAAACATCAGGTAAACACATGAGGGTGTCCAAACCTTTGTATTCTTGTTGGCCCACTTACAGGAACATCCAGCTAGAAACATCTTTTTTTTATATACTAAGTCCAGACAAAATGCTTGGTTAACAATGACCTGATATTACTGCATTATTATGTATTATCATGCATAATTAATTAAAATGTTCTTTCTGTTTATAACTAATACCCCGATAATTCTACTCCATCCTGCTAAACTTCGGTTTTGTATTTGTAACATAAAGTCTGTGTTAAAAGCATCACTCTGTTCTAGACTACAAAACATGTCTGTTGTAAGTAATTGTTAAACTGTGAGCATTATTCGTTCTCTTTCAGTTCTCTCTCTTTTGATAGCATCAGTGTTTTCTGATTGTTCCAAATATACTTTTCTACTATAGGCAAAAAGCCATAGTGTGTCTTTTTAAGGAGGACCCATTGCAGGCCAGAACAAAAGAGGCAATTAAGACTTAGTTCTGAAGATTTCTATAATTTGGTTGTAAAACAAAAATGTCCAGACAATAGTCAGTATATCATTTAAAATGTTGTCCTCATTTTGTTTAGATAGCAAATACAAGTAGAATTACATCTGAGCTAAAATTGCAGTATTTCATAATTGAAGTACTATTTTAATAGTCATAACCATTTGTCTTAATAATACTGTTCTGTTGTGTATATTGTTGACTTTCTAACATGTGTCTGGTCACTCAAGTGAAAACAAATTAATGAGAAAAGTACAGAGTGAGCATATGACTTTACAATGGTTGACTGGTAGCGATTCATTTTCGTTATAATCAATCTGCATTGCTCACGGTTTTTAAACAGTTTGCACATCTATCAGTGCCCATCCATTTGATTGTTTAATCAGAGTGTAAGGACAGTATTTTGCAGGTTTGCATATCAGAATACATTGATGCATTGTTAATTATCTATATAAAAATAAATAGTTATTAAACATGTCATATTATTGTTTAGTATTTTATTGTTTAGTGACATTGACATTGTTCAGTGAAATCCACCAATGGGCTGGACACATACTGTATTTTTCCTCAGTTACTGAAACAAATCTTTGTCATGCAAGCCATTTCTTGCGTGGCAAATATAAATACCGTACATATATACATAAATAGGGCCTGCACAGTTAATCTGAGTGGATAAGGGCATCTCTGCAACATATTAAGTGGGAAATGCTTTTCACAGGGTTAAACACAGAACAAAAATAAGAAGTCTTTAAAATGCTGCTTAATAAATATACTTGTCAGTATATTCCACTTGTAAGCAAGGAACGTCGTTGCAAAGCAAAACCTTTTTGGTTCAATAGAAGCGTTGGTGTTGAGGTGGGCAAGAAAAGACGTGCTTTTAAGGCTTTCAAGTTAGCTGGTACAGCCAAAACATTTATAAGGTACAAGGAGTAGTGATGGGCGAATCTGTGACGATTCGCTTCGCCGAATTTTTCGCGAATTTCTAGCAAAATTCGCAAAACGGCGAAAAATTTGCGAAAAAACTGCTGCAGCGCGACTCGTTTTGATGCGCGACGATCTTGTCGCGCGTCAAGTTTGAAGTTGACGCGCGTCGAGTTCGAAGTTGACGGGGCGTCGAGTTCGACGTTGACGGGCGTCGAGTTCGAAGCACACGTATCTGCTGGATTTGTCTACATTTTATGGGGCACATCTACTATAGGGTGAAAATTCACCAAAAGTTTGGTGTAAAATAATGGTCCCATATGTTATAAAATGTATGGTGGAAATCAGTTACAGAAAAAAATTTAAACACTTTTGCAGCCTATCAGCGTGAAAAACGGAAAAGACGGCAGCATTTAGTACTTAGATGATATTCCACTTAAAAATGATAATGTAAGTAACTGAAGAATGAGGATGTTTTATGCACTATGCAGGTCAGAGCTGAAGGCAAGTCTAGTGAACTGTCACTAACAGTAGCCACTAACCCCCTTTATAAATCTGTCCCTATGGCTTTGTTTGTGTCACCTTTTTTTCTGCTTTGGACAGGCCTGGACTGACAATCTGTAGCTTCTGACAAGTACCAGAGGGGCTGCTATCAGGTGCCATAGAAAGTCATTATTTAGTTGGCTGATGGGCCTGTTTGGGACTCTCATTACTTTGAATGCCAGGGGCCCAGGGCCTGTTTTGCCTCCCAGACCAGATGTATCTTTGATGCTCCCATTAAAACTTTTACCCAATTTCAAGCTACACTGTGATAAACGAATACGGCATACAGTATGGCATGTTTTGCTTTAGAGTCAATGGGAAGAACATTTGACAGTGATGTTTCTCTCAGTAACTGCTACACACACGTCCTGCCCATATACATTGTTAGAGGCTATTTTTCAAAGAAAGTGTCACATTTTGCCAGTTTCTTATAAAAAAATCTGTAATTTTTTACATTAGCTCTGGTCGACTGGTCATGGTATCTACTACTACTCTGTCTCTCAGTCTATATTGCTATTAAACCAAAAAGAACCATCTATACTTATATATATATTACTAATAGCTTACTAACACAGGCTCGGCTAATAATAATATGAACACATAATGTCTGGGTGTATCCCACATCAATAAACCATATGTTTATGTCAGTGAACCATATATTTATGTGAAAATGTAAGTAATGATACTTGTGTTATATTATCCAAACAACTTCAAGTACCATGTGAGTCCTAGTTAAATGAAAAATAAACTCCAAATATATAAGTTTGAAAAAACTTTATATAAATTTAAAAAAAAAAAAAAGAAAAACCAGCACAACAGTGCTATTAAAATAAATAAAAACATTAAACTGGAGGAGGAGGAGGCAGACTCATATTGTCCAGCAGGTGCCTGATCTCTCTCACTTCCTGTTGAAGTTGAGACACCTGCTGGACTAGGCCTCTAATAAGTTCAGTGAGTTCCCCACCATCTGCTGCTGCTGCTGGTGATGCTGGTGGTGCTGCTGCTGCCTCTGGCCCCTCTATAAGGCCTGCTGGAGGAGATGGTGGTGTAGTGGGGGGAGGAGATGCAGCCCCTCCTGTGTCTTCCGCAGCCCCTCCTGCCTCTTCCGCAGCCCCTCCTGCCTCTTCCGCAGCCCCTCCTGCCTCTTCCGGTGCTGCAGCGGGCTCTCCAGCAGGCATCCACTCCGCTGGCAATCAAAGAATTCCATTTTGAGTAATACAGCACTTGCATTTGTACAGTACAAATTATACAGGCGGAGGTGATGTGTAACTACAAAAAACCTATCATTGATATGGATGGCAAGTATGGGACCGAGCAAAACCATTAAGAGAGTTTTTTGCAGAAGATAATCTCCATTTGACAGCTCATTTACTTGTTATCTAACTTGTCTGCAATTAAATGACACTCAACTGTTTCAATCCTAATTAAAATATTCACTGAAATACATTTTTGCTCTAAAATAGCAAATCATTATAATATACTATAAGTCTGGACATTATTGTAATTAACAAGAGCAGTTTATGTTTTCTATTTAAATAACTACCTTCCACTTCCTGCTGCACCTCGTCCACAAGCACGGGGTGGCGCCTCTTCAAATCGCTCCAAATCCTTTGGAGCACGCGCACCCCGTGCCTTAGCGCATATCTATGCCTCAGTCTGCGCCTGAGGCTCATCATTATATGCCGCCTGAGTGCCTGGATACCAGGAGTGCCGGGAGGGATGGTGTCATATCCCTGCAGGTGGAGGAACCTTATGAGGTCCCTCACTTCCTCCTCACGCATACCTCCTGGTCCAGACATCTCAGGCAGGCAATCTCTCTCTACAAGTGGGCAGGGAATAGGGTATTTATATATTGGCAACGCCCATGTTGACGCGCGCACCACGTGACGCGCGCACCACGTGACGCGCGCACGCACAGGAACTTGACGCGTAAGCGCCGTACTTGACGCGCAAGCGTCGTACTTGACGCTCAAGCGCCGTACTTGACGCGCAAGCGCCAAATTGACTAATGACTAGTACTGTTACTCTAATACATTATGATTTTCTGTTAATTTTATTATCATTGTCACTATATTTGAGAACCATGCATCACTATTAGAAGTAACATTATTAGAAAGTTAGGAGGTAGGCCTCAACCAGAATACATTTATATCAACTATGTAGCAGTATTGGAATGAACACATTATTAGAATAAAAATTAGATGACGATATAGGTAGGCCTCAACCAAAAGAAATTTTCCAACTATCAGGCAGCATTAGAAACAACATTGTTATTAGGAGCCTTGGCAGACCCCAACCAGATGACATTTGCTAGCTATGTGACACTATTAGAATTTCACGGTCAGCACCCTAAACCAGAACAGATGCCAAGCTCCCTGGTCTCGGCTCGGCTTCACCAGTTAATGTGACCACCTTTGGCTTCGGGAGTAGCCCTCAGCTACTCAGATGCCACCTGGACTTTACGAGAGGAGCAAGGCGAGGAGTTCTGGCAAGCAAAGGGGCATGACTGTTGAAAGAGTCTGTTAGGCCGAAGGTCACAGTACAAATAGGCTGAAGCAAGTTCGTCGTCAGACAGGCTGGGTCGAGGCAGGTGGATATCGGAGAAGTCTAGCAGGCAAAGGTCAACACTGGGTAATCAGTCAGAAGTGGATTAGGCAGAAGGAGTAGTCGAGATACAGGCTAGGGTGTATTTCGGATATCAGAGTAGTCAGGAACAGGCAGGGTCACAACAGAAGATCAAAGACGAACAGATTCAGACGCTTAAAGCTCAAAAGGCACCAGGAAAAAATCCTATCACAGGTAACTTGCAGAAGGCCGAGCTGGCCTTTTAAACTTTTGAATTTCGCGCCATTGCATGCGCCTTTAAGAACCTGGAAGTGGGTGCGCACTCACACTAAAAGACCGGACGGCAGAAGAGGAGGTGCACAGGGATCATGGTGGGAATCCCTGCTGTCCCCCCACTAGACCACCAGGTCATCTCCTTACATAGAAACAACATTATTAGAATTAAAATTAGAAAAGGTAGGCTTCAACCAAAAGATAATGACATTTGCCAAGCATGTGGCAATAGTAGTAGTAGTAGCAGCAGCAGCAGCAGTACTGGAATAATACTCAATATTTTAAATCGCATGACGGTATAGGTAGGCCTCAACCAGAAGGCATTTGCCAACTATGTGGTAGCATTGGAATGAACACATTATTAGAATGAAAATTAGAAGAGGTAGGCCTCAACCAGATGACAATGACATTTGCCTGAAACACAACACATTTGATAAAGGATGAGGCAGTGGTAGCAACAGCAGTAGCATTGAATTTTACTGTATTAGGACCTGCAGTATTGACATGAGGCAGGCCTGAAACACAACACTTTTCATAAAGGATGAGGCAGTGGTAGCAACAGCAGTAGTAATGAATTTTACTGTATTAGGACCTGCAGTATTGACATGAGGTAGGCCTCAAACACAACACGTTTGATAAAGATATAGCCATATTAGGCCTCAACCATAAGAAATTAGCCAACTAAGGCAATATTAGAAACAAAATTCTTTGTAAGCCATGTTAGACCTCAAAAACTGAAAAATTTGCCGACAATGCAGCAGTAGTATCTTCAGTAGCAGTAGGAGCCATGATGATAGACCCCCACCAGATATAACATTTACCGACAATGCAGCAGTAGTATCTGCAGTAGCAGTAGGAGCCTTGATGATAGACTCCCACCAGATATAACATTTGCCGACAATGCAGCAGTAGTATCTGCAGTAGCAGTAGGAGCCATGATGATAGACTCCCACCAGATATAACATTTGCCGACAATGCAGCAGTAGTATCTGCAGTAGCAGTAGGAGCCTTGATGATAGACTCCCACCAGATATAACATTTGCCGACAATGCAGCAGTAGTATCTGCAGTAGCAGTAGGAGCCATGATGATAGACCCCCACCAGATATAACATTTACCGACAATGTAGCAGTAGTATCTGCAGTAGTCGTAGGAGCCTAGATGATAGACCCCCACCAGATTAAAAATTTGCCGACAATGCAGCAGTAGTATCTGCAGTAGCAGTAGGAGCCTTGATGATAGACCCCCACCAGATTAAACATTTGCCGACAATGCAGGAGTAGTATCTGCAGTAGCAGTAGGAGCCATGATGATAGACCCCCACCAGATATAACATTTGCCGACAATGCAGCAGTAGTATCTGCAGTAGCAGTAGGAGCCATGATGATAGACCCCCACCAGATATAACATTTGCCGACAATGCAGCAGTAGTATCTGCAGTAGCAGTAGGAGCCATGATGATAGATTCCCACCAGATATAACATTTGCCGACAATGCAGCAGTAGTATCTGCAGTAGCAGTAGGAGCCATGATGATAGACCCCCACCAGATAAAAAATTTGCAGACAATGCAGCAGTAGTATCTGCAGTAGCAGTAGGAGCCTTGATGATAGACCCCCATCAGATTAAAAATTTGCCGACAATGCAGCAGTAGTAGTATCTGCAGTAGCAGTAGGCTGACAATTTGCCGACAATGCAGCACAGCAGCAGTTCTACTAAGGCTAGTAGTAGGCTGCAGCAGCAGCAAGGGCAGCAGCAAGGGCAGCAGGTGCAGACAGATGGGATAGGCAGTACTACGGAGGAGGAGAGTATAGGCAGCAATGGAGAGAGGAGGCTAGGAGGAGGAAGAGGAGGAGGAGATGAGGCTAGTCTCTGCTGTCTGCTATGGGCACTTGGATATCCCCGCCTATCCAGGCCTCATTCATTTTTATAAATGACAGCATATCCACGCTGCCAGTGGATAGCCGTGTCCACTTCTCAGTGACCACCTCACCTGCGGCACTGAAGACACGCTCTGACAGGACACTGGCAGGGGGGCAAGCCAGCACCTCCAGAGCGTACTGTGCCAGTTCTGGCCACTGGTCGAGCCTCAATACCCAAAACTGCATGGGGTCATCATCAGGGCGAATGGCGTCCTGCACACTGACTGACCCCATGTAGTCAGCCACCATATGCTCCACCCGCTGGTGGTGGTGGCTTTGGGTATTAACCGGGCCTGCTGCTGCCCGTTGAGGCTCGAAAAAGCTCTTCCACACACCCATGAGATCTCCGCCTTTGCTGCTGCTGCTGCTAGCAACCCGTCTCTGCTGGGTGTGTGGAGTAGTGGAGGCCTGAGATGTGTCAGACTGGGGGAAGGCCTCCACTAGTCTTGAGCACAGAGCCCTCCTCAATTGACCCACCCTCCTCTCTCTCTGGCTGGGTACAAGGAACTCCCCCAACTTTCCCTTGTACCGTGGGTCAAGCAAAGTGGCCACCCAATAATCATCCCGGTCTTTGATGGAACAGACCCGGGGATCGCTCCGGAGGCAAGTCTGCATATGGGCAGCCATGTAAAAGAGGTGCCCCCGACCATCCTCTTCTTGACTGCCCTCCAGATGCTGACACACGCATTGTCCCTGCTAACAAAGCGTGTGGCCTGCTCAAAGGGGGCAAGTACTCGGCAGAGCTGCCTCATCTGCTGCCACTGCTCTGCGCTAAAGTAGCCTAAATCTGCCCCCTGAGTACCCCTGGCACTATGCTCCAGCAGGTAATTTCTGACCGCCCAGCGCTGCTCCACGAGGCGCTCCACCATGTGCAGGGTCGAATTCCAGCGCGTCGGCAGGTCACAGATGAGCCGGTGGGGTGGCAGATTATGCTGCCGCTGCATCCGTGCCAAAGACGCGCTGGTGGTGGGGGACCTGCGAAAATGGCCACATACCCTACATACCTTCTCAAGCATGTCACCCAACCCTTGGTAGCTCTTGAGGAAGCGCTGTACCACAAGTTTGAGGACATGTGCAAAGCAAGGCACGTGGGTCAGGTGGCCTAGGCGGATGGCGGCCAGCAGGTTGCGACCATTGTCCCAAACAATGTTCCCTGCTTGGAGCTTGCGGGGAGTGAACCACCTCTGCACCTGAGTCTGGAAGGCGGCCATGAGCTCAGGTGCAGTATGACGCCTCTCGCCCAGGGAGAGGAGTTGCAGCACAGCCTGACATCGCTTGTGCTGCACTGAAGCGTAACTACGGGTACACTTCAGGGGTGGCTCATCCATAGCCACAGAGGAGGAGGAGGAAGAAGTGGGCATGTGGGGTTTGCCCTGAACCCCACGGGGAGGCACCTGTAGCAGGAGGGGAGCGCCCCTGCTTGCACCCTCCCCAGCACTCATCAGGGTGACCCAGTGTGCAGTGTAAGAAATGTACCTCCCCTGCCCATGCCTGCTGGTCCACGTGTCAGTGGTGCAGTGCACCCTGCCGCCGACAGCATGATCCAGCGACAGGGACACATTCTCCACCACCTGCTGGTGGAGAGGAGGGACGGCCTTCCTGGCAAAATAATGGCGGCTGGGGATCCGCCAGTTAGGGGCAGCACAAGCCATCAGCTGTCGAAAGGGGGCTGCTTCAGCTAACTGATAGGGCAGCAGCTGCACTGCCAGAAGTTTTGCCAGGCAGCCATTGAGCCTCTGCACTTGGGGGTGGCTGGGGGAGAGAGGCGTCTTCCGGCCGAGGAACTGAGGGAGGGAAACCTGGCGTGACAGGGGCCGCATTGAGGAGGCTGCAGAAGAGGCTGAGCTACACAGTGGCCGCCTCCGACTGTGAGCCTCAGAATCCTCTTCCCTTGCGGCAGGGTCTGGGGAGCTAGCACCTCTTCCCTGAGGAATGGAAGGAGGTGGAGGGGAAGCACCACTGCCCCCTGGTGCCCTGCCACTTTGGTGCTGCTCCCACGTCATCCTGTGATGACGTTTCATATGGGAACTTAAAGCCGATGTTCCCATATGTGACCCTGCCTGCCCCCTTCGAACCTTCTGCCGGCAGAGCTGGCACACTGCTACCGTCTGGTCCTCTGCCTGGCACGTAAAAAATGCCCACACTGCTGAAGTGCGGGCCACTGCCTTGCCTGCTGTGGAGGGCTGGGGATGGTCCCCACCCATACGCCCAGAGGCTTTGGACCGAGGTGCAGTGCTGCCCTGTTGCCTGCCCCCCCTAGCAGAGGTTGGTAGAGCCGGCTCTTCATCCTCCTCATCATCAACAACACACAGTTCCCCCCCTGAACTGCTGCTGTTATCCTCCTGAGCCAGCTCCCAGGGTCCGTCCCTGTCATCATCCTCCCCCAGACCAGACCCTGCCTCATACATGGCATCAAGTCCCACATCAAGCATGCTGGTGTCTGACCCCACACCAGCAGCCTGCTGCCCTGCCATTAGGGGACCCTGCCCAATATCCCCTACTGGTGATGTGGGCTGTGCCATGACCACCTCCTCCTCCTCATCAGACATGAATGCCCCCCCCATTCCTGCCTGATCATCAAAAAGATACTGGGTGTCTGGGCCCAAGTCCACCTCAGGATCAAATAGGAGGGATGGAGTGTCCCCCAGTTCTGAGCTAGCAGGTGATGCCACTTCCTGCTGCTCACTGGTGCCCACTGCAGACGAGGTAGCCTGTAAAGCCAGTCTACCACCGCCTCTGCCTGCTGCGAGCGTATGGGTCGCAAAGCAGCGGCAAAAAAATCGGGCACAGTCCTACGTGGACCAGTTGCCCCACTGCTGCGACCCACAGCCACCTGCTGCTGTGGCAGAAGCTGCTGCTGCTGCTGCTGCTGCTGCGGCTGCTGTGGTGGCAGCAGCTGTTGCTGCTTTACAGTGCCCGGACTGGGCATAGTACGTGGGCTAGGCTGTTGTGGGGTTGGATGCCCACAGCCAGCACCACGGCCTCTTCCTCTGCCTCCCCTCCCTATCCCACCACCACCACCCAGACCCCTCCCCCCTCTCCCATGGCCCGTCATATTGGGCAAACTAAACTTAAAAAAATAAAATAAGGGGGGGTGTGGATACTTCGGGGAAGGAAAGGAGAAAACAATAAAAACCCTCAACTAAATCCCCTCAGCACAAGTGTACCCACAAGGGATACACACACAGACAATCACAGATAGTTAGCCCTAAAAAGGGCTATTGTGGGGTGAGCAGGCAAGCAGAAGAGGGAAAACAGTAAACTGAAATCCACAACCTCCACTTGCACTGACTCAGAAAAAAAAAAGCTCTCTAAACTAACTCCACTAGCTAAATCGAACACCAATCTCTCTCTCAAACCTGCTCTCTCTAACCTACCAAAAACGCCTCTACACCCCCTTATATAGACAGTGGGACGGCTCAAATCTGATTGGCTGCTTGTCCGTTTGTCGCGCGGCGAACTCGGCGCGTGCGGCGAAACGAGACGCGCGGCGAATTTCTATTGCAGTTTCGCGAAAAAATTCGCCTATGGCGAAACGCGCAAATTCGCCGCGAATTCACCATAGGTGAATTTTTTCGCCCATCACTAACAAGGAGGCCAATAAATCATGCAAAGAAGCTATAAGGCAAGCTAAAATTGCTATAGAAAAGGATATTGCAGCAAGCAGTAAAAAAAATCCAAAATTATTTTTTAAATATGTTAATAGTAAAAAAATGAAGCAGGAAGGGGTGGGACCCTTACTATCAGAGGGGGGTCAGCTGGTTGATGAAAACAAAATAAAAGCGCAGATTCTGAACTCATATTTTTCATCTGTCTACACAAATGAGGAACCAGTAAGTGAAGGTTTCCTTCTTAACAGTCCCAATTCTAGTAATACAACTAATGATGCATGGTTCACACATGAAGAAATTCAAAAGAGACTTGAACATGTTAAGATTAACAAAGGTCCAGGGCCAGATGGTATTCATCCCAGGGTAATTAGCGAGCTTAGCTCTGTGATTGCCAAACCTCTTTACTTAATTTTTCAGGATTCATTGAGATCTGGCATAGTGCCGAGAGACTGGCGAATTGCTAATGTGGTGCCTCTATTCAAAAAAGGATCCCGTTCTCAGCCTCAAAACTATAGGCCAGTTAGTCTGACGTCAGTGGTAGGAAAGCTTTTCGAAGGGTTAATAAAGGATACGATACTGGACTTCATAGCAAATCATAATACTATGAGTTTGTGCCAGCATGGTTTTAAGCATAATAGATCTTGCCAGACTAACTTAATTTCTTTTTACGAGAATGTAAGTAGAGACCTCGATTCTGGGATGGCAGTGGATGTGATTTACTTAGACTTTGCTAAAGCATTTGATACAGTGCCACACAAAAGGTTACTGGTTAAATTAAGGAATGTTGGCCTGGAACATAGTATTTGTACCTGGATAGAGAACTGGCTAAAAGATAGACTACAAAGAGTGGTGGTAAATGGAACATTTTCTAATTGGACCAGTGTTGTTAGTGAAGTACCGCAGGGCTCTGTACTAGGTCCCTTGCTTTTCAACTTGTTTATTAATGACCTGGAGGTGGGCATTGAAAGTACTGTTTCTATTTTTGCAGATGATACTAAATTGTGCAGAACTATAGGTTCCATGCAGGATGCTGCCACTTTGCAAAGTGATTTGTCTAAACTGGAAAACTGGGCAGCAAACTGGAAAATGAGGTTCAATGTTGATAAATGCAAGGTTATGCACTTTGGCAAAAATAATATAAATGCAAGTTATACACTAAATGGCAATGTGTTGGGAGTTTCCTTAAATGAAAAGGATCTAGGGGTCTTTGTAGATAACACGTTGTCTAATTCTGGGCAATGTCATTCTGTGGCTACTAAAGCAAATAAAGTTCTGTCTTGCATAAAAAAGGGCATTAACTCAAGGGATGAAAACATAATTATGCCTCTTTATAGGTCCCTGGTAAGGCCTCATCTGGAGTATGCAGTTCAGTTTTGGACTCCAGTCCTTAAGAGGGATAAAAATGAGCTGGAGAGAGTGCAGAGACGTGCAACTAAATTGGTTAGAGGGACGGAAGACTTAAATTATGAGGGTAGATTGTCAAGGTTGGGGTTGTTTTCTCTGGAAAAAGGCGCTTGCAAGGGGACATGATTACACTTTACAAGTACATTAGAGGACATTATAGACAAATGGCAGGGGACCTTTTTACCCATAAAGAGGATCACCGTACCAGAGGCCACCCCTTTAGACTAGAAGAAAAGAACTTTCATTTGAAGCAACGTAGAGGGTTCTTCACAGTCAGGACAGTGAGGTTGTGGAATGCACTGCCGGGTGATGTTGTGATGGCTGATTCAGTTAATGCCTTTAAGAATGGCTTGGATGATTTTTTGGACAGACATAATATCAAAGGCTATTGTGATACTAAACTTTATAGTTAGTATAGGTATGGGTATATAGAATTTTAATTAAAAGTAGGGAGGGGTGTGCGTATGGATGCTGGGTTTTCATTTGGAGGAGTTGAACTTGATGGACTTTGTCTTTTTTCAACCCAATTTAACTATGTAACTATGTAACTATGGATGTCCATTGAGTCTGGAGTCAACAAGGCCCCAGAAGTGTTAAGCTGTAAAGATACAGCCCCTTTAGAGAAGTCCAGAACAGGGACGCCATGAATGAGGTTAGCTAGTGTGCAGGACAAGTAAGTGAGGAGTAAGGATTAAGTGAGCATTAGTTAGTAAGAGCAGTTTTCAGCTCCACCAAGGAGGATAGATGGGAGCAGCTTTCCACGGGCTCTGCTTGCCTGTAGTGAAGGGACCGCAATACTGACAAGGGAAACGTTTATTGTTCAATCCCTGTTCCACGTCTATTGTAGGGATCCACATGAGATACTGACAACCTGGAAGGTGTACACTTTCAACTCCCCTGCTATTCCTTCAGTGGTGCCATCTATCTGCTACATTTATAATTGCACCTGGCATCTATTGATCTACCTCATGTGCTGAGAGCATTTCTAACCCTGTGGTGTTTTATATTGACTAAAGCCTTGAGTTATTGTTATTTGGAAAGAACCCCTAGTGTCCATTTTCATTTCTTTCGCATCTTTTGCAGTATAGCTGTGTTGTTCAACTACACCCTCATGTGCTGCTTCCTTATAGAGAAGGCCCATCCTGCTGAAAGAGGGTTCAGTGTAGCCCATTCTCTACTCTACTAGTTGGTTTTTGTATTTTCAAGCCAAAATAGGGTTACACATACACATATTTGTTATTTGTCACAAATTTGTCACATATTTGTTATTTTATCTAATTTTTTTATTAAAGAAAGCTTGATCAAACTCCCATCCACGATTTTACCTTATCTATCATTAAAATAACTTGAAAAAATCAGTTTGAGAAAAAAAATGAGCGAAAACCGGAATTGTACTTTTTTTCTGGCTTTTCTCCCAAACTGCTCAATTTATTGCCCAAAAACACCAATTTTTTTGGATTATCAGGCTAAACCCATATACAGGTATGGGATCCGTTATCCAGAAAGCTTCAAAATTACGAATGGCTGTCTTCCAATCATTTTTTTAAAAAATGATTTCCTTTTTCTGTGTGATAATAAAACAGTAGCTTGTACTTGATCCCAACTATGATATAAAGTACTGGTTTTGGTGAAAGGAAGCAAAACCAACCTATTGACTTTATTAAATATTTACAAGATTTTTTAGTAGACTTAAGGTACGAAGATCCAAATTACGGAAAGATCTGTTATCCGGAAACCCCCAGGTCCTGAGCATTCTGGATAATAGGTCCCATACCTGAACTATATATTTATAGTTTCTGGTCTCTTGCCTGACTATTGACTGATATTTGCTGTCAGCTCTGACCTTGATTTGTTTGGTTGATCCTCTTACTTTTTTAGTGGGAGTTGCATGTTGTCTACACACTCCTGTCACCCTTTCACCAAAACCAGTCCTTTACCCATTCTTAGGTGCTGTCTGTCTAGTGGAAGGTGTAGGAGAGGCTATAGGCTGAGCATGCAAAAATGTATATACAAGTATGGGACCGGTTATCCAGAATACTGGGCACCTGTGGTGTTCTGTTTAACAAATCTTTGTAATTTGTAATATGTTTTATGTACTAAATGTCATTTATCCTTTCATTATTTTCCCTTTATTTATTAGAGGGAAATATTAAGAAGCAGGTTAATAATATAATTTATTTTCTACATGTTTAATTTCAGATCTCTTTTTATAAGAACATGCTGTCATTATTAAGCCTCTAATTGTCACCAAATGGAGCACAACATAATGCCATTTTGTCACTGAGGTAGAGTTTACTTTTAGGTCAACTCTTTGACAATGATCCAAATCCCTCCATAAAACTGTCCAGCTGTGTGCCCTAGTTATCTAATGACCAAAGTGATTAAAGAAGCACTGAGAATCCTGCTTAGCAACACTATGCCACTTATCCTACATACTTTACATACATTCATTATTGTATAAATTTGACTTTGTGATATTACAGCAACTCTCAATCTCACTATAACTCTCACAGAAGAACTGTATTTATCCCTTGCTCCAGTTGCGGAAACAAGATTTCGGATTCTCAATAGAGGATGCTTTTGCATTATAATGAAACCGCTGGCCCCGGAGAGCTGGGATACAGTTTTATTAAAGGGTTGGTTCACCTTAAATTAACTTTTCGTTGAAAAATTGCATTCTATTACATAGTAAAAGTTAACTTAAAGGTGAACCACCCCTTTAAACATTCCTTTGATGATATGTTAAAGTAAACTAGGATTTGTCATCCTGAAATTGTATACACAAGTATAGTGTGGTTGACCAAATGTGTTTACATACGAGTTGGATTTTTGTTTTTTATATTTTTCTCTTTTCACAATCATCTCTCTCAGTTCTTGAATGTCTCCTCTGCTTAGTGCCTCTTAAAGGGCAGCGAGGGACCAGGTTCATGTTTCCTTTAAATAAGCTGAGTGATTAAGCAGTTGTACTTTCCAGCCAATCACACAGGACAATGCAATGAAACAAAAATTAGGAATTTTAGCATTTGTTGGACTGGATAAATTTGAGTTGTAGCAGCGACAATTTGATAAAGTTGAGTTTTTTTCATCAATTTAAAAAAGTCGCACGATTTGAATTGACACGCAATGACTTTTTCAAGAAGAATTATTGGTAAATTAAGGGGTTTGGCAGTTTGGTCACAATTTTTTTTATTAGAGTGAGAAAAAGTTGTGTTTTAGTAAATGCAGTACCTCCCTTAGAAATGAATGGTATCTGTGGCTAGAGATGATGAATTTTAGACATTTTCTTTCATATGCCATCTACTCCAAGAATGTTACTGAATACATGGATGGGACCAATATCTTGCCTACAGTAATAATGCACGGATCCTTGGAATTTCACACAGTAAGGTAATCCTCCATTGAACCCTGTAGCAAATAAAACTATTCTGTAGCAATGTTATTGTGTAATGTCTTTTAATTTTTTTTTCATTATTGCACAATAATAAAATACTTTCATATATACTTTTTGTACATTATCACAGTTTACAATATTCCTTTATCAGTCTGTTATACATGTAAAACATCAATGATTAAAAATACCCTCCCACTGGGCCAGTACTTACTACCCAGTGTATTCATATTTGAATTTTCAATTCGACCCTTAATAAATCTGTCCCTTAAAGTGCATATCATACTAATACAAGCCCCCAAACTTTTTTTACCTGGGGACACTCCCACCACATATGCATACATGTACCTATCTCCCGACAGCCCCTAAAGCATGTGGAGAGAACACATTTTGCATTCTATCAGTTTTTGCTATCAGTACATGTTTTCATATATCTGACGCCAAGATTTGTCCTCAAGTGGGCTTCCTAAGTTTTCTTCCCATTTTGGCTGAAATTTAGGAGACAGGTTATCCTGTCTCTTAATTTTTTATTGGGATCCTGGGATCAGGAGTATGAACAATACTTTAAATAAGGAACAGTGAATGCAATTCTTACTGCCCACTGGCAACATACTATAATTTTACGAAAGAACATTTTCCATGAGAGGGATCACCAAATGCATGTCTGTTAAGTTAGAATTGATTCCTGGTAGATGAGTGACAGCAAAGATGCTTATTGCATATAATTTCATGGACTTTTAAATCTTATTGATTTTGAATCACTTCTGCTAGTTCACACTGAACATCCAGGCTTTTTTGTCTCCTTTTTTATCTTTGATGCATCATTTGTTATATATATCTAAAGTACAGGTAAACTAAATACTTACACATACATTTTATGCCATGTTTGACCTCTTTATTTTAAATTATGAGCTGACCTATTTACTAATGAGTATTATCATAGGGGAAAAAAGCATAATATATCTTCCTTAGAATACAAACCAGATATTTATGCAGAAGGTAGTCATATATCTTGTATATTGAATGTCTGCATGACTAGTTAGTTGTAATTATAACTAGTGTTTTAATTCCTGTATAAGGAACTGCTAAATGTATCCCCAATCATTTTGCCTTCCCCCACAGATTGTGCCCAAAGGGGACCCTTAGTCTAGGGAAGGAGTAATTCTCCATGTCCTGGCTCACAGTATGACCCCTAGTTATATCAGGTGTGGCTGCTATGTGCAATTATAAATGCCTTAGTCGTGTGGGTTCAGGAGGGAATTCTGCAGATGATTCTGCCAGAGGTTTTTGCTTGACCCTCTCCTAAATTTAATTATCCAATTTATTGGATGAGCTATGTGCTGCTGCTGCACTCACATAAGTATAAATACAGAAACTCCACAAATGCATAAAAAGGCATGATTGCTTCTCTCCTACAACCCTTTTGATCCAAAAAGACATATCTTTCTCTTTAGGGTTCTGTAGTTTCCATATCTTCTCTTCCTATTTGACACTGGATATTAAACTTTTGAGATAAGCAGTAAGGACCTTGAGCTGTTATTCGGCCAGGGGTTCCTCAGTTAACTTTTTCCAAAGTGAGTATAGATCTCTACGCAAAAAAACCCAGATGCTTTGCATTATATAGAGCCTTCCTCTCCCAAAAAATTAGGTAAGAAAGAAAGCAAGTATATGATTTAATTTTTTAGCATATAAAAATACGGGCTGTAATGCATTTGATTAATATTAAGGGTGCACCTCCTGGCACTAGATAAGTCAAAGCTTCACTAGCACTGTCTATATCCAAAATCTATACATAATAAACTGTCTATATACAAAAACTGCCCCTTATATCAGTAATCTCTTTAAATAGCAAATGGATAGTTACATAATGATTGCACAATCATTCAACTAGTATACAGTTCAAGTTGCAAAATAAATATATTGCATATTTCCACACACATTGGTAAGCTACATCGTAACAATGGCATCAATATCTCATTTAGATTGTAAACTCTTATGAGTAAGGCCCTCCTCCCATTGTCTCCTAACAATATGAAGTTGTGCATCATTTCTGGTGAAATGTTTGTCTGTAAGTTTCAATTGTTCAGTCATATATTTGTATTACCGTACTCTGTAAAGAACTGCAGGGATTGATCATGTTATATAAATAATAATAAATGAGTGAATGCAACCCTTTACTTGTGTCTGACCAGCCCTATGGAATATTTTTTATGATGTCTGTTAATATTGTGAAAACTTTTATGAGTGTAGCCAGTTTTAGTTGTAAAAATTTAAATTCTTTACTTTCCAGCACAGGATACATTGCTATTACTTGATTACTTGGGCCTAGTCATGTCTACAAATTGTGTTTTTTCTCTTTTACCAATAAAAAAAAACTTTCATTTCATCCACATAATTCCCTAAGCATCCAAAAAAAAAATTCAGACATTTTCCAAGCACAGAACATGATTTTTCAGTAGAGTTCTGTTAATCTTAATAGAATCTCCAGATTTGCCCTACAGAAAACTCATTCTACTTGAATCCAGTGTGGAATTTGCAAATGCCTGAATGCTCCCCAGAAGAAAAACAAGAAAGATAAACAGCAATTATTAAAATGAATAAAAAATATTTGAAGAGGGAAGTATTGTGAGGCAGAGGGGATGTACCCTTTGGGCAAGATTAGAAAGTTAGCTTATGCAGATAATATAAGTGTTTGTCTGGGAATTACAAAAGGCCCTTACTCTGAGCAGAGTTAACTTGGTGATCCCAGTGGTGGCCAACAAAACCATTTGGGAGTTGTAACCTTGAAAGCAAGTACGTTGCAATTAAAACTTAGTCCCTGTGAAAAATGTATAATTAAGTAATATAATAAATCAGACGAAAGTGAATGTAGGACCAAGGACCACTCTACAATGAGACCAGGGACGAGAATGGCAGAATGACTTAAATGAACAGTAAAATCAAAAAAATGTAAGTGTTTTAAAGTAGTAAGTGTTGACCTGCACTGGTTAAACTGCTGTTTTTGCTTCAGAAACACTACAATTGTTTATATAAATCAGCTGCTGTGTAGAAATGGGGGCAGCCATTTAGAAGAGAAAAGGCTCAGGTTACACAGCAGATAGTAGAACATAATGGTGTTATCTGTTATCCACTATTTAATCTGTGCCATACAGCCTTTTTTCAATTTATGTCATTGCTACACAGCAGCTTGTTTATATGACATATAATACACAAAAGCCATGAATATCCTGTAAATGATATCCTTATAAACTGTGAGTTCTGATGTCGTCAGCTATAAACGGTGAGTTCTGATGTCATTTCTGTCACATGACTCACTGAAACTTGTGTATTATAATAAATAAAGTACCCCCAGTTGCAAAATATGAGGATATTAGAATTTACCTCGGAGTTCCATGACATGTATAAAAACACTCGGCCTTCGGCCTCATGTTTTTATATGGTCATGAAACTCCTCGGTAACTTATAATATCCTTATATTTTACAAGAGGGGGTACTTTATTCACTATATAATAGTGTTTCTGAAGCAAAATGTTTTACCAGATCAGGGCAACAGTAAACAATATTTTCATTACTTTAAAACACTTTAATTTTTTGGTGTTACTGTTCCTTTAAAGGATAAATATATTGTTAATAGAGTGCAGATGATTGCTTGTCTTTGCTCCAATCCAGTGTCCCCATGCAAATTCAAAGAGAAAATGTTGTCTATCATCAATAGAGACAAACTGGGAGGTGCAGGGAGAATTTTAGAAAAATATTGCTGTAGTTGTATCTGAATTAATAATGAAGAATATAAACCATTATTGATGGCTTCCAGTCAACTGGGAGTAGTAGTCTCATGTTAGCAAGAAAATCAATGCAAGCTTGACATTTGTGACAAGTCCAACATGGAATTTCTTTCTGGCAAGTACAGGCTCAATGATTAGTTTAGCAGTACAGGGATTGCATTAAATAATTAATTCATATGGACAAGTGCTTCCTCCTAAATAGAAAGTCGATCTTAATGTGAAACCTGCCTATCGTTACTAGCTCTTTTCAGCTAATGAAACCATTCCATTTTGCAAGATTTGTGTGTTATATTGCTTATCTTCTGGGCTGTAAAAGGCTCCTGGATTTCTAAATCTGCTGTGCTTTTTTGTACTACCCTGCCACTATATATTTGTAATATGCCCTAGCTGCAGTGTACAGTCATTTGGAAAAAGGTACAGTATATACAGTAGGCAGATCAGGGTCTCAAAAGCAGTCTACAATGAGCCATTATGCTTTTCATTTGGCTTAACTTACTAGATAGTGGAAACAATTTCAGCTACAATTGTTCTCAGAGGAAAGATTAGATTGTTATATCCTAACAAGACTATTAGTGAAAAAAATGCAGAACTCATTTATTCACTTACAGTAGCTTGGTTAGTGATACAAGTTAAGAAAACTTTGAATAAACATTTTGTAGATGATGGTGTTAAAGATTTAAAGGGACAATATAATGACTTTGTTTTCACTGTTTTTCATTTTTCATCTCATTATTGAGTGTAACCTGTAAATGGAATACTAACTGTAATTTACAGCACATATTATAATTTTATATAAATATTACCTAAAGGGGGTTATTTATTAAGGGTCGAGTTGTGTTTTCCACAAAAATTTTAGATTTCAAGGTTATTTTATTGGTCAAAGCTCACAATTTTGGGTTAAAAAAAACGTCTTTGCGGTGACCAATCTCCCCGAATGCCTTCCCTCACTCTGCGCTGGCTAAAATGAAAAATCGCCGGTGCTAATCACATGCAGTGATTCATTTCCCGAAGTCGCCCAAAGTTGCCTCACGAGGAAATTTCGAAAAAGGAATCGCCGCGTGTGCTTAGCGCTGGCGATTTTTCATTTTAGCTCTAAATGGTACACGAACGAAATCCAAATTGAGGTCAAGTGAGCATGCTATCCAGGTTCCCAAACACTCCACTCTGGTCACGTGGATATATCAGATTCAAGAGCAAGTGCGCACACGTTGGTGAACTCCTTTGGATAGATATATGAAAAATGACTGTATAAAATATAATCCTTTATTGAAACTCGTTAAAATCACAAAGTCCAGAAGTGCAAGGCAGGGGAGTGCATGGCTCTACGCGTTTCGTGACTGCTAGGTCACTTCATCAGAAGCCAACAGCGCCCCCTGCTGATGACATACTTATGCATATTCATTAATTAAATAAGTAAAAACACCAGATGATGAGTATCAATCTAGTTAAAAGCATGATAGTCACAAATTGCATAAATCTCAGATTATACATATGTAATGAAATTTGCCCATATATATAGAAATATATCATATAAATGAATTATCAAATATGTATAATTATGTATAAATATGTATAATCAAATGTCAAAAATAGGGTTATTTATAAATAAAGAACAGAACAATCTAGAGCACTCAAAGAGAATAATATCAATGCAATGTTTATATGAATGAATGAACGAAAAGAAAAAAGGACAAGAAAATGAACAAAAATGAGGAAATAAAGCAAAATGAAAGTGAACCAAAATAAACAAAATAAACAAAATAAACATAATAAACAAAAAGGAATAGCAAAAAATGACAAAGAAAAAAAGAGAGGCAAAACATGAAGCTAATGTAAACAAAAAAGGAAGCATATAATAAAAAAGGGAAAGAAAGAAACCTGAAAGATATATGAATGAAAATGTATATATATCCAAATCCATATAAACGTGCGTATAGATGTGTATATGATAAAGAATATGAAAATAATAATAAACATTCTAATCTATAAAACAGTTAAGTTCCCATTCCCTATTGAGACCTCTAGGTGTCACCGTATCGAGAGAAAAAATCCAATAGGCTTCTTTCTTCAAAAGACCTTTCTCTATGTCTCCTTTTCTGGTCCCCAGAATAACTCTATCAATGACCTGAAACGATACACATCTCCTACCTCCATGTTGTTCTATCAAATGTTTGGCTATAGCCGAACTCTTGTCACCCTTAGTTATTCCATTCAAGTGCTCAGAAATGCGTTTCCTCACTGGTCTAATCGTTTTACCTACGTATTGCAAACCGCAAACGCAGGTGGCCAGGTACACTACATCTTTCGTTCCACAGTTGGCGTAAAATCTAATGTCATGTTTATATGAATTATTCCTAGAAACAAAAGAGTTTGACGGATTCATCACGTTACAGGCCTGACATCGTGCTCTACCACACCTATAAGAGCCCTTTACACTCAACCAGTTAGATGTACCCATTGGTTTGTCTTCTAAAAATAAACTTGGAGATAAGGATGAGCCAATTGTTTTGCCTCTTTTGAAAATAAAGCCAGGTTGGGATGGTATCTGGTCACGAAGGATAGGGTCTTGCATCAAGACACTCCAATGTTTACGTATGACTCTCCTCAAAAAAGGAGTATCATTGGAGTAGGTAGTCACAATCTTAGGAAAGTCTGCCTGTTTGGATATAGACCTACTCATAGGTCCATCAGATCTATTACGGCTGGGGTTCATGGAGCCCCGTTTCCTGGACTTGTCTATTGATTTGCTATTTAAGAGATCTTTGCGATTGGTACCCACGGCTCTATCATAAGCTCTTTTTATATCCACAATGGCATACCCTCTTTCAACAAAACGATCCCACAAGTCCATAGCTTGAGAATTAAAAGAATCCCAAGTCATGCATATCCTACGCAGCCTTAGAAACTGACCCAAAGGTATGCCTCTCAAAATATGTTTGGGATGGCTGCTGTTAGCGTGTAGCAATGTATTTAGAGTAATGGGCTTACGATACAAATCTGTATCTATTTTTTCCAAATTAGATGTAAATTTAATGTCTAGAAACGCCATAGTATTCATATGCGTTTCACTAGTAAAGGAAATATTCCAACCCGAATTATTAGAGTAAGACACAAACTCATCCACAGAGCAAGAGTCCCCATCCCATATGAAAATCAAATCATCGATGAAACGATAATAGATTACAATATTGTCACGAAAGGGATTAGAGACATCATAAATGAATAGACGCTCCCATAAACCCATAAAAAGGTTGGCATAAGAGGGTGCAAAACACGCCCCCATTGCAGCTCCCCTTTTCTGTAGATAAAAAGATCCATTGAACATGAAATAATTAGTACTGAGAAGATAGTGTATGGCCTCCATCAAAAACTCACTCTGTTTGTCTGAATACATTCCAAAATGAGTCAACCAAAATTGTACAGCCGATGTACCCCTTTGATGGTCTATGGACGAGTACAATGCAGAAACATCCATCGTCACCCATCTATATGTAGACTTCCAAACCACTTTCTGTAACTTATTGATACAGTCAGTGCTGTCTCTCAGATAGCTAGGTAACCTAAGTACCATTGGAAGTAAGAGACGATCGGCATATTCTGACAAGGGTTCATTCAAAGACCCAATGCCTGATACTATAGGCCTACCCTTAACCTCGGTCAAACTCTTATGGACCTTGGGAAGCCAGTGGAAAATGGGAATACATGGGTTAATTTTATTAAGATAAGAATATTCAAGGTCGTTCACAATTCCCTAGAATTTCGCCCAATCCAGTAGCCTGACAAGTATGGTATGAAACATAGTAGTTGGATCCTTATCTAAAACCCGATATGTGGTCGCATCATGCAATTGTCGCAACGCTTCTGACTTGTAGTAGTCCACATCAAGGACGACCACAGAACCCCCCTTGTCGGCGTTTTTTATAACAATTGACATCCTCTCTAAGATCAATTAGAGCCTTATTTTCCTCATCAGTAAGATTCATCGATTTATTACAAGGGGTTCTCCTCTGATGATGCTTAAACAAATCATTAGTGACCAACTTCTGAAAAAGATCAACATGTGCACCCCTACTTTCTATTGGGTAAAAATGGGATTTCTCCCGTAGACCCGTATGCACAATAGAATCACCTGCATCACCATGCTGATTGGATTCAAGTAGCAAATCCTCCATCACATTAATCGTGCATATATCATCAAAGGAAAAATCCATGGCTTCTAGGGTATTTTGCTGATCTTGTGCATCACATGTTAAACAAGAGGTAGATAAGATAGATGAAACAGGTGAATAATTCATGTCATTACTAAACTCATCAGAATTGTTAAGTATAATGTCACTTGAGTTCTGAGTCCTATGAAAATGCTTTCTCAAAGTAATGTTGCGTATAAACCTATTAATATCCAAAATGGTGTCAAAAGTCCGCATGTTCCTTTCAGGGATAAAGTTCAGATTTTTCATTTTAGCCAGCGCAGAGTGAGGGAAGGCGTTCGGGGAGATTGGTCGCCGCAAAGACGAGGCGATTAGTCGCCAGGTGACTAAATCTCCCCGAAACCCCCAGTATGACCTTACCCTTAATGTCATTTAGGAGTCAATGGCAGTGGTCCCTTGGACCATTTGAAGATGTTAACAGCCTGCATGGTGTTCGAGTTTTTTTTGGAGGGTTTTGCCAGAAAACTTGAATAATTTGAGAAATTTGAGTCTAGAACTCTAATTTTAAGCAAACAATTACGTTTTATAAAAAGATTGTATATGATGCCTAAGAAACTTTTATTTTTTATTAAAAGACAAAAATATTACCCATAAATATTACCCATAAATACTCAAAACCAAAACAGCTGTCACTAGTGATGGGCGAATTTGCGCAGTTTCGCTTCGCCGAAACGGCGAAAAATTCGTGAAACGGCGCCGGCGTCTCGTTTTTGACGCCGGCACCCGTTTTTTCAACGCCGGCGCCCGTTTTTGGCGCAGATGAATTTTTTACGTGAATTTTCGTGGGCGTTTTGCGAATTTATTCGCCAGGCGCGAATCGCGCAAATTCGCCGCGAATTCGCGCCTGGCGAATAAATTCGCCCATCACTAGCTGTCACAAATTAGTGTTTTAAAATGATGCATCATGTGATGGCAAGAAAACATTCATAAACTATTGCCTGTGTTTTCGACATGTATTACCTACTTTGGTCCATCATCTAAGAAAGAACATTTGACTATTAATTACACAAGGGACAGATTTATCAAGGGTCGAATTTCGAAGTGAAAAAATCTTCGAAATTCGACCATCGGATAGGCTAATTCGACATTTAAAGTCGAATTTGAAGGATTTTTAAGATTGTACAATAGTACTATGATCATACTAAGATGGTATGATCGTATTTCGAACCGAACAATTTGAATGATTTAATCGTACGATCGTACGATTTTACAAAAAATCCTTTGACCTCTCAAAACTTAGCCAAGTGCTGGCTATAGGTTCTAGGAGGTCCCCATAGGCTAACATAGCAATTCGGCAGGTTTAAGGTGGACTGGCGAAGTGTCAAAGTCGAAGTTTTTTAAAGAGACAGTACTTCGATTACCGAATGGTCGAATAGTCTAAGCATTTTCACTTCGAATCAAAGTCGAAGTCGAATTTGGCCTATTCGATGGCTGGAGTACCCAAAAATTACTTCGAAATTCGAAGCTTTTGAATTCGAATATTCACTTCGAATTCACTTTGTGTGTTTTTGTATTATACATGCTTTATTTTGCTTTCCAGTGTGTTTTTGTATTATACATGCTTTATTTTGCTTTCCAGTGTGTTTTTGTATTATACATGCTTTATTTTGCTTTCCAGTGTGGGTTTAAAACTGCTATTGAGATGCTAGGGAGTAATATGTAATAAAAAGCTAGCTTCTTCAGCAATCTGATTTCTGACTTAAAAATACCAAGTCAGCAGCTTATTGGCAGCTTATTGGCCTGTTTATAGTGCAAAAATTACAGCATTCTTGACCAAGATCTGGTCTGACCAGATTGCTGACCTGGGGACCAATAAAACAGATTTTTGTAAATGGGCCCCAGTACTTTCTTCAAGCAGAACCAAAGCATTTAAGGGTTTGTTCAACTTTTTTTTTAACTTGCATGTTTATTATGCAATAAAATTATTCAAAATACGTACATGTCTCACGTTTACATGCTTAAAGCACATACAATCATGGACATACCGCTCATTATCAAACAAGGAAAAGAGAAAAGAAAAAAAAAAGAAAAAATAATAATGAAAATCAAGAAATCAAAAACATAACTGAATAAGAGTAGAATTAAGGTTGTACATGGTACATATGGCAACATGGATCAGTTTGTATAGTAGTTTGTCCGGTATCCATATTTTCTTTTATTACTAGAAATGAAGATGGAGCAAGATATATAATTATATGTCTTGTATAGGGTGCCAAGGGTCACATATCTGACCACATTTTGTTTTTGCCTCTGGTGTCCCTGCAGCCATTCTCTCCATATGCTCTCTGGATTCAAGTTGTTGGATTAAACTTTGTATCTTGGGAGTCTCTTTTTGTTTCCAGGATTTCGCTATCAAATCAACCGCTGAATTGAATATGTGGAATAGCAACTTTTTGTTAAGGTTTGAGGCGTATTCCGGATAGATTTGTAAAAGCCCTATCTGAGGTTGGCACGAGAGAGTATAGTTCAATCTTTCTTTCAGTAGGGCAAATACTTACTTAGTAGGGATGTCGCGGACTGTTTGCCGGCGAACTTGTTCGCGCGAACATCGGCTGTTCGCGCTCGCCGAATGTTCGCGAACGTCGCGCGACGTTCGCCATTTTGGGTTCGCCTTACCTGGCGCTTTTTTTTGACCTCTCACCCCAGACCAGCAGATACATGGCAGCCAATCAGGAAGCTCTCCCTCCTGGACCACCCCCACACCCCCTGGACCACTCCCCTTCCATATATAAACTGAAGCCCTGCAGCGTTTTTTCATTCTGCCTGTGTGTGCTTGCAAGAGCTAGTGTAGGGAGAGAGCTGTTACTGATTTCACTGATTTCTTTGAGGGACAGTTGATAGTAAGTTTGCTGGCTAGTAATCTACTTGATACTGCTCTGTATTGGAGGGACAGAAGTCTGCAGGGATTTGAGGGACATTTTAGGGTAGCTTTGCTGGCTAGTAATCTACCTTCTACTGCAGTGCTCTGTATGTAGCTGCCTGCTGTGGGCACTGATCTCTTCTGATCTCATCTGCTGACTGCTGTAATAACCCAATAGTCCTTGTAAGGACTGCTTTTATTTTCTTTTTTGTTGTTTTACTTTGCTACTTTAACAGCCAAGTGCTATTAGTCTAGCAGTGTTGGGGAGTGGGACTGGTGTGCTACTGTGCTGCTCCTAGTAGTTCAGCAGCACCAATCCGAGAATTTTTTTTTTTTTAATATACATATAATTTTTTTTTATTTTACTTATCTTACTGTTCTTTAAGGTGTCCAGTGCTGTTTGCTGTTCTTCATAGTAGTGCACCAATAGTAGTGCACTTGCAGGCATTATTTGCCCAGTGGCCATCTAGCTGTGTGAGCTTGTTCACATTCTGTCTAAATATCAATAATAATACCGTCTCCAGAAACACCACCTGAGTGACGTTTTTCAAGCAGCAATAATATATTCCGTATCCACCACTGCTGTAGTGTATACGTTGACCTTGTAGGCATTATTTGCCCAGTGTGTTCTTCATTTTCAAACCACTGCCATCTAGCTGTGTGAGCTTGTTCACATTCTGTCTAAATATCAATAATAATACCGTCTCCAGAAACACCACCTGAGTGACGTTTTTCAAGCAGCAATAATATATTCCGTATCCACCACTGCTGTAGTGTATACGTTGACCTTGTAGGCATTATTTGCCCAGTGTGTTCTTCATTTTCAAACCACTGCCATCTAGCTGTGTGAGCTTGTTCACATTCTGTCTAAATATCAATAATAATACCGTCTCCAGAAACACCACCTGAGTGACGTTTTTCAAGCAGCAATAATATATTCCGTATCCACCACTGCTGTAGTGTATACGTTGACCTTGTAGGCATTATTTGCCCAGTGTGTTCTTCATTTTCAAACCACTGCCACTTAGCTGTGTGAGCTTTTTCACATTCTGTCTAAATATCAATAATAATACCGTCTCCAGAAACACCACCTGAGTTGTTGTTGTTTTTGTTTTAAAAATAATGCCAGGCAAAGGCAGGCCGCCACGCAGAGGCACTAGGGGCCGTGCTGCTATGCTATCCTGTGGCCCTAGGAAATTGCCCAGTTTTAAAAAGGCAATGACCCTGAACTCCCAAAATGCTGAAGAGGTAGTTGACTGGCTTACACAGCACACCCCATCCTCTACCGTTTCTAACTTTACCACAACATCCTCATCCTCCACTGCTATGGGCACCCCACGTAACACTTCCTCCACCACCGGCGCCCCTTCTTCACTGGAGTCAGAGGAGTTATTTTCACATGAGTTTCTTGAACTGAGTGATGCGCAACCATTATTGGCAGAAGAAGATGAAGGAGATGAGGACGTTACAACCAGATTTAATTCTGGCAGAGAACACAACAGAGATGGACATAATGAGTGATGATGAGGAGGTCCCCGCTGCTGCTTCCTTCTGTGAGCTGTTAGAAGAAATTGATGCATCTGAGGAGAATGATGATGAGGAGATTGATGTTTTGTGGGTGCCCAGTAGAAGAGAACAAGAGGAGGATAGTTCAGATGGAGAGACGGAGAGTCAGAGAGGCAGGAGGAGAATAAGACTTAGAAGAAGCAGGGAGGACAGCTCGCAGGGAACAGTAGGGCAACAACATGTATCGGCACCTGTGGTCAGCCGGCCAACGCACCCGCCATTGCCGCCAACGCCGCCAACTTCTACTGTTACCGCCAGATTGCCAGCTTCAAAAAGGTCAGCAGTGTGGGATTTTTTAATGTGTGTGCCTCTGACAAAAGCGTTGTAATTTGCAATGAGTGCAGTCAGAAACTGAGTCTTGGGAAGCCCAACAGCCACATAGGTACAACTTCTATGCGAAGGCACATGAACGGCAAGCACAAAGCACTTTGGGAGCAACACCTCAAAGGCAACAGGCAAACTAAAAGCCACCCTCCTTCTGGTCCTGCATCTTACTGCTCTACCTCTGCTGTCCTTGACCCGTCTGAACCACCCTCCACTCCGCCTTCCACCTTGACCACCAGTTCCCATTCCCAGTCATCTGCCCCCAGCCAAGTTTCTGTGAGGGCCATGTTTGAGCGTAAGAAGCCAATGTCTGCGAGTCACCCCATTGCCCGGCGTCTGACAGCTGGCTTGTCTGCACTCTTAGCCCGCCAGCTTTTACCATACCAGCTGGTGGACTCTGAGGCCTTCCGCAAATTTGTAGCAATTGGGACACCGCAGTGGAAGGTACCCAGCCGCAATTTTTTTTCAAAAAAGGGAATACCACACCTGTACCACCATGTGCAGAGCCAAGTCACCGCATCTCTGTCACTTAGTGTTGGGCCAAAGGTCCATATGACTACTGACGCATGGTCCTCCAAGCATGGTCAGGGCAGGTATGTCACCTACACTGCCCACTGGGTGAACTTGGTCATGGCTGGGAAGCAGGAAATGTGTGGCTCAACAACGACAGTGGAGTTGGTGTCACCGCCACGGATTGCACGCGGTTCTGCCACCACCTCTACTCCTCCTTCGCTCTCTACCTCGTCTTCTTCCTCTTCTTCGTCCTCTGCTGCTGGGTCCTCCTCCTCCACACCTGTGCACCCCCAGCTTCCCCTAGGCTATTCGACGTGCCAGGTACGCCGTTGTCATGCTGTCTTGGGGATGACGTGCCTGGAAAGCAAAAACCATACCGGATCTGTACTCCTGTCATCTCTGCAGTCACAGGCCGATCGGTGGCTGACCCCACACCAACTGAAGATCGGAAAAGTGGTGTGTGACAATGGAAGCAATCTGTTGGCAGCACTGAGACTGGGCAATTTAACACATGTGCCCTGCATGGCACATGTTCTGAATTTAATAGTACAACGTTTTGTCTCAAAGTACCCAGGATTCCAGGACGTTCTCAGGCAGTCCAGGAAGGTGTCGGCCCATTTCAGACGTTCCTATACAGCCATGGCATGCCTTGCTGACATTCAGCAGCGGTACAACATGCCAGTCAGGCGTTTGATTTGCGACAGCCAGACTCGCTGGAATTCAACGCTCCTCATGTTGGAACGTCTGCTGCAACAACAAAGAGCCGTCAACGAATACCTGTTTGAACTGGGTGGTAGGACTGGATCTGCAGAGCTGGGGATTTTTTTCCCCCGTTACTGGGTGCTTATGCGCGATGCCTGCAGGCTCATGCGCCCTTTTGAAGAGGTTACAAATATGGTCAGTCGCACCGAAGGCACCATCAGCGACCTAATACCCTTTGCTTTCTTCCTGGAGCGTGCCGTGCGACGAGTGACAGATGAGGCTGTAGACCAGCGTGACGAGGAGCAGGAAGCGCACGATTTCTGGTCGGAATCACCAGAACGAACCCAGGCACCTGCTGCAACGCAGGGAGAGGTGTCAGAAGTGGAGTCAGAGGAGGAAGGTGGCTTTGTGGAGGAGGAGGACCAACAGGAGCAGGCTTCCCAGGGGGCTAGTGGTGACCTTTTGGGGACCCCTGGTCTTGTACGTGGCTGGGGGGAGGAGACCGTGGATGATGCAGTCCTTGATAACGAGGAAGCAGAGATGGATACCTCTGCATCCACCCTTGTGAGAATGGGGTCTTTCATGCTGTCATGCCTGTTGAAGGACCCCCGTATCAAGAGGCTTAAGGAGAAGGACCTGTACTGGGTCGCGACTCTACTAGACCCTCGGTACAAGCATAAAGTGGCAGAAATGTTACCAACATACCACAAGTCTGAAAGGATGCTGCATTTACAAACCAGCCTGCAAAACATGTTGTACAATGCTTTTAAGGGTGATGTCACTTCAGGAACTCATCAACATTCCAGGGGCAGAGGTGCCAGTAATCCTGCCACGAGCGCACCTGCAAGGACAAAGCACTTTGGCCACTCTGTAACGTCAGACATGCAAATGTTTTTTTGTCCAAGGCAGCGGCAGAACCCTTCTGGATCCACCCTCAAAGAACGCCTCGACCGGCAGGTAGCGGACTACCTGGCATTAACTGCAGATATCGACACTCTGAGGAGCGATGAACCCCTGGACTACTGGGTGCGCAGGCTTGATCTGTGGCCAGAGCTGTCACAATTTGCCATGAACCTCTTGTCTTGCCCCGCCTCAAGTGTCCTCTCAGAAAGGACCTTCAGTGCAGCAGGAGGGATTGTAACTGAGAAGAGAACTCGCCTAGGTCACAAAAGTGTGGATTACCTGACCTTTATTAAAATGAATGAGGGGTGGATCTCGGAGGGTTACTGCACGCCGGAAGACTTGTTCTGAGTTTCTGATTCTGACTCCCCATGCAGCTGTCCTTCTCTGCACGCCTCATGACTCCACATACAGCTGTCCTTTAGCGTCCTCCTCCCTCCACCACCGTTACAAACTAGGGTGCAAACCCTACTGGTTTAATTTGAATCCAGGTAAATCCTGAGTTTTTCTGGCCTCTGTGCTTCAGTGGCTGCGACCAAAAAAACAGAATATTTTCAGCATTTATATGGCATATTTTTTCTGGCCTCTGTGCTTCAGTGGCTGTGACAAAAAATGAATATTTTCAGCATTTATATGGCATATTGTTCGGCCTCTGTGCTTCAGTGGCTGCGACAAAAATAAATGAATATTTTCAGCATTTATATGGCATATTTTTTCTGGCCTCTGTGCTTCAGTGGCTGCGACCAAAAAAACAGAATATTTTCAGCATTTATATGGCATATTTTTTCTGGCCTCTGTGCTTCAGTGGCTGTGACAAAAAAATGAATATTTTCAGCATTTATATGGCATATTGTTTCGGCCTCTGTGCTTCAGTGGCTGCGACAAAAATAAATGAATATTTTCAGCATTTATATGGCATATTTTTTCTGGCCTCTGTGCTTCAGTGGCTGCGACCAAAAAAAACAGAATATTTTCAGCATTTATATGGCATATTTTTTCTGGCCTCTGTGCTTCAGTGTCTGCGACAAAAAAAAATTATATTGTTAGCATTTATATGGCATATTTTCCTGGCCTCTGTGCTGCAGTGGCTGCGACAAAAAAAAATTAATATTGTTTGCATTTATATGGCATATTTTTCTGGCCTCTGTGCTGCAGTGGCTGCGACAAAAAAAATTAATATTGTTTGCATTTATATGGCATATTTTTTCTGGCCTCTGTGCTGCAGTGGCTGCGACAAAAAAAAATTAATATTGTTTGCATTTATATGGCATATTTTTTCTGGCCTCTGTGCTGCAGTGGCTGCCACAAAAAAAAATTTATATTTTCAGCATTTATATGGCATATTGTTTCTGGACTTCTGGTTCAGTGGCTGCGACAAAAAAAACATAATTTTTCAGGAAAGTACACATGCCTAATTTTTCAGGGTTCTGCAACAGTTGCAAAATCGCATCTTTTATGGTCACCGCAGGTGATCAATAAAGTAGACCAAAACTGGGCCCACACTGCAGAATCAGTGTTTTTTGGTTCACTTCACTGTACATTGAATTACCTCTGCCTGACCGTGCACGTGCGCACAAGCACGGTGACTGCTAAACACACCACTACAGAAATATTGCCACCAACAGGACGAACATCCTGGAGGTGACAAGCAACTAGTAATTAAAAACTATTATTTGCTCACTTGACGGCATCATTCATTAAAGCTCTTTGCGTCTTTTTGCGTTGCAGTAAGCACCGCGTTTCGTCTTTGCGTGTGAACAGGCTGTAACCTTTACACGACTTGATTGGCATGTAGACGCCGGACGTTTTAAAGCATTTTATTACACAGGTTTAGAAATGTAGTGTGATTTCTGCCCTTTACAGCACAAAACGCAGCGCTGTGTCAACAATGGATTTTTTAGAAACATTTTTGCCCTTGATCCCCCTCTGGCATGGCACTGTCCAGGTCGTTGCACCCTTTAAACAACTTTAAAATCATTTTTCTGGGCAGAAATGTCTTTTCTAGCTTTTAAAATTCGCCTTCCCATTGAAGTCTATGGGGTTCGCGACGTTCGCGAACCGTTCGCATTTTTGACGCAAGTTCGCGAATATGTTCGCGAACTTTTTTTCCGACGTTCGCTACATCCCTATTACTTAGTCCAGAACTGCTTAACTGATGCGCATTGCCACCACATATGTAAAAGTGTGTGCCAGTTTCACCACATTGCCTCCAACACTGTGGGGAGTATTGGGGGTTTATGATTGGTATCCTTTGCGGGGTGAGGTACCAGCGATGAGTTATTTTAATATGTGTATCAGCATGGTTTGTACAACTGATTTCTCTTTTAGGGGCTGATAGGCAGTACTGCCATTGTTAAGGAGTAAAGTGGGTTTGGAGGTCTTCCTCCCACTTTTGCATGTAAGTCCTCCGGTAGCTGGAGTTGCTGTTTATAGCAATCTGAAATGGGTGGTTTTCCATCCCATGTTTTACTGCAGAGGTATTCCATTCTTGGATTACGGCGTATGGTTTTTACATCTGTAAGTGAGGAAGTGAGTTATCTGGAGGTAGGTATAATACTGAGATGTTGGTAAATCCTCAAATCTCCTCAGGGAGTTTGCAAAATACAAGTGTTCAATAGTGGTGATTCCTTTAGCATTCCATATCTGAAGGTTTATGTTTGGAATTAAGTACTTCAGTGCTGCAATTGGAGTTAACGGTGATGGGAAGGTAGTTAGCTTAAGTTTATTGACCATAGTGTCCCAAATATGTAACGAAATCCGTCTTGTCGGTAACAAGTTTGCATTAGCGGGCCTACTTCTCTTAGGAAGCCAAAATAGTTGCATCAAATTGCCATCACTAGCAAAATAAGTCTCTATATCTACCCAGTTTCTGATACCTGGTGGAGAATGTAAACGAACCACGGTTTCCAACATTGTAGCAATATAATACAGTTTTATGTTTGAGAATCCTAGCCCACCAGAATTCCTAGGTATTTGAACACAACTTAATGCGATTCTTGGGGGCTTATTTGCCCAAATAAATCTTTTTATGATTTTTGTATGCCTGGGCAGTATTGTGGTGGCAATGCTATGTGGCGTGTCCTAAAAAGATATAATATTTTTGGCAAAATGTTCATTTTAATTGAGACAATTCTTCCTAGTCATGAAATAGATTCTGTTTTCCATCTGGTACATTCCGATTCTATCATTCTCAGTAGAGGTTGATAGTTTAATCTGTAAATATCAGTAGGGTCTTTGGGAAGCTTAAGGCCTATATAGGTAATATAGGTGTCCCTCTAATAAAAGTTTTATGAGTATTTATAGCCTTGCAGAGTTGGGTATGGAATGTTAAATGAGAGTGCATGGGTTTTGGATTGATTTATTTTATAACTGTCTGGAAATCAGCTAATTCTTTAAACAAGTTGGGTAACGATACTGTGACATTCCTAAGAGTTATATTTCTGTTATATCTACATTTTCACTGATTCTCTGAGCGAGTGGTTCAATCATTAGTGCAAAAATGAGAGGGGATAATGGGCAACCCTGCCTTGAGCCATTTCTAATGGAGAAGGTGCTCGATAGGGCCCCCGCCCCGGAAGGTCCCCATAGGCTTTCTAAGCTTTTTTGGGTCATAGAAAAATCGTTCGATTCGAAGGATTTAATCGTTTGATCGAATGATTTTTCATTCGATCTAACTAATTGCGGTAAATCCTTCAACTTTGATATTCGAAAGTCGAAGGATTTAACTTCGACAGTCAAATATCGAGGGTTAATTAACCCTCGATTTTCGACCCTATGTAAATCTGCCCCTAGCTGTAGGATTTGTATACAGGGGAAGTATAGCTTTAAGGAAGGTTGGACTTATGTGGTATTGCTTAAGAGTCTCCTCCATATAATCCCAGTTGACCCAATCGAACGCCTTCTCCGCATCAAGAGACAATAGAAGTGCTGGGGTTCTCTGTGTTTTAAGGATTTGTATGATGTTGTGGAATCTACTTGTACTATCATAAACTTGTCTATGGAGAACAAAGCCCACTTGGTTTGGGTCAATAAGGGAAGGGAGAACCAGGGCCAGGAGCTTGGCATATAATTTGAGATCGGTATTCAACAATGCCATAAGGCGGTAGCTTTGGGATTGATCAGGGGGCTTTCCTGTCTTGGGAATTGTGACAATGTGAGCTTGGAGATATTCCTTGTTTATATCCCCTGAGTCCATGATATTCTGGAATAGCCGAAGCAAGTATGGGGAGAGTAAATTTGAATATGTTTTGTAATAATTGTTGGTGAACCCGTCAGGGCCTGGGGCTTTATTTGTTTTTAAACTCTTTATAACAGTTGTTACTTCCTCCCTTGATATTGGTGCATTCAAGATTTCTATTTGTGCTTGTGTTGGGTGCGGAAGAGTTAATTTACCTATGTATTCCTTATTGTCAGCCAGGGTCGGTTGCGTCACTGTGTTGCTGTCCTTCAGTTTATATAATTTGGAGTAGTAGACAGCAAATTCATTTGCAATTATCTTGGGGTCAGTTTGTTTCTCTTGCGCAGATGTTATGTGGTTGATTCTAGTCTGAGCCTGTTGCTTTTTCAATTGCGTTACTAGCAATTTATCCACTTTGTTGCCCTTAGTGTAAAAAAGTTTTTTAAGTAATTTAAGACGATAAGCTGTTTTAGCCGCTATGATTTCATTAAATTTCCGCCTAACCTTGTAGGTGGAGGGTACTATTTTTTTGGATAACTTGTTTTTCTAGAGTGACTAATTTTGTTTCTAGTTGTAGTTGAGTTTCTTTCTCTGGATTTTTTAAGATTTTTCACAAGGGATATGAATTCTCCCCCAGAACTGCCTTGTGTGCTTACCATATTGTCTGCAGGCCTATTTCACCATTGGAGTTCAAGGTAAAATATTGCTTAATGGCCTGTTCAATTTGGGCTTTGCTCTCTTCTTTTAGAAGCAGACTATCATTTAGCCTCCATGGTAATTTATCACTTGGTGGGTTGTTATTTAAGGTTTCTATTCCTATGGGTGCATGGTCTGACCATGTTCTTAGGCCAATCCAGGTTTTTAAGGTTTGAGTGGTGGTTTGGAGGTCAGTTAAGAATGCATCTATTCTGGTATGGGTATTAAAGCGGGGGGAATAGTATGTGTAGTCTCTAGCAAGGGGGTTTTTCGCTCTCCATACCTATTATATCTATTAGCCCATGGGAGTGGAGGAGGCTACTAAACGCTCTGCTTTGGTTCCTTTGTATTTGCGTTATGGGGCCCCCTTACCTTTGATAATATAAATACTAGGGTCTGAAACCATATTGAAATCACCTGCAATTACACATTTCCCAATCTTGTATTGAAGGAGTTTTGGGAGTACTTTCGCTAAGAATTTAGTTTGGTGTTCGTTTGGGGCATAAATGTTGACTAAAAAGTACATAGTGTCCCCTAGTTCACATATTAAAATCAAGTACCTGCCTGTGGGGTCTGCATGCACACCCTTGAATTGGAACGGTAATTTGGATGAAATGAGGATGGAAAACCCTTTAGATTTATTTTTGGAATAAGCGTGATATTTGTGTGGGAATCTTTTGTTGGAAAACTTAGGAGGGGCTAGGCAGCAAAAGTGTGTTTCCTGACAAAAGAGAACATCAGCTTTTGCTTTGTAAACATCATTCAGTATTTGCTTTCGTTTATTGGGGGCGTTTAGATCCCTACTATTTAGTGAATAAAAACGTACCATTTCTGTTGTAAGTGTGCATGCTTTCCCTTGACAGGATCAATACATTCTGATAAACTAAGATACAGATATGCCATGTACTAACAGTTATAGAACTTGTAGAAAACAAACATATAACAATTACCGTATATACTTGAGTATAAGCCGAGGTTTTCAGCACCCAAAATGTGCTGAAAAATCCTACCTCGGCTTATACTCGAGTCAGTAAAAAAAAAACTCTGGTAGATGAAACCGACTAAGACAGGGGTGGCCCGATATCCATTTTTACCGGTAATCGGCCCGCAGCACATCTCCACTCACTACCTACCCCGACAATCCTAATTCCCGCCTACCCCTTTCTCTGACAGCGAATTGCGTACCATGTGACTACTCATTCTGCCTGGGTTGCCCATGCGCAGAAGCTGATAGCGCCGGCCAGTCAGCTTCTGGAAGGAAGCCGACATGGAGTCATATGATGTGATTGCAAACCAGCCAGTAGTGATTGACAATGTAAGTAATGTGATCTAGGTTGTGCATAATGCACAGTTACAGTATATCATTCGCAAGAATTGACGGTCTCCTGTCAGTGAAGACTCGGGAGCATATTTTTTCCCTTTGTCATCATAGCAACCGCACCCCTGCTGTCTGCTGCACTTTTCTACCTTGGAGCAACGAGCGCCTCATTGAGGCTGAACACGTGAGACTATTCATTCATTTGTAATTCGGCAACAAAAGCATTATTTCCATAATGGGTTTTGAATGTGTGGTGTCGGCTCAACCCAACCTGCTGTCGCGTCAGAGAATATTGGGGCAATGAAAGGGTGTGGCAAACATTGCTTTGAACGTTCGGATTGGCTGAGACAGTTGTCGCTCAAACTAAGGGTGGCTGGCTGGTGTGAATGAGCTCAGTGGGTTGCACCCTGCTCTTTGATTGGTACCCGGCGTGACGTGCAGTTTATTGTCACTGGTGCATTTTCGCGGAGAGGCGGAACCATATGGACCGCGTGTGGGAGGATGGGGTTGACTGTAATGTGTATAAAGACCGCTTGTTATGTATATTTCACTTCAGCATTTCCATGAGCCCTTAATGGTGTAAAAGAAATTGTATTTGTCTGGAAAGCTTACATCAGTAGTGTCAGTGAGAGTCTGGGGGATGTACGTCATCAGTTCCAAGGCTGAGCATTTCCTGTTTCACCTCGAGTGAGTAGCCCGGCTGTTTGTGTATTTTACCATATATGGCCCTTGGTGAAAAAAGTTTGGACACCCCTGGTCTAGGCTTATACTCGAGTCAATAAATTTTTCTGGTTTTCATATGTAAAATTAGGTACCTCGGCTTATACTCGGGTTGGCTTATACTCGAGTATATATGGTAAATAAACCTTATATTGCATTGAAAAAAAGAGCAGTGCTTGTGGTTTCCTGCAGGTAACCACTGGTCGACTCCAATCCAAGTTTTGGAGCCTTGGGGGGGGAAGTTAGATTTACAAGTCCTCATTGTCTTAAGGAGATATTTTAACATATAAGACCAAACTTTGTATGGGAGAATATTGTATATTTGGACAAAAGTGTCAAACTTTGTGCCATTCTTTTTGTAGTTTCTTTGGTGTATTTGGTGGTGATTGCCGCCTTGATAGAGTTTCTTTATCAGTGGCTGTGGTTAAATCGCATCTGGCTAGGGCCTTTTTAGCATCATTCACTGTAGACAGTATTGTAGGTGTCCCATTACGTTGTATAATAAGTTTGACTGGGTACCCCCAGTGGTATGGGATGTCATTTTGCCTCAGTATTTTAGTGATCTCTGCAAAAGTCTTGCATTTGAGCAGGGTGGCAAGAGCTAAGTCCATATAGATTTCTAGGTGTTGATACTGCTTTGGCCAATTTTCCTTTTTACGAGCCAGGGATAGCAGTTTGTCTTTTGTTTGATAAAACACAAATCTGGCAAGTACATCCCTAGGTACATTGTTGGGGGCTGCTCTCGGTTTTGGAACCCTATGTATGAGGTCGATCACTATTTCCAGTGTATGTAAATCTGGTAATATCACTTTAAGTAGTTCAGTGATATGGCTTTCTAAGTCTTTTGGGAGAACAGTCTCTTGGATCCCCCTGAACCGCAGGTTATTTCTACAGGACCTATCTTCTAGGTCTATCCTATCTGCTAAGCGTTCAAGTTCTGTTTGAGTTTTACTCTGGGAGTCTGCTAAGTCATTATGAGCGTCTGCAAACTCATCCATTTTCTCTTCCAGGTGTGCAGTACGATCGCCCAGATCTCTGATCTCTTTTCTTAGGTCATCAGATAGTTGTTTTATGTCACTCTGTAACCGTATGCTTCATTTCCAGAAGCATTTCCTTGATTTCGCCCGCTGTTGCCGATGTATGATCTGGAGACATGTTCGCCATAGTCCCTTACATTGTGCTTTTCTTGCTGCGCGGCGGTTCCTAGATGGCGTCGGAAACTGTATCAGCGTGCGGAGACTTAGCTGTGGCTGAGTTAAAGAAAGCTTTCTGTTGCTGTTTCTGCGCTCGTCTGGTCCCCCTCATTGACACGGATCCGCTCTGTGGGTTTGTAGAGCTTTTGGGGGATCAGCCTTTTATTTCTCCCTCATTATGTCCTCCTTTTAGACGGAGCACACGTCCATCAGGTTAGCAGGCAAACTCCGCCCCCCGGGTTTGTTCAAATTTGAGTTAACTTTTAGTATGATGTAAAGAGTAATATTCTGAGACTATTTGAAATTAGTTTTCATTTTTATTTTTTTTTTTTACTTGCAGTTTTTTTTTGTTATTTCAGCAGCTCCTCAGTTTGCAGTTTCAGCAATCTGTTAGCAATTATTCTGATTTGAATAAGAGACTGGAATATAATTAGGGGAGGATCTGAATAGAAATATTAATTATAAAAAGTAGCAATAACAATATATTTATAGCCTTGCAGAACATTTGTTTTCAGATGGGGTAAATGACCCCCATTTGAAAGCTGTAAAGAGTCAGAAGAAGGCAAATAGTTTAAAATTTATAAAAATCAATAATGAAGACCAATTGAAAAGTTTCTTAGAATTGGCCATTCTATAACTTACAAAAATTAAATGAAAGGTGAACAACCCCTTTAAGATGGAGCTTCATGGTGGTAAAGGAGGCTTTACTTTTACAAATAAATACAAATCAGAATGAAAAAAAAACAGTGTTGAGATGTGTTTTCATTTATACTGGTTATTATACAGGAGATAAACTGCTCATTTAAACTCCACTACATTCATTTTGGATAATCCTGTATAACTAAACAGGGTAGGAATTCTGCAAGCCAATAAACGAATGCATGTGAACGCTACCTGCAACTAAAGACACAGTAATTATTTCTGATAGTATCAGCTAAGTACATTTTCATTTGCATGCAGGTAATTGGGAATTTTGGGAATTCATGCAAATGAACACATGAGTTATATCTGGCCTGGATTAATGTCAGCTCAGCAAAGGATTTTTATTAATCTATATGCATTTCCCAGTATTCCAGCAAGGACAGAATTATTCATGCAGCGTTTTGTCCTACCTTATATTGTCAGTTGTTAGAGTTCTGTGTACCCAGTTATTTCTGTTATTCTGAATAATACACAACTGCAACATAATAAGCGGACGTTTGCAAACTTGTCTGTATAGGAAGCTACAGCAGTTAAAGTACTCAGAGCAGCATCTCTGAGCTTTTCCTTAAGGGAATCTCTGTTGTTCTTTTAAAGGGAATGTATACCTACCATAAAACTGATCTGGTTTTGCCCCCCTTGCTCTGACAATGGAATCTTGTCTAATAGCTTGATGGCCAAACCATCAATGTATGTAAAATAACAACATAAACATGCAACACTCATTGCCTCCCAAATGGTATAATTTTCTGTGCAAAATGCAGTGTATTTATACACTCTAGCTTGGAAAATTCTGTAAAAAACTATTTTTGCCACTCTGCTTCTGCACTGGTCACTACTTATGCTGCAATTTGACTTGAATGAGTTATGCCTGCTCTTGGTGTAAATAAATGTGATTGGACAGCAACATGCATGTACACACCTTACAGAACATAATACAGCAAATAATTATATTTAATTGGTAATGTCAAGAATTACAGCTCATAGCATTATAACATTCATGAAGATAAATACACAGCTTCATAAATAAGATTTTTATACCACTTTTTAGTCCTAATTTGGTAATTTTATGGATATTGTTATATATAGGTCTCTAAATAAGTTATCTTGTTTTTTCAATATTGAAACCTATACAATTTCAATTAAAACTTTTTAAGAAGACTGAGCAGACTGGGTTCTCCCCCATTGATAAAGGAATGGACGGCATGCCACTTGAAGAGGAAAAAAGTCTTTATTGTAAGCTAAAACAGGGATCAAAGGCCCTACGCGTTTCGGGATACAATCCCTTAATCATAGGCAAGTGATGACATTTTTGCCAGGTGTGGAATGGAAATTCTGCATTTTGCCATTAGAGAATATTTTCACTAAATCAATGCAAAATGCAGACAAAACACCATAATGTATTTTGTGTGAAAAAAGTCACTGCAAACAAATGTTCATAGAATCCAAATACTCTATGTATGAAAAACGTTGCAGCAAAAAAAAAAATCCTATGATGCATTTCATGATATTTTGCTCTTTCAGAAATTTTCCCATGGTTTCTTGAACTTTCCAGTAAAGAAAAAGATCTGCTCATTATTACTGGAGAATAATTTCCATCATTTGGGCCACTAGCACTGGGAAAAAAACTTTTGTTGTGCATTGTTGCTTTAAGAATCTTTCAATATGCTCTCCAGGGTTGCTAGACTACAGTTACCATTATGTTCTAAAGGGACAGTATACACTTTTAATTATGTTTAGCACAAATCTTATGCTTTGAACTCATGTTGAACAAGGGGTATATAACCCCTTCATTCATTGGTAGTGATGGGCGAATTTGCGAAACGGCGCAGGCGTCTCGTTTTTGACGCCGGCGCCCGTTTTTTCGACGCCGGCGCCCGTTTTTGACGCCGGCGTCCGTTTTTCGAAAAAAATAAGTTTTTGACGCCGGCGAATTTTTTTCGGCGAATTTTCGCGGGCGTTTCGCGAATTTATTCGCTGGACGCGAATCGCGCAAATTCGCCGCGAATTCGCGCCTGGCGAATAAATTCGCCCATCACTATTCATTGGTTATAGACAGCAAAATTTCATGGTGGAGTTTTGAAACTTTTGGACGGGCATCACTGATATGGAAAGTATATGTGAAATAGTTCAAATGTTAGTTCAAAGTAATAGTTCAAAGTAAATTGTATTGCTCTACCATGGCTATCTCTCCAATAACAGTGTTGTTCTACCCAAATATTGCTTGTCTACATCTCTCAGAACATTATAATGATTAAAGGGAACATAGAGTATAACTTGTATAGGGGTGTTTTGTCACCCACATCTCTCTGAACTCCATGGGGGCAAATTCACTAAGGGGCGAACTTTTTCATGCAAAGGCTTTGTCACACTTCTCGCGACATCACCATGGGGGAAAAAACGATACCACTACTCTAATTCACTAAAATGCAAATTTGCGTCTCCGCAGCTGACCGCTGCCGAAGTTTTGCTAGCATTAATTCGTCAGCATGAGCATTTCATAGCAAACTTTTGCTAACATTCATTTCTGCCTAGCGAAACTTAATTAGCACAGTTACGATTAGGTAAATTTGAATAGGGCGGGTACATATAGGTCGTATATACGAGGAAACAAAATAAAGACAAAAGAGATCCTTTAATGCCCTAGACATGAGCCCACCCTAAAACAAATGTGGCATGCCCCTCAAATGATAAAAAATTTAAAAATAAAATGTTTTAATAGTTACAACCGTTAAAGGCAATCCTGCTTTAAAATATTAAAAAACTCCAGAGTTTTTTTTTAGAACTTTTATGGCTTTTCAGCATACAGGATATGATGTCACTGACATTAAATTGAGGATGATGTTGCTTCATCATATCAGTTTGCCAGGTCTAAGGGGGTGAAGGAAACTCTGGCAGAAGAGTTAAATTCGCACTTTCGTGAATTGGCAAAGTAATGATCGTTCACCCGAGCGAAAATGTGCCTGGCAGAAGGATGCAAAACTGCTCTAGTGACAGACTCTTTTGCTAGCGAATTGTCCTCTACGCCTGTTAGTAAATTGGTGGTGTTTCTGCAAATGGTATTTCTGGTGAATTTTCTCTAGCGACGCCCACTTTGCCCCATGTATTTTAATGGGAGCGTAGTCCAGCTACAGATTGATTCTTAAAACAACAATGCACAGTCTTTTCTAAGTCATTCAGGACAGTAGACCTACAGTAAGCATTTAGGTTGCTCCCTTTACACTGATGTGGTACTTTGGTAACCATTACCAAAGCAATAAAACAATGTATATCAAGCACTATATCTGATTATACTATGCTTGTAGGGCAGATAAATATAAGGTGAATGGTTTGGTATTCACAGGGACAGTTCAGATTGGAAAATTCTTGTGATCACAAAATGTATTCAGCTGCAGATGCTGCAGTACTAGTTATGTTAGATTTCTAAAAACAAATTACTGCTTATGGTGATAACAAAACAAGTGATACTGAAATATGGTTCGGGGTCTGCAACCAACATCACTCTAAACAGATGCACCTGAATTCAAATCAAGAACATGGAAAATTGTGCATTTCAATTAAGCCAAGAAATATTGCGACATTAATGATGTTTTATTCAGATAAATCTTTCAAAATATGGGTAAGGTTCACTGATTAATTGCTGTGACTTATTCCACAGATGCAGAACAAAATGATTTTCCTTTTATCTTTAAGAAATATGACTATTTTATACATAATAAAACTGTATAACATTTTCAAGCCTATAACAAGTCTCTGAGATTGCTTAGATCTCTCCTGAACTACTTTGCTTCATCTGAAATACTTTATATTCCAAGTCTGCACCCATGCTTACTTACAGTAATTTTGTAATTCATGGATAATGATTCCAAGCAGCACTTTGTCTAACCCATGTAATGCAAATGACTCAGTTGAAGATAGATACTGGAAAAACGCTTTATACAGCTGTGACATCTATTCAAGTGAAAGGTATCCATTTCTCATGCACAGCCCATCAGGACAAGATTATGGGTAACAGTAAATTCCTGCTAGATTTTGTTAGACAAGGTCACAGAAATGAGCATTAGTTGTGACAGAAGCACTTACGCTATTGAATAGTAAAATATGCTTGTGAAACATTTGATATCCACCTATACATGCACCCACATTCTTCAATCAGTATTCATATAGTATAAATGCACAGTACAGGGCTTATTTTAGGGAAAACACATTAAAGATGATGCAAACCCACCACAAAACTATTATCCATTGCATTAAACATTTTTTTCCATCACTGAACATTTTAACACTGCTATATCCACCCTTCTAAAATTTAGCAGACAAACAAAGACCCTTTCCACCTATAGTCAGGTGATCTCAGTAGTTAATAAAAGGGCAACCATATTTGGGAGTTTTAGCCTTGAAAGCGGGCAAGGTAAATTGCACATAAAACATAATCCCTGTATAAAATGTATAATGAAACAATAGAATTTTAAATGAATCTTAATGAATCAGATGAGTTGAGTGTAGGACTGGCCATACCAGGGATGACTTTGACGCATTTTTAGTGCAGTAGCTTAAAGTGATACTGACACTAAAAAATACTTTTTAAAATATGAAAATGCATTAAAAGTTAGCTATAGGTCATGCTGATTAGTTTAATTTCTGGTGTCAGTAACTCTTTAAAGTGATACTGACACTAAAAATTTTCTTTTCAAAATATTAATTTACAGTAAAAGTTACCTATAGCTTGTTGATCGTTTTTCGCTGAGAGTACTTCTTTTGTAAGTAATTGTTACTTGAAGCCTGACTGTTTTACCAACCTGTCAGTTAGAGTTTCTAATGCTAACAGACTATTGCTGCACAAATATGGCAGCCCCCTCATAGAGGAACATGGGGGTAAGAAAGGTAATGTAAAAGCATCAGGCAAATACTTTTATGGCAAAATTATAAATAACATTCAAAGACAATGTTATGATAGATATAAAAAAGGTTATTTTCTGGTGTCAGTATCTCTTTAAGTCACAAAATTTCTCAATGTACATCGACGGCTCTAATGTGGAGATCATTAAAAGCAAATTCCTTTGTGTCTACCTGGCGGACCACCTGGTCCCACAACACCAGCTGCTTAGCCAAGAAAGCCCAACAGCACCTCTACTTCCTGCGCAAACTGAGGAAATCCCATCTCCCACCATCCATACTCAAAACGTTCTACAGAGGGACTATCGAGCATCAGGAGCAGCTGTATCACTGTCTGGGCTGGAAACTCCTCTGTGATAGAACTCAAGACCCTACAGAGGATGGTGAAGACAGCAGAAAAGATCATAGGTGTCTCTCTTCCTTCCATCACGGACATTTACACCACTTGCTGCATCCGTAAAGCCACCAGCTTTGTGGCTGATCCAACACACCCCTCACACTCACTGTTCACACTCCTGCCATCTGGAAAAAAGGTACTGAAGCATTAGGGCCCTCACTACCAGACTGTGTAACAGTTTCTTCCGCCAAACCATAAGGCAGCCATAAGGCTCCTGAATACTGAGGGACCGAACAGATCTCTCTCACACTCTATCTGACCATATTGTATAAATAAATAAATAGCCATTGGATACAATTGTTCTCTATGAGCACATCTGCACTTTATCATGTTCTTTATCATGTTCTTACTACTATCATATCACATACACCCATTATGTTTGACGTTTAGCATTATTTACTTAACATATATCATCTGTGCACAGTGTGCACTGTCCCTGCACTATGCTGCCCTGTCTTGCAGGAGTTGCATATTTTTGCACTTGCACTTTTTGTCTGTTGTCCGGTACTTCTAAGTTGTGTGAAGCACCATGGTCCCAGAGGAACGTTTTTTCGTTTCACTTTGTACTGTACAAACGTAAATTGATGAAATGACAATAAACTCACTCTTGACTCAATGTCCTAAATATATTGATAATGGGTTGAGAGTAGAGGACCGCTTGTATTTGTCTACATAAAAGAAACCTGACGTACTGCTTGTATGTAAGGAGGTAAAATACGAATATATTTTTTCATGTAAATAGTTCAGGAGATTCGTAACTTGGCCAGGAGGTGGCACTAATCCCATAAATTGGCACTTTTGGAATTTTCCCCGGAGTCTTCTACAGTGGGGAAGTTTCAGTTTCAGGGCACTAAATGCAGGACAGACTTTGGAAACCAGCCCAAGTGGGGACTGCACTTTGGTAGGAATAAGCTAGCAGATAAGAGGTATTTTATAGCTCGCCTCAGAGAAGACAGACAGTTGAGGTAGCTTCTAAGGACAGGCTGTGGCTCAAACGAGGAGTGTTTGGGGGAAAACCCAGGTTCACCAGTTAGAGATCAATAGTATTCAGGTGCAGATTAGTGGGAACATATGGGTTGCAAGTGAGGCAGTGTGAAAAGTTTGTGCACTTTAGTTCTGTACATGACAGATGAGTAGGAGGATGGTTAGCGACTTGGTGGCCCCCTCAATGGCTAAAGGCACTCTGGTAGTGTATTTCAGACTACAGGTAACACTGGAGTATTTGTGGCAAGTTAGATGAGTTACATTGAGTGTTTAGTACTTACATATACAATTGAGAGTAGTGCCAACAATGCTACAAGTCTGTGCCATTGCCATTTACTCCTGAACTAAAACCTTGCTTTGGGTTTCGAATCTATTAAATGATGGATCGACAGCCATGGGTGGCTGTATACTTGGTATATTATAGAATGTCCTATTTTTTGCAACTTTTTAGTTGGCTTTAGTTTTGTAATTTTTATATATTTTTAACTATTTTCCTTCCACCTCTACCTCTTTCCAGCTTTCACAATTGGCATTGATCCTGCCAGACAAAAATAAGTACTCTGTATGGCTAGAGTTTTATTGTTATTGTTATTGTTATAATTATTTCATATTTTATCTTTCTGTTCAAGTTTTTTATAGATGATATGCCATTACTCTTTTAAATCACCAGGTGATATGGACTGGTCTATATCTGTGATACCTATTATTATAAAAAACAAATCACAAAATAAAGTAAAAAAAGAAAAGTCTCCCAAATGTGCCATTATATGTATATAATAACTATGCATGTCATATGGGAAAAGATACAGCATATTTTACTGTCTGATGAAAATAACATGAAAAGAAAAGATTACAGTCATTCCAGGAACAGTTTTCCCATTCTCCTGCAATTCTCATTCAAAATGAGAATGACTTGTAAAAACCATTTATATTCCTACAGTATGTCTGAACTAGGTACGAGCTGAATCCATAACTGAGTTTTCCAAATAAGGTTTGGGCAAATATTGAATCAGAAAACTAATTTGCATATTTACAATTAGAAAAATAATTACATCATATGTAAAATCTGTCTCCTTTAGCTATCACATGACTTTTATGGTTAAATCCTGTAAAAGGATTAGCACTTGGCTGTATCATACACAGATTATTGATTTGATGCATCCCTTGTTGAACATACTGGTAGGCAAGAAATCTGGGTCCTTTTATTTAGTTCTACCAAGAGCAACTAAGGATGCTGTATGCTAATCACATAGGAGAAGCATGTGACTGTTAAATATAGGTAACAACAATCAATGCAAGTTTAAATGGATTCACATGTATGAGACCTGTTATGCAGAATGCTTGGGACGAGGGATGTTCTGCAGAACAAGTCTTTCCGTCATTTGGATCTCCATGTCTGCTAAAAAGCTCAACAGGAATTGGAAACCAAATAGGATTGTTTTGCCTCAAATAAAGATTAACTATGTCTCAGTTAGGATCAAGTACAAAGTACTGTTTTATTATTAATGAGGAAAAAAATGTGAATTATTACACACATCCTTCCTGTAATTTGGAGCTTTCGGGATAATGGGTTTTCCAGATTCAGTTTAAGATCATTACTTTTAATTATACTTTAGACCAGTGGCACACTGCTTGTTTTATGCACCAGTATAGTCTTAACTACTGTAGCAGAGAGGCACCCAAAACCATTACTGTCAAATATTAACTTGAATGGAAAAAGTGGGATTTTAGGCACTTTTCAGCATATTTGTACTAAAAAAATTACTTCCCATTCAAGTAAATGGGGGAGGTTCCACATGTATATTTCACCTGATGGAGAAAAGATTCCAGGTGCCATCAGCATTACATGATGCACATTCAAGACATAGATCAAAAAAAATCTGACTTTACAGAAGTGATGGACCAAAAAAAATATAAATGCATAATGATATGGTCCTTTTTTTTATCACTGCAGGCTTCCACAATCCCAGTACAAGTGTTACCATTGAAATCTCGAGCAAATAACTTTCTTGTTAAGTAAATTATCATTATTTATAACATGAATAGTGTTCGTGCTCATATGTCCCTGTGTTGCTATTATTATTAACACTGTATGCTGAGTTCCTAAAATACTCAGCTGCCTTAAGTGGTGTCTTTAGTTTATTGTTTTGTCATATCTTATGGCACCGGATAAAAGTCAGTATGTGACAGGAGCTGCATTCAGCCTGTATAAATGAATAAATTTAACTCTAATAAATGGATAAAAAGTAATTATACCCCTTATTTTGATGAAAGCTCCTGAAAAAATATTATAATGTAAAAAGTGAAAAGCCATTTGTGCAATTTTCTTTCTGAATGGAAACTGTAGAAACAATAGCTTTACAGGCCTGCATATGCCTCTGCTGTCAGCTACTATTAAAGATCACTGCAGGCACTATTAGGGTGGTGAATGCAGTGCACTTACAGTATGTGTCTACACTGTTAAAATAACAAAAGGCGTCTCTATACTGCTCTTGTCATAGACAGCAGCGTGTAAAATAAAATATCTGCAAATGAATTTATTCTAGAAGAAAGTTATCATATAAACATCAAGGATCCACTGGTAAGCAAAGTAGTGAAATAAGTATTTCAATATATTTGAGATGCATAGCACTACATGTTTCGGACCACATTGGTTCTTCTTCTGTTGCAATCTATAGAACACTAAAAAATGTGAAATTCCTTAAATCAACAAATGTCCCCCACAACATATCATGTGACTTGATACACCAGCTCCAACTAGTGGACAGGTGTATGTAACAAACTTCAAAGGGTATTATCTTAATTATATCGACCCACAGACATTTAATAGCATCAGAAAATGTACATTGCAGTTCAAAAGTCAAAGGGGGTTATGTAATAAAAGGCATTAAGATTGCCCAGGAGCAGAAAACCATAGCAACCAATCAGCAGGCAGCATTTACTGGTCACCTGTTTAAAAGCAACCATCTCATTGGTTGCTATGGGTTACTGCTCCTGGGCAAACTTAGTGCCTTTTATTACATATGGGGGAAAGGGTCCTACCATACTTTTCATAATTCAGTCCAATGTTAACATAGTCCATAGTAGGTAGTCCCATGCTGGATGGGTCTACAGCAAATTAAAATATTGATTCAAGGAGGCAATAGGAACAGTGGCGGAACTACCGGGGGAGCAGGGAGTGCGAGCGGGCCAGGGCCCGCACCCCCTCAGGGCCCCCCGGCAGTTCACGCGCTGCTTATTCCCGGCCAGTTCTGGGCATACGGAGGGGGGCGGGGGGCCCGGCTGCGCGTCCTGTGCCAGGGCCCTGCCCCCTCTAGTTACATTTCTGAATAGGAAACAAATTCTACTTAGAAACGTAGCTAGGTGGATTGATGCATTAAATATCATGGAATCGATGGGTATGAATGAAGAATGGAGATTGAAATGCTTTTTGTAATTGTACTTAGGTTTGTTTTACTATGAAATGTAATCAAAACTTTAATTTCATTTACAGATTGACTGAATATATTTGGGCCTACCTAATTATACTATGGACTATGTTACCATTGGACTGAATTATGAAAAGTGTGATAGAACTCTTTGACTGTGGGTAGATCTAATTAAAATAATACCCTTTGGATTTTGTTACATAAACCTGGCCACTAGTAGGAGCTTGTGTATCAAGTCACATGATGTGGTGTGGGGGATGATTTGAGGATTTAAGGAATTTAACATTCAGGGGCAAGGGTCGAATTTTCAAAGCAAAAAATACTTTGAAATTCAACCATTGAATTAAAATACTTCGAATATCGAAGTCGAAGGATTTTTCACCGAATTTGGCCATCAAACAATCAAAGTAAATTCGAACGATTAAATCATCCAAATCGACCGATCCGAACGATTTTAGCGTACGATCGAACGATTTTACTTCTATGTGTAAAGACTTAGAAAAATGGTCTAGAAGGTCCCCATAGGCTAACATAGCACTTCGGCAGGTTTAATTTGGCTAACTATTGAAGTCGAAGTTTTTTTAAAGAGACAGTATTTCGATTATCGCATATTCGTACTATTTTACTTCGAATCGATTGCAAAGTAAATTCGAAGTCGTAGTATGCTATTCGATGGTCTAAGTATCCAAAAAATGACTTTGAATTTCTAATTTTTTTTCTTCGAAAAGTCCCTCGAATTCACTTCGACCCTTGATAAATCTGCCCCTCAGTGTTCTATAGATTGCACTGAAGGAAGGACCCATGTGGTCTGAAACATGTAGTGCTATGCATCTCAAATAAATTGAAATGCTAATTTCAATACTTTGCTCTCCAGTGAATACTTGATGTTTATATGATAACTGTTAGTGGAGGTGGCAAACCTACTACACTGTTTGAGGAGCAAAACTAACTTATATCTGAAGAGAATCAAGAATTGTTCAGTATAAAAATAAAAACTGGGTCAATAGATAGCTGATCAAAATAAAAAAAATGTTTCTAATATGGTTAGTTAGCCAAAAATGTAACGTATAAAGGCTGGAATGACTGGATGTAACATAATAGAAAGAACAATACTTCCTGCTTTACTGCTTTCTTGGTTCCCCCTTCAAGTCACTGACTAACTAAGAGTTCTGGCTATTATGTTACACACCCAGTCACTCCAGCCTTTATACATTACATACTTGCCTAACTAACTAACTTTATTAGAAACATTTTTTATTTTGCACATGCTATCTATTTACCCAGTTTTTATTTTTACTCTGAACTGTTCCTTTAAAGGGATTCTGTCATATGATGTAGTTTTTATTTCTAAATTACACTGTTAACACTGCAAATAATTCACTCTACAATATAAAATTTAATTCCTGAACCAGCAAGTGTATTTTTTTTAAGTTGTAATATTGGTATGTAAGCAGTCATCTCAGGTAATTTTGCCTGGCCATGTGCTTTCAGAAAGAGCCAGCATTTTAGGATGGAACTGCTTTCTGGCAGGCTGTTGTTTCTTCTACTCAATGTAACAAAATGTGTCATAGTGGGACCTGGATTTTACTATTGAGTGCTGTTCTTAGATCTGGCAGGCATTATATTGTGTTAGGGAGCTATTATCTGGTTACCTTCCCATTGTTCTGTTGTTAGGCTGCTGGGGGGGGGGGGAGGAAGGGATGATATCACTCCAAATTGCAGTACAGCAGTAAAGAGTGACTGAAGTTTATCAGAGCACAAGTCACATGACTTGGAGCAGCTGGGAAACTGACAATATGTCTAGTCCCATGTCAGATTTCAAAATTAAGTTTTTAAAAAATCTGTTTGCTCTTTTGAAAAATGGGAGAATTTGTCTGTGATAAGTTTGGACTCTGCATCCTTGACTCTGAATAAGTAACTTTCTAAAGAATTATTAGAGATAATGCTTGAGATAAGTGATTGTAAAGTATGCAGAGCTGAGACAATATTCAGTTCAGAAAATATGAATTAGAACAAAGCTTTATTGAATAGAAACTGTAAAAGAGTAGCAACACAGCCATGTGACTGTGCAACGTAACAAACAAGGGAATGTTGTGCTTACCCCTAATTCTTAAAACCATTAGGGGGGGTGCAATGAGGCTGTGACCACAAAATACTTATAGACAAATACAAGAGTCCTCTGCACTCAACCCATTATCAATATATTTAAGAAAGAGACATTTTGTGCATACTGCTTTTGAAAAATGCCTTACCCTTTAAACAAAACAGGGATTGTTTGTCCATATATTGCAATATATTTAAGCTGGCTAACTACGTCAAAGTCATCCCATATCTGGCCAGTCCTACGCTCAATATTCATCTGATTCATTAAGAATTCAATTGCTTAATTATACATTTTACAAAGGGATGTAGTTGGCCAGCTTAAATATATTGCAATATATGGACAAACAATCCCTGTTTTGTTTAAAGGGTAAGGCATTTTTCAGTAACAGTATGCACAAAATGTCTCTGTCTTAAATATATTGATAATGGGTTGAGTGCAGAGGACCTCTAGTATTTGTCTATATGTATTTTGTGGTCACAGCCTCATTGCACCCTCGCCTAATGTTTTTAAGAATTAGTGGTGAGCACAACTTCCCCTTGTTTGTTATAGATATACAGGAACAGTGACCAGCTCCTTGTTGCAGCTCCCACCCTTCCCAGCTACAGTCAGGTGATCCCACTGGTGTCTAATAAAAGGGCAACCAATTTTGGGAGTTTTACTTTGAAAGCAGCTAGTACGTTGCAGGTAAAACTTAGTCCCTATGTAAAATGTATAATGAAGCAATTGAATTCTTAATGAATCAGATGAAAATTGAGCGTAGGACTGTCCAGATATGGGATGACTTTGACGTAGTTGGCCATCTTAAATATATTGCAACATATGGACAAACAATCCCTGTTTTGTTTAAAGGGAAGGCATTTTTCAGTAGCAGTATGCACAAAATGTCTCTGTCTTAAATATATTGATAATGGGTTGAGTGCAGAGGAACTCTTGTATTTGACTGTGCAACGTAACTCACTGGTGAGCACACAGTAGGAATATATTGTGAAAAGTTAAGTGATGAGTGATTAATTTTATCACACACACACAATAAAAACAATACAGTCTTCCCAAACCAAAACTTCTACCATCATTACAGAAGTAAATTGTCAAAAGAACCATATAAGACTATCTAGTAATAGGTGTTCCTTCAAAGGATACTGTCATGGGAAAAAAATGTTTTTATTCAAAACGCATCAGTTAGGTGCTGCTGTACTGCAAGTGATATCACCCCCTTTCTCCCCCCAAAAGCAGCCTAACAACAGAACAATGGGAAGGTAACCATATAACAGCTCCCTAACACAAGCTGCCTGGTAGATCTAAGAACAGCACTCAAAAGCAAAATCCAGGTCCCACTATGACACATTTAGTTACATTGAGTAAGAGAAACAACAGCCTGCCAGAAAGCAGTTCCACCCTAAAGTCCTGGCGCTTTCTGAAATTAATCGAATTATTCACCTTAGTTTCTCCATAGGAGTAACAATCTATGATATAAGTGTACAGTTAACCTGTACTTCTTATATTTGTTGGAAGACACAGGGTTACCTACACAGCTTATATGGGCTTTTCCACTAGTACTGTACCTAGCAGGTACAGAGCTGACTGAACACTTCTCTTTGGTGACTATTGGCATACTGGGCCTTTTCTTGGATACTTTTGGCAGAAACCCTATTTTCCCTGCTACTTCATCCAGTGTTATGTCGTGCAGGTGAAACTGTGGTTAATAGACATTGTAGTTTTTGTGGGCTACAAGTGGCACTAGCAGGTCTTCCTGCTGGATGTGTGGACCAAAGTAATGTTGGGTATGAATCAGAGTTGTATCACTACTGATAAGATTCTTGTGGCAAGTCATAGAGGAGAATACCTTAGAAACATCAAACTAAAAGTGAAGTCTGTTAGGGTAACCTCCTTCATCATTTCTACTTATTACAATTAATATATTACTGATTTTTAATGAAACAATACAACAATACAACAATATTTCTCCATACTTCTCCTTCTTGACCTATCATCTGCATTTGATACAGTTGAACACTCTCTCCTAATGCAGACTCTCTATTTGCTTGGCATCCGTAACCAGGCTGCATCTTGGCTCTCTTCTTACCTTTCTAACTGATCATTCACTGTCTCCTATGATAAGAAAAAATCATCTCCAGTTCCACTTAATGTGGGGGTGCCGCAAGGCTCTGTACTTGGTCCGCTGTTGTTCTCCCTGTACACTCTGTCTTTGGGAGATCTCATCCATTAATTTGGCTTTAATTATCATCTGTATGCTGATGATACCCAAATATATTTATCCACCCCTTCATTAACAGCTGAAACAGAGGCTCAGATCTCTTAACTGCCTCCTGGCTATCTCAAATTGGATGAACCAGCGCCACCTCAAACTCAACCAAACAAAAACTGAACTTATGATCTTTCCACCTAAGCCTGGTCCTACTCCCTTATTTACCATCTCTATTGATGGCATGCTCATTAATCTTGTCAACTCAGCTCGCTGTCTGGGGGTAATTATACATTTGTAACATTGGCATAAGCTAAGGGAGACTTTTCCCAAATATATAACCTCAGAGATGGGCTTGACCCAAAAAAGTTGGAATATCTAATTGAAAAGAATAATAATGTAAAATGATAATTTACAGAATCATGCTCCGAGTTCCAGGTAACATTATATGGATAAGTGATGAGTGCTTTTATACTTTTTTGTATACTTACATATATGTATGGAATTATATGTGGAGCGGTTACTGCTATATTGTGATTTTCTAAAACTACATAAAATAGTTTTTTAGACAAAAAATCTTGCTGGTCCTTTTTGGTACTGGCAAAGAAAGCTAAGTGGAATATAATTATTATAAAATAATATATAACTGACCTTGTAAACACTATATACAATGCCTTCACATATGAACTTTGCATGGACACAATTTAATGTAATTGCTATCAAATCAAAGCAGAATTTTGTTCTTTATCAAGTGTCTTTTCCAACAACAGGAAACTATGTATATGTTATATAGATAATGTATTATATCCACAAAAAGATTATACATCTATAGACAGCAGCTCATTCTCATCTTCAACCTAAATAACCTAAACTATATACAGTATGTCACAGATATAATGTATTATAGCCAGAAAGAGATTATAGTTGAAAAAAGGTTTTGGCCGCTGTAGACTCACCCCCTGTATGTTCAATTTAATGCAGCTCCATTTTGATGTACCGGGTGCTCAGCCACCAGCGTTCCCACTGTAATCAGATTTGCAAAGGGATGTAAAGGCAGCACTCCGCTTAAAAAGAAGGTGGTTTATTGCAACAGGTCACAAACCAACATCACCTGACGCATTTTGGGAGCAACTCCCTTAATCATAGGCTTCCCTCAACAAAGAGAGTATACATCTATAGAAAGCAACTGATTCACATCTTCAACCATTTAATGAAAGACTTTCTTTCTACCTTCCATCTTTGGGTCTAGGTTCAATTTGTATTTGGGGTCTTGAGAGTAAAGGAACATACATGAATCTGGAGTACACATATTCTCATATGGTTTTAATATAAATCATCCCCTATAATAGTCACATTGTAAATGGAGTACAACATATGATAGATTTGTGAAAAAATTGAGAGGTGAAAGACCTGAAACTATGTATGAATTGTTAAATAACAATTCTATTAATTCTGATGTTCAGAAGGGATGCACAGCAACTGCCTTCTATGTAGCCCTGCCTTCAAGAATTTTTCCATTTTATCTTCAGTCATTTATGTGTTATCTTATGTATGTTATTATTTTGTAGCTTAAAACATGTGAATACCTCAATACATTTCATGTTATGCTTCGAGATAAATTGAAACCAATAATTCTCAAAGATAACTTGTCTGTCATAAAATATGTCTTTAGAGTCCGTATTTTTTTTAAATATTGGGTGCAAAGCATCATTTTCTATAATACTATTTAATAAGCTGTAATAAGGAATTCCCATATGTACAATTGGTAGTCAGGCTAGGGAAAATTAGACACTGAAGCAAAGAATTAAAATTGGTATTTGGCTCCTTTACAATGCAATAAATTGTAATCTTCAGGAAAGCAGCATGGATCTGGAATAGTTTAATGAGATTCTCCAATTCTATTTCGGAGGTCTGACTGCAACATATTCCGTTTGCCAACCCTTATTCTGACTGGGGGAAGGGAAACAAAGCTTTGAAGCTTGGGTGCTCGCTGATAATAAAAAATGAACGTGAGCTGCTTAATATTTTGATCAGAGACTTCTTAGGTATTGCAAAACAAAGAGGGACAGATTAGATCCTCTCTTTGTGGATAAGACAAGGCTGAAACAGTAATTCTGTAATGGAAAAGTTATTGTTGTCTTTTGTAAGACTCACTTGACACTACTGATGTTATTACCTCTGGTCAATATTCTTGTAATTATATTTTATAAGTTGACTTCCTCTCTTTAATTAAATCTCAGCAGAAATACTTCACATGTACGTATGCCAAAGGATTTTTCTACAATCCTCTTGTATAATGATATACCATACAGTGGTATTAAAAAGGTGATTTGATACACTTTGAATAAGACCCTTTATCTAGCTCTTGTAAGCTTTATGGATAAAATGGGATCCTTATACAATAAAGGTATATCTTAAAAAAAATCACCCAATTCATTAAACTCATCCAAGCAAAAATAGAGGAAAATTATATATATATATATATATATATATATATATATATATATATATATATATATATATATATATATATATATATATATATATATATATATATATATATTATACTTGGGAGATTGAACCAAAATGAATAATATGGCGTTTTTGGTGTTTGCTTGGAAAAATTATGGAATGATTTGCACAGCCAGGCAAAATTGCTGAAGGTTTTATATTTTATAGGAAATAAAAGGTCAATAGAAATGTTGACAGTGTAGGTTGTTATTATACACATAATTTGATCAGGAATTTAATGAAGGCCTTTATTGCAGCGATTGACTAGACTGAAATTTTATGGGTAATAAATAAGCCAAGATTGTGATGTAAAGTAAACTAAGAACTGTGAAAATAGTCGAAGGTGCATTTAAAGGAAAGGAATAGGTAGAGGACAAAGGGCCCACAAGTGGCAATATCAACAAACAAGTGGCTCTTTTTCTGATTTGGTCATCCTAATGGCAACCAAAATTGGGTTAATTATTTAACCTAAATTTCATACTAGTTTCCGCATAGACTTTATTCAGCGACAATTTCCACTCATGCATAATAAAAAGTATCTGCAACAAAAAACATGAATAATATTGTTTGTTGCCATTTTTATAGATTTTTATAACACCCACCACCTCAGAGGTGCCACATTTTACTTGGAGATTTTTTTCTGATGGATACTTCGCCAATCAGTTATTTAGTAAACATAGAGGCAAGCAGTGGTGTAAATACCAAGGGTGCAGCGGGGTCGACTGCACCAGGGTCTGCACCCCTGTTGGGCCCATCAACGGTTCACGTGCAAGTGAATCCACTGCGAAAATCCCTTTTGTAGGGGGGTGGGGGCCCCGGCTGCACCACTGGCACCACCTGCACTGCTTATATGGACTGCACTGCCTGCACTTGGGCCCCGTGGGGGGTAGTTACGTTACTGGAGGCAAGTTTACTTAAATTCAGACTGTGAAATAGATCTGGATTCATGCAAGCTGATGCAGGGATTAATGATTCAGACAAGCTCAAAAAGACTGATAAATCTGTCAGAATCAACTCTTAGTAAAATATAGAGATCTGTCATTAATCAGCTTTACAATAGCATATGGAGTAAATGGCAAACACAAAATATTCTTCCATTATTGTGATACTTTGCAGATCATGAACTGTTGTCAGAAAAGACACTAGAAAATATGCAAATGTATCTTCATTAATGTTAGTTTGAACTGCTTTGGCTGGTGGTCTATTAAATGAATGGTCATACCATACACACATCCATATTAAGATACTTTAAGGTAATCCAAAAATGTTCACCAACCTAAATGAAAACCCAACTGATATCCATGGTACAAATAAATTGGTTGGAATTATACACCCATTATACATGTACTGAAAATCATACAAAACTTAGGGTATGTGTATGGCCAGGGCGATTTAATGAGGGATTGAGGAAATCAGCCCTTTGGTCCCTTTGTTCCAAAAACTGTTTAATTTTCAGCTTTTCATAAAACTTACTGCCAAATACTATCATACATACATACTATACAATTATAAATCTCCACAGTATTTTGGTACTAATAATACAAACAGTACTTCATTAAACCTGGCAAAACTTATTTAATGAAATAAACCATAGGCAACAATTGGGATAATAAAAGTCAAATTTGAAATCTGCTAGTTCATAAACTTAATTAAATTTAGTTATGGATTGAAATAAAGAGTTATAAATTCAGACCCTAAATTGCTTCATATCATAGCCAAAAATATTATATATTCATATTCAGTTATACATTGTCAGTAGGCAGTTTTCCACAAATAGGGGAAGCAAAGTGAACTCCTGTTGATCAAGTTCTGTGTTTAGCCCATTTATAGATAAAGCTCTGTGAATCAGATGAGAAACCTTTAAGTCAATATCTTTATTAAATGTAATTCTGTAATTAACTTTTAGATTACCTTCACAGTGGGTTATGTGCATTTAAGGGGCAGATTCACTAAGGGTCGAATTTCGAAGTAAAAAATACTTCGAAATTCGACCCTCGAATTGAAATCCTTCGACTTCGAATATCGAAGTCGAAGGATTTAGCGCTAAACGTTCGTTCGATCGATCGAAGGATTTTTCGTTCGATCGAACGATTAAATCCTTCGAATCGAACGATTCGAAGGATTTTAATCCAACGATCGAAGGAAAATCCTTCGATCAAAAAAAGTTTAGCAAGCCTATGGGGACCTTCCCCATAGGCTAACATTGACTTCGGTAGGTTTTATCTGCCGAAGTAGGGGGTCGAAGTTTTTTTTAAAGGGAAAGTACTTCCACTATCGAATGGTCGAATAGTCGAACGATTTTTCGTTAGAATTGTTCGAATCGAAGTCGAAGGTCGTAGTCGAAGGTCGAAGTAGCCCATTCGATGGTCGAAGTACCCAAAAAATACTTCGAAATTCAAAGTATTTTTCATTCGAATCCTTCACTCGAGCTTAGTGAATCGGCCCCTAAGTGTGTAGTAGGGCAATATAGATTATTGAAACAAACTAAAATTGAAACAGTTGGAGAGATTTCTTAAGATAACCCAAATATTTTTATGTTTACTTTTTTTTTTTAATTTTCTTGTGTGTCTAAAAAGACCACTACTGTATCATTCCTGTAATCATTATGACATAGGCTATATACAATATACAATGCAAAACTGTTTTCCCGTTCAAGACAATATCAGTTCACTCCCATCTCCCTTTACGGGTTGCCTGCCATAGATCCTAAAATGTACATAGTATCATATTAAGTTAGCTTGAAAGAAGACACACATCCATCAAGTTCAACCTTTTAAGTCTATATATATAACCTAACCTGCCTAACTTCTAGTTGATCCAGAGGAAGGCAAAAAACCGTATTTGAAGCATCTCCAATATGCCTCAGAGGGTTAAAACATTTCTTCCTGATTCCAACATGGTAACTGGATTAGTCCCTGGATCAACTTGTACTATGACCTATCTTTCATAACCCTGTATTCCCTCCTGTGCTAAAAAGCCATCCAACCCCTTTTTTAAAGCTAAAGTATCATCCGATTCAGGGAGAGAATTCCTGTGAATTCCTGAGAATCTTCACAGCTGTCACTGTAAAACCGTAACCCCCTTACGAATATTTAGACAGAACCTCCTTTCATCTAATGGGTGACCTTGTGTCAGCTGGAAGGACCTACTGGTAAATAAAGCATTAGAGACATTATTAAATTATTTTGGGGCAAAAAAAAAAACATGAATTTTAGAAAAGCTTTAGTGCCTTGAGGGCTGCCCTTCAGAGGATAGATTGGGTCATTATATTTTCAGCTAAAAACTAACAACAGAAATGGTTGTCATCTGAAATGATATTAAATCATTACTATTCTCAATTTATTCAGTTAAGGAGTAAATGTAGAAGCACTAAGCACTAATCACCCTTTATGGCTTAATAAGTAAAGATGTTAAAAGGAAAGAAGAGAAAGGCATTTAAAAGTCAAGTCAAGTCAAGTCAACAAGTCTGTTGGGACTGAAGCTGCATTTAATGAATATAAACACTATATAAATGTTGTAAAACAGCAATGCAGAAGGTAAAAATAGGAAACGAGGAGTGCCTTGCGGCTGAGGCTAAGACTAACCCCATAAGTATATTAATAGTAAACAGATGCAGGTTGAGAGTATAACAGTGTAACAGATACAGAAAAGGCAAATGTGCTAAATCAGTCCTTTTCTTCAGTGTATGCAACAGAGGAGTTCCCAGGCTCACTTAATAGCTACACTGTTGGCTGACTCAGGATATGATTAATAAAGCTTTAATAAAAATTAGCTTAGTTCCTATTTCTGATTTTCTCAGATTTGCTTTCATCTGGTATGGTACCTATGGATTGGAGAAAAGCTGATGTCATTCCAATATTTAAAAAGGGATTACGATCTTAGTCTGGCAATTATAGGCCAGTAAATTTGACATCTGTGGTGGGCAAATTATTTGAAAGCTTGTTAAGGGATCACATTCACAATTTAGTGAATGGCATTATGAGCAGCAATCAGCATGACTTTATAAAGGATAGGTCATGTCAAACAAATTTGTTTGCTTTTTATGATGAGGTAAGTAAGATGCTGGACAGTGGGGGAGCAGTATTGGGTCCATTATTTAACTTGTTCATTAATGATTTAGGGGAGGGTATTTTAAGTAACGCATCAGTGTTTGCAGATGGTAAAAAACTATACAGTCCAATAAATTCCATCCACGATGCAGCATCCTTGCAACAAGATCATGACAAACTTATACCCTTAATGGGATTGCTTGTAGATAATAAACTTGGCTGTAGTAAGAATGCCAGTTAGCAGCATCAAGAGCAAATAGGTCTTGAGCTTTATTCAAAGGGGCATTGATTTATGGGAGGAAAAGGTCATTCTTACACTGTATAGAGCACCAATCTAGAATATGCCGTACAATGTTTGTCTCCAATGCTAAAACAGGACATTATTGAATTAGAGGGCACAGACAATAGCAACTAAGATGGTAAAAGGTATGGAAAAACTTAGCTATGAGCAAAGACTAGACAAATTGGTGTTGTTCACGCTGGAGAAGAGGTGCTTAAGGGGTGATAAGATAACTATGTATAAATATATATATAAATATAAGGGGCTCATATAATAATCGCTCTAATGCTTTATTTACCAGTAGGACTTTCCAGCTGAGATCACCCATTCCTGTGAGGAATCGGCTCTGCGTTCTGTCCGGCGCAAGCGCGGGCGCGCTAATGCGTGCCGGCGCGTGACGCGGGATGCCGGCGACGGGCGCAAAGGCGCCGTCGGCGGTCGCTGGCGCAAGGACGCAGGCGAAAACGCCCAAGACGGACGTGCTGGCGTCAGTACTGCGACGCCAGTGAAATGACGCCAGTTTGGCGCCAAAGTAGCAGTATTTAAACTTGATTCTGACTGTTATGCATTGCCTGGTTATTAGGTTGTTTCAACTGAAATCCTAGCGTGCTACATTTCTCAAATTCCTGTTATCGACCTCTGCTTCCACTTGGACTGTGATTCTTGCTGCCTGTCTCGACTTATTGGCCTGTCTATCATTTACGGATCTCGCTGCCTGCCTTCTGACCTCGGACTTCTTGACTACGACTCTGCCTTATCCCTTGTACCTCGCTATCGTCTCACTGGCTACTCTCCACAACCCTGCTCCCTGTTCCACTCCAGGTTGGTAGCGGTTGTGTGAGGCGCTTGTGGGTTCATTATCTACCGCTCCAGCTCTTTCTACGACTGGATTATACTGCGCATGGGCGTCCACAGAGGGGGGCAAGAGGGGGCAGTGCCCCCCCCTGGGACTGTGCACATAAGTTTCCACCTGTTCGTGCATTGGCCCCAGCTTACTGTGGTTTCTGTCGCAATCCCTCGAAGATTTTTCTTCTGTGCAGCAGAGTTTTCTTTTAGCTCCTTCCCTAGGTGCTCGCTCCCCCCTCCCTTGTCACGGTGCTGCCGGATCGTATTACTTCAGCTGTGACAGAGAGAGAGAGCAGCCAGGGAGCATCTGATTGGCCAGTAGTACAGATTGCAGCGCGGGAGAAAACAAAGGAAGGAAAGCCCTATCTATTGCAGTCTGCAGCCATGTACTTGTGAGTTCTGGGGGTATTTATACAATTACTTGCCCCTGTGCCATCTGTTTGTGTGTTTTGCTGGTATTTATGTATGTACTTGCCCCTGTACCATCTGTTTGTGAGTTCTGGGGGTATTTATACATGTACTTGCCCCTGTGCCATCTGTTTGTGAGTTCTGGGGGTATTTATGCATGTACTTGCCCCTGTGCCATCTGTTTGTGAGTTCTGGGGGTATTTATACATGAACTTGCCACTGTACCATCTGTTTGTGAGTTCTGGGGGTATTTATGCATGTACTTGCCACTGTACCATCTGTTTTTGAGTTCTGGGGGTATTTATACATGAACTTGCCACTTTGCCATCTTTGTGTGAACTAGGGTTGCCACTTGTCAGACAACCGGTATTTTGAAGGGTTGCCTGGGTCAAAACTTCCTGGATGGTTTTTCAAATTAGGGAAACTGTGCAGGATTCCCTTGATTGACCCGGCGATCGGCTGATCGCTGTGGCATAGCTCCACCCCCTAATGGCAGTGACACACCCACCTTTTTCACAGGCCCGCCCACAGATGCCTCCTTGCCCCACCCTAGAAAATTTTCTGCGGACACCCATGTATACTGGTAAGTCTGACAGTATAACCAGGCCCAAAGATGGATCCAGCTGAAGGGGCGTCTCCATTTGCTGTCCTAACTCAACAGCTGTCTTCACTAACACAAGCTGGTCGAGAGCTGCAAAGTGGCTATTCGCAGCTGCAGGAGCATATCAGAACCCATCCGCCAGTTGTTCTTCCTTCCACTGCCGCTGCAACTCCTCCTGCTCCAACAGAAGCTGTCCAAATGCCTTCCACAAGTTCTCCAGCGGTTCCTCCATCCGTCTTCAATGTAGCTCCAGAGCCTATGCAGATCGGAGCTATTAGGTCTGCGTTAACCCCAGAGGAGCGTATTAGATGTCGTAGACTGAACCTCTGCCTCTATTGCGGACAAGCTGGTCATCTGCTTCGGGGTTGTCCGACCCGCCCAACGGGTAAGAGGATTTTTGGAAAGGACTGTACTGGTTGTCATGTTCCTGTGCCTCTCCTGACAGTCTCTTTATCTTTGCAGTGGGGAGACAAGCGGGTCGAACTTCAACAATCCTTGACTCTGGGGCAAGCGGGTGTTTCTTGGACAATAAAGTGGCACTACAGTTCTAGATACCGCTCCAGTCCAAAAAGAATCCCATAGCTCTTCGTGTGGCAGATGGTTCTCTGATTACTTCAGGCCCTGTGGTGCAAGAGACCATCTCACTTTTCGTTTTGTTTAATAAAGGGCATGCTGAACTCATGAACTTTGATGTGGTTTCTTCTCCTTTATTCCCTGTCATCCTGGGATTACCTTGGTTGCAGAAACACAACCCGTCCATCAACTGGGCTACTGGTGAAGTAAATTTTCTTTCAAAATTTTTGTCTTTCCCAATGTATTCTTTCTTCAAATGGTGTATGTTCTTTATCTCCTGCCTCTGAAATCCATGATCTCCTTCCTCAAGCTTATTGGGAATTTACGGACGTTTTCAATAAAAGAGGGGCCGACAGGTTGCCTCCTCATCGTATCTATGATTGCCCTATTAACCTTCTTCCAGGGGCTCAAATTCCTTTTGGACGAGTTTATCCGTTATCTGAGTCTGAACTTTCGGAGCTTCGTTCTTATTTAGATGAGAATCTGGCTAAAGGATTCATTAGGCAGTCTTCTTCTCCGGCAGGAGATGGGATTTTCGTTGTTGAGAAAAAGGATCATTCTTTAAGGCCGTGTATTGACTACCGAGATTTGAACAAAATTACAGTCAAAAATCGCTATCCACTTCCTCTCATTCCAGAACTATTCCAACGTTTGGCGGAGGCTAAGATTTTTTCTAAACTGGATCTTCGGGGTGCATACAATCTAGTCAGAATAAGGGAAGGTGATGAATGGAAGACGGCCTTTCGCACTCGTTACGGACATTTTGAATACCTGGTCATGCCTTTTGGTCTCTGTAACGCCCCTGCGACATTTCAGCACTTCGTTAATGATGTCTTCAGGGACTTTCTTGATATTTTCGTCATCATATATTTAGACAATATCCTTATTTTTTCTAATTCGTTGCAGGAGCACAGGTTACATTTGAAGAAGGTCCTGGCACGTCTGCGCATCATCAGCTGTATGCTAAGATTGAAAAATGTGTTTTTGAACAAACGTCTGTAGATTTTTTGGGTTTCTCGATTTCTCCCCAGGGAATCCAGATGGACTCCAGGAAGATTTCTGCAATTCTTGACTGGCCAATTCCATCATCTAAAAAAGCTGTTCAACGTTTTATTGGATTTGCAAACTTTTACAGAAAATTTATAAAGAATTTTTCTCAAGTCATTCTTCCAATTACTGAGTTGACTCGCAATAATCAAAAGTTTTTTTGGTCACCACAGGCTCAGGGGGCTTTCGAGAAACTAAAGACACTCTTTACTTCTGGCCCAATTCTTCACCATCCAGATGTGTCTCTTCCTTTCACCTTAGAAGTTGATGCTTCAGAACTCGCAGTGGGTGCTGTGTTGTCGCAGAGAACTGGGATTCAAGAGGAACTTCATCCTGTTGCTTTTTTCTCTCGTAAGTTGGCCAAAAGTGAATGTAATTACGATGTAGCAGACCGTGAGTTACTTGCTATCAAGCTAGCACTGGAAGAGTGGAGGTATCTCCTTGAGGGGTCTAAACATCCGATTCTCATCTTTACGGATCATAGGAATTTGGAGTACCTACGTTCTGCTAAGAGGTTGAGACCTAGACAAGCAAGGTGGGCTTTATTTTTCATGCGATTTAATTTTCATCTCACGTACCGACCAGGGTCAAAGAATGTTAAGGCGGATGCCTTATCACGAATGTTCGCTCCTGAAGATGAGTTTCTTCTGGCTCCTGAGACGATCTTAAACTCTAATAATTTTCTTCTGTTACAGTCTACTCTTATAGATGGAATCAAAGATGCATCCATAAACATTCATGAACCATCATTAGTTTCCAAGGAAGGTTTTCTTCTTCATAGAGGCAAGATTTTTGTTCCGGAACAAATGCGTTTAGAGGTCCTTAAAAATATTCATGATTCCAAACTGGCGGGTCATCCAGGTATTAAAAAGACCATTATTTCTGCTAAGAGATTATTTTGGTGGCCTGGGTTGGCTAAAGACTGCTTTAAGTTTGTCTCATCATGTGAAATTTGCTCCAGATCCAAGGACTCTCATTCTAGGCCTATTGGTCTTCTTCAACCACTGCCAGTACCTTCTCGTCCATGGGGATCAGTTTCTTTAGACTTCATTTCTGATTTGCTGTTGTCCTGTGATTGTTCCACCATTGTTGTTTTTGTTGACCGTTTAACTAAGATGGCCCATTTTAAGTCTCTACCTAAGCTTACTTCTGCCTCTGAGACTGCTGATATCTTCATTAAGGAAGTAGTTAGACATCATGGTCTTCCGGATGAGGTGGTGTCGGATCGGGGACCGCAGTTCACGTCACAGTTTTGGAAATCCTTGTGTGGAGCACTCAAGATTTCGGTGTCCCTTTCTTCTGCTTTTCATCCTCAGTCCAATGGTCAGACTGAGCGAACTAACCAGACACTCGAACAGTATTTGAGATGTTATTCTTCGTATCTTCAAGACAACTGGGTGAATCTTCTTCCTCTTGCAGAGTTTGCTTATAATAATGCTCATCATTCTTCCATCAGTCAGTCCCCTTTTTTCGAAAACTATGGTCTTCATCCAGTAACTTTTCCCTCTTCTATTGTTGCTGATATTTTAGTTCCCGCAGTCAAGGACCGGTTAACTTTCCTGTCTGATAATTTTCGTAAACTCCAAGAAAACATGAAGAAGGCTCAACAAAACTTTAAGATTTATGCGGATCGAAGACGGAGAGGTGACCCAGAGTTTAAGGTGGGTGACTGTGTATGGCATTCAACCGTTAACCTCAAGCTTTCTTGTCCCAGTAGGAAGTTGGGTCAACGTTTCCTGGGTCCTTTTCCTATTATCCGTCAGATTAACCCTGTGGCTTTTCAGCTTAAACTTCCAGCATCCTGGCACATTCATCCAGTATTTCATGCTGCCCTTTTGAAACCAGCTTCAACATTTCGATTTCCTGGGCGTACGGCTCCTCCTCCGCTCCCTGTTGTGGTTGATGGTCAAGAAGAATTTGAGGTTGAGGAGATCCTGGATTCCAGGTTAAGAGGCAAACGGCTCCAGTACCTGGTGAGATGGAAGGGCTTTGGTCCGGAAGAGAATTCTTGGGAACCAGTTTCTAACATTCACGCTCCAGAGCTGCTGGAAAAATTCCATGGAATCGACCCTGGTAAGCCTTCTGGTAGTCGCGTCCTGAGGCCGCTCCTTGATGGGGGCAATGTGAGGAATCGGCTCTGCGTTCTGTCCGGCGCAGGCGCGCTAATGCGCGCCGGCGCGTGACGCGGGACGCCGGCGACGGGCGCAGGCGCGAAGGCGCCGGCGGCAGTCGCTGGCACAAGGACGCAGGCGAAAACGCCCAAGACGGACGTGCTGGCGTCAGTAGCAGTATTTAAACTTGATTCTGACTGTGATGCATTGCCTGGTTATTAGGTTGTTTCAACTGAAATCCTAGCTTGCTACATTTCTCAAATTCCTGTTATCGACCTCTGCTTCCACCTGGACTGTGATTCTTGCTGCCTGTCTCGACTTATTGGCCTGTCTATCATTTACGGATCTCGCTGCCTGCCTTCTGACCTCGGACTTCTTGACTACGACTCTGCCTTATCCCTTGTACCTCGCTATCGTCTCACTGGCTACTCTCCACAACCCTGCTCCTTGTTCCACTCCAGGTTGGTAGCGGTTGTGTGAGGCGCTTGTGGGTTCATTATCTACCGCTCCAGCTCTTTCTACGACTGGATTATACTGGTAAGTCTGACACATTCCATTAGAAGATAGGAGGTTCCGCCTAAATATTCTGAAGTATTTTTTTACAGTGAGAGCTGTGAAGATGTGGAATTCTCTCCCTGAATCGTCGTACAGGCTGATACATTAGATAGCTTTAAGAATGGGTTGGATAGCTTTTTATCAAGTGAGGGAATACAGGGTTAATGGAAGATAGCTCATAGTACAATTTGATCCAGGGACTAGTCCAATTGCCATGTTGGAGTCAGGAAGGAATTTTTTACCCCTCTGAGGCAAATTGGAGATGCTTCAAATGTAGTGATGGGTGAATTTATTTGCCAGACATGGATTGGCGGCAAATTTCTGAGTTTCACCATCTGCAAATTTTTTCTCTAAACTGCTGCGAAATTTCACCGCAGAAGGTGCGTGTTTAAAATTTGTCCCACGTCAAAATTATTTTGATACCCATTGACTTTAATTCATTTGGAAAAAAGAATCACGCCTTTTTTTGTGAATTTTTCGGAGTTTCGAAGATTTTTCAGTGAAACGAAACGGGACAGATTCATCCATCACTATTCAAATGTTTTTTTTTGCCTTCCTCTGGATCTACTAGCAATTAGGCAGGTTAAAATATAGTTAAAAGGTTGAACTTGATAGACGTGTGTCTTTTTTCAACCTAACTTACTATGTTACTTACTATGATCCCCTTATATATTTATACACAGTTATCATTTCACCCCTTAAGCGCCTCTTCCCAAACTTGGCCAGTCTTTCCTCATAGCTTAGATTTTTCATACCTTTTATGCGAATCGCACAAACTCACCACAAAGTCGCGCCTGTCGAATAAATTTGCCCATCACTACTCAAGATCAGCTTTATGCAGACTTTTTTGAAGTTTGAATCTCTTTTTACAAACAACTGAACATATTTACATAAGTAAATTTGTTCTACATATCATGGAATTAAATGCCTGATGTTTTTTTTATCATTATTCTTTGTATATATTCTGTTGCTCTTAAAAGAGATTATGTCTATTTTTTTGCTCTTAAAAGAGACTTTTCTATTTTTAAAACCTTCCAGCACAAAAAAAAAAAATCTGTGACAATACAGCAGGCTCAATATATATTATATTACATTCACTTTTTTTCATTAAAATATAAATTAATCTTGATAAATTTAATACGTTAATACAAATTTCTTTTTTACTGACACAAACATGGATTGCATTTTAGTATATTTAATTCTTTCATTAAATTAAATGAAATCAGGTTTAAAAGCTAAGGCCTGATTATAAGTGTAGTTCTACCTGAGGTCAAAGCATTTTTACAATCCTATTAAGCATAAATAAAACCCTAGAGGAAAAGTGTGACCTAAAATAAGAACCATAATCAAAAATCAAGTCTTTCCGGGGGCCACTTTTTCTGATTTATACAATGTGACAAAAAGCTAAGTGGTTAAATTGTAATAACTGTTTCATTTTACAAAATTATTACATGTATATAGAATTTAAAAAAGCTGACATATGAGTTTTATATAATGAATACTATTATATGAAGATAGCATCAATTTATGATAAATGTTAAGTTTTTATGTTAGCAATTCTTAACCCATGCCACTACAACTGGGGCATAATTTAGTTTACAAAAGGGGATTTAAACCCAAATGAAAATGTATATAAACTCACTATAAGCAATCCTTTGAGTCCTTTTGCAATTAAAATATTTTAAAAAAAATATTTTTAGTGGTAGTAGTTTTAGACTGTGATATCAGACTTTTGGCTGAAAAGCTCAATAGTAAATAAGACCCTTTAACTCTGCAAGAGCATAAAGCATAATATAAGAGGTCTAAAATGGCTAATATCTCAGAAACAACTATAAATAGAATATTTATGTAAATTGCAAAACTGCTCAGAGGACAAGTCTACGTAAGTAAGTTTAATTTATTCTCTGGGTTTTAATCCCCTTAAACACAAACCTTGAACTATGGGGGCCATTGACTAGCAATTAAAATATATATTTTAACCCTGAATCACAAAAAAGTGTGGTTTTCCTATATGTCTAAAAATTCAAGATTTATTAAGTGAAAAAAATAACAAAAGTCTTTAATGCCAAAAAGTTGTTGAGGTGCCGTAGAAGCCAATGAGAGGTGCTCTGATCCTAATCGACCATTTTTAAACCAAGCAGAATTTAGAGGTTTTTGGAATTTTTTTTTTCTACGAATAGTCCAGAAAACTTTTAGAGGTTTTGGAGGCATTCGTATGTTTTTTTAAATTGGAACTTTTGATAAATTCCATGACAATCGTGGTTTAAGAGTTAAGTCATATTGTAGTTTCAAAAACCACATTTTTTTAGCCTAAATTAATTATAGCTTTTAGAGGTTTTTGGAATTTTTTTTTTCTACGAATAGTCCAGAAAACTTTTAGAGGTTTTGGAGGCATTCGTATGTTTTTTTAAATTGGAACTTTTGATAAATTCCATGACAATCGTGGTTTAAGAGTTAAGTCATACTGTAGTTTCAAAAACCACATTTTTTTAGCCTAAATTAATTATAGCTTTTTTCACTGGTATGATAAAAATTAAAGCCAGCAGTAAAGAAAGTTATATTATAATGTGAACTAATTTTTATTGTTCTAATACTCCATTTTTAGAAATCGTATAATTTCTTAAGTTGCTATTTGTGCCAGTTCATAATTCACTTTCGCAATGACTTTTCTATAAATGAAGAGATTTTCTAACTGCTGTTTATTTTTAATTTGTGAAAAGTAGGTACCATTCTATAGAAAATTAGTCTCTCATTTGTCAGTGTCTTGCAGAGTAAAAGATGTGGTTTTCCCATCAGTCTTGCTCACACTCTGCCATGCCAACTACCATGCTGCTTTAACTCTGAAAATATATTCTGAAAACCAGTCAGCCAGTATGATTCCAGCAGTGTAGATGATTTGATTAGTTATTTAGTAACAATTTATTTTATAAGACATATGCAAGCTTTTGCACCTTTTTTTATTCTGCACACAAATGTCAAAGCAGCCAGTGCTGCCTAAATGTACCACAAAATGTATTTAATCAAAAGAAATGCCTTTTTGCAAGTCAGATTAAATTGCTCATCAAGGAATAATACTATATTTCGTCTAAGATGAAAAATTACTTTAGGCAACATAGATTTCCTCCATCCTGTGTTCCTGTGTGCTGTTTAAAGTGTTATAATACAGTTAAAGAAGTTTATTTACTTAGCTAAGGGAGTTGCAAAAATTAGAGAAAGTAAATATATGAAAGAACGATAAAATAATCAAACCTGAAATATCTCTATTAAACAGGATGCTATTGTATATGAACTGTTGTAAATAAATATGCCTTATGAGCTAAGAGATATTGCATACAGTGAAAGCAATACTGTCAACCATTCTATCCCAGTAATGACCCACTTAAGGATTCAATAGAATCGATTTAAGGATCCAATACAAACGATTTTGTAAGTTGTACATGATTTCTGCTTAACTGCTTTTAACTGGACCAAATAATGTCACAGGCAGAGGAAGCTAAGGCAAAGGAACTGATTGGCCTGAAATGAATTCAGGCAAACAGCAGAGAACTGAGGGAAATATACTATGATGCCATACATGGATTAACTCATCCTTACTTACTTTCACCATCAATGGCACAATTTGCAGGCAAAGTTTTTAAAAAAAGCAAGCACTGTAATGCAAGTGAATAGTGAGGACACTTTACTATTTTACCGAAATTCCCTTCCCCTAATGCCTCTCTCTAGCATTAGTGCTAAACTGGAAATAATGGAAACTAGTTGACACTGGGAATCCACTGCAAGATTGGCCCATAATATAAGACTTAAGTGTAATTTAAGTGAATACAGTTAAAACAATCTTTTTCCAGTATGGACAATGCATTCTTCTGTCCTTGAAATGCTGTAGGTGACTGTGCTCTGTTTTTGGAGAGCAGAGATGTGGCTGCCCCAAAGTGCTGTCTGCATATTCATGAGGAACATATAGGACCTCTTTGTGCTCCTAAATGTTTTTGCACTTCATCATTAATTCCTTTAGTGAATACATCTAATATATCTTTCCATCACTCTCTCTGTGGACTTTCTTTTGCTTTCTCTCTCCAGTTCTTGATCTTTACTAATAACTTAAATTGGTCTCTGTAACCCTATCTCGACTTAAAAGTGTATTTCTAGCTACTGCAGGTCACGCTGGACTTTCTTACCCGAATGGGCCCTCACTAAGTGGATGAAGAAGGGAGAGGGAGTCGTGCACCTTTCTGTTGCTGTGTAAAAATAATAATAAATTGGCAGATGTTCTTGCAGACAAACCAAAAGGAGTTGTATTGAAACCACAACAGAAGTTTAATACTCACAAATCAAAGAGTGTGTTGTCAAATGCAGTCATAGCTAACCATAGGTAGGTTCTGTGACAACACTGCGGAGACACTTAGGGGCAGATTTACATAGGGTCGAATATCGAGGGTTAATTAACCCTCGATATTCGACTGCCGAATGTAAATCCTTCAACTTTGAATATCGAAGTCGAAGGATTTGCCGCAAATAGTTTGATCGAACGATTAAATCCTTCGAATCGTTCGATTAGAAGGATTTTAATTCATTGATCGAATGATTTTAGGTTTTAGGTGGCGAAGTAGGGGGTTGAAGTTTTTTTTAAAGAGACAGTACTTCGACTATCGAATGGTCGAATATTCGAACGATTTTTAGTTTGAATCGTTCGATTTGAAGTCGAAGGTAGTAGCCAATTTGATGGTCGAAGTAGCCAAAAAAATCATTCGAAATTCGAAGTTTTTTTTATTCTATTCCTTCACTCGAGCTAAGTAAATGGGCCCCTTAGTAGGTACTTGTTGTCCTTGAGGGAGTCCAGAAGCAACTGTAGAAACACCATTTTAAGGCTACCAGCTAGTGGTCTGGATTATCTGGCACTACGGAATATGTATCTGCATAAATTCAGAAAGACTAATAACCTGCTTACCAACAATTCTTTTTATTTCACATTTCATATCATTGCTTTGTTGTTCTTTCTTTTTTTGCCTAGCAGTTTGCAATGTTCCTGCCTAGTTATTTATTCCTACTCAAAAATTTAATGAATTGTAACCAAAGAACATTAACTCAAGTTCACTTCCTATTTCTGAATACATTAATATGCATCTTTACAACAAACACTGTTTTCTGCATTCACAGTAATCCTTATGCGACTTAATTGTCTCACTATTATTGCCTTTTTTAATCCCTAATTAGGTGGAACTACAGCTCACTTTATAAATAAAGGGGGTTATTGGTCAAGGTTTTTTGGGTAAAAACTACATTTTTTAAAGAAAAAAAAAACAAAATTTTCTCGAGATTTATTATACCCCAAAGCTGTTAAAAGTCTAATCCGAAAATCCGCCATCTCAAAGCTGCTGATGTCATGTAGAAGTCAGCGACAGATGTCCCTTTTACAATTTGAAGATATCATGATCTGTTATGGGTTTTGTCTGATAATCCAAAAATAAATTGAGGTTTTCAGGCGATAAACCGAAAACATTGAGTGATTCTAGTTTTCATGCGATTTTATCGCATAATTTTTCGAATTATTTTATTGATAAGATAAAATTGTGGATAGAAGTTTGGTTGAGCTTGGTTTAATAAAAAGATGAGATAAATTTGAGTTTTTGTAAATAACCTCCAAATATAATAATAATAATATTAATACTAATAATACAGGCATGGAATTTGTTATCCAGAAACCCTTTATCCAGAAAGCTGAATTACACAAAGACCATCTCCCATAGATTCCATTCAATCCAAATAATGCAATTTTTTTAAAAAAAAAACAAAAAACATCTTTTTCTCTGCACTAAAAAAACAGTACATTTAAAAATAAAATATACCGTAATGAATCCATAATGGAGGCAAACTCAGGCGATTGGGTCTATTTAATGTTTAAATGATTTTCTAGTAGACAGTTTGGCAATCCACATTATCCAGAAAACCGCAAGTCTGAAGCATTCTGTATAACAGGTCCCATACCTGTAATAATAATATATAACTTTCATTTTCAGGGCACCTACCATGCATTTCTGTATTTCAGATATTTTTATTATGCTAAGTACCTTAACTTGCACAAATTCCAGTTTGACATCTACTGCAGGTATGGGATTTGATCAGATATATAAACTGATTTTGGGTGGCTTATGTTTCATGAATTGGGTGCACCACAACTAGCATCAATATTGATAAATGATCCATTCTTTAGCTTCTATTTTAAAATATTTGGATGTACATAACCTGGATCCAAGTGTATTGTACTGGCAATATTAACCATATAAATACATTTTTACTTTTCTGGTAAACCTATTGGTTATATTAAGGGAGTAATTGGTGAGTTACTGCAAGATTAACCTATGCTACAAAATATACTCAAGTAAGTAAGCATTTAAGGACGAAAACTACAGGAAAATATTGTTTTTCATTATTAAAGTTAACACCTAGCCTCATATAAAAGCAATATGTTAGTTCATTTTTTTTAACTGTAACTGAAAAGCCTTACTGTATTTAAGTGATCATTTCTGTTAATCGTCAAACAGTTTGCCCATTTATTTTTCCAGCAAATTTCCCAGTATTTCAAAACTCAATTTCAAAGAGTGTTATAACCTGCACTAGCCACCCACCATATTTTTTCTGCATCTGGCACAAGGGATATACTTAATATAAGTGACCTTGTCTGGAAAGCATTTTAACAGTGACTAACTATCACTTTGTTCTACCTGGTACAAAAACCCCTATTAACCTCCACCAGCACTCTGCCACATCAATATCACTAACATTTGTATTCTGATCCAGTCACCCATCAGCTATTTGTTAGATGCTGAGAAAATGACAGTTCACCTCCAGTAATCTGTATTTAGGTATAATGCTCCAGTTAAGATTATAATACTTTCTTCAAAAGGCTAAACCTGCAAATTTATCCCCACCTGTCTTTATGTATAAGATGAACTTTACCTATCCAGCTGCAGAGCCAATTTATACCTGAACCGGACAGCCCTATCAACAGCCCTATGAACTGCATCCTTAAATATGGAAAGGGATTAAATATTACGAGAGGAAACAATCATAATAAAATGTATCTTTTTCTATAATTGACACTGCTTTTTACAAGAACAGTCTACTTTTCGAGAACTGTCTCTTTAAGTCTAACCGAGGTTTCTCCAGCAGGGAGGAAATGCTAGTAAAAAGAAACTCTTTGCAAAGCCCATGTTATTCTATTCACTCCTGTAACTAGTTTCATAGAATCCAGCATGAATAGCTGGGTGATTTTGATAAACCTAAGCTTTTATGTGATGTATGAATGTATAAATGCAATATTTTACATGGGCTGCTTGCGCCTTTTATGCAGTGCTTTTAAGCATCCAATATGCAATTTCTTTCAATTATTATTGTAGCACAAACACAAGTTAAGTGGAAAACATGGACCAATTTTATGTTCCCAGTTAACCTTAAATACTGTCCAGGGTTGGACTGGGGGCCCACTGGGCCTGCAGTCTCAGGGCCCCCATCCCTCCTGCATCGTTTGTGTGAGCATGCTCGCACACTTTGTTTTTTCTGCGACCAACCCAAGAAGGGAGCTCACAGCTGGTAGAAGTGCAGGTTGCAGGTCAGGTCCAGCAGGGCCAACCCTGATACTGTTTTGATAATATTCTGTCCTCACAGTATGATTACAGCTTCTGCTGTTACTACCATGATACATATAGATTTCTCCACCAGAGTACCTGAAAATGTTCAAATGTGTATTTGTGGACTGACTATAGCAATGACAAGCAGCTTCCATTAATATAACTGACTCAATACATGTGGGAGTATTGGAAGCACCTCTGCTGGCTAAAATACGCAACCATTAGCATTTCACCGCTTTAGAAATGAGTGAATTTTATTTTGTTACTACCTTACAGGATGTCTGGATGTATTTTATAATGTGTAGTTCAACTGGAAAGTGATTATGTGGATTGTTTCAGTAGGTGAAGGTGTTTTCTGATAATGAGGAAAGGTAGCACGTCATTATTATAACATTGTATTATAATGTTCATTAAAAAAATCGCTAAAACAGAAGACTAATGTTTTTGGCTACTAAATGAGTAAATTATGGATTTAGTATAAAAAATGAAGGACAATAAATATAAAAGACTGAAAGGAGATAAGAGAACCTGAAACTAAAAGCAAATAAATATTCTTCTCTATAACATGGAATTTTATTCTAGTAATAAGTAGTATGTAAGAATGATATTCTCAAACACTTTGCAACTGGTTATCTTTTCTTGTTATGGTGGTTTGTTGTGTAATGCCTAATGCGGAATGTATTTTAGTTCATGTGACTTCATTTCCCTTAAGCATTTTTGTAAGTTTTACTGGCTCCCCATGCAGTAGTCTACCTCTGTCTAAAAGGCTGACCTCGGCTGGCAGCTCCTGAGGGAATTAATCTCAAAGCTGTTCTGAAGGTATATGGAAATCAAAAAGGCAGGAACCTGCGGGAAATGCACAACCCTTCCAGCATGTTATGCAAACTGAAATGTTTGAATTCATAAAAGATAACAAGAAATAAAAAGAAAAAAATTAGATGAGATGATGTTCTGCAGAATGTTCTTTAATTCCAAAGAAGTACATTTCTTAATAAAATATAATTTAGATAAAAATACAAATGGAACAACAGATGTCCACATTTTTGGGAAATCACTTTTTGTTAAAAAGTGCGTCAGTGTGTCTTGCTTTTACTAAAACCTTTTTACCTGTACCAAAGCAAGCTGTCAGACTTGTTATGGGAGTGATTATCCTTGCTGACACACACACACACAAAAAAACGGCAAAAAAAGCCCAGGTGCTGCCACTAAAGGTACTATCAGCATGGACAGGGAGCATGCATGGGACTTTTATTTATGTACAAAGAATTTAATGGTGTAAGTCGACATTTTGGTCGTACACATATATACTATGTCCGTGTGTGCGTAGGAGGGATAATATATATACACATATTGTAAATAAATAACTCCACTTACCCTTCCTTCTGGGCATGCGGGGGCGCCCGCCATGTCTCTGGCGTGGACGCCCGCCACATGCATCTGTTCCCTTCTGATGCCAGCTCCCCTATGGCCTTCCGGGTTTATTGCCGGCGTGATGGCGCATTGGCGCGAAATTCAAAAGTATTAAAGGGGAATTCAGTTTTCAAAGTGCTGCCCATTGTTAGGTTCTATTAGCAAGTTCCTGGGTGTTTATTCCACGTGAATTCTGATTGATATACTGTGTTTGACCTTGCCTGCCTTCTTGATTTCTCTGATCTCTCCAATCCTGACTCTTGCCTGCCTGACTACTCTGATATCTTCAATCCTGCCTGTTGAACTCCAAACTCTCCAATCTGACCTTTGCCTGTCCACCGACTATTCTACACTCTCCAATCCTGATTCCGGCCTGTCTGACTATTCTATCTGCTTGTGCTGGCCCGGCCTGCCTATTCCACGCTGTGTTGTCTGGCCTGCCCTCCTGAGGTGTTCTTTCTTTCCAGTATCCTGGTGAGACGATAATGCCCCTTTGCTTCTCCAGAACCGTTAGCTTTTCTCCTCTCTCAAATAAGACCTGGCTGCATCCAATTAGCCAAGGGCTCCTCCTAAGGTGAAAGGTGGCGGTTATAAGCGGAAGTGAGAGCCGAGACCAGGGAGCTTAGCTTGTGTTCTGGATTTAGGGTGCCGATTCGTGACACATATATACACATATATACAAATATACACACATATACACACACATACATTTATACATGAAAAATGATAACTAGCATGAATGAAAAAAGTGCTAAACTATAAAAAAAATACTAATACGAAACTTCTAAAAATTCAAGGTTTTCAGACAATTTCAAGTAACAGAAAATATCTAAAAGCCCCTGAATGGTTAAAGAAAGGATCCAATAGGATAATCTCAGCACCCATTGACTTCTATAGGACCTCAGCTGCTTTCACTTGGATCATTCAGCGCTCTTCCTCATTTGTGCTTTTTATATTAAATAACTTTCATGGCATTCATAGTTTTAAAGAATTATGGGGTAATGCAATAAAAGGAAATAAGTGTGGCCAGCTAACCTATAGCAACCAATCAGCAGGTAGTTTAAAAGCAAATATCTTATTTGTTGCTATTGGTTACTGCTCCTGGGCAAACGTAGTGCCTTATATTACATATGGGGTGTAGAGTGTAATCTTGGTTTAAAAAGTTCTAATACTACTGAAATTCGACTGCAAATAAATGGTCTTCTGTAAAATACAAAAAAACTCTAAAAATTACAGTTTTTCAGACAATTGCTTGAAAAAATGTTGAAAACCCCTAAAACTCTGAATGGCGGAAACAAAGGTCCAGTAGGATCAGCACTGTCCCTATTGATTTCTAAAGGATCTTGACTGCTTTTAGTTGGCAACATTTTGAATTAGAGTTTTTTTATGGTTTTTGTACTTTATAAATCTCGAAGTACCTCGAAGAGTTTTAGAGAAATTTTTATAACATAGGCCCATTTAATGCACAATACTAACACAGTTGATCTGGTCCTAGATTTCTTATTGACCTCTTAATTTGGAAACGATACTTAAAACTAAACAAAAGTAAAAAAAATTTGTATTTGACTGGGTGTGAATAGTATAAAAAAACATATGCATTTAGTAGAGGACTGTGAAGAGAGTATGTCTATATTTAATCCAGCCTATAACTCATTTTACTTTTAGGGGGTATAATAATTGAAATAAAACTAGATAAAAAAAATAAACTAGATAAATAAATAAAAAAAACTATAATCCAAGATTTATCCTTATTTATAAATAAAAAAAACTCAAAAATCAGCTAGATAAAAAACGCAACTTTTTCGGATTGTCACACGAAAACTTAGACTTTTTCAGATCAGCACGCAAAAAATCCAAATTTTTCAGATTCGCAGACCGAAAATTCATAATTTTTCTTGAAATCAGCTGAAAAGCCTGAAATGTTCGAATTATCATACGAAACCCAGCGCAGACAATAATATCTTCAAATTGCAAATAGAACCTTTTTAATGAACACTATAATACATGAAATGCAACCAATCCTCGTTATCAGAATATAACTTCACCTACTGAAGCAATCCAAATAATCACTTTGCCAGTTGAATTACAGATAATAAAAAATGCCATTAACTTCTACAGGATGAGATGGAGTATTTTCGGATTCTGACTTTTTGCAGCCTCGGGGTATAATAAATCAGGGAAAAATTGTGGGTTTTTTCCAATAAAAATTCTGATTTTATTAAAAGTAAAAGTAAAAAAACTAGAATTTTTTTTATTCTGACTTTAATACATAACCCCCTTAAAGTTATGAGGCTTCATTTAACACACAATAGCATAGACTGAACAGTGCTACTAAGAGTTTTAAACTTTTGTTTAGCACTTTAAATATGCCATTTTGATTTGGCAAAGGCTTTTTCAAAAAGTTTATTTTTTCATTTGTAAATCTCACAGATTTTCCTTTTTAAACAAACTTCACAATAATATGCTACAAAGAAAAAATCACTGCGGTATAGTCACAAAGCTGTTAAATGTACCTATTGTTCCTCAGCATCCATAGGAAGCACTGCACAATACATGCATTTTTTCTACCTTGGGAAAGCACATTATTTTTTCACTTGTTTGTATTTGAAACATCCAGCAACTCTTGGGAGGAGGGGCAGGGGACGGGGCTGCCTCTGTGTCCATACATTTAACCTTAGTGTATTTATGCAGAATTAATTTTGAGGTGCTGGTTATCACACCACTAGCCAGTTGCATTGAATGAGACTTTGTCTGTCAGCAGCATTTTTCATCCCGTGTGTAGCTACCTTAAGACATCATGTATGGTCAACAGCAAGTGCCCACCCTCCCTCCTGCCTCCCTTCTGTCAGAACTCCATTTTATGTATCTCTCAATTTTGAGAGCAAGTCACCCTTAGTTTTTTTTTTTTTTTTTACTAAAAATGCATTTCCCCCACATTTCCAGTATAATAGCAGCCTCGAGGTGGTGATGCATCTGATGCAATTGTATCTGATATGCAAATGTGCCTGTACTTTGACACCAACTGACACAATTGCAATGAAAATGTTCAGTGTTTGATGTTGTCTATTTTTGTAGGCACAATTATGCTGCGTATAATGATGCAGGCCAATGTGGAAACGCTGGACCTTACAAATGGTGGTAGCTCAAGGGTTCCCTTGCATCAATATGTTTACTGTGTGTGATCAGCCCTGGATTTAGACCAGGTACTATTGCTTTAAACATATTTTGATAACCCTGTGGTACATAATCATTGTCCCTTCAAAGTTATGAATTTAAGGGCACAGACCAGCACATGCATTTTATATAAGTGCCTACAAATCAGAGGAACACTATGTATTACTTTTAATGCAAGTCTGATATGAAACCAAACCACTGACAAGCTATCTTTCTGTATGATCCTTTTGACAATTCTCAATTCTTGTATGTAGGCTATTCAAACTACATACAGTATCTGTTCTCATTCATGAAACATTATTTAGTCAGAAACAGTTGATGGCAACAGTAGTTCAGCTAGCAAGCTACTATATAGCATCTTAAAGCAAAAAAAAAAAAACACTGACTATATTGTGTGACATGTTTGCCACATTCCAGTTTAAATTAGATTTTCATAAAGTTCAGTTGGGTCCCAACTGACACATTAAATATATAAACAGATGTCTAGTTTAGCAAAAAAAAAAAAAGCAAATTTATTTCATGATGCCTATGAGACCTTGAGATGTGTTTTTCTTATATAGCCCAAATATTTTATGAAGGCATTTGGAGGAGTAATTAATGTCTTCTTCTTTCTTAATAAAATCTCCTGACAATGTTTGAGCAGCTGGTGCGCTATGTCAGAAAAAGATGAGAGTCCGTGTATTCCTGCTGACAGATCATGAAAAGTCCGAGCTACCTTTGGGCTGTTACAGACTCAAATATGATTTTCATCATAGCAACTTAAGTGCAGCTTGTAAAAAAAAGTGGGAAATAACTGGATGAATAAAAAAGCAAGGAAATCAACTTTATGGCATTCCTTTACCACACAGCAGCGTAGCTGCAATCGCCATGATTTTTAGCCACAATGCAGTTTTTCCTCCATGTCGTGGTGACAAAGTTTAGATGCAGCTAATGCACCAAAACTGAGCCACTAATGAAAGTCTAGTTTGCATAATTTCTGACATTTCTCATGAGAGTGACATGAATACCTGATGCAAGCCACCATGTGGGACCCTGGAGTTGCATCAAGACAATTACTTAAGGCTTCCTAGACAGTGTCCCACAGGTTTACACGTGGGCTGAAAAATTGGCCTGCACATCAAGTCCATCTCTGGTATGGGGTAAACTTCCCAGCCACAGCAAACTTGACTTTATTTGTGTGCTGCCTGTGCTGCAAGCAACCCTAAGAAAACAGCAGGAGCTTAGGGAGATCAATGCGTGGCTTGGTGTAGGGAGGAGGGTTTTGAGTTTTTGGAGAACTGGGCTGATTTCTCAGTCGGCTGCAGGCTCTTTAGTAGGATGATGATAATGGGGATTTTAATTACCCAGATATTGACTGGAGCAACAGTTGTGCCAGATCAGTTAATAGGAACAAGTTTATGAAGTTTAATCCTCTAAATAATGGTATCGGCATGGTTTTAATAGATACAGAAAAGGCAAATGTGCTAAATCAGTTCTTTTCTTCAGTGTATGCAACAGAGGAGTTCCCAGGCTCACTTCATAGCTGAAGTGTTGGCTCAGCTCAATCTAGTCAGCGGCTGCCTCAGGATATGGTTAATAAAGATTTTCTAAAAATTAATGTAAACAAGGCTCCAGGGCCAGTTGGCATACTCCCCTGGGGTCTAAGAAAGCTTAGTTCAGTTTTATACTGGCTCCTATTTCTAATTTTCTCAGATTTGCTTTCATCTGGTATGGTAAAGCTGAAGTCATTCCAATATTTAAAAGGGGATTACGATCTGTCTGACAATTATAGGACAGTAAGTTTGACATCTGCGGTCGGCAAATTATTTGAAAGCTTGCTAAGGGATCACATTCAAAATTTTGTTCTAGTGAATGACATTATGAGCAGCAATCAGTGTGGCTTTATGAGGGATAGGTCATGTCAGACAAGTTTTTATGAGGTAAGTAAGATGCTGGTCAGTGGGGGGGCAGTAGATGTGATCTATTTGGATTTTGATACCGTGACCCACCAACGACTGCTTTCTAAACTAATGTATGGTGGACTTGTTTGCACATGGATAGGAAACTGGCTATAGAGGGTGGTTGTTAATGGTACATTCTCTGCTTGGAGTAAAGTTCTTAGTGGGGTCCCTCAGGGCTTGGTATTGGGTCCACTTTTATTTAACTTGTTCATTAATGACTTAGGCGAGGGTATTTCTAAGTAGGGATGTAGCGAACTGTTCGCCGGCGAACTAGTTCGCGCGAACTTCGACTGTTCGCGAACGTCGCGCGACGTTCGCCAATATGAGTTTGCGTTCGATTCGAACAAAAATCGTTTGACCATTCGACCATTCGATTCCTTCGACCGCTAAAATCGAAGGATTTTCGTTCGAATCGAACGATCGAAGCCATTCGATTGAATGAAATCATTCGATAGAATGGCTTCGATCGTTCGATTCGAATGAAAATCGTTCGATCGAACGATTAAAATCCTTCGATCGTTTGAATCGAACGATTTTGCGGGTGTTCGAAGTTCGCGAACTGTTCGCGAACTGT